>NC_090446.1:724134269-725334269 GCF_031143425.1 Pleurodeles waltl | reverse complement strand
ATAACAATCAAAGATCGTTATCCCTTACCTTTAATTAGGGATATACTGGACGCCATCCAAGGAGCCAAGATGTTCACTAAATTAGATCTAAGAGTTGCCTATCATCTTTTGGGTATCAAGGAAGTAGATTAATGGAAAACAGCCTTCTGTACTCCATTCGAACACTATGAATATGGAGTCATGCCTATAGATTAACCAATGTATCTTCTGTTTTCCAACGATTCATGGATTATGTGTTTTATGACTTGTTAAACCACAACGTAGTAATCTATCTGGACGATATCTTGATATATTCCCGTAATCCTGAACATCATACTGAACATGTACTACAGGTTTTGGAAAGGCTCAAAAAGAACCAATTATATTGCAAACCAGAGAAATCTGAATTCCACAAGACCAAAGTAATGTATTTGGAGTTCAGTATCAATCAAACAGGAATATCCATGGACCCAGACAAAGTAAGAGCCATGCTAGACTGGCCTTCTCCGTCTTCTGTAAAGGAAACTCAATGTTTCCTTGGGCTTTCAAATTTCTACCGACCATTTATTCAGGATTTTGCCCACTAACAAAGTATCATCACCCAGACTATTAAGGAAGAAAATGTGAAGAAGTGATTTGTCTGGACCACAAAAGCTGAACGGGCTTTTTAGGAGCTAAAAAAATCCGTTACTCAAGCACCCGTTTTGCGACATCCTGATACCACTAAAAAGTTCATAGTACTGACTGATGGGTCTAAAAGAGCCATAGGAGCTGTTCTACTTCAGAGACAAGACGATGATGGATTGGAACACCCTATTTTCTATCTCTCTCACTTTCTGACAGAAGCAGAAAGCAATTACTCAGTACTGGAATGAGAATTACTTGCTCTCAAAGTAGCATGTAAAGAATGGAGACATTTCATGATGGGCACTAGAGAGCCTTTTGAAGCCAGGACTGACCACCGCAATTTACAATGTCTTCAAAGCTTCCATTGCCATAATAGTCACCAAGCAAGAATGCCCTTCTTTTTTAGCCAATATGATTTTGTGATAACTTACATACCTGGGTCCCAGAATCTAGTGGCAGATGCATTATCCCGTCGATATCCTGACATTGCCAATTCCTCCTCTCCACACATCATTGAGTCCAGTTGAATCATTGGGGTTACTCAATCTTTTCTGGATCGCGTTAAATCTGAGTACCAGTTCCTTCCACTTGAAGAGTGTAATAAAGTGACACCTCTCTCACGAAAAGAACAAGACTACTTCTACCATCAAAAAACTTTTTTCTTACCTACTAAAAAGGTGCAAACCGAGGCATTACAGATGTGTCATGAGTCTCCAGTAGCTGGGCATCGAGGAATCAAGAAGACCCAGGAGCTGCTTCAACTATCTTTTTGGTGGCCTTCCCTTAGGAACGATATGGAAACCTATGTTTCAGCCTGTCCAGTATGCGCCCAAACCAAGATACCCAGAACCAAACCAGCAGGTTTATTTATGCCGCAAGCTCCTTGGTGTTCCCTTTCCACAGATTTCATTTGTTCCCTACCATCTTCTTCTGGTAACCATGTCATCATGGTCACTATTGATTTGTTCACCAAGATGGCTCATTTCACAGCCCTAAAGAAATTACCAACAGCCCCTGAAATGAGTCTCACGTTCATGCGAGACACTTTTTGTCTCCATGGTTTTCCGCAAGAGGTCATTTCTGATAGAGGGCAAAAATATGTGTCACGATTTTGGAGAGCTTTTTGTGCCTTATTAAAAAATGATGTGGCCTTGTCCTCCTGGTTTCATCCACAAACCAATGGTCAGACTGAACGTGTGAATCAGGAACTTCAACAATACCTGATCTGCTACTGTAATGCCACTCAAAGTAATTGGTCGGATTTTCTTGCACTTGCTGAATTCTCCTATAACTACACAGTACATAGTGCAACCGAAGCAACACCTTTTTATTTCACTTATGGTTTCCATCCTAGGGCCATTTCCACTATTCCTTGTAAGACTTTGTTTGTTTCTGCAGTCATTTCTTTTGCACGACGAATCCGCCAAATCCAGAGCCTTACCAATACCACTCTTTTGGCATCTAAACAAGCAATGAAACGGAAGGTGGATTGTCAACGTCAGAAGGCACCCTCATATCAATCAGGACACAAGGTGTGGCTTTCCTCCAGATTTCTGCCCTCATAGTTTTCTCTAAAAAAATTCAAACCTCGTTTTTATGGACCCTTTTGTATACTGCAAGTGTTGAATTCTGTTGCTGTTCGACTAAAGCTGCCTCATACCTGGAGAGTTCATCCTGTGTTTCCCGTGTCCCAGTTAAAACCTTTCATACCTACCTGATCCGTACAACTGACGTTTTCAATGACCTCCTACCCTTTCTGTGGATTTCCATACTGAATATGAGGTGCAGGAAATCTGTGATTCTCGATTTTTTCAGAACAAACTGCAGTTTTTGATTCACTGGAAGGGGTATTCCCTCAGTGACTGCTCTTGGGAGGATGCCTCATCCGTCCATGCCCCCCGTTTGGTTCGCCTTTTTTATTTCCGTTGTCCTGACAAGCCTGGGGCCTCGTGGGGGGACCTACTGTGAAGTCGTGCTTAACTGTGGTGTCTCTTTTTTCGGCCGTGGTCGGACCACAACTCTGATTATCAGAGCACCATCCTCCACGTTTTTGCACAACATTTACGATGCCTATCAGGAAGCACATTTCGTGCTCCCGGTCGCATCATCCTTACCTGTTTCTATGACATTTCTTTCATGTCGGTGGTGGACTCCTCTTCTTTTTCCTTCTTTTCCTCTTTTTTCTGTGCACTTTGACTTTTTCTTTTTCCTGGCTTCCATGCTGTGTTCTTGCTGGTTTCCATGTTGTCTTCTTTCTGTTCATTTTGCCCAGCATGCCCTTTTCTTTTATACTGCTACTTTTTTCCCATTCTTTTCTATGGGTCTTTCCCAATCCAAGATGGGGTTGCTTTATCTTTCCTGTGTTCTTATTTCCTGTCTTCCAGTATATAAGTCACTCAGTCCTGATCTGCTTTGCGTTGCAAACACTTCCTTCTGGTGATCCTCACTTCTGTTCATCCTGTTTTCTCCAGTTCCTGTTGCTCTGATTGAGATTTTTTCCAAACCTTTTCCTTTTTTCACTCTTGTTTTTTTCCTTTTTACAGGAGTTCCTGTTAGAGGTTTTTTCCCACATTATTTGTTTTTTTTTCCTCTGGGACTCCTCCTGGAGGGTACGGTCTCCTTAGGCGTTTCCTGTCAAGCAGCAACATGGCTACTAGAAAGGGTTGCCCTTATGTTGGTCAGTCCAGAAACAGCAGAAGACCGGGTGCTCTTTCAGATCCTTCAGTCAAAGATGAGAAGAATAGTGCAGATCATGACATGGGTAGGTACTCCCATCCCCTTCAGCTGGTTAACAGTGTAAGTCTCCAGGTTGGCTAGGCCAAAATCTTCAGCTCATCTAGCCAGAGACTGTTGAATGAGGATTTAGTTAAAAATGTCAGGTAGAAAATAAAATTTCAGAAAAAGATAAAAAATCAAGTAGACCTTCAACTGTGGGTAGATAGTGTACACAAAGCTATTGTATGTCACTGCACAAATACAAGTCCTATTCTCACAGCTGATCACCAATGTTAGAAATGGGGTCTTTGGTTGGCAGTCAGGTTACTTCCTGTCCAAGCAAGGACACTCACTCTAGTCAGGGTAAGTCACACATAATCCACATTATCCTGTGCCCACCCTCTGGTAGCTTGGCACTGAGCAGTCAGGCTTAACTTAGAAGGCAACGTGTAAAGTATTTGTTCAATAAATCATGCAATAACACAGTATAAACACCACAAAAATACACCACACAGGTTTAGAAAAATATAGACTATTTATCTGGATAAAATAAGGTCCAAAACAATCAAGATTTGATAAGTACATGTTGAAATATCAGTTAAGGGAATGATAAAAAGAGTCTTAAGTTCTTAAAAGCAATAAATGTCTCTTGCAAGCACAAAGTACTTGGTTTGCGTCTAAATTATCCACAAGGGACCGCAGAGGAGGAGATGCGTGGAAAATGGGGAGGTGTGCGTCAGTTTCTCTAACCACACACAGACAACGCTTCGATATTTTTCACGCAGCGGTGCAGGGCTTGTATTCTCTTCAGGTTGCGGGGTATTTGGATGCCCCGGGGACGATGTAGAGACATATTGGGTATGCAGGACGAAGGAACAGGTGCTGCGCCAATCCGGTAGGCGATGTGAAATTTCTGTCGCATGGCAGGTGCTGCGTCGTTTCTTCTTGCAGGAAGTCAGGCTGTGTCGTTCCGGTTCGGCTATGCGGCAATCCAGTGGGCCGTGCATCGCAGTTCCGTACGCAATGCTGGCGCTGCATCAATCTACACTTGGGGAGCCGGGCTGCGTCGTTCTGGTTAAGCATGCAGTGATTTGCTCACCGCGATGCAGGCTGTGCGTCATTTCTGGTAGACTTTGCATCGAAATTTCGCCACACAAGGAGTTCATTGCAGAGATTAAGTCTTTTTGGCCCTGAGACTTCAGAAAACAGGAGGCAAGCTCAATCCAAGCCCTTGGAGAGCACTTCTCAGCAGAGCCAGAGGGCAGCAAGGCAGCAGGGAAACAGCAGGGCAGCAGTCCTTTGCAGAAAAGCAGTCAGATGAGTCCTTTGGGCAGCCTGGCAGTTCCTCTTGACAGGTTGCAGGTTCAGGTCCAGAAGTGTCTGAGTTGATAGGGTCAGAGGCCCTGTTTAAATACCCAAATGTGCCTTTGATGCGGGGAGACTTCACAGAGTAGCTTAAAAGTGTGCAAGGCCCCCTTTCAGGTCCATCCTGTCTGCCAGGGTCCCTTTAAGGGGTTTGGCATTCCATTGTGTGAGGACAGGCCACTGTCCTTTGACATGTAAGTGTCAGTCCCTCCCAACCCAGGAAGACCCATTCAGTATGCAGAGGTGTGCAGGTGTGACTGAGCATCCTGTGTTTTGCATTGTCTGAGTGAAATACACAAGGGAGCTGTTAACTAACCCAGCCAGACGTGGATTGTAAGGCACAGAAGGATTTAGGTGCAGAGAAATGCTCACTTTCTAAAAGTGGCATTTCTAAAATAGTAATATTAAATCCACCTTCACCAGTCAGCAGGATTTTGTATTACTATTCTGGCTATACTAAGTATGACCTGGTTACTTCTTTCAGATCAGAATCTACAACTCAAACAGTGTATGAGGGTAGCCCTAATGTTAGCCTATGAAAGGAGCAGGCCTCACAGCAGTGCAAAACGAATTTAGGAGTTTTACATTACCAGGCCATATAAACTACACAGGTACATTTCCTGCCTTTTCCCTGTATAGCACCCTGTCCTATAAGTTACCTAGGGCCTAACTTTGGGGTGACTTATATGTACAAAAAGGTGAGTTTAAGGGTTGGCAAGTACTTTTAAATGCCAAGTCGAATTGGCAGTGAAACTGTACAAACAGGCCTTGCAATGGCAGGCCTGAGACATGGTTAAGGGGGTACTTATGTGGGTGGCACAACCAGTGCTGCCGGCCTACAAGTAGCATTTAATCTACAGGCCCTGAGCACATGTAGTATACTTAACTAGGGACTTATAAGTAAATTAAATAAGCCACATGGGTATGAGCCAATGTCACCATGTTTTAAGGGAGAGAGCATATGCACTTTAGCATTGGTTAGCAGTGGTAAAGTGTGCAGAGTCCTAAAATCAGCAAACACAATGTCTAAAAAGTGGAGTGAGGCAAGCAAACGGTTAGGGGTGACCACCCTAAGGCTTTCAGGTCTAACACACACTATCTGGAAGGATTTAAAGCTCAAGTCACACTTGGAGATGTTGGGATTGCCTGACTGGCTTTTAATGACCACAAGGTCCATGGCTGTCTGGGACCGGAGTCAAGCTCATCCAGAGCCTGGAACATTGGTCCAGGCAACTGCCAAGAAGAGTAAGGGCAAACGGTGCAGGAAACCAACCTCTAATGTTCCTGCAGTCGAGGTTGATAGAACACCTAAGAAGGATGTTCCTGAGTCTACCAGGTAGAACATTTGCCACCCTGGGTGACCTGCATGAGCTTGCTGGGTGGAAGTTGAAGGTGGCCCATCAGGGAGGAAGTCTTCAAGGTGCAGAAAGAGTGCCTTAGTCTAGAGGGCTGGAGGTGGCAAGCTGAGTCCCAGGCAGAAGGTGATACCTTTGAGATCAACTTATCTACTGGGACAATGACTCCTATAAAGTGAGCCTAGTGTTGCTGGACTTTAGGCAGCCAGTGTGCTGGTGGTTCCCCAGTTTTGCATGACCTTCTTAATGGAGTTGGCTCATGATATCTATGTGGCAGGATTCTGAGGAATGACAAAACGTTCACCAGGCTTGTTGCCCACTTCTATTTGCCCCATATGAAGACAGCTGCCAGGCAAGTGGGAAGTCAGGGAAAAAAGATCAAGGCTCCCTTGCCCCATTACCTGCCTTTGGCACACCCTTTGAGAGGGGTGGCCTGGCATTGTTGGTCCTTTGGACCTGAAGACAGATTTTAGGCAGTAGGTTCGTCCTGGTCTTGGTGGACTACGCCACTCACTACCCAGGGGCCATTTCTTTGAGTTTGGTGACTGTATGTGAGGTGGCCTGGGCCCAAATAGGGATTTTCACTTATGTTCCCCAGAGATGTAATGTCTGACAGAGGTATTAACTTTATGTCAGCATACATGAAGTCCATGTGGGTTAAGTGTGGAGTGACCTACATGTTCTCCATACCTTATCACCCTAAACCAACAGGTTTGTTGAGAGCTTCAACAAGACCCGCAAAGGCATGATAATGGGCCTACTTGAGCCCATGACGTGTAAGTGGGACTTCCTCCTGCCATGCCTTCTGTTTGCCAATAGGGAGGTGCCACAGACGGGGGTGGGGTTTAGCATTTGCAAGCTTCTCTATGGTCAACCTGTTAAGGGACCTTTCAACCTTGTCAGAGAGTGGTGAGAGGAAACCCCCAGGAAACCCTTTCAGGATGCGGCCAGCTTTATGGTGGCACTCCACAACCATATGCATTGTTTCTGGAAGAAGGGGAAAATAAATCTTTGATGCCAGTCAAGAAGTTATAAAGATGTGGTATTACCAGAAGGCCACTCTGGCAGAGTTCCAGCCTGGTCAGAATGTGTATGTTATGGAGCCTGTGTATCCCAGAGCTTTCTAGGTTTGCCGAGCAGGCCAATGTGAGGTGAAGAAGCAAAATGGAGAGTCCACCTACCTGGTTGATCTCAAGAACCACAGAAACTTCTTAACTGTGCTCCATGTAATCCGCCTCACACAACACTTCGAGAGGTCTGCAAAAGTCAACATACTCCTGGTGGCAGATGAAGGGGTGGATGAGGAGAGTGGAAGATGAGAGTGAGCCTCTCTCTGACCTTCTGTCTGCCTAAGAGTATGATGGATCAGTAGAGGGTGTCAACCTCTCTCCTGGTCGGATCCCAGAACAGCAAAGCAACTGTTGCTGGATGCTGGACCAGTTCTCCTTTATGTGTACTTATGACATGGGCACTGCAGAAAGTCTGCCTGTTACAAATAAGATTTACAGGCTGTCAGACAAGGTGAGGGTCAGTATCAAGGAAGAGGTCTCCAAGATGGTGGTGTTAGGGCTGATTGCGCCCTCCAACAGTCCCTGGTCTGACCTGTGGTACTGGTGCTCAAGGCTGCCCCACTGGGCACCACTCCAGAATTTAGGTTCTATGTAGACTACAGGGGACTCAGTTCCATCACAAAGAATGATGCACACCCCATCCCCAAGCTAATGAGCTCATAGACAGGCTCAGCACGGCCAAATTCCTCAATACCTTTGATCTTACATCAGGTTACTGGCAGATTGCTCTGACTCAGGGGTCTAAGGATAGATCTGCATTCTTGACTCCAGAATGCCACTTCTAATTTAGGGGGATGCCCTTTGGCTTGAAGAATGCCCCTGCCACCTTTCAGAGACTGGTTAACAGGGTCCTGGCAAGGAAGGAGGCATTCTGTGCTGCTCACTTAGATGACATAGCTGTCTTCTGCTCTAGCTCGGAGGAACACCTCTACCACCTCCAAGAGGTAGTTCCGGCCCTACACGGACTGGCCTGACATTCACGGCCAGTAAGCGCCAGATAGGTGGGGGGTTCCAAAAAAGATTGAGACTATCCAGGCAAACCCCTAAAACACTGACTGAGATGAGGGACTTCCTGGGCCTCACAGGATATTATAGGAGGTTTGATAAGAGACACAGCAATATTGTTGCCCCCTTAATGGTGCTGACTTCAACAAAGCAGCCACGAAACGCAATGTGGATAGAGGTCTGCCAGAAAGCCTATGACTCCCTCAAGGAACCACGTGTACAGTACCTGTTCTCAAGTCTCCTGACTTCTCTAAGGAGTTTATAGTGCAGACAGACACTTCAGAGCATGGCTTAGGGGCTGGCTTAACACAGTTAAATGAGGGGGTCTAGCCCAACCAGTAGCCTTTATTAGCAGGAGGTTACTTCCCCGAGAACAGAGTTGAAGTAAAAGTGAGGCCTTTGCTGTGATCTTGGCACTGAAGAAGCTTATACCATACCTGCTGGTATTCACTTCTGGGTTCAGAAAGACCACAGGTCCATCAGATGGCTCATAAAAATAAGAGCTGAAAATTCCAAACTGTTGAGCTGGTGCTGCTCTCTGGGTCAGCCCACGCCAATGGTGATGGTCTACCCAGGTTCTTCCACCTTAGTAATGAGAACTCCAAAGAGGTTAGGTAGTTCTCCCCATTTTCAGCTGTGGGGCACATTATACCCATCAGCCTTAGAATATCTTCCTGCAACATTTTTGCGTTCCTTATCCATTTTGCTGATCTTTTTTTCCTGGCCTTAGGACTTTGCACAACTGAGCACTGTCAACCAGTGCTAAAATGCTTGTACTACTCCTTAAATTCTGGTGACATTGGCCTATACTCAATTGGCATATTTAATTTACTTATAAGTCCCTAATAAGGTAGTACTACACATACTCAAGACCTGTCATTTAATTGCCACGATTGTACGACGAAACAACGAATTAAAAAACAACTACTGCCTTAACAACGAGGCCGGAACACCGACCTCGTTGCTACTACTAATGATTTTACCACGAATGCCTTAACAACGATATTTCGTTGTAAAGGCATTCCTGATAAAATCATTAGCAATAGGCACCATTCACCCTACATCCCTCACCCCACCCCCCCAACCCCACCCCAAAACCTAAAACCCCCAGACCCCCCACCCACTCCCCAAAACCAAAAACGCCCCACCCCCCAACCCCACCCCAAAACCTAAAACCCCCTGACTCCCCACCCACTCCCCAAAACCAAAAACGCCCCACCCCCCCACCCCAAAACCTAAAACCCCCTGACCCCCCACCCCCTCCCCAAAACCAAAAACGCCCCACCCCCAACCCCACCCCAAAACCTAAAACCCCCTGACCCCCCACCCCCTCCCCAAAACCAAAAACCAAAAATGCCCCACCCTCCCAAGCGTTGTTGCGCTTTCGTTAACCACGACCTTATGGAAAAAAAAAGTAGTAAAAAAGGATGTTCCCCAATTGCCACTAGTGGTTCTTCAGCACTATTTGTACCACCCACTTAAGTAGATCTTGAAACATGTCTAATTTACTCTCTTGGGGTATATGTTATACCTCTTCACTAAGGATTACAAGTACATTAAATATGACCATCAGGTGTAAGCCAATTTTACCATATTTTAGGAGTGAGCACAAGCACTTTAACACTGATAAGCAGTGGTGAAGTGTGCAGAGACCTAAGGCGATAAAAACAAATTCAGAAAAATGGGATCGTTGATGTTAAAATGTTTGGGGGAAGACCACCATCAGGTTGACAGGTCTAACAGCACATAAACAGAAATTGTGTGTGTTCTAGTTTATATGACTGTGGTGGTCATTACAACCGTGGCGGACGGTGTTAAAGCGGCGGTAAGACCGCCAATGGGCCGGCGGTAAACAATTTGCAATTACGACCGTGGCAGAAACCGCCAACAAAGACAGCCACATTAACACTCCGACCGCCACGGCGGTACAAACAAATAGCGTGGCGGTCACCGCCAACAGACAGGCAGGAGACAATGTACCGCCGACTCTATTACAACCCACCAATCCGCCACCTTTTCTGGGGCGGATAAAAACACGGCGGAAACAGGAATTCCGAAGGGAAAACGCTCATCTCTACACACCCCACGTGGAACGAGGACACCATGGACCTGGAACTCCAAATTCTCTCCGCGATAGTCTTCCTGCTCCTCTACCAGGAGCACGAACGCCGGCGGCGAAGACCATGGTGAGTACTGCACCTACAACACAGGGGAAGGGGAGGGAAAAAACAGGGGGACACACACGCAACACCCCCAACCCCACCCTCACCCACTACAACACACACACTAATGCACAACCCCCCCGGAAGAATGCAAAGACAATAGAAAATGAGTGTAACCATTGTAATATATTAAAATCTAGTAGGCAAAAATATACATATACACCATATACAAAATATATACCAAGCATAGTAGTCCAGGTAGTGCTCCAATTAAGTCTGTGGAACACTGGGCCCACACAGTATGGCGAGGTCCACACAAGATCCCCGACCATGACGGAGAGAACATTGCAGGGGCATCAGAGAGCAACAAAACAGGCACCTCAGGGGGAGGGAAAGGGGGGGCACCTCAGCCGCTTGAGTGCACGACGCCAAATCCACGAGGGGGCCACATGCCCACTGTACAATCTTGGGGGAGTGCAAAGCCACAGTCTCTCAAGTCAATACAGTGGGTGGGTTGCCCACTGTTCCATCCTGGGGAGTGCAAAGCCACAGTCTCTCAAGTGGATAACAGTGGGTGGCTTGCCCACTGTTCAATACTGGGGAGTGCAAAGCTACAGTCTCTGAAGTCTCTACAGTGGGTGGCTTGCCCACTGTTCAATCCTGGGGAGTGCAAAGCCACAGTCTCTCAAGTCTCTACAGTGGGTGGCTTGCCCACTGTTCAATAGTGGGGAGTGCAAAGCTACAGTCTCTGAAGTCTCTGTAGTGGGTGGCTTGCCCACTGTTCAATCCTGGGGAGTGCAAAGCCACAGTCTCTCAAGTCTCCACAGTGGGTGGCTTGCCCACTGTTCCATCCTGGGGAGTGCAAAGCCACAGTCTCTCAAGTGGATAACAGTCTCCACTGGTTCTAGTGGGGGCATTGTGCCCAGAGTGCTTCATCCTGCTAAGGACAGAGGTAGTGGATGGATCTCTCCACTGGTTCTGGAGGGGGCATGGTGCCCAGTGTGCTTCATTCTGCCCGTGACGGACTCAGTAGTGTCAGTGCCCTTGGCGCTCATGGGCCAGCAGTGCTTGAGACGGCGGTGCCCTGTTCAGCGGTTCTTGAGGCGGCGGTGCTCTGTTCAGCGGTGCTTGAGACGGCGGTGCCCTGTTCAGCGGTGCTTGAGGCAGCGGTGCCCTGTTCAGCGGTACTTGAGACGGCGGTGCCCTGTTCAGCGGTTCTTGAGGCAGCGGTGCTCTGTTCAGCGGTGCTTGAGACGACGGTGCCCTGTTCAGCGGTGCTTGAGACGGCGGTGCCCTGTTCAGCGGTGCTTGAGACGGCGGTGCCCTGTTCAGCGGTTATTGAGATGGCGTTGCCCTGTTCAGCGCTGCTTGAGACGGCGGTGCCCTGTTCAGCGGTTCTTGAGACGGCGTAGCCCTGTTCAGCGGTGACTCAGCTGCTGGCAGACCTTCATGGCCCAGCGGGGTTTTTGCTGGCGGTCCTTCATGGCCCAGCTGGGCTTGTGCTGGCGGTGGCCTCCTGGGCAGCTGGGCTGGTGCAGGCCTCCTGGGCAGCTGGGCTGGTGCTGGCGGTGGCCTCCTGGGCAACTGGGATGATGGCGGTCTTCTCTGCTGTGCTGCTCTTCCCAGACTTGCTGACTTTCTTGTGCCCCTTCCCCACCTTTGAAGGTGTCATAGCTAACTCCACACTCACACCTATACCACTGGGAGCAGCTTTGGTGGCTGGAGTCTTCCCCGTCTCCCGCCTGGCACTGGCCAACTTCTGATGCTTTACAGGTGGGGTACTGTCTGTGCTGTGGCTCCGTGCCACACTGGCTGCCCTGGTGGCCGGTGCACTCCATATTCCGGTGACTACAGGCACCACTGGTCGCGGAGATGTTGTGGCTGAGGTGCTAGTTTGGGACCTATGAGATGGACGGGGTGGGGGAGGTGTGGGAAAGAGGTCAAGGTTGGACAGGAAAAGATTTTTGGACACACTGGGACGGGTAGCTGGAGGGGGTTTGGGAGTGGAGGAAGAGGTTGTGGATGTAGGAGGTGTTCGTTTGGTGACTTTGGGTGAAGGTGCATACGCTGGAGGCTGTTGTGAGGTGGATGGCAGTTGGGTGGGTATGTGCCTGTGTTTGTGTATCTTGGGAGGGGGTGTCACAGACACACTGGGAGAGGACACAGGGGACGTGTGAATGGTAGTGGGGGTGGTGACTGCACATGAGCGGGGTGTGGCGGTGGGTGTGCTGGAGAGGGACATAGTGGCTGTAGAGGTAGTGCATGCAGGTGTGAGTGTAGATGAGACAGGGAGGGAGGAGGGAGACGAGGAGGAGGGGACACAGTTGAGGCAGTGGATGTTGCTATGTCTACATGTGTGTGATGCTTGCGTGAGTGCCTGTGGGATGTGTGGTGCTTATGTTTGCCTGAGCTTCCCTAGTGTGTTGACGTGTGTGCATGCTGGTCTGTAGGTGTGCTTGGGATAGGCTGAAGTTGGGTCGGGGTGGAGGAGGTTGAAGGGGGAGGCTAGACACAGGGACAATGTCTGCAATCAGTGCTGAGGCCAGAGTCTGAAAAGCTCGCTAAAGGGCCGCCTGACCAGAATGAATGCCCTCCAGGAATGCATTTGCTTGTTGCAACTGCCTTTCTACACCCTGGATGGCATTCAAAATGGTAGACTTCCCAACAGTGAGGGACCTGAGGAGGTCAATGGCCTCCCCACTGAGAGCAGCAGGGGTGACAGGGGCTGGGCCTGAGGTGCCTGGGGCGAAGTTGATGCCTACCCTCCCGGGTGAGCGGGCACGGGGCGAAGGCTGAGGGGCTGCTGGGAGGGCGGTGCTGGAAGGGGGGGTGGCGGCTGTACCTGTAGATGGGGGGGCACAGACGTTGCCGCCACCACAAGGGAGCTCCCATCAGAGGACGAGTCCGTGTCACTGGTGTCAGCTCCTGTCCCCGCTGTGGAGCTGCCCTCGCCCTCTGTCCCACTGGTGAAGTCTGATTCCGTAGTGTGGCCCTCCATGGCCATGTGGGATGCAGCCCCCTCGTGCTGCGGTGCCACTGCTCCTCCGCCTGATTATGCTAATGCACACAAGAACAGGGAGACCACAAAAAGGGGGGGGGGGGCAGAAGAAAGACATGTTGAGTGCATGCATTACCGTTACCGTTGGCGGACACGACAGACACAGAAGCCCCCCTGCACTACGCTGCGCTCTTGGGCTCCACTGTTCAATTCCTGGGAAATGGCCTACTAGGCTATGGACGACATCTGCACACATGGATGACACAGGGGCATGACTAGATGTACTTGGCACTCTACAGAGGTGCGCTGAGGTGCCACATGGCCTGCCTTACGGAGGGACCTTGCCTACGGAACTCGCCCTGGCCTAGGGAAACCCACAGCCCACCTCCCCCACCCAGACCCTTCCACTGCGCGCAAAATCAGCAGGATGAGAGTGTACTCAACCCCTTGTGGCTGCTGTAATGCCCTCAAGCGCCAATCCAACTCTGGGTACGCCACCGCCAGGATCCTGAACATCAGGGGGTTCATGGTGCGACGGGCATCCCTCCCACGTTTGGAGGCCATCCCCAGCTGAGCCTCCGCAGACTTCTTGCTCCAGCTGCAAATGTCCTCCCATCTTTTCCGGCAGTGGGTGCTCCGTCTGTGGTAGACCCACAGGGTCCGGACGTCCTTGGCGATGGCACGCCAAATATGTTTTTTCTGGTGGGCGCTGACCTACATGATTTGTACAGTGGGAAGAGAAAGTTATTACCAATTGCACCGTCAAAGTGATTGGCCCTCATCCCTACCCTTGCCATGTGGCACATGCACTCACCGTCGTTTCATGCACGTCGCACTCTCCCCCCTTCCGTCTTACATCCACCCCTCTCCACACAGTCATAGCCCATACAGCATGCTCCCAGTGTACTTACCTGTTTGTCTGGAGGACCGTAGAGTAGCGTGTACTGGGGGAGGACCCCGTCCACGAGTTTCTCCAACTCATCTGATGTGAAGGCAGGGGCCCTTTCCCCAGACACTTCCAGACCGAGGTCACAGCAGCACTTGCAGTGTAGGTCCTCTCCTGTCGAAGATCAGGTATCGAGTGATTGTACAGATAGAAAATGGCGGTCACGTCCGCGGCGGTGCGTACAGTCACCGCTGGCGTACATCGTCATTGGCTCCTGGGACTCATGGGGTCCAATGTTAACCAATGCAGCATTGCACCGCGTTCTTCGACTGCCTACCGTGACGTGTACAACACCAGCGCAGTTACCTCACATCTATTGTCCCACTTTAGAGGTCAGGCACCTGCCATTTTAGGGGCCCACATGGCTTCACTTTCAACTGCGTCACACATACCTAGGCCTATACTCAACACACATACAGGCCACTTTTTTGATTATGAATGGTGTTCTGTGTAAGGTGTGGGTACGTACCTCTGAGTTGTTTGACCCTGTGCTCGCTGTTGTCCTTCATAGGCACCGTCCGCTGGGACATGTGAGGAGATGGCAGCATGCTCCGGTTTACCGACCATTGGTGGACCTGTCGACAATGGAGGAAAGACATGTGATTATCACGTACAGGCTTGACTGTGGCACAATCCAGGAACTGTGTACCCAGTTGGAGACAGACCTGATGTCAGCTATCCGCCATCCCACAGGAATCCCCCCTCAAGTGCAGGTGCTGTCAGTGCCCCATTTCCTTGCAAGTGGGTCATTTCAAACAACAGTGGCCAAAGCATCAGGGATGTCACAGCCTATGTTCTCCAACGTGTTGTCCAGAGTGTTGTCTGCCCTGCTGAAACACATGCAGAGCTACATCGTTTTCCCTCAGGTGGAGGATTTGCCTACAGTGAAAGGTGATTTCTATGCCGTGGGACATATCCCCAACATCATAGGTGCCATTGATGGGACACATGTGGCTTTGGTACCCCCCCACAGGAGTGAACAGGTGTACAGAAAACGGAAGAGTTATCATTCCATGAATGTACAGATGGTGTGTTTGGCCGACCTGTACATCTCCCAAGTGAATGCCATGTTCCCTGTCTCAGTGCATGACACCTACATCCTGCGGAATAGCAGCATTCCTTATGTGATGGGTCAACTCCAGAGGCACCGTGTGTGGCTATTAGATGAGCACCTGGAAGCTAGTCAGTGGGAATGGTTGTCTGGGTCTGGGGATATCCCTCCAGGTTAGTGTGTGTCTTACAGTTGTCCCTCGCCATTTGCAGGTGACTCTGGTTACCCCAACCTGTCATGGCTACTGACCCCAGTTAGGAATCCCAGGACAAGGGCAGAGGAACGCTACAATGAGGCCCATGGGTGAACTAGGAGGTTGATCGAGCGGACCTTCGGCCTCCTGAAGGCCAGGTTCAGGTGCCTCCATATGACAGGTGGATCCCTATTCTACTCACCAAAGAAGGTGTGCCAGATCATCGTGGCCTGCTGTATGCTTCCCAACTTGGCTTTGCGACGACAGGTGCCTTTTCTGCAGGAGGATGGTCCAGATGGCGGTGTTGTTGCAGCTGTGGAGCCTGTGGACCGTGAAGACGAGGAAGCAGAGGAAGAAGACATGGACAACAGGGACTCAGTGATCCAGCAACATTTCCAGTGAGACACAGGTAAGAATACAAGCCTGCCTACTTCATGTACTTTAACACTACTACCTCTCTGTCTGTCGTTTTCACCCAGTGTATGGTCACTGAGTTGTCACTTTCCCTTACGATTTCACAGATCTGGGTCCCACTGTGTGACATCTGCTTTGATTCCTCATGGACTAGAGCTGTGTGACATAGGTATGTTGACATTACCAATGAAAAAGCTTTTTGCCACAGTTATTGCTAATACAGTATTCCGAAATCACAGACAGACTCCAGATTGTTTTGTGCTTTAAGGGTGTTTATTTAAGTGCTCAATATTGGAGTGGGTTGTAAAATGGTGAGGGGTGATGGCAGAGGAATGCCCATGGCAGATTCCAGTCTATTAGTCTCACAGGTGCATTGCCCATATGGGCAGAGGAAGTGGAGCTGGGGCAGTTTAAGGATGGACAGGGTGACAAAGTGGGACAGTAGGATGACAATCAGGGTGGTCTAATTTCTTGGTGGGGGTCATGGCATCATTCTCTGTCTTTGTCCTGGCTCTCAGGGACCGTTTGCAAGGTGGTTCTCCCTCTGCAGGGGGTGGGGTGCTGGTGTGGTGGTCCTGTGGCGGTGCCTCCTGTCCACCAGCGCCAGCGGAGGTGGTGGGCAGTTCAGCGTCCAGGCTAGTGTCAGGGGCCCTTGTAGTGCCACAGTGTCCCTCCTGGTGTTGAGTACTTCCTTCAGCACCCCAACGATGGTGCTCACGGTGGAATTGATGGTTCTGAGTTCCTCCCTGAAGCCCATATACTGTTCCTCCTGAAGGCACTGGGTCTCCTGAAACTTGGCCAATATCGTTGCCATCGTCTCCTGGGAGTGGTGGTAGGCTCCCATGATGGAGGAGAGGGCCTCGTGGAGAGTGGGTTCCCTGGGCCTGTCCGCCCCCTGTCGCACATCAGCCCTCCCAGTTCCCCTGTGTTCCTGTGCCTCCATCCCCTGGACCATGTGCCCACTACCTCTGCCTGTCCCTGTTGTTGTTGTGGTGGTGGGTTAGCCTGGGTTCCCTGTAGAGGTGGACACACAGTTGATTGACGTGTCCTGGGGACGGAGGTATGGACCCGCTGGGTGGGTGCTGTGCTGGTGTTTCCAGAGGGGGGAAGCTCTGTAGTGGCCTGTGACTGGGTGTGGGGAACTGACTGTCCCGAGGTCCCCGATGGGCCGGGCTGGTCAACTAAATCCAGTTGGACAGAGCTGCTGTCATCACTGTGGGCCTCTTCTGTTGGTGGTGTGGACATGTGTGGACCCTCCTGTCCGGTGACGTTGGGTAGGGGCCCTGCAGGGGTATAAAAGGATGGTTATTACATCTGTGTGTGTCATGGTGTGCAATGGGTGGGTGACTGTGTACCCCAGTGCTTGCATTCCTGTGTGGGACCTTGTGTGATGATGGTTTAGGGGGTGTATGGGTATGTGCAGTGGCCATGCTTTAGTGATGGGTGTCCATGCTTTGTTGTTGCATGCAGTGCTTGGTGTTAGGATGTGTGGTTTGTGATGTTGGGACATTTGTGAGGAGTTAGAGTGATTGGGGTGAGGGTGAGGGTGGGGGTATGTGCTGGCATGCAGGTAGGGTGGGGGATGGAATAGTTAAGATTTGACTTACCAGAGTCCATTCCTCCACCTACTCCTGCGAGGCCCTCAGGATGCAGAATCGCCAAAACCTGCTCCTCCCATGTTGTTAGTTGTGGGGGAGGAGGTGGGGGTCCGCCGCCAGTCCGCTGAACCGCCAGGTGGTGTCTGGAGACCATGGAACGCACCTTCCCCCGTAGGTCGTTCCACCTCTTCCTGATGTTCTCCCGATTTCTTGGGTGCTGTCCCACTGCGTTGACCCTGTCCACTATTCTTCGCCATAGCTCCATCTTCCTTGCAATTGAGGTGTGCTGCACCTGTGATCCGAATACCTGTGGCTCTAACCGGATGACGTTTTCTCCACCATGACCCTGAGCTCCTCCTCCGAGAACCTGGGGTGTCTTTGCCGTGCCATGGAGTGGTGTAAGTGATGTGTGGGGTAGTGTGTAGGGTAATAAGTGTGCTGATATGTAGTGGTGTGTAGTGTGCGGTGCGTGGAAGTTATGTGGGTGATGGTGTTGTGTGCCTGTGGATGCTAGTGTTGTTGATGGTGGTGTGTCTCTCTGGCTTTCGTTCGTGATTTGTGGTCGTATGGGTTTGCGGGTGATGTGGGTATGTGTTTTATAGTGGTGTGAGTGTGTGGGAGTGGTGTATGTATTTGTATCAGGTGTGTGTATTTGGAATTGTCCAACGTGGTGGTGTTTTGTATATGTGTGTGTATTTTGAGCGCGGTGGTGTGTCTGCCAATGGAATACCGCGGTTGAAAGACCGCCGCATGGATTCGTGGGTCATGATAGTGTGGGCGTATTTCTGTTCGCGTGACGGGGGAGGATTTGTTTTCACCAGTTTATCACTGACCTTTGGTGTGGCGGACTTGTGTGGGTGTCTGAATTTTGGCAGATTCCGAGCTGTGTGTCATGATATTTGTGGTGGAATTCTGCGGTCACGGCGGTGTGCTGGCAGTCTTCTGTACGCGGCTTTTACCGCCAATGTTGTAATGACCGCCTGTATTTGAAAGTGTGAATGATAACTTATTTTGGTGTACACTCAAAAATACTGTTAAAGTGAATTTAGGAATCAACAAATAATGTGCATTTATTTAACATACATAGGGGTTCATTCCTAGATTGGCGGGCGGCGGTCGCCGCCCGCCAAGCGGGAACCGCCAGAAAACTGTACTGCGGTCAAAAGACCGCGGCGGTCATTCTGAGTTTCCCGCTGGGCCAGAGGGCGACCGCCAGAAGACCGCCCACCCGCCCAGTGGGAAACCCCCTTTCACGAGGATGCCGGCTCCGAATGGAGCCGGCGGAGTGGAAGGGGTGCGACGGGTGCAGTGGCACCCATCGCGATTTTCAGTGTCTGCATAGCAGACACTGAAAATCTTAATGGGGCCCTGTTAGGGGGCCCCTGCACTGCCCATGCCAGTGGCATGGGCAGTGCAGGGGCCCCCAGGGGCTCCACGACACCCTTTCCCGCCATCCTGTTCCTGGCGGTGAAAACCGCCAGGAACAGGATGGCGGTAAGGGGGTCGGAATCCCCATGGCGGCGCTGCAAGCAGCGCCGCCATGGAGGATTCCCTGGGGCAGCGGGAAACCGGCGGGACACCGCCGATTTCCCGTTTCTGACCGCGGCTTTACCGCCGCGGTCAGAATGCCCCCCGAAGCACCGCCAGCCTGTTGGCGGTGCTTCCTCCGTCACCTGGTAGGAATGACCCCCTTAGTCTGCAAATAATATAATGTAACCATATTTAGTATCACAAAGCTTTTTAAATTGATATGACTAGGCCTAAAATTCTGCTGAGCAGCCAGCAACCATATTTGAAATTCCTGCTTAGCAACTATTTTAATTCAGAAAACACCCAAAGCAGGAGTTTATTTTTTCTAAACAAAAATAAATGTTATGATGCTTCACGTGATGGATATGGGCAGGAAAATTAGATGAGAATCACCCCACCCTCAATAGGATGTGGTACCTAATACAAGACCAACCCTATATCCCCAAAATGCAGAACCAGGGTAGCAAATGAGAGAAATATAGGAATTGTTCTGTTGATCTCATTTGAACACAGTTATATTCTATTTGTTCTCACCTGTTTAAAGTTTAATTTATAATCACAAAGAAAAAGCTTCTTCTCTGCCCTGCAGAATGCAAAATAATTATAGTTTGATTGGTTGATATACCAAAAGAGAGAGGTGATGTTGGCAATGTGCTCAAGAGAGAAGTCCAAAAATATATACAATCTGATGCACATATATACAGTAAGGGATGTTCCTTCTTTCCAATACAATTTCCAGACCAATGTGTATATTTGTCCTTAGTCATATCAATTCCACATTAGAGAACCCCTAAGTATACATCGACATTTGGACCCATCCAGAAAATTATATGGGCCTCACCAGGGCTAAAAAGCGTGTCAACCTCATGCTTGTAAATAATACGCATAGCTTCTGAGTTGTAATATATCAGTGATATGAGTAGATACTACCAATGCCAAAATAAAGATTATCGCAAAAGAGAGGTTGGTGCTCAAATTACCGGAACAAAGTGCCCAAACCAAACACCTACTCACGGTAAAACCCAACTTGTATCTCACCTGATACTGATTATGCCTTACAATGGGCTTAACTCTGACAGTAGGCAACAGGGGAAATATGACATGGTCCATATCCAAGTTGACGATGAAACTACACTGGGTACAATGCCCTAGATGGAATGCCTATGCAAACCTCTAGAAGGAAAACGAACTTTGTAAGAAAACAAAGCAGATTAAACAGTATAGACTTCAAGAAAATTTAAAATAATAGACTAAGGGCCTAATTACGAGTTTAGCACTCTGACGGTAAGACTGCCGCAGTCATCCAACCACTGTATTAAGAGATACAGTTCAGACTGCCAAAAAACATCCAATTTCCTGAAACCCCCAGTACACAGACGGGTGGGAAAAAGGTGGTCAGACCACCAGCACCAACAAAAATCAACCGATCTAATTATGACTCACAATTCACGAGAGTGGTTCCTCCATGGAGGAAAAACATTGGTGGTCACATTAATCAGAACACCATTCCACATTGAACAGTTCAAATACCGCACACCTGACACACATTCACACACCCAACACAACGACACACTGCACTATAAAACACACCCCACACCACTACACAACCCACAATCCTTTGCAACCAGAATGCCACTTACACCCAGAGAGTAGGATAAACCAAACAAAGTAGCAAAACAAACAATAGGCACCTATACACATTGCATTCAGCACACATCCCACATTTGCACAACAGACACAACACACAATTTACAAACCCCCACAATACACAACAACTGTCACCCACTCACATCACAGCAACCACTCCTCATCAAAAACATTCTTCTTCTTTTTATTTACTACCTCACCGTCTTTAGCACCACTACCATGTCTCCACAAAAACACCCAAGTTTCTCTGATGATAAGTTGAGGGTCATGGTGGATGAAATTGTCACGGTAGAGCCATATCTATTTGGAGCACAGGACCAGCAAACATCAATAGCTGGGAAAATGGAGTTGGGGCAAAGGATTGTCAACTGGGTAAATGCAGTAGGCAGAGACCCACGCACAAGGGAGGACATCGGAAGAAGTGGAACGACCTCAGGTGGAAAGTACGTTCCATGGCATCCACGCACCAGCTGCCTGTCCTCAAGACTGGCGGTGGGCCCCCAGCTCCTCCCCCACAGTTCACATCATTGGAGGAGCAGGTCTTGGACATTCTTCATCCTGAGGACCTGACAGGAACGCTACGGGAATGGAGTCGGGTAAGCAACAACAACATCACAGTTATGTCTTGCATGCTCACTCATCACCTTTCCTCACCCCAATGATCAAACCACCCACCACCCCTTGTCCAAATCTCCAAATACCCCTCACTGCCATGTCAATTGTCAAGTAACCTCACCTTGGGCCACAGTGTTTGGGAAGGGCATGTGAAGTTCTGGGAACTGACAGCACTACAACTCCCAGAAGGCACTGTTACAACATTAACAAAACCAGAACCGTGCACTAAATGTGATATGTCTTGCATGTGAAACTTACATTCAAAACATACCAAACTGAATGGTCCACCATGTAACAGTTCATGGCAATGACAGCTATGCAAAGGCCCACTACAAGTACCATTACAAGCAAATCACAGCTACAGCAGTGACCCATACCAAAGAGGCCTCAGAGAAAACATCCCTAATAAATGTCAGGTACTTACCTGGGGGGGCATGTAAATGGCAAATTGGACCCATTTGCAGTACATCCAGACAGCGTGGCAGGACAAATTATAACACAAATGTTGTATGCTAATTCTGACACCATTGTGCATTGTTCTGCTAATAGTTGGCTCAATGATGCCATTCACCTTACTAGAAGAAAAATGTACATTGTCATGTCTGCACAAGACAAGATTTGACGGTATTTGCAGCCATTTAAACACCAGCATACTCCAAGATCATGGAACCCTGCTGTATGCAATTGCAGATCTCTGTGTCCCACATTGCACTAACCCAGAATAAGTAGCAGCTGTCATTGTCATGGGATCATGTAAAGGTAGTGTGTGCATCTCATATACCATGTTTAGTTGTTTAATTGATCCATCACTTATTGCATCATATACACCAACTTTGTGTTCCACTTCTCCTACAGGTAACCTTGTCATCCCCAACATGGACAGTATACCAGAGACAGACACTACCCCTCTGGATAAAGGCTCCAGTGTAGAAAACAGCCCTGGATGTCTAGACACTGAGGACAAAGCTGGTCCTTCAGGGACAATTGGTCAGTCAACAACTGTCAGCCTCACCCTGCCCACAACAACTCCTCCCAGCCCTGTTGCAATTACATCACAAGCAACCATTCACCCCAAACCTGTGTCCAAAGGACTCTTCCATCGTGTGCCCCCCAGTACAGGTACCTGAGTCTCCTCATGTCACTCATGACAATGATGGTCCTGTAACCAGTGGGTGTTGGCACATTGTGAACGAGGCACAGGTATATGGGGGTAGGGTGCATGGGAGGGATGGTGTGAGCCAGAGGATGGGGACTCCAAGGGGCACAACTGACCATGATGCCATCACCCAATTCTTGGCATGATGGGCCAGGTAATGACCGTGATAGGGGAAATCAGACAGCTGCAGAGGGACAACCACCAGGAAGCCATACAACAATGGGAGGCACAAAATGTCATCCTGACTTCCATTTCTGGGGTGCTGAGGAACATTAACACTACCCTGAGTAGCTTTGGCACCCAACATCAGGCCCCTTCCACTAGCCATGATACATCAGGCCCCTCGACATCTGTGGCTGCTAGTGGAATTAAGGCCCTGCCAGGGGAAGGGAAAGCCTCAGACACCCCACCCTCTGCAGCAGAAGAACACCCCCTACAAATGTGGATGCCCACCCAGACATCCAGGATGAGCAGATGCCAAGACCAAACCCACTGCCAGGAAGTGAACCTTTCCTGATTGATTCCCCTTGTATATGACTGATACACCCTGTTGACTGTTCTGACATCTAACTCCATTTCCCTATGGTGCAAGGACACTGGGCATGTGTCCAAATGGTGTTGTAGCTACAAAGAAGTTTTCATCCACCATGACTGAACGCTTCACTATCCTTTTCATATTATTTTTTTTTCAATTCACTCGTTTTTTTGTTCACTCCCCAATAAATACCACTTAATCACAGATCATGTGTAAGTGTGATGTATCAACCATAAAAAACTGACATGTATGAAAACTATTGTACCAAAATGTTCCTCTCCAATGTTATACCTCTGTAATGGTCATCACACATGTACTGGACTACAGGAAACACATTGCATTTATATTGCAATATACACATGGCACAAGTCACCTGTATTGTACATCTCATCACGTTTATTAAGAGAATGGCAATCCGTACATTGTGAAATCATGCTGTGGACTCCAGTGTTTCAGCATAGGAGTTATGCACTGCCAACCATCAAAATACCTAAGTCAGGAACCTGTCAGTCTATCACCATCCCAGGAGGCAGACAGATTGGTTCAATGTATCATCGGCTAAAGTCTTATCACATACCCATACCTCATACTCCCAAATCACCATACCCCATCAAAGAGACAGAGGTCAGTACTAAGCTCCCCAGTCATGGTCAGGTATCTGTAGGCTTGCTACTCACCTATTTCAGTCTTCAGACACATGCACATTGGCCTGCAATGAGGAAACACACTCACAGCTATGCACAAGTTTGGTCACATACAATATAAACCATAATGATGGTGGAGGGTCTGGATACCACATTGTGACATGTGCCAGACACCAATGGACACACATATGCCCCTATTTGAGCCACCTCCAATACAAAACAGGTCTAGTTTGTGGAAAAGAACACTTCACTTCCAAACCACTGTCCTGACAGTCTGGGCATAGAATTCATGCACCTCAAACCTGATGCAAAACAGTACCTGATCTAATCCATGTCCACTGCTCATGTCAGTCTACAAAGCCCATAGGCCTGTGACACTGTCTGACAATGCCAAATGAGTATGAGATAAGCAGCCAATCAGCAAATCTGTGATTGACAAAGATAAGGTATAGGCCAGAGTGGAACACAAACATCACGTTGTCCATGCTTAACTACAAAAATGGGCTTGATTGTGCATTTGCTAAACAATACACCATGTACATTACATTACTGTACACAACACGAAGGAACATCCAGCATGCATATTTGAGTCATGAGCTCTTGAGCCACTTAAGACCACACTGATGGTGCCAAGAAGCCCATTACATGGACGCATCACTTCAACAATGCTCCATGGAATCTCTTTATTAACATCAGATCACATACCTTGAGTCAGTTGAAGTACTGATTAATGGCATCTGTAAACATGCCTTGTCCTTCAGTGGGTCTCATTGAATGGGACATCCCCTGGTCTGGTTGAGTACCTCACTGGTGTCAATAACCAAGGACAGTTTGGATAGCCAGAGTCCCCTGTAAGGTATAGTTCTAACAATCCAAACTTTAATCTTGGACATCCTCAGATATGGTAGCAGGAAAAAAGGGACAGACATGCATGAAATTCATGACTTACCAACCAGCCAGGCTCTCTCTGTGTATAGTTGTGTCACCAGCAGTGGGATATTGCTGTTCTCCATGATGAAGGAATGATGGACTGATCCTGAATACCTTGCACAAACTTTTGAAATGTAGAGGTCAGCCAAACAAACTACTTGGACGTTTATGGAGTGGAAGTTTTTCCTATTCCTATATACCTGTTCATTTGTACTTGAGGGAACCAAGGCTACATGGGAGCCATCTGTGGATCCAACCACATGTGGATTGTGTCCCAAGGCAAAGATATCAGCCTTCACATGGGCCAGATCCTCACGTTGGGAAAATCTGATGTAAGTGTCCAGGTGTTTTAACAATGCAAACAGTACAGCCTTCACAATCAGACTGAACATGGGCTGAGACATCCCTGCAGTAAAGGCCACTGTATTCTGAAAGGACTCAGTGGACAGGAAGTGCAGCACTGACATGACTTGAACGATGGGAGTTATGCAATTTGGATTGCGAATGGCAGGCATCAGATCTGGCTCCAACTGACGACATAGATCCATAATTCAATGCCTATCCAGGTGATATATTTGGATTACATGGTACGCTAAGGTTGTCTTGCTCTCCTCAGGCCTGGGTAACTATGTGGGAAAACACCAAAATGAATGTGAATGACTCAACCCATCCATCATAAGTAAGATCACAACAACATCACACACATATCAAAATCATGTCACAGGAAACAGTGAATATGTGTAATTCAGCACATAGCCAGCCAGAGTATGAAAGTGTACTGGATTCAAATCCCCTAAAGCCTCACATGTAGTCTACATGGAGATACATGTCACTGACAGTGAAAGTTACATCAACCCTGTAGACATGTCACACGTATGTTTTTGCACTCATGCCATCTTCCGATTGTCAGTATTGTGAAAACACTGTTTAATTTACCTAACCCAGAATATCTAATTTCACTTCCCCTACTAATTACATGCACATTAATACTTGTAAACAGTAAGCCTGCACTTCACACATTGTCATAGATATAAGGTTTCTGTAAATGATGCAACTTTCATTAGTTCATCATACATATGAGAGCCCTAAAATGGCAGCTGCCTGACCTACTGTACTTGACATCAGAAAGTGACCTGACTCTGCTGGTGGAAGTTGTCCTGGCGGTAGGGTGTTACATCCGCGGTGGACATTGCCATTGGAACACATTGCTGCCTTTGGCAGACTTGGGCCAGTGACGATGTCCGCAAGTGGTGACGGTCCTGTACGTGTCGGACGTGACCTCCATCTTCTGCACAATCCCTCAAGTGACTCCTGACACTGCTGCCAGCAAGACCTCCACAACCTGAGCTGTTGTGTAATGCCTCTGGGAGCAATCATGCCATGTTCTACAGGTGATAGGACCCCTGCCTTCTCTCTCAAAGAGCTGGCCAAGCTTGCGGAAGAGGTCCTACACCTGAATGAACAACTATATAGTGCACCAGAGGAACAGTTTTGTCGAATGCAACACCGATGGGTGAAAGGTAGAGTGTATGATGAGGTAGATTAAAGGTGCATGAATGAAGGATTGAGTTAACATGTGTGGGTAGATGGTTATGTGCACATGTGCATAGGAAGACTGCTAGCCCTGATACATAGTAGGTAGTGTGTGATGTGTGTACCCTGATCCACATATGTACAATACACCATTTACATCAATCTTTCTGTGACAAATCGGTGTTGAGATATACCATTTAACGGACATACTTGTGGTCTAGTCCTATGTTTCTAGCCAAAACCTGGTACTGTGTATGCATGTTGTATGCCTGAATCCACTTCACACATGGCCTGACTGCAGAGAGTGACTTGCAAAAGAGTTTGACGTGTGAGGAATGGTCTGTATGGCAACTTGCACTAAGTTGATTGTTCACCCTACTTGTTTGGAAATGGAGCATGGGTACATGACTTTCTTGTCTTGTCTGTGTCATCCATGCAGGTCAATGTCCATCAGAAAAAGGAGATCAGGCATGCCATTGCCAAGAAAGTGTGAACCCTGGGGGTCCACAGCGGGTAAAAGACCCACTTTCAAAAGCAGTGGGAGGACCTCAAACGCCTGGCCCGTAAGACCGCTGAGGCCCAGCTGAGGATGTCCTCCCAAGGGTGAAGGGGTGCCCTTCGGACCTTGACCCCGCTAATGGCCAGAATATTGGCAGTGGTCTATCCTGAGTTGGATGGGCGTTTGAGGGCAGCACATCTGCCACAAGGGGGTGAGTACTGACTGAAGTCATTTACATTCCTTTGCAAGGTCAGTGTATGATGTGAAAAACTCTAAGCTGTGACAATGTGGAAAGTGCAAAAGGTAAAATGTGTCCTAGATAAACCTATATGTGGAGTCCTCAACATTGGTACATGGGTTTGCACAATGTATTGTGTATTAGGACATATTACTCACCTATGTCATCCCTTCTGTACAGTAGCATATGATGATGCACATGTGACTATGTCACATATGTGCCACTATACAGCTCTTAGTACCCTGCTGGTTGTTCCTTGGCACTTACAGATCCATACTTCCAATATCATGATGGTAAGTTGATCTTTGCCCTCTGTCCATTCAAATGCACCTTGATCAATTTCTATGTGCAACAGTGAATCAGACAAGTTGAGTAGATGCCTAATACTCCTGAGGTTTCCAATGAGTGTCAAATGATTTTGAGGCTGGGATCTCAATCTGACATTTCAAATGCCACACTTGCTGCACTTACTCAGATCTAGTAGGATGTGTTCTCATTGGTAAGTGCGGACTACACATTGGCATGTGTGATGTTTCCTCAGAATGGACTTCCTGCATGTACTAAACCATGGTGGTATTACTAGACTCCTAGTGCTAGACATACCAGTGATATGAGTGTTCAAAATATTAGTACCAGGTACATGTCCTTGGGATGGTAAGTGGGTACACAGCAATTTCCTATTGCAATGTGTTGCAAGCATGCTAAATAGACCACTACATCTTGGTAATTGGTACAATCTGAACTGTTTTTTGCCAACATCATGTGTACATTGTTAGGTCTAGACATATATCAACATTGTGAAGCAACTTCAACATACTTACTTTTGCCATTGTGGATATGTTTTGATGGCTCTTGGGCTGGAATCCTAGTTAGTACCAACTGAATTGTGTTGCAGATGTGGCATTTCACCTTCACATGTTGTTGGAATGCTATCTGTAGTCAGTCATTTGGCTTACCTCAAGGTGTATGCCTCTATCATGTTAAGCTCAGGAGTGTGCTGTGGCATTGCAATGGTCGTGTACAGATGTAAGATTGCTCATGTCTGGAGCGTGGGTAGTGATGTGTCCACTTGAATAATGGGCTATCGATGTTGCCAACCATCATTATTAGCTGTACTGTAAGTGGCCTTCATTCTCATGCCAAATTGGCCCCTATAAGTGTACGTTACCTTGTTTACAGGTGGAGGATGACTTTGATGAATAGCTCAACAAAGTATGTATCATCCTTTCCTACATGACTAGTGGGCCCTGTGTTTTTGACATGTGTTTAGACACTATCATACGGCAATTATTGAAATGACAGGTAGAGTTGTTGCATACTTGCTTATGTCAACAGTGAAGGTGGTGGACTATGTGACATGAAATGGTTTTGGCATGTATGCAACATGCTATCTTGTGTTTGGCACATGATATGGTTCATTTTCTGGTACATGACATCTGCTACAAATGTTGGTATGTGTGAATCTTTTGTATGTGATATGTAGAAATCATTCCTTGGTTGTTGGTTCACTATGTTGCTGTGGATAGGGACTCAGATTTATGTTGGAAAGTCAGGTTGTCATGGAATGGTTATTGTAATTACTCTCCTGATATCATGGTATAGTAGGTGTGTGATAGGTGGCTTAGCTGGTGTGTGACATTGTTGTAATGTAGGGGTGTAGGTAGTATTCAGTTATGACATGATGTTGGCACTGACCTGGTTCTACCTGGGGGTGTAGTACAAGTGGTTGTAATGTGATTGATGTGTACAGTGATGTGTACAGTGTTATGCAAGTGTTTAAAAAAATGTGATTACCCTACCTCCCTTTCTATTTCCCAGCATCAGCATAAGCAGGAGAAGGAGACGAGGCACAGCCAAATGGGGAAGCTGCTGGCCACAGGACCTCAAGTCATGATACTACAGACACAGAGGGATCCAGTGGCCCGGAGGGTGACGGGAGTGCCACGGGGGACATGGGATCCAGTTAATTATCCTTGGAATCTACCTCCGGGGACACTCCCTGGGTGTGGCAGACCCATCTGAGACCACCCCAGCACCACTATGGTCCGCCACCCCCTTTCTACCGCAGCCCTCCCTGTAGCTCCCCACCCAGTTGGCCGTGCCCGCTCACCCAAGAGGGTGGACATCTCCTTTGCCGAAGCTACCTCTGCCCCAGCCCCAGTTAGCCCTGCTGCCGTCAGTGAGGTCGTTCTATGTGGGTCAGTCAACCATTGTGAATGCCATCCAAGGACTGGCAACTCAAGTCCAACACAGTAGTGAACTCCTGGAGGGCATTCATGGTGCGCTGACTGGCCCACAGAGATCCTTTCAGGCTCTGGCCTTCACACTGACGGCAGCCAGCCACCCATTGTCTACCGTCCCCCTCCACCTTCCTCTTCCAAAACCCAAACTCCCCTTCCCCGACCAAGCCAAAGCACACAGACAGACAGGCATGCATCCACCTCAACATCCAAGGTAGCTCAGACAAACATAGTCACCAAAAGACACACCACCGGCATGCACACAAACAACATACAGATGCAGACACAGCAACAGTCACTACCTGCCCTGACACTCCCACCATCACAGCATCATTGACACTAAACCTGACAAACCTGCAGACACCACACAAACATTCACAGATCCAGCCACTACACCTATCCTACCCACAGGCAACACAACAGCAGACCCTCCAATATCTACCCTAGTCACCAGACCCACAGACACCACAACCACTGACACGCCTACATGCAGAACATCCACCATACCTGCAGTCACCACCCCAACAGATGGTCATCCACCAACAATGGCACCCCTCACCACCTCTACCCCACCTCAGTCCCGAACATATAAATGTACTCACTTACCCACCCAACCGACACCCACAAGCAAACCTCCCACAAACACGCACTCACAACACCCACACATACACATCAGACAACTACTCCCTCACCCTCTACACCCAGACGCCCTTCTGATGACCGTCTCCGTGTGTAAAAAAAAGCTTTCTTTTCATATTTTGACCTTTTCCCTACTCTTCTTCCCCTGTGAGACCCCTGAATGCTCTGTTACTCTCCCAAGGCCCGTCCCTTCCACCTCCAAGCCCTCTCCTAACCCTCCTGCAAGTACCCATGCCCCTCATTGCCAAGAAGCCTACCCCTCCCAAGAGAACCCAACCCTCCCCTAAGCCTAGACCTAAACACCCTCTCCCAAGCCCAATGCCAAAGGACCCCCTCCAAAGCCTAGGCACAACCCCCCTTCCTGATAATCCCTAAGGTGCCTGCCTGCCCCCCTTGATGCCCCTACTTGTGGAGGTTACTTGGGATTCAGGAGTCAAGTCCGGGGCGCACAGATGTGCATTGTGAGCATGTTGCATATTTTCCAATTGTACTGGCCTTGGACATTTCACTAATATTTCTAATTTTAATACAAATTTGGACCAATCAGTTTTTGATTTCGACGTTACATATTTGTTCTGCATTTCTTTTCTTAGGGCAGATTTGTTCATGGCTGACATTGTTTGTATGTGAGTATTTGTGTGTAAGTGGTGCTTGTGCTACCTGTTTTGGCTGGGCAGTATGTGAGGTTGTGTGAGGTGCTTTTGTCCCCATGTGATGGGTGTGTGTTGTGTGATGGGCATGTGTATGTTGGGAGCATGTTGTTGTCACGGTATTGAGTGGTGTTTGTGTTGACATGTGTTTGTTGTAATGTTGTGTGTCTTTGCATGCTTTGACTGAGTGCATGTTTGATGCATGGTATGTCAGATACAATGTACTGTGTGTTTGTTGTGTATGTCAATTGCTGTGTCATGTGGTTATGTAATTGTGTGTGTTCGTTCCCTGTTAGTGGTACATTGTGGTGTATGTGTGATTTGACACTGGGTAGTGTGTATTGTGGGTGTTGCCATTGCATTGATGGTGTTGTGGTTGTGGTGTTGTTGTGACATGTTATGTGTTGTGGTGTTCTGTGTGACTGGGCCCGTGCTGTGTTTCTGGGAGTTGGTGTGTGTTTTTGACATGTGTGTGTGTGATGGCCGTAGTGTGTGTACTGTGCATGTGCGGGTGTGTAAGTGGATGTCTGTGAGCGTGTGTGTCAGGTTACTTGTGTGTGTCACCTTCGGACCCCGTTCCTGATGTTGTGTTGTGTGAGTGTAGGAATTTTTGCAATATATAGCAGTAACAGGTAAGCATGTGTACTTACTGGTCATAATTTGGCGGTTTTCACTGCCAGCCTGTTAACAGTATGACTGCCACCACCAACATGGTGGTCCTTGGACCGCCGAACTTGTAAAGAGGCCCTACATGTCTGGGTACTGTCATTTTTTCACCAAAGACAAAAAGAAAATATTATCTCAGGCATCTTATGGGGTTGACACAATCCCAGTATTCACACCTATTGAACCCGGAAATTAATATAGCACATGGAAGACAGCACAACAGAACTCTGCAAAAAATAATACCCATGACGTTCAGAAAGAAAATTCCCTGCACATTACGGCTATTGTTTATATTTATGTTTGTCAAACAAACATTCAGTTTGGAAATTTGGATGAATGAATACATGAATGAATGAATGAAGAGTTGTAACAAACTCTATTATTCAGGCACCATATGTCCTGGTGTAAGTTGATGCAAGGATGGATGCTTGAGAAAAACAAAAAGAATTCAACTATAATGCATCTGCCACAAACTGTAGGTTGAGAGATGCCTGCCTGGGAGGCAAGCAGAGAGCTCAACATATGACAATCCTCCTCTGGGTGGGCCGAAGCCAGTGACTGCACTGTCCTGGCAGGGTAGCGAGCCACCGACAGCATTCAAAATATTCCCTTAAGCACTTTTTTAATTGTTGTTCTGTAGTGCCCTGCTAACATCACCAACCAACCTTCTGCCTGGAAGTAATCCCCCCCATTATTATGGACTGCGCTCCTTCATTTTTACCTTAAAACTGAAATGTCATTTTCTGTGTCTCCATAGGGAGACCCTCCCATTCCACTTCTATAACGTCTTTGTATCTGACAATGAAATGTTGTTGTCAGCATGAGTTTACTTTAAAGCAGAATATGGTTATCAATTCCTGGTGCCTGCACATTCAGGGACTTTGGGGTAATATGTTCTGGGTAAGAGAGTCCTATGCAATATTTCTAAGAGAGCCTAATAATGAAACCTCATAGATTGGGCTATTGACATACTTAAGAAATGCTGTGTGTGAGTCCCTCTGCGTCCATTTCATTGTCGGTATTTCTTCATGCATTTTGAAAGCCACATTTTTTAAAATGATCTTCTTCTGATGTTTGTAGCCTGTGGTGGCCCCTGGATGTGTTTTTTTGTGTTTTCCTCAAGTTTTGAGCCAATAGGTCCACCAAGACCTCCACTGAATCTCCTGCCCTTCAGTATCTGGGTTTCCTATCTGGTGATGAGGAGCTTCATTCAAGAAAAGGTGAGTCTTGGGCCTAAGTTTCTCCTACCGCACCTGCAACTTCCAATAGCTTGTTATCACAACAATACTTTTATCCTTTTACTATTTAATCTTAGCACAGTTTTCAAGTTTGAGAACATGAAAGGCAAAAATCTTGCTATTGATGTCAATAAATGTAAACAGGCACTTTCCCACCACCACTAAATCTAAAGTTGTTGATTCTACTAAATCATCCTTAAGTGCCACATTTACTGTCAGATCCAATACAGATAAAATTGCCTCAGAGATTAGAAATATTTGTAAAGATATGGTGGGTTTATCTATGAAATTTTCTGACAATGCAATTAAAATACAGGATAACAAATCTAAAGTAGACCAACTACTTCTATGCACATCCAAAGTTCTTCCTATGAACAAACCTTTACTAGATTTGAAAAATCGGAATAGGCAATATCATTTAAGAATTTTCAATTTGCCTGAACATATAAAAAAAGGACTAAAGACAATACCCATAGAACGTATTACCTACTTCTGAGTCTAAAATTCACGCAAAAAATTTAAATTGATAAAGCACACCAGATTCCATCACATCACAAGCCTAACCAAACTTAACCTCACCAATTGATCTTTAAGGCTTTAAGTCATGATCAAGTTGCTTGCAGGAGAAATTCAATCTCTACTACTTATTGGAAACAAATACTTCATTCATCAAGACTTTGCTAAAGAAAAAGTAATCATATGTACATAATTCACTGATCTATGACCAAGATTACGAATCTCTTGTTTCAAATATGTCCTAGTTGATCTGTCTACCATGCAAATATGGAAAGGATATTTCTAAATCCTTTAATTGTCCTTAAGATCTCTGTGATTTTCTGGATCATTATTCTCTTTTATGCATGAATATTCACAAGAATTTACCTTGAAGCTGCTGTTACACATGTTTTTGTGTCAAATTTGGCTTTCCATCATTATTATAGTTACCTTATGGGTATACATCTTCACTGACAATTCTTGTACATGTGTGGGCAATTTAATAATTTTATGTATCTCTTTCTATTATCTGTTCTGTGTTTGTCCTTATTTTTAGGTTCTTTTTTATTTATTTTCTTTTTCTCAGAGCTTTTTCACTCTATTAGTTATAGCCCTCATTTGTCATACCCTATTATTTCTGACCATTTTACTTCATATTGTTCAATGTTATTGATAGGTTTTGCAAGATTAAACTTGTTTCTCCTAATGTTAAGGGGTTGTGACACCGACTTAAATGTATGAAAATGTAAGACTATTTAGCTAGACATAAGGCTGATATTTGTTTAATTCAAAATATTCTTATAGGTGATAAACGTATATCTTATATGAGTGAGAAATGGGTAGGTCACATTCTTTCCTCCCTAGCTGTAGGAAAAAAATGATGTGGCAATTCTATTCTCTAGAAAAAAATAACTACAGGTATTAGATAAGCATTAAGGTTCTGAGGGTAGACTTCTAATTGTTAAAGTCAAAATAGATAATACAGTTCTGCATTTAGTCATTATGATCAACCTTTTGGAACAATATTACTTCTGAAATTGTCAATTTGGGTGAGGTTTCTCTTACTGTTGGGGGTAACTTTAACCTCATGTGTGATCCTTTACTTGATAGGGTCTCCGCTACCAAATGTAGAACTCCTAACCATTTCATATGCTCAAAATATAATTTGAAACTAACACACATGTTGCTTTATGGGGCTTACATATTTCAACGCATAAAGATTTTACTTTTTTCTACTTTGCATAATTCATTTTCACAAACTGATTACTTATTATCCTCAGGAAACTTAGGGCCACATATGAAATGTTTTTCCAAGTTGCAAACAGGCCAATACACAGAATCTGCCTATTTGCGACCCGAAAAAAACATTTCAGCATGTATCAAGCTAAATTGCGATTCAATAGCACGCTACTAAATTGCAGTTTTGGTTGGCGACCAAATACTCATTCGGTATTCGGAAGGGGTGTCCCTTCCAAATACTGAATTGGAATGCATTGTGTTAATGTTTTGAGATGGAATTCCAGTTGCAAAACATTAACGATTTACTGACTACAGAAGTGTAGTGGTAATGCATTCGCAAACAGGACGCAGTCCCATTGAGACCCATTTCATTTGTTTCTTTTTTTATTTTTTATTTTAAAAAAAACATTTATTGCAGGTTTTAAACATAACATTAGAGCAACTCAAGTGGGGAGTGTCATCAAAGTAATTGAAACAATCAGCCATTAGCCCCGACGAGGCTGAAAATACAATGCACAACAAATAGAAATCCATAAATGCTAACATCTTAAAAGTGGGTAATTCATAAGTACTCTAATATCCCAAGGGAATCTCATTTCATCATATACATGTAAAAGGGAACAAGAAAAATCCTTAAGTAAATCAAGAACTTATAAACATTAACTAGCATATCCCTTAAGGGAATCGAAGCTAGAACAACAAAAATTGAAAGTACATAGCATACAGAAAGTTTTTCGAACCAGGCTATCGGGAAAGCAGTGATACGGAACGTTTATCAATAAACAACAGAGCAGGGTTATAACTTAATATGGCGATTGCTGACATCATTGCCCCAAAGTAGATTTTACCCAGCTACCTACCAGCATCCTAATGGTAGAGAGTATCCTCAGAATGACACCCTCACCAATCTATCAAGGATGCACATATCTGTTTCGAGTTTCGGTTGAATATTTTTTACCTCTTTTCAGATATACAGGGCCATTTCCAAGTTGAATATTGCTAGCAATCATGCCAACCACTGCTGAAAAGAAGGTTGGGATTCATCCAGCCAGGATGAAGTGAAACAAATCCGGACCACATTCATAGCTATAAATATAAACTGCTATAAACTGAGCAGGGTCGGGATTCACTTCACAGTGTACCACCAATAAAACAAGTTGAGGAGTTAAATTGACAGGAGTCAAAATATTTGGTGATCTCCTTATGAATTAATTCCAACTGGGAGCAACTACAAAACATGTGGATTATATCTGTCTCCTGGAACTGACATCGTGGGCTCGTGATACCCGCCATCCCACCCCATCTAGCAATTTTGTTGGGCATGTCTTATAAATAGTAGATGGTTCTTTAATGCTGAGCTTGCAGGCTAAAAGAGAGGACTATGGTTCCTCCTAACTCCAGTGATTCCAGGAAAGGGCAGTCCCCAGCTTATTCTGCCACTTTTCTGACTGTCTTTCTAGGTCATACAGGGACAGAGCATTAACATCTTTGTATAGCTGACTGATCAACAAAGCTTACACCCAACTACCCTGCCCAATACATCTATTTTCCAAAATCCAGCAGCCCCCTCCCCCTTTTTGAGTTGAAAAACCTTGTTTCTGTAAGTATTTAAATAAATCTTTCTGGGATATCTCAGACCTAGTCCGTAGTTCTTCAAATTCTATTATGCTCTCGTGGATAAAAAAATCGCCAAGTCTCAAAATTCCACATACCTCCCAGCCCCGCATAACCAAGCCCCAAAAACCTCCTGGAAGTGATAGATTCCTTAGCAATGGGGTATTATGGTTAAATCGTCCTAACCCCAGTTTTCTACATAGTGAATTCCATATTTTTACAGCTCCCTGTAGGTTTTTCAACCGCAGTTTTAGGAAGTAGCTGAGCTCAACTTGTCGCAAAAAAACATCCTCTAGCACCTTTCCTGAGAAGCAGCTCAAAGATAGGAGGAATTCTGCCCACGCATCTATCTACCCCTGGATTCCTAAACAGTGAACATGTGCTGTTAATCTCCAGAGGAATAGCCCTAAACAAATAAAGCACTTTTGGCAGGAAAAACATCTTTATAACATTGATACACCCAACTGCAGTGAGATGCAAAGAGTTAATTTTGTGCAAGTTTTTATCTGCCTTCCTGATGCAGGGGCAAGATTAAAATCAACCAAATGATCCATCTCGGGTCATAATGACTCTCTAGTATACAGTTATCTCAACTACCCTGTAGTCCCTAAACTAAAAGTGACTGTTGCACACAACTTGTGCTTTACTTTGATTAAGTAAATAGCCAGAAAATCAGCTTAATTCCTGAGCTTCCTTTTCAATTTTGATGAGAGCTACTGCGGGGCTGGGGTTGACTATCGCCACATCATCCGCATAGGCAAGCACCTTAGTTTCCCAACCATGGTATTAAATGGGTGCTATCAAGGGGTTTAGTTCAAGTATTGAAAACAGGGGATTAATATAGAGTGCAAAAGGTAAAGGGGAACAGGGACACCCCTGCCTGGTGCCTCTTTGAATGTGGATTCCCCCTGACTGCCCACCCATCAATTGTAGTCTTTTAGTCGGCTTTGATAGACGGCTCATACCACCTTAATAAATCCGGGCCCTATCCCATAATGATCCACAACTATCCCCACGCATTTCCAGAAAACCCTGTCTATTGCCTTCTCTGCATCTAATAATGTCAAAGACATAGGGTTCCCAGACACAAATGTGGCATCAAAAAGTGTAATAACCCGGTGGGTATGATCTGTGATTCTCTTTCCAGGTATAAGCCCATGATGTCTTGGTGATACTAATTTGCCTATAATTACACTCAGCTGTGAGGCTAGAATGTTAGAGTAGATCTTTCTGTCACTATTAATAAGTCTTATTGGCCTATATAACACAGGCTTCTGAGGAGATTTATCTTTTTTGGGAAAAAAAATTATAATTGCAGCTGGCCTTGAATCAGGAGCTGGCTAGCCCTTTTGTGTATGCGTCAATATAACTAACATATCTGATTCTAGTCATAATAAAAAAACAAACATTGTAAACCTCTAGTGGAATTGTATCCCCTCCTACTGCTTTCTCCTAATGCAAGTTCTCGATAGCCACTTGCGCTTCTTCCCGTGACAGGGGAGCCTCCAAAATATCCCGTTCTTCCATGCTAAGCCTCACAAAGGGGACTGACTTAATAAAGCACATCATGTCCCTTTCAAAATTATCCTCCTCCTTCTTCTCCCTATAAAGTCTCTTGCAAAATTCCCTGAATACCTCCTGAATTCCATCTGGGTCGGAGACCAGGGTTCCATGAACATCCCTTGTTTCCCTTATCCCAGACTGCATACCTTTTTCCCTAGTGGGAACATCCAGCAAATGCCCCACCCGCTGGCTATATTCATAGCATTCCCTCTTCTAAGTTAAATATTTTCTGGTAGCTTTCCCTCCTGAAATATCATTGATCACAGCTTTGTCTATTGCCACCTCACACTGGGCCATCTCAATATTGTACCCTTCTGAGACCGCAGCACTTAGCTGGATTTCAGCTTCTTCAGGGCCCTGTATAGCTCTGTGAGCTGCCTCTTCTCTTTTTCTGACAATTTAAGACAAAGCTGAGGGTTTCCCCTCCCACTATAGCTTTAAAGGCATCCCGCACTGCCCAGGGTGAAGTTCTCCCTCGATTAATGTCCAAAAAATCTGTATTCCAACCATTCATGTTGTATATGTAGTTTTCATCCCAGAGCAGTCCGCGATCAAAGGTCCAATGCCTAGTTGTTAACCCAAAGCCGGTCCTATTAATTCTAAGACCAGCTGGTTGTGGACAGACATGACCCTAGGAAATTCCTCAATTTTAGCCCATTGTATAAAGCTGCATGAGACAAGCGTATAATCTAAGCATGCATGTGACCTGTGAGGAGTAAAAAGTTTCCCCCTCCACAACTCTCCCATCAGAATCTTCACCCATCCACTCACCCCCATGTCTAACTAGAATCAATCATACCCCCCCCAGGGCCTGAGTGATGGCTATTGCTACCACCCTTCAGGTGCTACCTCCCTTGGTTCGTAAATACCATCTTTTAGGGCAATGTCAAAAGTAAACACATCCAAGAACCAGTGCCCCTAAATTATGAAAACAGAACCCTGTCCTACCTCCATTCCTCCAGTGCCCAAATCATATCAAAACACAACCCCAAACCAGTATACCCACCCGGATTTATAACAGCATACATCTTTCCTTTATTTTTACTCCCATATGTTAAATATTAAGAATGTTTCTCACCCTCAGAGGAAATATCATTCAAGTACTCTGAAGAGTCTATCTCAGACAAGAATGTTCAAATTTTGCCTTTCAAGTTGACCTTCAGGCAGGCTGGATTCAACAAAAAGGCTTCTCTTCCCAAATCCTGGATTGAGTTAATGAGCTGCCTAAGCTGCCTTCTTCTCTCCACTGTGGCATGGCAAAAATCCAGACGGGCAAAGAAAGTTAGCCCACCGTGACTCCGCTTGTCATTGGGACTGGCTTTTTTTTAAATTGCCTGACGCAACAGAAAACTTCCCTGGGCCAATCAATTTGCCCGTCGCATGATTTTTGAAGCATTAACGGAAAACGGTGTGTCGCTGGACTTCCAAGTCCCAATTCCAAGAGGTGAGTTTGGAAAAAGCCCCTCTCAAAAGGTTTACCATTATGGCCCTGCTGTGCTGCCTTCTATTCCTTCTGCAAGGCCCAACAATCACAAATTATTTCTATGCTTCCTATTTTTAAAATCCTCTATCTACTACCTTAGGGTTTGACATCTGAGACTGTTGTAGTTCAGTTTGGGCTTAGAGTACCCCAACATCTTGTTCCAGCGCCTCTGCATGCTCTTCCACAGCGGTGATCTGAGTCCTAATTTCCTTGCAGGTCTTATTTACTTTTTCATTGTCAAGGCATGCACGACGGCTTTCATTGCGAGCCTCTTCCTGCAGCTGTCTTATAGAAATGTATGTAAGATCAAGTGAGGGTTCCCCTCCAACCGCAGAAGCTTGATGACCATCTTCTGGAGCAGTTAAGCTTGTGTGTAGCATAGGGTAATCTGGATAGTCTTGTCACAGAGCAATCCCATTTCAAGGTGCTGGCTACCGCTGAATACCAAAAATCTGTTTTGTGCCTTGCTCCGCTTCCTCGCACTTCTTTGCCCATCTTGCCTTCTTCTCCCAATGTTTGTTTTGCTCAATAGTATATGGTTCATCTAGCATACTGCTCAAGCTAATTTTCGAGGCCTCCAAAACTCCTGAAGTTGCAGAAAGTAGACCTTTACTCAGATCATTGATGCTTGCGTTGGAGAAACCTGACCCATCCAACAGAGAAAAAAACTTGTCATGTGTTCAGGAGAGCCCCCCAATGAATCCTGCATAGCTGCCTGCCCCTTTTTGGGGCTCAGTTCACTCTGCTGGGGAACAGATAAAGCTTATGCTTGAGGTGGCACTGGAAAGTCATGAGCATTTGGCCAAAAAAGTTTGTTCAAGAGAAGGCATTGGTCACGAGACCACTCAATCTTCTTTAACAAACAAAATAATATTTTCTTTTTAAATGCATTCCAGGTTCCTTTAAGGCAAACGGGTTGCCTTTTAAAAAAAAGAATGATTTATTTAAAAGCAATCACAGAAATGGTGGTCTGCTGACCTCAGCAGGCCACCATCCAAGTGATGGCAATGATTGCTAATGGGCCTCAAACTGCAACCTCCCTAATTAATATTCATGAGGTAAGTTGATTTATGACCCACTGGGAATCACTAAATGAAACTCAATGAGCTTCATACATTAGAAATAGCAATTTCCTGATTGTGATTCACAGCAAATTGCAATTAGGTAATCTTTCTTCCTACTATTGGTACATCTGGCTCTTAGTCCTTTCAATCTCTAACCCTGTTATTGGAAACATTGATGTATCAGATTATGCAATAACTTCTTTACACTTGCAATTGGATACAGGACATACCTCTCACTACAGACTGTGTTTGAATGTTGAGACTGTTTTCAATTAAACCAATCAATTTAAAATGTTGTCAGCTGTTGAAGAGTATTTCTCTCTCAACCCTGATGGTATAACAGCTAACACTATTTGTTGGGCTGCATTTAAAGCTTATATCAAAGAAGTAATAATTTCCATAATGACACATATAAACAAATCTTTCAGACAGAGATTTGCGACTTAGACAAAGGAATGGCTAAATATGAACATCTATTTAACATGTCTAACAATACTGCATACAAACTTCAACTACAAAAACATTGTTTGGAATACAACTCTTTATTGAGCAAAGGAACTAGAATACAAGTTTCGAATAGCAAAGCCAAATGCCTTTCCCATAATAATAGATCTGGGAAGCTACTTGCAAATCTTCTCTGCATTAAAAAAGACAGCATCAAATTCATCCAATTTATAGAGGTAATGGGAAAATGGCATCACCCGTTATTGGCATTGTTAATTTATTTATAGAATGTTACTCCTTGTACAGCAAACCTACTTCTATTAACAACTATATTATTGATATGTTTCTAGCGTCATGTAATGTCCCACTAATACCTCAATCTGACAGGTCTAAATTAGGCTTACCTATTTCTATTGATGAAATACAGATGGCCATTAAAACGCTCAACCCCCTTAAATCACAGGTCCAGATGGATTTCCATCAGAATTTTACAAAACATGTTCTTCTCACTTCATCTCTTACTTGTTTTAATTGTTTTAATTGTTTTCTAACTTCACTACTGGTGTACTTTGAGGTTCCTTTACTGAAGCATTGATTATTGTGCTCCCAAAACTAGATAAAGATCATACTTGTGCTTTTATCTACCACCCTTTATCCTTAATTAACCAAGACTGTAAACTACATGAGAAAATTCTTGCCACCAGATTATCGATAATTTAATTAACTATTATTCACGTAGTTCAAACAGTCTTTATGAAAAATAGATATTATGTCAACAAAACCAGGGGTGGATTGAATTTGGTGAGTTTTGCTTGACAAAATTCTGTGGAGTTATGTAAAAATTCTGTGAGATTCTTTGGAGTACCCCCCAACCCTAATCACAATGAACACGTTGATCCTCCTAATCACCACAGATGTGATCAGCTGCATATCTTGTCTTTTACAATTCAGATGTGTGTGTCACTAATGACATGAAAATAGCAGCCTCACCTACAAGTTTACTGTCTCATTTATTCATCGTAGCAAGGGTTCCGTGTGCATAGTCTTAAGTCAGGAGAAAACTCCCCTGTCCCCATGGTTGGTGATGAAAAAGCAGTTCAAACTGTAAAGTAGTGTATCTATCACATTCTCGGCACTCAGCTCCGCATCACCTGCTGCACGAATGATAAGCACTTTCCTGGCATTCTGCCTGCAGCTGCACATGCCTATATAGACACTGAATACCAATGTAGTGTGCACTCAGATCTCCTCGGCCACGGAGCTGCGGTATCATTTCATAGGTGTCCCTCTACTTGCATAGTTGTACTGAGAAGCATTGAGCAGGGAAAGAGTAGGAGTGCTACAAAGTGGGTACTTTGACGTGCTTCTAGTGCCCACATTCAGGTGCCCTTAGGAGCCCTGGGTCATGGAGAGAGCCCCCCTCGCTCCTCGAAGAAAGCTCCCCACAAGTCATGTGTAAGTATTATGGGGATAGGGATGCTCCTTCATTTACAGAAGGGACGCAAAGATACCCATCCCACACCCCTATCACTTCCTTGCCAGATGGAGGGCATCTTACCTCTGCCCACTCAAAAAATGCATGTTTTGACTGAAATCGCACACTGAGCGCATCCACATTGTTTACAAAAGTTTCCAAACCCGAGTCTCCCTCTCCATACGGTCACTTGCGGGCGACCACTCATTTACAACTGTACCTTCGCCGATCTCACAAACTATGCCACACCTGACAGTTACAGCACAGTGAATCTGCAAAGCACTTCATTGTTTTGATGCTGGATTTACATGGTTCATCTACTAAATCTGATAATCACGAGGTCTCAAATCCAAACTAAAACAGAAAAAAACAGACTCACCCATACAATGTGTCATATCATTAAATAATACAACTGAAGAAAACAGCTATTCACAAAATGGTGATGCAATGACGTGCCCCTGACAAGTAGTATAGGATATTCAAAGAAGCTGGTGTTGGAGTGCCCCTCAAAACAAAGTTCAACCAGCCCCAAGCAGAACCTTAGCTACCATTAGCCGGCAGGTCTTGGAAAACCTGCACCACTCGAACGGTAGCCCTCTTTGCACAAGGGATGCACAAATGTGCCTGGCTGAACTGGTTGTGCCCACAGCAGTCATATTCTTTGCTATCCGTAAAATACTGTTATGTTTTATGTGTGTTCATAGCTAGTACTACCCATGTTTGTGTATGCATTTGCACATCCAATTCAACTCAATTTTAAATGTAAAAAAAGACACCTCGGCTGAAAATGTCAACATAAATTTGTGTATGAAGACAGTATTTTCAGCTTGATCCGAACCACATAATTGAGTGCAAATTGTAATCGACTAGTTCATGTGCTACAGAACTCACACACATTAATGATAATTCAAATTTTACAACATCCTCAACACATGTTTTAGTCAATGTTTCTCAGTCAACAATTATTCAGGGGCATAGCCATCACTGCTTTGCTCAATTCCTCAAACACAACTAACAATCAACTATGAATCAATGAGAGCTCACCAATGTGTTTTTTTCTGAGTCTAGTCACCCAGTGTCTGCCTCCCAATCTGCTGCACGCTGTGTCCCACAGTACACTTCCAGTATCATAGGAACGCAAGGGAACCATTCCCCTCTTGAAAGGCAGAAGAATAAAATGCCAATCATTGACAACAGTTTCAAGAAAACCAGTATCAGCAATTAGAAAAAGAAAGTTAACATAAACAAAGTACTATAGTGGCATGACTAAATAATGTTCTCTGTCCAAATGATTACTAATAAAAAATACATACATGTTGCTGTATATCCAAAAGCAACATGAGCAAGGTGAGTATTTTATTGCACTTGCTACAGGGAAGTACATAATCTGTAATTCCTGACTGAAATTCCATGCAATATGTAATATTTCTCAACTATCTTGTGAGGATCCCCTTTCTGTAGCAGAAAACTACATCATTCTAAGATGGACGCTTATCTCCAAATGCTTGTCGTCCCTTGTTTAGTTGAGTCCTAGTCTCTTCGTGTTTACTCAAACCCCAGCATAGGAGCAGTGCTGATTAATTAATTCCACCAGCGGAGGGGAGTGGCAGAATTTATTAGTAATTCCACATTCCAAGAGTTCCACAGATTACTAAATTCCTTCAATTACACTGGCGGGATTATACATTCAGCCCAACCTTGAACAATACCAGGCTTTTATTTGATGTAGTAGAAGCTATTCCATCTTTTTCCTTTTCCTCTGGCCACTTGATTCTGAGAAGACTTTTGGTAAAATCCATTGGCTATATGTATTTCATAGTCTTTCTGCCTTTATTTTTGGTGATCCTTTTATGTAAATGATATCATCTCTTTACTCAAACCTCTCCGCTAGATTGTGTATTAATGGCCATTTTTCAAATTCCTTGAAATTTTAAGGCCACAAGACAAGGTTGCCAATTTCCACATTTTTAAAATTGTTTTATTGGAAAAATAATCTCTACTTTCCACCATAAGTAATTCAAATGAAATTCAAGGTACCTATGTCAGAAAACATTATCATTAAAATCTCTGCATATGCAATGCAGATGATGCTTTATTAGTTATCAGCAGCCCAGAACCCCCCCAATATTCTTATTTTTATACTTAGATACTCCAGTGTTTCAGGGTATACTTTAAACACCAATAAACCAGATATGTTTCCAGTAAATGTTCTTTGTACTCCTGATATGCTATGTAATACTGATATTATATGAAAAAAAGAGAAACTCAAACATATAGGTATTCAATTCTTCTTGCATTTCATTAAAAACTCCATTACATTGAATATGACTACCACCTATCTACCACACACAAAATCAATAACTGGTTTCCTTTACATCTCTCCTGGGGGAATCAAATCCGTTGAATTTGGCTTTGCTCCTCAAATATTTTATATTTTAATTGTGGCTTCCAATACACTTACCTCTCACAATTTGTTTTAAAAATTAAAAATATACATACTTCAATATAAAGCCTTCATTGTAAAACAAATCTAATTATGGCTTAGGCAGGTAGAACCAACTAACTCACCCAAATGCCTTCATATTGAACAAGAATTAGTCTCACCCTTTCCTCTACCTGCTTTAATATTTATGTATAATTCTAATATTTTAGTAACATCCTCTACCATTCTCAATTATACTACATTAAATTTACAAGAGTTTGACTCTATTTTAATCAGGTATTTTGTCATTTAATTTTTTTTCTTTATGGCATAACTCCTTGATAAAATGTAATAATCCCATGACATGTTGGCAATCATGGTTAAATAGTGGGGTTATATATCTCAGGCAATGGAGCCTTCTTACCCTTTTCAGAACATAAATTGTAATTACCATCAATAGATAGTTATAGATATGAATTTTCATGCAATGCTATTCTTATTTGTTTTTGTTTTTCAAAGTTACCCATTCTCAAAAACATTTTTTCTAAATACTTTAGAAAAATATGTTTATCGAACATTTCAGGTTGACTTCCTGTTTCCTTATACTGAACTAATTACTTTCTTGTGTTTAATTGTCTCTCGACCTCGTAGAAATTATTTAAAGGTAAACTTTTAGACTTTTCACTGTGTTGGTATTGTAAATTGATCGATGGTTCACTAAAACATGCCCTATTTGACTGTATAATTGTTGCACAATTTTGGAAAGATGTATGGGACTTTATACTGAAAATTCTCTGATACTGTATCTTAAGACATGTTTTATCTCTAAATCTATTTTCTTATCCACTACATTATCTGATGCACATAACCATGTTTTTGTTTTTTTGGTATCACCTGAAATAAAAGCAATTACAGTTAACTTGAAAAATGTATCTGTATGTTTCCAGTTCACAGCTGGTAGTACTGCATCATTTTATTTAAAGTTATTTTTAATAATACTTTCTCTTTTCAATTGTTTTGGAAAACAGTTGATGCATCTATTGAATTATATGTATAATGTTTGCTATTCTTATCTATGTCATTCACTTTACACACTGTGTTTATCATACATTTAGGTAGTTCTTGTTTGTTTCCTTGATTGTTAGTTTTGTTCTTATTATTAATTCCTTCAGCATTTAACTTTTATTGGTAGAATATACACTGAATTTATGTATTTTCATACCCCATCTTTATATGTATCTTTTTGGTGATGTTTTTTGCAGTGTTCCTTTTCACATTAATATTTAATACAATATTTTGAATGCAAAAAAAGAAATGCTTCATATATCTGACTCAAGGTCCATTCAGGAGACAAGTGAATCCAAAGAAATAGGGAACCCATTGCAGATACATATCATGTTCCACAAAATGGCCGTCCTGGATAATCATGGACTCTATACAGCAAAACAAAATGCAAGCAGTACTGTTGCAATTGGTGATTGGGCAAAAGCAATGGAGCCCCCATCCTTAAGGAACCAGTGATGCCAGAGGACAGGGCCATGTCCTGGGATGCATTCCTGACTGAAACACAGGTAATAATACTACATAACCCTTTATTCCTATGTGTCATTACAAGAAGCGTTGATGCCCCTGAAATGTCTACTAGCTAGTACTAACAGATGGTTGACTAAATCCACAGTTATACATATCTCATTGACATTACTAGAGCACTTTGATTTAACTGCCACATAGACAGGAGACATGATGATCAAATAAGATACTCAGAGGATAGCAGACAGTCTATTTAGGGTTTTTAATTGTGATGATGAAAAAAGATTGAGGTTATTGCAGTTGGGAGGATGCTCCTCAGTGGTGGACTAGTGCTCAGTGTTTTCCACATTTCTCCCACCCTGACAGATGCACAGGCAGCAATACCTGGGATTGTGGAATGGAAGAATGAAGTGCACTACTTGCAACCTTGAAGGATAGTGTGCTCATTGCTTTGGGAGGTATATCTACCTGCAGTGAGGTCCTGACCCATGGACGGTGATTATCATAGCCCAAACCCTACAGGCAGATTATAAAATGTTTCTTACACCTCCAATGACTCCATTACCCTTTCTTTTTTGCACTTCCCAAAAAAGGTCCTGGATCATATGTTCTTACAAAAATACCTGATGCTTCGAGTTTATTTCTCCTCTTTTGACTTATAAAGCTTGTGCCATGCTTTTCACTCTCATTTTCCTATTTCATCTGAAAATGTATAACAACTGCTGTAGATGGCCTGCACATAATTATAAAAATCATCTTACAATCTGTTCCATGATGGAGTCTGAACATATAACCACATGCTGCGATATTGAATATTTTACTGCCATGCTAAAATCGCTGCTGGAGTCTAAATCCATATCATGACCTCCCATTATGTCACCTCCTTCCATATGCTTCCTTGTGTCACCATCCAACTTGTCACATGTCTTTTCTCCCCATCACTGATGTTCCCATGGTGTGTGTTTTCCTTCACTATGACATACAAAGCATCATTATTTATGTATTTCTTTATGTGTCGTTTCTATACAATATGGCATTCTAGTGCTGTACAGAGAACTTTAACTACATTTGTGAGAAATGTTTCCATGTAAATATTTTGCACTACAAAATACAGCAAAGCACAGGATTAGGAGAAGAAGCCGAATTGGGAGAGAGGAGGTAAGAGATCAAAGCAGAAGGATGAAAAAGAGCTTTGTAGTTTTGTAATAAACCAGAAAAATAGAGTGGCCATTAGGTGCAGTAGGAATGGCAAAGTTAGGGGTGGTAGAAGGGGAAGACTATGGGGGTCATTCTGACCCTGGCGGTCACTGACCGCCAGGGCCAACGACCGCGGAAGCACCGCCAACAGGCTGGCGGTGCTTCCATGGGCATTGACGGGAAATTCCGCTGCCCCAGGGAATCCTCCACGCAGCGCCGCCATGGGGATTCCGACCCCCTTACCGCCATTCTGTTCCTGGCAGTTTTCACCGCCGGGAACAGGATGGCGGTAACGGGTGTCGTGGGCCCCTGGGGGCCCCTGCAGTGCCCATGCCAATGGCATGGGCACTGCAGGGGCCCCCTAACAGGGCCCCACATTGATTTTCAGTGTCTGCCAAGCAGACACTGAAAATCGCGACGGGTGCCACTGCACCCGTCGCACACCTTCAACTCCGCCGGCTCCATTCGGAGCCGGCTTCCTCGTTGAAGGCGCTTTCCCGCTGGGCCGGCGGGCGGCCTTCTGGCGGTCGCCCGCCAGCCCAGCGGGAAAGCCAGAATGGCCGCCGCGGTCATTTGACCGCGGTGCGGTCATTCGGCGGCTCCCGCCGGGCGTGCGGTTACTGAGTTGGCTCCTGTAGGCATTTGAGCAGTACAGGTTGTGAATCTGTTGAGTATCTTGTGAAGAGGACAGTCTGGAGACTTTTTCAGAAAGAGAAGTCTGAGGCTTTTCTTAGTTGAGTTGGAAGCTCATTCCAGATACCAGTGGCTGATCCAGAGAAAGCTTCTCTTTGATCTGGAGATGTTCTGAATGTAAGAGGTTCGAGTGGACTAGAGTCCTTCCTACAGGAATTTCATGATTTCCCAGAGATATTTAGCAGTTCTGATAGGTAGCTAGGTCTGCCTATGTGGAGGGCTTTAGACATTCACCAGTAGATTTTGAATTTTATTTGGACGTCAAGAAAGAGCTAGCGAATATTTCTGAATAATGAACAGTTGTGGTTGAATACTCTTTTATCCAAGATCAAAAGAGCTGGGGGTTGAAGAATTGTGTTTGGAAGAGGCACAAGAGATAGGCCAACCAGGTTGACAATACCTGCATGTTGTCTAGAGATCATGAATGGAGGAGCAGCGGTCTTTAATTGAGCCTTCAAGAATAGATACTTTACTCATTTTAGTTGGCGTGAGAGGGAATTATTGGGTTTGGATAGCTTTTTGGTTTGAATGAAAGGGTGCTTTCAACGAGAAACCCAAGAGATTTAGCCACAGCAGCAAGAGATGACATGAAGCAAAAGTCTCTTATCATTGCGGTGGGGATTGGGTCAATTATTTTATTGGGTTATTGGCATGATAGCAGGGTATCTGTTTTCTTTGCTTTAAGTTTTAGTGAGTTGTCAGTAGCCCAGGTGTAAATCATTATAAACCCTAGTGCCCTTGCCATCCTCATGCATGCCACTTTCTCCAAGGATATACATGTTCACCTTCCTAATATTTATCATGTGTGTGGCTTGAATAAGAGGGTGTTTTCAATGAGAAACTCAAGAGATGCAGCCATAGCAGTATAAGATGGTGTGCAGCCACAGGCTCTTAACATTGCTGCGGGGATTGAGTCAATGATTTCATTGGATTATTTGCATGATAGCAGGATATCGGTCTTCTGTAGAAATCTTTACGTTCCCTAGTAACCTTGCCGTCCTCAGGCACAACAGCTTCTTTGAGAATGTACATGTCCGCCTGTTCTGGTTTGCTTCAAACTAAGAGGAAAATGATGCCAAGGAATGCAGCACTCCTAGTTTGAGTAATGAATGTATTAAGGCACTTCCCAGATATCAAATCACAGCACACAAAAATATGAACATAAGCATTTAACTTGAATGCAGTAAAACATGTGTAAATGCTAAAATACTCTCAGCAGTCAGGCATAAAACGTACAATGCATCAACTATGAACATGTATGCAGCGAATATATATTATATATATATATATATATATATATATATATATATATATTTTGTACACCAGTAAAGCTACATAATTAAGAATAAAAATGCGTCACCATGGGGACAAATCCAACAACATCACCCTGGTGCCAACTTCAAGCTGTGGAACCCTGGACAGGTGAGACAGAAGAAACCTTACCCAATGGGTCTTTGTTCTGGGCAGTGCATCCACGCCCAAAATGAGTTCCTTCTGCCTCAGCGCCAACCTTACATGCCTTAAACAAATCCAAGAGGAAGGTTTTGGAAACCTCCCCCTTCTTCGCGTAAGTTCTGAAATTCAAGTGCTGCCTTACTCGGTCTGCTTCGAAAACACACAAAGGAATGGGCCCTGCCCCGATGCGTATTCCAAAGGCAGAGGAGCAGTACTTTTCCAGAGTGAAAACATTGAAATTATTCCCAGGTTAAGACTCTCTCATCATGTCTACCATCCACATCCCCATGTTATGTTCCTGCACGGTGCAACCCAGTGCTGGTGAGAAAAAGCACAAACACGTTCAGTGTAGAAAACAAGCTTTGTTGAAAAATACCTTCACCACTGATGTGACAGCATCTAAAGCTAAGCTAAACACAAAATAGAGTCAGTGGTCGAGATGGAGTCAGTGGTTAAATACAGATAGCATTACACTCCACCCTTTGACCAGTGACTCTCATAACATAGGTCGAAAAGTAACCCTTTCTGACATAAACATTGCAAACAGATTAGGTATGCTTTGTATACAGCAATGTAGCATTATTATAATACAAATCACTACGAGTACTCCACCTAAAATATTGCATATTTGCCCAAAATCAGGCAACCAGCTAAATAAACAGTCCCACCACTCTTTATCTACATCTTGTTTTACTCCCTTCACCAATTCATGCAAAACGTCAATGTGGGACTGAATAGATGTGGAGTGGTCTGATAAATGAAAACAACATGTCTTCATAATCTGAGCAGCCGTGATCATGCTTCGAGAGCAAGTAGTCAATAGCTGCCCTGTTTTGCAATGCAGCTTTTCGAGTGCCTCATATATCCAATAGTAATTTGGCCAATACGTATAGGTGGTATTTCCACAAGAAAAAAAACACCCCACAGGTAGTTTAACATGCTTGATGTGACTAGCAGCAGTCAACAATATGTTGGCAAGTAATGCTGTTATTCATGCTATTTCAAGTTTTATCGTTTCTATGCTGACAGAGTACTCGTTGTTGCTGCAGGATCTCTTAAGGAGACCCCGTTTTTGCTTCAAGACACATTTGAGCACATTTTCTGATTTTGTAAGTGTTGCAAGTTAAGTTGCAGCAAACATCACTGGTAGTAATGTTGTAAGTAATCACATGGGTCAAGTTATCCCATTTTTCATCTTGGCAAAACCTACAATACTCCTAGCGAGTAAAGTGAGTTAATACATCACTTTCTTCCACATTTTCATCTTTGTTGGTGGCATTAAAGATTTGCAGCAAAGCACTGGCAGAAGTTGGTATGACGACCAAACATGTTGAAATCACATCAACAGTACTCTTCATATTCGTCATGCAGAAATCCGATCTGTTAAGCATGGTATGTGCCAGAAGTGTCCAGATGTTTTCATTTAAATACAGTAAAGGTGTCGATCGGCGCAGGTGATAAATCACTTCAGAGCTAGGGGCTTTTGGTCCCTCCCAACCACTCATGGCTGAAGGGAGACCACGTAGAACAGCTAGCACACAGATCCCTCATAGTATAATCTGTAAAAGAGACAAATATGATCATTCTCGCAAATAACATTTATCAGCTGGTACATGGTCCCAATTGTCCTGTCCTGGTTTCATGACTAATAAGATATTATCCCTGCCCTTTGCTGTAACTTCTGCTGGTTCAGGAGGACGATTTGGGGATTCTACCCACACCTTAGCAACAGGATTTTTGTCAGTTGAGCCTAAACTTACCTCCCCACGCACTGTAAGAAGGACTAGAGCAGTCCACTTTTTAACTATTCCTCCAAACACTGGAATAATGATTATCTGAGCAATTTCGTCTTTAGGTTTTATTATCGAGCCAGTGCCTCTACTGTTCAATAAAATGATTTTAAGTTCTCCTTGGTAGTCTGCATCGATCACTCCCCATAGGACCAGAATACTTTTGAGTGCCAAACCAGATCTATGAGCAATCAATCTGAAGTCCTCTGGGGGAATCTGAATTCCAACACCTGTTTCAAGAAGTGCCATGTCTCTTGGTTTCAGTCTGTACATATTCAAAGCATGTAAATCACAACCTGCAGATTCTGGTGTGGCTCGGCAAGGAGCTAATGCTCCTGGTTTTATTTCCCAATACCTGATGGTATTTGTCGCTACATGTGGTTGTATCTATAACGATGGGGTCAATATTCGCATTAAAGTGGTCTCTGCATTTGTCAAAGATCTGTTATTCAATATTTGGAGCACTTCATTTAAATGCTCTCTCCAGTTTCTCAAAGTTCCATCAGATCATTTTCGTAATATAGATTTCTGTAAGCCTTTCATTCTCTCAATCAGTCCTGCAGCTTGTGGGTATTATCGAACATGATAAATCCACTCAATATTGTGGTGAGAACAATAATCTTGCATCAATTAACCTTTAAAATGTGACCCATTGTCACTCTGGATTTGGAGTGGGACTCCGTAATACAACATTAACAAGTCCAGAGTTTTGATAGTATTGAACTGAGTAGCAATTTTGCAAAAGACAGCAATCAAGTAGCCAGAATATGTGTCCACCTCTGTACAGGTGTATTGATACCTGCGACTATTTGGGAGTGGCCCAATGTAATCAATTTGCCATATCTGCCCGACAACTTCCCTCTCCCAAACTGACCTCTGACAGTTTGTGGGACAGATCTTCATTGTGTGTGTTGACAAATAGGACTTTGAAGAATGACTGCTTTGATCAAGTCTAAGGGAATGTGCACCCCTATAAACTCTGCCCACCTGCTAGTGGCCTTCTCTCCCAGATGCCCACATTTTTAATGTGCCCACTTAGCCATCTCCACTAAGCCAGAATCCTGTGTCGCCACTTCTGCCTATGAGATTTTGGCTTTGTCGTCTGCAAGGGAACTAGACCATTATTCTAGAGAGTCGGTGGGACAGTGGGCATCAACATGATACACAGTAACAGTACTTTTCTCTAGTATTTCCCAAATGTCTTGTCACAGTTCTTTGCCCCACACCTCCTTGGAATGTATTTGCAAGTTATGTGCATGGCATGTGGGAAGCCAGATGGCTAACCCATTACTGGTAGATCAAGAAATCCCAAGAAATGTGACATTTCCCAGGCAATTCTTGTTTTAGTGCCTGATATACAGCATACAATTCTGCATACTGACTACTCCTCCCTTCTCCAGTAGTGGAAGGCAACTTCTTGGTGACTGGGTGTACTGCCATTTGTTAAATTTTGTTTTGACCAATGACTTTGTGTTTCACCACTGCGCATATTAGTTGCTCAATTTTCACCAGTAGCACATGGTATGTTTTGTTCAGTTTAGCCGCCTATGGGCTTTGACATTGCATTAGTCATTACATTCTGTATTCTGCCTATTGGCTTTGACATGCTGTATCCAGTTTAGCCGCCTATGGGCTTTGACATTGCATTAGCCATTACATTCTGTATTCTGCCTATTGGCTTTGACATGCTGTATCCAGTCTAGCCGCCTATTGGCTTTGACATTGCATTCCTATTGGCTTTGACATGATGTATTCAGTTTAGCTGCCTATTGACTTTGACATGCTATTAGATATTCTGCTTATTGGCTTTGACATGATATCATATATTACATTTTGTATTCAGCTCAGCTGCCTATTGGCTTTGACATGATATCATATATTACATTTTGTATTCAGCTCAGCTGCCTATTGGCTTTGACATGATATTATATATTGCATTTTGTATTCAGCTCAGCTGCCTATTGGCTTTGACATGATATTATACATTGCATTTTATATTCAGCTCAGCTGCCTATGGGCTTTGACATGATATAAGACATTGCATTTTGTATTCAGCTTAGATGCCTATTGGCTTTGACATGACACTAGACATTGCATTTGATATTTAGGTTAGCTGCCTATTGCCTTTAACATGACATTGCATTTGATACTTAGGTTAGCTGCCTATTGCCTTTAACGTGGAGTTAGATATTGCAGTTGAGAATCCAAGCTGTATTTTTCCAAGCTGTGTTTTTGCACAAGAGAACCAAGATGTTTTTCTCACAGTAGACTAGACATGATAAGAGAGAGTACATGGGTGTTGTTTTTTCTTCGCCTGAGCTTGGGAACAGGAGTAGTCTTGGAGACCAGGCCAGTCTCCAAAAGGCTTGCTCAGTTTCCCAGGTCTGAGAGGAGGGGGCACACCTTTGTAACGAATGTAACAGGCTGCAGAGAGTCAGATTCGAATCTGCCAGACCTCGTGCTGGAGCTTGGCGCCAGCTGCCAGCAATCCCGTGTGGGTAGATGAATCTCTTTCTCGTGGCTGACAGGGGTCATCAGCTTGCAGACCTTAGAAAGATGAAGCTGTAGATAGTTCCCACACGGTGAAGTATTTGTTTTGCTTTGCATTCAATATCTTATAAATATAACCTGCTGTGTATATTGCAAACTGATATATTTTGTTTGATTAACGCGGACTTGAAAGCTACTAATTCGTCATACATAAATATTGTGGTTGGGGAAGAATTAACAACAATAAAAGTCTTCTTTGACCTCAGAAGTGCATTTCTGTTGTGTTATGTTAGTGCTTAGAAACTAAATAAGAGGAAAGCACTACACGGGGTTATATGACAGTGCCTTCCAATGTCTTTTGGCCACCCACATACTTGGCTGAACCATCGGTAAACCATACATGCTTGCTATCCTCAGGGAACCAGGATTCAAATGGCTCACCCCACCTAACGAGTGATTCTTTTATCTCTGGTACCTCCTGCACCCTCTCTTCACCCTGCAAGGGGGCCAGTGCCACCTGTTCATGCTGGGCTCCTGTCCATTCTGGTCCGACTTGGGCCCTGTCCTGTATGTACCACTTCCATTTTATTATACTGGCTTCTTGTGCATGTCATATCCGGTGAGTTGTAGGTGAACTCATCACCCACTGCATTATTGGAATCTCAAGTCTTAGGATCACAATATGACCTAGGGTAATTTTCTCAGTATCCACTAGAGCCCAGTAACAAGCAAGTAACTGTTTCTCAAAGGGAGCATATCGCTCTCCAGCACCTGGTAGGTTTTTGGTCCAACAACTCAGGGGCATCCTCTTTCTTCCCTGTTTTTGCCACATGCTCAAATTTGCACATTGCCCCTGAACGGTTATATGTAACTCGATGTCTCCTTCCTGTACTGGCCATAAGTCTAAAGCCTGTTGAATCGCCTCCTTTGCCAATTCAAATTCACACTGTTGCTGCTCTCCCCATTCAAACTCATGGTTCTTTCTTGTCATTTTGTACAAAGGGGCAAAAATCTGACACAAGTGAGGGATATGCTGTCTCCAACACACAAACAGTCCAATGAATTTCTCAGTCTCCTGCTTATTATGGGGTAGGGTCAATTCTAATATATTTTGTTTTGCCTGCAGCAGCACCTCCCTATGTCACTGACTCTACTGGATTCAAAGAAACTTCACATTTTGAGAGGGTCTTTGGGCCACATGTATGAACACATTTTCCCATAGACACAGAATGGGTAAAACCCTTTGATACATCTGGCCCCTTGTGTCTTATCTGGACTGATCATCCACCCTTTGCTCTGCAAAAGTTCCACAGCCCTGTCTAACTGAGTCTGCACCTGTTCTTGTGTCTCTCCCTGAATCATCACATCATTGATAAAATGAGACAATTGTACCCCTGGAACGACAGATACTTTATCCAGGTGTTCTGCCACCAGCTGGCGACAGATAGTGGGGCTGAGTATATACCCTTGGGGGAGCTTTAACATCTTCAATTGAACACCATTCCACAAAAAAACTAAAATGCTCCTGGCTCTCAGGGGCCAAAGATATGGTAAAGAAAGCATTAGCAATTTCAGTAGTGGCATACTAGGTCCCTTTATGTTTTTGTATCCTCTCAATCAAAGTGATGGTGTTAGCAACTGAGCAGTCTGAGGGAGCGTATATTTGTTCAATTCGCAGTAATCATTCGTTATTCTATATCGCCCATCTGCTCGGCACACAAGCTACAAAGGATTGTTGTGACTGGTGCCACCACACCTGCCTCCCTCAACGCTGGTATAGTCTCACTTATTTCCTCAAGCCCTCATGGAATTTGGCATTGTTTCAAATGAACACCTTGGTTGCTGGGGGAACTTTCACTGGGGCTATCTTTAGACGACCCACCCTCAGAGCTGCCACTAAAATGTATCGCTTTTATCCAAATTGATAACAACCATCAACCAAGAATAGAAGCCTCCCCTTCAAATTGTAAATTCCCAGTATATATTCTAGGAGGGGCACAATCAAAACAGTGTATTCTCTTTTAGGCGTTCTCCCCATTTTCATTTGAACAGTAGCCGGTACTGGGGGGGTTTGCTTTCTACCCAACCCGGTGATGGTGTAGCGCTGAACTGTAAACTGTTTTGGATTTTCATAAATTAAAGAAGCCTCCGCTCTGATGTCCACCCAGGCCCACACTCTTTGAGCATTTCTATGTTTCCAATGAATTTCTAAATCAACATTAGGTCTGTTATCTTTACAAGCTCATCCCTGTACTGGAGCTTGGTCTGTTTCCTAATCTGATTTACACCTGTCAACTTTCTCCTCCTTCCCCCGTGAAAAAACAATGTTCCCCCCTCTCATTTCTCTCCTCCTACATCTGTGATTTGCCCTGATTCATTCATCTGTTATCTTGCTTATTCACTTTTCTTTCGCCTTTCTTTCTGTCAAGCCCTCGCTTATGGTACATCTCCCACACTTAGCATCTATCCCATCTATTTGCCCTTTTTGACACCATCCTTCAACAAAGCCATAAACATATGTCTCCTGGATACTCTGTTACTGTCTGTGCAACCCTCAGACCTTGAGGCTCTCTTAGGTTTCGTCCAGTCTCCAAGCTCTTCTAACTTGCAAACTGCCTCCAATACATCTTTTAATGCCTGCCCTGTCTGATTAATTAGGAGAGTCATTATTACCTGCTTGTAAGCTGGGGGAGCTAACCAAATGATTTTGTTTCGTACTGAAACTGTCAGTGGAGCATCTAACAAAATATAAGCATCATCCAAGAGAACAGTAGTTTTCATTACTCCTCGCATAGCATCTCTCAAAGTGTACCAAGCGTTATCATTTGGTGGCCACTGTGATTCAATATGGTATTTCTGGCTACATCCCACAACTGCCAATTGCACCAAGTTAGTCACTCCCTGATTCTCATAACCTCTAAACTGCACTTGTATTATGGGGTCAGTGCTAAGAGTACAAAACTTCCTTGCATCTCCCTCATCCAGTGCCATCCCAGAGGCTCCCCTGTCAAACAACTGCACCATCCACATAAGCAATGCTTCCCCAGGTGTTTGGTGAAACCTATCCATAATATCGTTCATTTCCTGCTGAGAATATTCTTCTAAGGAGTGCATCCAAACCCTCCCCCTAGCTTTTGTAGAGTGCCTTGGATTTTCTGTCTAAATATAGGCTGTGCACAAACCACTTTCTGTTCGTCTGGCTAAACTGGCCCCCACCTTTTTTAACTGACTCATCGCCGGAACCAAAAAAATCAGTGGAATCCCAAATATTGGCATGCCAAAAATCAGGGTCCCAATTTAACCCTCCTTTTGCAATGGCTAACTGAACTTTCTTTTGATTGACTCTACCCCTACGTTTACGGTATCCACATTGTGCAACGTGAAACAGCTGCCTTTTCTGTGACAAACTGTTAAGTATCCACTTTATCCTGCAGTAACTTATTCTGACAAGATAGCATGGTTATGTTATTTTTGGCTTCACCTAGCTGCATTTCCAGTTGCTGATTTTCCTGTTCTAACTGAGCACATTTCTCATGGATTTTTCTACAAGCAGATAACAGGATCCATCCCCGTCTGCCTAAAATAGATAAATCATGTCCCCATTCTACTGGCACTTTCTGCAAGCAAAGCAAGTTTTTGGTTCAGCATCAATAAGACATCCACTCCAATTCTCACATAACCCTGCTCTATAGGACCATTCATTCACAAAAACATTGTAGGGTGATTTTTCCCACCCTGGTATGTCATTGGGCACCTGGGAAACTGCCTGTGACGTTTTGCCAAACATTTTCTCTTTTAAATCTTTCACTTCATATCCTGCCGACTATGCCAAATTGTTCTGCTTCACTTCAAAACTAAAAGGAAAATGATGCCAAGTAATGCAGCACTCTAGTTTGAGTAATTAATTTATTAAGGCACTTCCCAGATATCAAAACACAGCACATGAAAATATGAATATAAGCATTTAAGTTGAATGCAGTAAAACACGTGTAAATGGTAAAATATTCATAGAAGTTAAATGATGTCAAGCATAAAAATTACAATGCATCAACTCTGAATATATATATATATATATATATATATATATATGAAAGAAAAGATGTCCTGATCTGCGTGTTACGGCGCACTTAATTCTCCGGTGGTGTTGGTTTGAGGCAGGACAACCATATTTTCAAAAAACAAGATTCTCTTTCTGTTTTAGCAAGAGAAAACCGCACTCTGTCGTTGTGCCAAAAATACCTTAACTTTTAATACATTAGTGAGATCATAAACAAACAAACAGGAATCCTCTGGAAAAACAGAAAGAGAATCTTGTTTTTTGAATATATATATATATATATATATGTATACACAGTGAAGCTAGATAATTAAGAATAAAATGCACCACCATGGGGATCGAATATAACATCATTCTGGCCCAACTTCAAGCTGTGGAACCCTGCACATCTGAGACAGGAGAAACCTTCCCCATTGGGACCCAAGAGGAAGGTTCAGGCAACCTCCCCCTTCTTCGCGTGGGTTCTGAAATTCAAGCACTAGCTGTATTGGTCTGCGTCAAAAACACGCAAAGGAACGGGCCTTGCCCTGATGCACATTCCAGAGGCAGAAGACCAACACTTTTCATAGTGAAAACATTGAAACTTTTGAAAGAACATTGAAACAAGATACTCTCTTATCATGTCTACCATCCACATCCCCCATGTATGTTCCTGAAAACACACAAATGAATGGGCCCTGCCCGATGCGCATTCCAGAGGCAGAGGAGCAGTACTTTTCCGTAGTGAAAACATTGAAATTATTCCCCAGGCTGAGACTCTCTTCTCATGTCTCTCATCCACATCCCCCTTGTTATGTTCCTGCCCGGTGCAACCCAGTGCTAGTGAGAAGAAGCAAAAACACGTTCAGTGTTGAAAACAATCTTTGTGTAAAAATATCTGCGCCACTGATGTGATGGCATCTGAAGCTAAGCTAAACACAAAATTGAGTCAGTGGTCAAGTTGGAGTCAGTGGTTAGATACAGATGTCATTACACTACCTTTTTCCTATTTCTGTCATAGGAGTTATTGTATGCAAAACACTATTTCCCATAGCTTTGTACATTTCTTTATTGATAGTGCATATTGACGCCTCTTTCACTTCACCACTAGGTTTCTATGATTCTCCTCTGGAATGGCCGACTATGTCACTGAGTATCCCTGTACGAAGTAGATAGATGCACTCCCTTCACTGACTGACTCTAACTTATTTATATAAACAGTACTGATTTGATAACACACTGCATCTGGGTGGATAAATAGATGTCATAAAACACTGTACAAGGAAATGGATGTGAATTAGGCAAAATGAATCCATGAAGGTGAGAGCAATTTAGAAGTCAGGTGGCGTATGTTACCCTGCACCCATGGGTAGATTCATGTATAGCCCCACTGATATGATTCTGCTGGTCAAACCATTGTTAGTGATTCTCATATATATGTGTATGGTCAATCAAGTTCCATGGGAAGGACAACCACATCCGCATTACATGTGTGTATGTCAGGTTTGTTCTACTGCTCATATGAATATGCGCCTGAATCAAATCAAAACTGGAGGATGCTTGATCTATTACATCACACCCAAGACATAGAAAAACCTCCTTCCACACATTAGAGCCTCCTCTCTTCTTGAGCTCTGCAAGAAGCTGAAGACTTAGCTCTTCATATAAGTCCCTTGGTCACATGCCTGTGCTAAAGTTCTTGAGTCTTGAGTGACAGCGATGGAAAGACGGGAAGATAGGAAGACGGGAAGACGGCAGTCGGGAGTCAGGAGACGGAAGTGAGCCGCGAGAGCTGTGTGTCACGTCCTTTGCCCATCCAGGTGGTGGGAGGCAGAGCTTGCTGCTTGCCACGCATCGGAGCGCCAGAGCGGATCGCTGCCAGAGACTCCGGATTATACCGTAGCTTAAGCCGGCTCCGGTGAAGTGAAAGGTGAAAGTGAACGTGCTGTAAAAGCGATAAGGAATCCGCACGACCGACGCATAAGGACTCCCGTACGAGAGGAGCTTCTACACCACATAGGCCATATCGGCCCCGTTTTCGTGGCAGCAACTGCGTTTGGAAGCGCAGCAATGTTGGGGGTGACTTCTTTGTTGCATCCACTGCCCCCCCTCCACCCGTCACCCCACTGTCTGCCAGTTTCCCTCGGGCAAGCCATTGCTGGTCCCTGGCACCTGGACTCTTGGGCCTGCTTGAGCCTGTTTGTGTAGGGACATCTGGGTTTGCGGGGGCTGCGCAAGGGCCTCACTGGGCGGGCCACCTTCACCTGACGACGGACATCCCCTCGGTGGAGTGGACTTTGGGCCTGGGCCAACAGCGTCCCTTGGACTTCTTAGGACTGCCTGGATCACCTACATAGGAGCTTCGCAGGAGACGGTGGCTTCAGGCAAGTTCTTGCCATCCTGTAAGTTGGCCCATGTGATAGTGTTGGAGAGCACACTGAACTGTTACATAGGCTGTAGGTAACTGGTTTCTTGATGGAGGAGGCGGGAGCTAGGTCAGTGCGGCTTGTCTGGACCATATTGTCTTGCTCTTCCTGCCATCCTGCCTCCTTCTGCCCTTCAACCTAAACGGCCGTCCTTCTTTATTTCAAGTTGGCTAATCTTAATCAGAGCACAGTTATCCTACAAGTGTTGAAAAGTGCCCGTTAAGGTTTTAAGGACTTAAGGATTTAGGGCCAGATGTAGAAGCGTTTTGCATGGCGCAAACTGCGAAAATAGCAGTTTGCGCCATGCAAAACATGCATCATGATGCACATTTCCATTTTGCGAGTCAGCACCGACTCGCAAAATGGCAATGCGACTCGCAAATAGGAAGGGGTGATCCCTTCCTATTTGCAACTCGCACCGCGATGCAGAATTGCTTTGTGACCGCGAACGCGGTTGCAAAGCAATTCGCAGTTACCACCAGTGTCACACTGGTGGTAACCCATTCGCAAAAGGGAAAGGGTCCCCCCTTCCCCTCTCTGAATGTTGCCATTAATGTTTTTTCAGAGCAGGCAGTGGTCCAATGGACCACTGCCTACTCTGAAAAACCAAAACCAAATGGTTTCATTTTTTTTTTGTACTGCAACTCGTTTTCCTTTAAGGAAAACGGACTGCAAAACTTAAAAAGCAGTCACAGACATGGATGTCTGCTGTCTCCAGCAGGCCACCATTCCTGTGGGTGCAGGGAATCTCAATGGGGTCGCAAAGTGCGACCCACCTCATTAATATTAATGAGGTGGGTCTTTGCGACCCCATTGAGATTCGCAGACGGTATCTGAGACACTGTTATGCATCCAATTTTGCGAATTGGAAATTGCAAGTCACACCGACTCGCAATTTCCGATTCGCAAAATCGTTTTTTACTACATCTGGCCCTTACTCACCTACATTGAGTGCCATTTCTCTTTCTCTGAGCTTCCCTAGATTTGGAGGAAGGGTTTGGTGCCTGTTGCACTATGAGGTCTGGCAAAGTAAGGAAGGATCACCCAAATCTTCAAAAGCGCTAGAAATGCCGCTGTGGTGCTGATGTGGGCAGTGCCACATCAGTTTCTGAAAAGTGGGTTTACCCCCCATCACCAATTTCAGTTACAGTGGCACTTCTTTCACCGGCTGCTAATCCGCCCAGCCAAGCAACTTTGAAGTCTTAACCTTCTGCTGTCCATACACCAGACACATGCCCCTTGAAGCTCCGTGAGTCTTCTCTTTTGACTTATTTAAAAAGAAACTAAAATTGGAACTTTTGGCAAATGGTGGGGAGATTATGCCGGAGTCAGGCTGAAGTGTAGCCACGGAGTCTGCAGTTACCGATCCTCTACCTATTGCTTGTGGCTATTTCACAACAGCGGCACAAGTCCACTGTCCAGTTTTTCCCATCTCCCCCCAGTTAGTATCTCAGAGTGAAGTAAGCCATTCACCGCCTCATGTGGACCAGCCGTCTGCATTTCAGTCAAAACACAAACTTTCACCAATTATTATCTCTAGTGACCATTCTTTAAAGGCAGGGGAGTGGGGGCCTTCCTTAGCGGCCTCTCCAGCAGTCCCTCATCGGTTGGCTGGGCAGGATGGGTTGACTGTAGGCTGCCGCGACTCCCCACAGGATCACAGCATCCCTCTGCCCCCTCGCCTTCCAGCAACCCAATAGACTCAGAGTTCAACTGGCAGCATCCATCCAGAGTTACCAATAAGATCTTTTAGGGGGACTGTTCTCAGCCCGCAAACCGAGTTCATTGAAGGCGAGCTCAATGATCAATCGCTTCTTGACCTTTCTTGTCTTCAATCTGATTCCTTGAGCGGTGCTGACAGGGAATTCGACCCTGTGCCTTCTCCTACGATCATGGCAACTGGTTTGGCTTGGCCTCAGCTTCTGTAAACCCTCCAATGCACAGTGCTGGCTTTGAACTATCTGACAAATTGGACGTCCAAGTTGATATACTGACACATTGGCCTCCTATGTAACCGATATTGATCAAAAAATTGAAAACCTTAACCAGCTAATTACTAGAGCACAGTCAAGCTCCAATTTTGTGCAATCAACATGTTGTTTTTCTCCAATTGTTGAAAGCCTTTCATCTTTACCCACTTTTTTAAGATCGGTTGTATGTGAAATTAAGAGGCTCTCTTTAGCTTTTGTGCCCCTGGTGCCCCTGTTGAGCCTAAGCTCCCTCTCTGATTTGGCCCGGGGGCCCACTTAACCAAAAACAATAGACGACTATTTTCTTCCAGCCAAGAGTGTAACCACCATCAATCTTCCTAGGCCAGCTGCCACAAGAGTCCTGGAGCATGTCATTGAGGCCAACAGTGCTGTCACGACTCCTTCCTTTCCCGAACTTGAGTCTATGGTGCATCCCTCTTCCCATTTTCTCTGCACTCCTGCACAAACTGTTTTAGTTCACCCAACGCCCTCAGAAGCCGATCCTGTGGGTCATCTGCTGCTGAGCAAGAGGGAAAATAAAAGACTCCGTAAACAAGGGAACAATAGGCAGAGCCAGTCTCTGCAAGGATGTTCAACAAATGCTCAATTGTTGGTTCATCCTGAGGCGCAGCAGCTCTCGCAGTTGCAGGGTATCCCTAGGGTGACATCACCATCCAATTCCTCGCCAACCTTACCTGTTGGCTCTTCCCTCCAGATTGAACCTGTTAAGGCCCCTTCAATAAGCACTATTGGGCAGGAAACTGATCTCCTCTTCAAGGACCGTATGATCTCAGCTGAGAAAGGCAACTGAGACAGTGTGTCGGTTTCGGTAGCCCCACATTAGGATAGTGGGGTACCTGCTTGCTCTGCCGCTACACTGTTTGTATCCAAAGCCGTTCATTGGACCACTGATGGTGATGTTTTGGACCTTGGTTCTTCCAACTTCCTCAAATTGCCGCTTGATAATAGAAGCAGCCCGCCTGTAATTCCGCCACCTAGCCTCCGGCCAGTCTCTGCCGAGATTCCGGCCTTGGGGGGGCCCTGCGGATTTTCGCAATGTAGAGGAACAGCTACAGCCTTCATTCCCCTTGTGCCTCTCTATGTTCCATAGGATCTTTCAACTCCTAAACTTGTGTTTACCCCAGAATATTGCTCCAGGGGCCCTCATGATATATTGAATAGGGGGAACATTTTGAGACTCTTCAATGCCATCCCAGATCTTAACTACATTGGTTTGAAGGGCAGTGCGTTCATTGCATTTTTGGACTCTAGGGGGCCCCACCCAGGGACTCCACCTTGGTTTAGTTAATTTCCTCCACAATAGCTCACTCTATTCTCTCTAAAAAGATTCATTTGTTTTGTGGAGCATCACAATAACTCCCTACAAGGAGTCTGGCTATCATGTGTTACTATCAGAATCCCAATGTTCAACGGCTCCCATAGTATTGAAGCCCTTTTCAATCTGTGCCCTAGGTGGCACCTCTAATTTTAATGGCACTTTTTGTACTGGCTCTGGTTCCCAGGGGTTGTTGATTGGGATTGGTTGCCATCTACCCTCTCGCATGGACGTTCCTACTGACCCTCACTGGTGGGTGGTGCTGCTCAAACACTTGGATATCTGTCCTTATGTTCATGGAACATCAATGGGGTTGCGCATAAGTTTGCCCCGGCTGACTACTTAACATTTTTAAACAGTTACGATATAATCACCCTTCAGGAAACCTGGGCCGAGCACAGCTGTCCATTGCCAGGGTATTTAGAAATATGGAAATCAGCCCATAGAACGAGCAAGAATGGCCATGCTAAGGGAGGATTGGCCATCTATGTAAATGTTAAATTAAATGGGAGTATATTGACACTGGTTTGGGATGACAACTGGATTCAGGGGATTGTTATAAGAAATGGGTCTGTGCAATTAATACTTACATTGCTCCCGGAACAAAGGAAAAAAGAGGCAGGTTGTCTCAACTGATGCAGATTGTGGGCATCCTAGTTGAGGAATACCCATGTGCTAATTATCTTATAACTGGTGATTTTAATACGAATCTGTTTCAGGACACAATGGAGGCGTTTGAGGGTCCTGATTGTGGTAACCGCCAATTAATTCTCGATCAATTAAGGCCACAGGTTTGTCTTCATTTCCTGTTCGGAGAGTATTTAGTAATGCACCTTAACAGTATGGGCTTTAAAGTCTTGAATGCTCGTTTACGTGACAACACCCCCCACCCCCCTCAGTGGACAAGATCAGATGCTCGCTCATACTCTTATTTAGACTACACCATTTGTAATATTGAATTATTTCCTCTCATTGAAAGGTTTTCAATTTCATCCTGGTTTGAGAGCAATCATTGTCCACAAGCTGTATCTATCAAATCCAGATTTCTTGCACATGATGTTATGCGGGCAGTGGGTGGTGGTGTTTGTTTCGAGTCACTAAAGCGCATAAAATGGAATGCTTCTATTAGTGGCATATTATTGACTGAATGTATTCATTTTTTTGACTCTGAGGGATCGGGCTGTGTGACCTCAATTCAGTTATGGGTTAAACTTTCTTGCTTTTCATGGTCAAAGTTCAACCAACCAGCAGATAACTGTGCTCCATCCCAGTCCTTTGCCTTCTCTAGGGAAACTAGGAATCTAAAGAAAGCACATAGTGGGCTAGCGAGGGCAATTAGAAAAAGTCCTGATTCTGAGTGTTTACTCATTGAATATAAACAACTGAAGAAAGATTACAGGAAGGCTGTTTTTGATGACCACCAGACCCATCTAAGTCAGTTTTGGGCCAAACTTTTAAGTGCAAGCAAAGATTCAAACCCCTTGAAATGTTGGTCCCTTAACAACTTAAATAGTAATCAAAGGGACACTGGCGTTGTCGATATTTCAGAAGGAGCTTGGACGTCTTACTTGACTACCCACTTTTCCGCTAGCGAGCAGCATGCGAAACTGCTGGATGAGGAGGCCCATAGATCTGCTCTTGCTTTGTCTAATACGTGTCCCTTGTTCACAGGGTCTTAAATTCCCTCGCAGGGAGTGATGAAGTTCTTTCAATTAAGTCTCCCCCATATCATCTCAAGGGCTAAGCAATTTGGAGCCCCGGGTCCAAACGGTCTTCCACAGGCACTATTTAGCAGGATCCTCTCTTTTGGTCTAACAATCTTGCACTTTTGTACGAGCACTGCCTCTATACCTGAGTCCTGACGTGGTGCCATCCTTCATCCCCTATACAAAAGTGGTTCAAGGCCAGATCCCGCCAACTTTAGGATGATAGCCCTGCTGGATAATGAGGGTAAATTCTATGCTAGTCTTTTGTTGCAAGATCTCGTTGCCTGGGCTGAATCAAAGGCTTTAATTCCCATTGTTCAAACAGGGTTTTCTGCTTGCTCACGCACTTCGACCAATCTATTAGCACTTTCTTTTCTGATCGACAGGGCGATTGTGTCAGGTCTGATGTTGCACTGTTGTTTTGCGGATTTTAAGGCGGCATTCGATCAGATCCCGCGGAGTGCCCTGTGGGTGAAACTACAAAACTGGGGTATCCCCCCAGTACTCCTGGGTGCTATTATAGATCTCCATACAAACACCTGGGTCCGTATCAAGCTTGGTGATAGGTGCTCTTTCTCTAGGAAAATCCCCACCACCTGTGGTGTGAAACAAGGTTGTGTACTTGCTCCCCTTCTTTTTAATCTGTTTATTGCAGACATGTCAACGTCTCTTGATGCCATTAACTCCCATCCCCCCAAGCTTGGTGGCCTTAGGCTTAGCCATCTGCTTTATGCTGATGATCTTGCACTATTTAGTTGCACTAAAATTGGCCTCCAATGGCTGCTCAACCAACTTGCATTGTATACCTCCGCAAATCAATTGGAAGTTAATTTGCTTAAAACAAACGTGGTCTCCTTTGGGAGGAAAAAACACTTGGGTTTTATTTGGTATTATAAAAGCTGCAAACTTGTATTAGAGCAGTCCTATAAATATTTAGGGGTAGATTTTGATTCCAGGGGCAGTTTTGTTAAACATAAGAAGGAAATTGAACTTAAAGCTGTGGCATTGCAGGTGGCCTTCTCTAAACTATCTGAAATTTTAAAGGGTCCGACCCCTCTTCCCCTAATGGAAGTTTTGAGAGTAAAGATTATCCCTTCGCTGCCTTACGGCCAAGAAATTCTGTTGGGCAAAGGCTCTTGCCTATTAAATAGGATGGTTAATAAAATCTACAAGAGAATCTTTCAGTGCCCGTGCATGGCTTCACCCGCGCAGGTACGGTTGGAATTTGGGCTTCCGGATTTGGTGGCAGTTGGTGCTGGTGCTTTTTTGAAGCTTTGCTATAAATTGCATCAGGCCACGGATGTTCACTTGGAGGCAGTTTTGTGGCAAGAAATTAGTGAGTCGAAATCGAAGTGTACTTATTCTCATTTCTTGGTTGAATGTAAACGGTGACTAGATACAGGTGATCTTTGGGCAAGTAACCCCCCCTTCTCTCTGTTTAAACTGGAAATTAAACGGCTTATTCAGTTGAACTCCTATCATTCAGATTGTTCCCTCCTCATTCAACGGATGCATGTCTGGGCAGTAATCGAATCCTTTAAGCCAGGAATGTCTTCTAGTTTTTTAGCTTGCCCTTATGTGTTTTGGCTGAAAAAGGCCTTCATGGCCTTAAGGATGGGAGATTGTTTTTTTTTTAAATATCTGCCCCAATGGCAGCTACCCCCCAGGGATGGTGTGACATGTAGAGGTTGTAGTAACGCGGATGAAACCATTGATCATGTGGTTTGCCTGTGCCTAGCCTTATTAAAGGAGCGTAGATTTTTGCTTCAGGGCAAATGGAATGAAATGGGAATCCGCTCCTGCCGACAGGCTATTATCAACCAATCAATCAATCAAATAAATTTCTTAAGCGCACTACTCACCCGTAAGGCGCTGGGGGGGCGGTTACTTCTCGAAAAGCCATGTTTTTAGGTGCTTTCTGGAGGTTAGGAGGTCCTGAGTCTTGCGTAGGTTGGTGGGGAGGGAGTTCCAGGTTTTGGTGGCGAGGTGGGAGAAGGATCTGCCGCCGGAGGTGGTGCGTTGGATGCGGGGGACTGTAGCGAGGGCGTCAGAGCGGAGCTGTCGAGTTGGTATGTGGAAGTTGACTCGTTCGTTGAGGTAGGCTGGTCCAGTGTTGTGGAGGGCTTTTTGAGCGTGGACAAGGATTTTGAAAATTACCCTTTTGTTGATGGGCAGCCAGTGTAGGGATCTGAGGTAGGTGGATATGTGTTCGTGGCGAGGGAGGTTGAGGATGAGACGTGCGGCTGCGTTCTGGATACTTTGGAGTTTTCTTTGAAGCTTGGCTGTGGTCCCTGTGTAGAGGGCGTTGCCATAGTCTAGTCTGCTGCTTATGAGGACGTGGGTGTTGGGGGTGGCCTGAGGGTTTTGGGCCACCAAGAGTCGTTCCATGCTGCCTTGTTGGGGCCGAAGATGATGATCTCTGTTTTGTCTGAGTTTAATTTGAGGTGGCTTGCTGTCATCCAGTTGGCGATGTCGAGGAGTCCGGCGTGCAGGTTATTCTTGGCGGTAGCTGATTTCCTAGTGAGGGAGATGATGAGCTGGGTGTCATCAGCATATGAAATGATGGTGATGCCGTGTGGGCGGAGGATGTTGGCGAGAGGAGCCATGTAGATGTAGAAGAGGGTGGGGCTGAGGGAGGATTCTTGGGGGACCCCACAGATGATCTTGGTGGCTGTAGACCGTAAAGGAGGAAGGCGGACTCTTTGGGTTCTTTCGGCAAGGAAAGAGGTGAGTCAGTCCAGTCTTTGGACCCAGGCAACCCAATGTTAAATGTATTATTGACTAAATTTATTAAAATTGCACAATCTAAATTCAATGGCACTGTGAGTGATGAACAGGCATAATCGGAATCCTTTCCTGCTCTTGCCACATTGCCTGTTATAGGTTAGGTCGAAGAGTTCTAACGGCATACGTTGATGTTTAGTGCAAGTACTATTTAATGCACCATGCACTTTAGGGCTGTGCCTATGCATTTTGTCTTTGTGTACTATGCGGGGCTCCGGGTTGGGTGGTTTGTTTTGTTTTTTTATATCTCAGTATGTCTTACGCTTTTTAGGCAGGAATGTCTTTTTTTTTATATGTTATGTGTGGCTAATTTATGGTGTGTTTTTAGAATGAATTTAGTCTTTGAGGGTATTTATTCTCGATTGCTTTTTTGTTTCTTTCTTTGAATTGGATTTTATTATCTGTACAATAAATTATTATTATTATTACTACACACATGCCCAAGCGCATGGTTACCCTCTTAGGTGATTAGTGCGCTATACAAACCAATATAACATAGCATAACATGTGGAGGAGAGTAGCATGAAATAGGTTAATATATGTGAACGTGTGCAATGACTTACATCTCCATATATCTACTGTCTGTCTTAATTTGCACTTGCATTGGCATATTGCATTTCTAATTGAACCATACATACTACAGTCGAACAATTGTCATATTGATGCAACAGTCCCATATTACAAAATATGTGACGTATAATTTGTATTGTAGACACTTAGCTGCAAAACCATTTCATGGAGGCCCCTGTGCTGCATTGCTTTACATGGCTGCAATGTGCCACTTATTCACTGGGCACCATAATTATGATTTACAATGTGCAGTAATAAGTGTGCTCTGTACAAATGGAGCTGATATGCTTTTGAACTTGGGCATACATATACAATTTGAATATAAGTGTGAGTGAGTGCCAATCCAGAGTGCATAGTCAATCCAATTCAATTCAATTTCAACTTTGTTCGGTCAAATGAAAAAGACCATAAAAGTACAAAGAGCATCAATATGTGGTATAAAAACTAAGATCAGTTCCAGAACATTATCAAATTACAATTAATAATACATATGCTAAACATTTAAAAGGCTTATCAAATTTATAAAAACCTTGAATCACGTATTGTTGCCCAATCAATTTCATAATCATTTAAAGTGCATATTTTTGCCTTATAGATAGTGCTGTTAATTAAACACTGCTGAACAGGTTTCCATGAAACAGCCCTTCTTTAGGCGAGGAAAACTCTTTTTTGAAGAGGACCGGACATAAAAACCTCTGTCTTATTGAATGATACAAAGAACAGAACAACATAAAATGACCGGTGGATTGTTATGATACCCCATCACAGGAACACAGTGATAAGGATTTGAGCCATTTTTTTGTAGCCAGCAGGAAAGCGAAAGGAAGATGGACAAGATTTAGCCTTGATTAGGTAAGATAAAACCTATGTTCATGCTTAGTCATCCATGTTAAGTATGGTTCTAGGGCACATGATGAGATTATTTGTGTGTATCTTATTACAGAGGACATATTTAAAACACTTGATATCCTTAGCTCCTCACTGTTAGACTGATATAATTCAGTCACCTTCACCTTACTATTTACAGTAATTCGTTCTGGGTTTTCAAACAAATGCCCGCACCCAATATTATAAAGTGTGGGTTTTATATAGTCTATCCATGGAAGTGACGCTCTATTATCTAATTTCAGGCTATCAGCCAAGACTTGTCTGGAAAAAATAGCCTGGGGGCTGCTCCATATTTATACCCATAAAAGTAAAGGTGCCATCATAACGCGATCCTCCTCATATGCTACCCCCAGTTCAGAATCGGTAATGAAGCTGGCCGCAGCTCTAGAAATGGCTGAAAGCCTGCAAAAACATTTTCAATGGCTGCAAATTCTTTGTCCCAGAATACCCCCCACACTAGGTCCAGAAGGCCACACTTGCTGTTATAGAACTGGACTAGGTCTCGAACTGACCACTGCACTAGTCTTTTCGAGAATCTACATAAAGCATCACACATAACCCTAATTCTCTGGGCCCTCAGGGATACTAACTTGTCCCATCTCCTATTTGAGTCAAACCGTATACTCAAATAGTTGAACGTCTGTATTTATTTAATAGGATTTCCCCCATGTAGAAACCCTTCTACTTATGCTTGATGGAACCATAAGACATTGTAAAGGTCTTTTGGTCATTGGCCTTAAGCTTAAGTCCAATCATAAAATTATTAAAGCCTTCCAAATGTTTTTGCAAGCCAACAGCTGTGTGCCAACAAAACTGTCATCTACGTATAATAATACCGGTACTGGTTGACCTCCTAACTTGGGGTCACCTTCTGTACACCCAGTTAATACCTTGTCTAGAGCATTAATGTAAAACAGGAGCAAAAAAGGCACTAAAATACATCCTTGTCTAATCCCCCCTAGCTACACGAATTGGGGCTGTGCAATGTCCATCATTAGTATAGCACACTCTACTTGTGGTGTCCTGATGAAGCTCAAGTAACTTCATGTCTAAACCAGCACGTTTCATTATTTCTCATAGTATTTCTATATCAACCATGTTGAACGCGCTGGGAAGAGACACCTTTTTTAAAAATAAGTACAATAACTGATTCCTTCCAAGAGACGATCAAGTCTGCCTTAGTAGCCACCCTCAAAACATTCATAATCAGAGGGGCCCAAAGATCCAAACTTGACGTAAACAGGTCAATTGGGACTCCATCTGGGGCAGGTGCCTTGTCTGGGGTTGCACTCCTTATTGCATTGATGACCGAGGCTAAATCCACAAGGTCAGCCAACCAGCTATCATCTTGCTCCCAGGATCATACTGTCACAATCCTATGTCCTTAATTTTCTATGTTAAATATTGTTGTGAAATAATTAAGCCAGTCCTCTTCGGAGATATGACACGTGATCCTGCAGGCTAGTAAAGAAAGTGTGATGTATAGTGCTTCAAAACAAACTATTATCTTTCAATTCGGCAGCTTTACAGAAATCAAAGCTCTCATTCTAATTTCAGCCTTTCTCTGCTTCGGAGCTTGTTCATATCTAGCTCTCACTAATTTAACACTTTCCATATCCAGTGGGTGGTATTTGTGGCCATCTTAAGTGCACGTAGTGCAATTGTACAGTCATGTGAAAACCAAGAGCAAAGCGGAAGTTCCTTGGGAGGTTTTTTCATAGTTCACCTTTGTGAAACTGCCTTACAGAAATCTCTAAAACATTTTTAGATGGACATGGGGTCATCTAAAAGAGAGAGGAAACCCAAAACATCTTTGTTGTTTTCTAAAATCAGGCTTTTCATAAATTCTAGGGGGGTCAATGGCCTCCTACCTCAGTCGAACCCAATTATTTACAGAATAGGAGACTGGAAACAATTGCCGCTCCGACAAACTATTAACCCTCTGGAATGCCCATTAAAGGAAAATGGGATAATGGTCACTGAAGGGAAGAGTGAGGACTCCAAAGCGTGAAAACAACTGGGCAAGGTCTCTTGTCGAGCCCCTTCCCCTCCCTAAAAAGGTTGGGAGATTCTACTTATTGTTGCCTAGAACTTCCGAAGAAAATATTAAATTCAGGCATATGGCCAGACGATTAAGGGCCTTGCCGTATTCTAGATGCACAAAATAGCTAATTTCTCTGTTCAAGATATCTGTAATCCCACAAACTCGTCGCTCATCCATAGTGCATTATGTACTATTAAAATAACGTGCGCAAATAATGGAACTAGGGGCATTGCCTCTAGTAGTATTGTCATAGTTTGGACTCTTGCTCTGGGCAAGACTTCTGATTCAAGGATGACAGTACTTATGTTTGTAGGCAACTATGCCTATCCTACAACAAGTCGCAACTGTAGTCCTAACCCTTCCGGCTCACTAGCAGTACCTCACCAATAACCCAAACAGTTAAAGGTGATTTGTGGCAGCCTTTACGCATGGGCTCAGTTATGACATCTCAGGGAGTGTTGTGGTTAAACGGAGATTAGCCCTTTCTCACAGATACATTATGGCCCTCATTACAACCCTGGTGGTAGGTGATAAAGCGGTGGTAATACCTCTAACAGGCCGTTGGTTAAAAAAATGGAATCACGACCATGGCAGAAACCGCCAACACAGACAGCCACTTAAACACTCCGACCGCCACGGCGGTAGCAACAAACACGGCAGCGGACACCACCAACAGACAGGCGGAAGAGAATGTACCGCCCACACAATTACAAGGCACCAATCCGCCAGCTTTTCCGGTGCGGTACCAATGCATCAAAAGCACGGCGGAAACAGTCTTTGGAAGGGAAACCACTCACCTCACAACACTCAATGAAGAACCAGGACGCCATGGAGCCCGAACTTCAGGTCCTGCCCATGTTGCTGTATCTCTTAATACACCACCAAGTGATGGAAGGTGGCGGAGGTGGCGATGACCACAGTGAGTACTGCACCTAGCACACATGGGAGGGGAGGAGGGAAAAGAGAGTGACACACACACACGCAAAACGCAACACCCCCACCCCCCACCAACAACAACACACACACATATCCAATAACATCAAAGATACACCCCATCACCCCCTGGAAGAACGCAAGGACCAAACAAAATGAGTTTAACTGTTGTAATATTCGAACAATCAGATAGCCAAAGAGAACAGCAAATAAGCAGTATACACAAATAATTACAGCAAGTACACAAGTCCGTACACTGTCCCATCAAATGTCCGTTGACCAGTGGTCCCAAAAAGCATGGGCGAAGCCCACACATGACACCTGCCTCATAACGGAGAGAACACTGCAGGGGCATCAGGTCGATAAAAAAACAGGCACCTCAGGGGGAAAGGGAGGGGGGCACCTCAGCCGGATGATGGTATGACCCCACTGCTACTCGAGGGGGCTCCATGCCCACTGCTTGCTCCTGGGGAGTGCGAAGCCACAGTCTCTCAAGTCTCTCAGGTGGGTGGTTTGCCCACTGCTTGGTCCTGGGGAGTGCAAAAAGAACAGTTGATGGACGGAATGTAAAACAAATCAAACATTCACCCCCAGTCACAGATCTGGGTTTAATCCATCAGTTTTTTTGCTCACCATGCCGTTCCAGTTTGGACCCAGTCATATGCAAACCAATCTTGACCCTGTTCCCTATGGGAACAGTCCAGCCGGAAATGCCATACCAGGTCCTCCCTGGACCAGAAACAAGCATCCTGGGACCGGTTTCAGGGTATCACCCCTCTTCAGCCAGGCTAGCTTGAATCTGATGGCACAGTGAGCACGGGACCCACGTCTGGGCATTCCCTTCCCACTTGGGGCGACAAACGCATAAAGAACAGTTGATGAACGGAATGTAGAACAAATCAAACATTCACCCCCAGTCACAGATCTGGGTTTAATCCATCAGTATTTTTGCTCACCATTCCATTCCAGTTTGGACCCAGCATAATGCAAATCAGTCTTGACCCTGTTCCCTATGGGAACAGTCCAGCCCGAACTGCCAGACCAGGTCCTCCCTGGACCACTGGGCCCACAATGCGTGGGCGAGGCCCACACATGATACCTGACTGGAAACGGAGAGAACACTGCAGTGGCATCAGATCGAAAATATACAGGCACCTCAGGGGGAGGGGGAGGCAGGGGCACCTCACCCTGATGAATGCACAACGCCACTGCTGCACGAGGGGGCTCCATGCCCATTGATGTATCCTGGGGAGTGCAAAGCCACAGTCTCTCAAGTCTCTCAAGTGGGTGCCCTGCCTACTGCTTGGTCCTGGGGAGTGCAAAGCCACAGTCTCTCAAGTCTCTCAAGTGGGTGGTTTCCCCACTGCTTGCTCCTGGGGCGTGTAAAGCCACAGTCTGTCTAGTCTCTCAAGTGGGTTGTTTGACCAGTGCTTGCTCCTGGGGAGTGCAAAGTCACAGTCTCTCAAGTCCGTGACATGTTCCACTGGTTCTGGAGGGGGCTTAGTGGCCAGAGTGCTTCATCTTGCCAAGGACTGTTAGTGGATGTTTTTCTACACTGGTTCTGGAGGGGTCTTTGTGCTCAGAGTGCTTCGTCCTGCCAAGGACTATTAGTGGATGTTTTTCTCCACTGGTTCTGGAGGAGGCTTTTTGCCCAGAGTGCTTCATCCTGCCAAGGACTGTGTTAGTGGATGCTTTTCTCCACTGGTTCTGGAGGGGGCTTTGTGCCCAGAGCGCTTCATCCTGCCATGACTGTCTTAGTGGATGCTTTTCTCCACTGGTTCTGGAGGGGGCTTTGTGCCTAGAGCGCTTCATCCTGCCAAGGACTGTCTTAGTGGATGTTTTTCTCCATTGGTTCTGGAGGGGTCTTTGTGCCCAGAGTGCTTCGTCCTGCAAAGGACTATTAGTGGATGTTTTTCTCCACTGGTTCTGGAGGAGTCTTTTTGCCCAGAGTGCTTCATCCTGCCAAGGACTGTCTTAGTGGATGCTTTTCTCCACTGGTTCTGGAGGGGGCTTTGTGCCCAGAGCGTTTCATCCTGCCAAGGACTGTCTTAGTGGATGTTTTTCTCCATTGGTTCTGGAGGGGGCTTTGTGCCCAGAGTGCTTCATCCTGCCAAGGACTGTGTTAATGGATGTTTTTCTCCACTGGTTCTGGAGGGGGCTTTGTGCCCAGAGTGCTTCATCTTGCCAAGGACTGTGTTAGTGGATGCTTTTCTCCACTGGTTCGGGAGGGGGCTTTGTGGCAGAATGAGGTACCCAGTTCTGTGAAATGGAAAGCCAAAGTGAAATGTCAGTGTCCATACACAGAGGTTAAGAGGCTAACTTATACAATGTCCTACAGTAGTCAGATATGAGATGAGCAGTGCCAGTCTCTTACCTGTGTCTCACTGGAAGTACTGCATGATGATTTTGTTTCGGTTGTCAATATCTTCTTCCTCTGCCTCCTCTTCCTCACTGTCCACAGGCTCCACAGCTGCCACAATACTATCATCAGGCCCATCCTCCTGCAGAAAAGGCACCTGGCATCGCAAAGCCAGGTTGTTCAACATGCAGCATGCCACAATTATCTGGCACACCTTCTTTGGTGAGTAGTATAGGGAGCCACCTGTTAGATGGAGGCACCAGAAACTGGCCTTCAGGAGGCCAAAGGTCCTTTCAATGATCTTTCTTGTACACCCATGTGCCTCATTGTAATGTTCCTATGCCCTTGTCCTGGCAATCCTCTCTGGGATCAATAGCCATGAGAGGCTGGGGTAACCAGAGTCACCTGCAAATGTCGAGGGAAATCTGTTAGATACACACTAACACTTAGTGACTATCCCATGATCAGACACCTATTCATACTGTGTGGGGACCTTGGTCTCACGTATTAGCCACACCCGGTACCTCTGGAGTTGGCCCATCACATAAGGGATGCTGCTGTTCCTCAAAATGTAAGCATCATGCACAGAGCCAGGATACTTGCCATTCACATGAGAGATGTACTGGTCTGCCAAACACACCATCTGGACATTCATAGAATGGTAGCTTTTTTTATTTCTGTACACCTGTTAATTTCTGCGTGGGGACAAATGCCACATTTGTACCATCAATGGCACCAATTATGTTGGGGATATGTCCCAGGGTATAGAAATCAGCTTTCACTGTGGGCAAATCCTCCACCTGGGGGAATACGATGTAGCTGCGCATGTGGTTCAACAAGGTTAACAAGACTCTGGTCAACACATTAGAAAACATTGGCTGAGACATCCATGATGCCATGGCCACTTTAGTTTGAAAGGAGCCACTTGCCAGGAAATGGAGCACTGACAGGACCTGCACTAGAGGGGGTATTCATGTGGGATGGCGGACAGCTGACATCAGGTCTGGCTCCAATTGGGCACACAGGTCTTGGATTGTTGCACGATCAAGTCTGTAGGTGATAATGATGTGTCTGTCTTCCATTGTCGACAGGTCCACCAGGGGTCTGTACACCGGAGGATGACGCCATCTCATCATCTGCCCCAGCGGATGTGCCCTATGGAGGAGAATGGTGAGCAGAGGGTCATGTACCACATAGGTTACCCAAGTGTTTTGCTGTCATGTGGGTAAATCCGTGTGTGGCATGCTTTGTCCGTATTTCTGCCAAAATGTGCTGTGACGTAGTTAGGTGCCATGCCATGTGCCCCCCTGAAATGGCAGCTACCTGACCTGTAAGGAGGGACAAGGGGAAATCAGGTTGTGCAGTGTCGCGGTAAGCGGCCGAAGACCGCCTAGCAATTTAGCATTGGTTATCATTGGGCCCTATGGGTTCCAGGAGCCAATTACGATGTACTCCAGTGGTGACAGTACGCACCGCCACTGACGTGACCGCCATTTTCTGTTCCCTCACTTGATACCTGACCTTCAACAGGAGAGGACCTACACTGCAAGTGCTGCTGTTACCTCAGTCTGGAAGCAGCAATGGCCCATGTGTCTGGGGAAAGGACCTCTGCCTTCATTGTGGAGGAGTTGGACAGACTGGTGGATAGGGTCCTCCCCCAGCACACGCTACTCCACAGTCCTCCAGACAAACAGGTGAGTACTCTGTGAGCATGATGTGTGTGCCATAAATGTATGAAGTGGTGTAGATGGAAGATACTTGTCGGGCGGCTGATGCCTGCATGTGAGGATGGTGAGTGTATGTGTGTCAGCGCATGGGTGGGAACTGGTGGGCAATGAGTATGACAGTCCAGACAGGAGAGTAATTTCCTTTCATCCTGTACCTTTCCTCTAGGTCAGCACCCACCAGAAGAAGGGTATTTGTCGTGCCATCACCAAGGAAGTGCGAACACTGGGGGTCTATCATAGACAGAGCACCCACTGCCGCAAGAGATGGGAGGGCCGGCGCCGCTGGAGCAAGAAGACGGTGGAGGCCCAGCTGGGGATGGCCTCCCAATGTGCAAGGGGTGCCCATCGCACCTTGACCCCCCCTGATGTTCTGGATCCTGGCGGTGGCATATCCATGGGCACTTGAGGGCTTCACAGCAGCCACAAGAGGGTGAGTACAGTCTCATTCAGCTGACTCCGCTCACTTTACGAGTGGCTGGGTGGGGGATGTGGGCTGTGGGTTCCCATAGGCCAGGGCGAACTTGGTTGGGTAGGTCCCTTGTTAGGCAGGCTCTGAGGCACTCCAACCCCAATAGTGGTAGTGGGCATCTACAACTAGTCAGGCTTCTGTGGGTTCCAGGTTTCCATCAAATGGTGTTAGGCATAGTCCCCAATGGGCAGGTGATTTTCCTACTAACTGCTAGTGCATGGCCTAGTGCATAGGGCTGCTCCCTGTGTGTTGTGTCCGCCACTGGTAGTGGTGTTGCTGGCATTGACCATGTGTCTCCTCTGTCTTCCCCCCTTTCTTATTTTGTCACCCTGTTCTTGTGTGCATTAGCATCATCTGGCAGAGGAGCAAAGGCACTGGGACGGAGAGTGCTGCATCCCACATGGGCCTGGAGGCTGAATCCTCCGACGGTGAGGGCACCAGTGGGATGGAGGGTGAGGGGAGCACCACAAGGGGGACAGGAGGGGACACCACAGACAGTGACTCCTCCTCTGATGGAAGCTTCCTGGTGGTGGTGGACATCTCTGTGCCCACCCCAACAACAGGTACAGCCGCCAACCCCCCTACTATCACCGCCCTCCCAGCAGCCCCTCAGCGTGTTTCCTGTGCCCGCTCAACCAGGAGGGTGGGCATCTCCTTCGCCCCAGGCACCTCAGGCCCTGCCCTAGTCAGCCCTGCTGCCCTCAGTGAGGAGTCTATTGACCTCCTGAGATCCCTCACTGTTTGGCAGTCAACCATACTGAATGCCATCCAGGGCATCCAGGGCACTGATGCCAGCCCTTGTACCTGTCTCTAGCCTCCCCCCTCCAACTTCCTCTACCCAGACCCAATCCCATCAACCCCAGCCTATCCCAAGCACACCTTCAGATCAGCATTCACCCAAATCAACACACAAAAGTGGCTCAGGCAAACACAAGCACCACACTTCATCTCACAGGCACTCACACATGCACCATCCCCATGCAGACATACCAACATCCACTGCCTCCACTGTGTCCCCCTCCTCCTCGTCCTCCACCTCCCTCCCAGTAGCATCTCCACTCACACTTACTGGATGAGGGGCAAGGCGCTATTCTTGTGCTATTGGATCTTGCTGCAGCATTTGATACCATCTTGCCTGCGATCTTTGTCTCTCGCCTTCATCAGGCTGGAATAAGACATTCCGCTCTTAACATTTTGGAGTCTTTCTTAAGTGATAGATCTAATATTGTAAGCTGGGAAGGCTTTAAAGCACCGGCTTTTCATCTGCCATATGGCGTACCTCAAGGCTCGGTGTTGAGTCCAACGCTCTTCAATGTCTATGTAGCCCCATTGGCAAGACTTATCCGATCTTATGGTTTTATCCCATCCTCTTATGCTGATGACACACAACTTATCATTCCGGTGTCCAGGAGCGATTGGGAGGAAGTGGCGGATCGGTTTAATAATTGTATGCAGGATATTAATAGCTGGATGAGACAGAACTGGCTTAAGCTCAATACAAATATGGCGGAGATTGTCTTGTATGGTTGCAGTAAGGAACTATGGAGTTTGCGATGGTGGCCGGATGAATGTGGGCAACTACCTGTCCCGTGCGTAGCTACTAGAAACTTGGGAGTGATCTTTGATGACTCTCTAAGCTTTAAAGCACAGGTTAGTGCTACAGTCAAATCTAGCTATTGGACATTGAAAATTTTTAGAAAAATTCTACTGTTCCTGAAGCAGGAGGAAAGAATTATGGTTATGTTAGCATTGATTATGTCCAGATTGGATTACTGCAACTCTCTGTTGTTGGACATTGATGAGAGTTCCTTGAGGAAATTGCAGTTAATTCAGAATAATGTAGCTCGTATGATTCTGGCACTTCCACGCTTAGCTTCGGCTTCCCATAGCTTAAAGTGTCTCCATTGGCTTCTGGTTGGCAAGAGGATTATATTTAAAGCCCTCTGCCTAACCTTTAAAGCCCTATATGGGAATGGTGCTGAATACCTGGCCAATAGGCTTAGGTGGTATCGTCCAGGACGAGCCCTAAGATCAGACAATTCCTACCTGATTCAGGTTTGTTGAACGCGGAGAGTCAGGTGGGGAGATAAAGCTTTGACAGTGGCGGCGGCCAGATATTGGAATGCTCTTCCATTAGACATTAGGAAAGAACACAATTTCGTGATATTTAGGAAGCGAGTGAAAACTTGGCTGTTTCCACGGTAGGGTGATTGGCCCTCTGTCGCCCTCTCGTTCTTTATGTCCTCAAGCGTTTCGATGCTAAGGCCGGGATGCGCTATATAAATTCTCATATACATATATACATACATATACATACACTTCCATGCACTACATCCTCATCCACCACCTCCATCATCAGCACTCCCATCACAAGACAACCCTCACTGGCAGTCACCACCCCCACATGCATGCACACGCCCCTGTGTCCTCTCCCAGTGTGTCTGTGACCCCTCCTCCCAAAGTACACAAACTCAAGCACTCACCCACCCAACATCCATCCACCTCACAACAGCATCCAGCCAATGCACCTGCACCAAAACTCAATAGACAGACACCTCCTACAACCACTCCCTCTCCCTCCACTCCCAAACCATCTCCCTCTTCCCACCCCAGTGTCTCTAAGAAGCTTTTCCTGGCAAACATTGACCTCTTCCCTACCCCTCCGCCCCCCGTCTTTCCCCTCGGGCCAGGTTGTCCAGAATCCAGGCCAGCAACTCAGCCACCAAAGTCGACGGATGCTGTGGTACATGCAACTCACAGAGGCTCAAAGGGGGCAGCCGCCAGCCTAGCCAGTGTGCCACCAACCCCTGCAAAGGACAAAACCATTCTGCCACCTGCCAAGGTGAAGAGGTGGACAGCATGCAGCAAGGGCAAGGAGCACACACCACCCAGCAAGGCATCCTCAAAAACTCCAGCTGCCAGAGCCAAGGTCACACCACCATCTGCCAAGGTGAGGAAGGGTCATAAAACACAAGTCAAGGCACTTCAGCTGTCGGAGGCTGCAGGTGAAGGCCTGGTAGCTACCAGCATAACCGCCAGCCCCACCAACTGCACCACGGCCAGCACCGCCACCTGCACTGCCACCTGCACCACCACTAGCACCACTACTGCCAGCAGCAGCAACCCCAGTGGGAAGCCGTCCGAGGCTGTAGGAGAAGGGCTGGAGCCTCCCTCCACCACTGCCAGCACCGCCACCTGCACCACTGCTAGCACCAGTTTGCAGCCTTGGCCGCCGCTGGATGGAGTCTAGCCCTGCCTCCACGGACTATCATGCAACCTGTTCCCTGCAAATGTCGTCCTTCAGACACCCAGGTGAGGGACTGTGAGCTGCCACACCCCAAGTGTTGCATCACTGGGCACAAGGCCCCCTCCAGAACCAGTGGAGAAAGGCATCCACTCACCCTATCCTTGGCAGGATGAAGCTGATGGGCACAAGGCCCCCTCCAGAACCAGTGGAGATATGCATCCACTCACCCTATCCTTGGCAGGATGAAGCTGACTCGGCACAAGGCCCCCTCCAGAACCAGTGGAAGAAGCCATCCACTTTGAAAACTGTGACTTTGCACTCCCCATGACCAAGCAGTGGGCAAACCACCCACTTGAGAGACTTGTGAGACTGTGGCTCTGCACTCCCCAGGACCAAGCAGTGGGCAAACCACCCACTTGAGAGACCTGTGAGACTGTGACTTTCCACTCCCCAGGACTAAGCAGTGGGCAAACCACCCACTTAAGAGACTTGTGAGACTGTGGCTTTGCACTCCCCAGGACCAAGCAGTGGTCATGGAGCCCCCTCGAGGAGCAGTGGCGACATTCTATCTTCCAGCTGAGGTAACCCCCCCCTTCCTCATCTCCCTGAGGTGCCTGTGTGTTTTTGACCTGATGTCCCTGCAGTGTTCTCTCCGTATTGAGGCAGGAGTCAAGTGTGGGCTTGGCCCATGATTTTTGGCCCAGTGGCACATTGACATTTTGAATGGACAATGTACCGCCTTATGTACATATTGTATATTTTTTTAAATACTGTTTTCCAAGTTCTTACGTATATCTGACTATTTGTAATATAACACTGATTTGAGTCCATTCCTTTTGTCCTTGCGTTCTTCCAGAGGGTTACGGGGTGTAAATGTGATGTTAATGCATGTGTTTGTGTGTGTGGTGTTGTGGGTGGGGGGGTGTTGCGTGTGTGTGTCACTCTCTTTTTCCTCCCACCCTCCCCTGTGTGCTAGGTGCAGTACTCACCGTGGTCTTCGCCGCCGCCTTTCATATTCCTGGTAGATGAGGTGGTAAACCAGCATGAGCAGGACGTGCAGCTTGGGCTCCATGGTGTCCTGGTTCTTCGTTGGGTGTCAAGAGGTGAGTGGTTTCCCTTCCAAGCCCTGTTTCTGCTGTGCTTTTGATGGCGTTGGTGCCGCCCCAGAAAAGCTGGCGGATAGGCAGGTTGTGATGGTGTGAGCGGTGCATTGTCTTCCGCCTGTCTGTTGGCGGTTGCTGCCACAGCGGTTGCATCAAGCACCGCGGCAGTGCCGCAGTGTTTGTTGCAACCGCCGTGGCGGTCGGAGTGTTAAAGTGGCTGTCTGTGTTGGCAGTTTCCGCCGTGGTTGTGATCCCATTTTTTTTTACCACCGGCCTGTTGGCGGTATTACCGCCACTTTAACACCGACCGCCAGGGCTGTAATGAGGGCCAAAGTGTGTAATATGTCCTAGTACCCTATCATAATAGGCCTAACATTCTACCTATAGGAGAGCTGGGTATGGTAAACCTAATCTGCCAATGCCATGTCCCTGGAATTAACCCCCAACCCTCGTTACCTTGGAATGAGGTCTCGAGCTCAGACTCCGGAGGAACACGAAGCCCGGGTCAGCGTCAAGGCGACGTGCAGCATCGATAGCAGCAATGGTATCTGGTCCAAATCCCTCTGATTATCTGTCTAAAGTGTGATGTATTTATACAGATCTACTAGGACCCCTGACATAGGTTGTTACCAAACAAAAGATAACACAACATGCTTGTGAAGGTAATTACTAATGTGAACACTTACAGCTTGTTTGCCTTTGTTGCATGAGTTGACGCCTTAGCGCGGTGGCACTGATAACATAAAGCTAAACAAAATGGTCTAACTATAAACAAGGCAGCCATCTTAGAAGAATTAATTAGATAAATGGGCTAAGACAGAGCAAGCTAAGTATGTTAAAAGTCAATAGGTGACTGGGGCACAAGTCTGCAAGCCAAAGGCTAAGCTAATTCCTGTTATCCCATTAAAACAAACTAGGATTCACTACACCCTCCCCATTGCTGTAACAAGTATGACACCATTACTGGGCGCCACCGAAGGTGAGGGAATCCAAAAACTAAAAAACTGCTCTTGTCAACATCAGAGCAGTACGCGCTCTATTGGCAACAAAAATGCAAAAACAACGTAATTTATGCATTGTGCTAATATGTTGTGGTTTAACCGTTTGCATTGCAGAGTTCAATCCTGAAAACTTGTTTTTAATATGCTTACAAATACTGTTCCTTTGCAATGTATTGTTCCAGGTTTTCAGAGTGTGGCCCCTTTCCAGGGCCTTCCAGAGACTTTCCTTGCAACATGCCTGGGCGTCGTTCTGGGCTGGGCCAAGACTCTATAAAAGAGAGTCAGCCCAACTCCCAGTGCTCACTATTCAGAGGTACCGGTGCAGAGCAGCAGCTTCTTCCTGAGCTCCTGTCCCGGCGGCCTATTTGGATCGTCCAGTCTTCTGCCCTTCATCCTTCATTGGTGATCATTGTTCCAGGCGGTAAGACGGTGGTTGGACTACCCCGACACCGTTATTGAGAATTTTCATATTCTTGGTTTAATTCTTAAATGAGTAACAGATTACTTGCGCGCTACCATTTCTTGACATTTATATGGTAGTTGACAAATAGGCAAGACGCGCGATTTGTTTCATAAAGGTTTGACTTTGTTATTCATTGCGTGCTACCATTTCTTGACATTTGCATGATGGCTTAAGAATCGGCAGGACGCGCAATTCGTTTTGTGGTGTTTAAACATTGTTGTCCATTGCGTGCTACTATTTCTTGACATTTACATGATGTTTTACGAATTGGCAAGACGCGCAACTCGTTTCATGAGGATTCAACTTTGTTGTTCATTGCGCGCTACCATTTCTTGACGTTTACATGGTGGCTTAAGAATCGGCAAAAGAGAGCGTGATTCGTTTCATTGTACTTTGATCTTGTTATTTATTGTGAGCTGTTATTTCTTGACATTTACATTGTGTTTTACGAATCAGCAAGACGCGCGATTCAATTAATGATGATTTGAGTTTGATATTCATTGCGTCCTACCAATTCTTGGTATTTTACATGGTGACACTCGAATCGGCAAGACGCACGATTCTCTCCTCGAGCTTATTTCATGGTGTTTATTGTATGCCACTATTCTAAGATATTTATTATGTAATATTCGAGTTGACAAGTTATGTGATTTGTTTCCTGAATCCATATTGTGTTATTCATGGTGCACAATCCTTTTATGGTGTTTACTATATATATATATATATATATATATATATATATATCTGCAATATGCGCAATTTGTGTTGTAACATTTTAAGAGTACACAGAAGGCCAGAGTTTCTAGATGCAATATTGTATGGTCCTAGTTTACATTCTCAAAACAGGATTTATATGACTGGTTTAAAATTTAGTCAGAATGTTTTTTCGGATTCTCATGTAAAGGAAAGTACTTGAATAAGAAAGTTTTCATTTAATTCATCTTGATTCCCCTACAGGTATCCGGCCATCTTGAAACTTATTCATTTTAAACTTAACTCTTAGATTGTTCATGTTTTCAGGGTGACTAGGCTTAGAATCATAGTCTAGTATTGATTTCAGGAGATATAATTTTCATATTGTGTGTTCTAACCTTTTTCTTACTACAGGTCTCCTTCCCGGCTGTTCCCTTCCTAATCCCCTCTTCCCCTCTTGAACTCTCTCAGTCTCTGTGATTTATCTATCAGAGTCTTGGAGCTGTTCAGTGGTGGACGTGTTGGGAACGTGCACAGACCCCGAGGATCTGGTGACTCTGACAGAATAGTGAGCCTACGAATTATTATCCTCCTGGCTTGTGTATGTTCTTAGCATGGCCACGCTAGACGAGCTCGTCAAGGCTATCACCCAGCTCCAAGCAGAGGTGGTATCATCCAAAGAATTGACAACTAGCTTAGCAGAGAGAGTGAGTCAGTTGCAAGATAAGGTAGGAAAGAAAGAACAAAGACCCACAGGTGTGTCTTGGCCAGGTACTTCTCAGGCTTCTGGAAGTAATCCGATTTCCCTAAATGTTCCTTCTGCAATTCCTTTAGCTCCCCCAGAACGTTTCTCAGGTGACCCTTTGAAAGCGCAATCTTTCCTGGTTCAAGTGGATCTACACTTCACCTGCAGACCAAATACTTTCCCCGATGCCCAGTCCAAAGTAGCTTTCTTGTTATCATATCTGTGTGGGGATGCAGCTACTTGGGCAATTCCTCTTGTGCGTAAAAATAGTCCCTTGTTGTACAACTGGAGAAATTTTGTTTGTGAATTTGAGAGAGTTTTTGATCGTAGAACTGTAACACAGTCAGCAGATCGTGAATTATTGAATTTACGTCAAGGGAATCAAGACCTAGTGTCGTATTTAGCCAACTTTAACCGGCTGGTTGCCGAGACATCCTGGCCTGAAGAAAAACAAGCGGTCTTGTTTTACAAGGGACTCAAAGAGGAACTAAAAGATATCTTAGCGCACATCGACCCACAACCTACCGACTGTCAAGAATTAATAAATCTTGTCTTGAGACTTGATCATCGTTTAGCAGAATGTAAAGGAACGCGCAAAAAGATTGAAAAATATTCATGGCGCGTTCATGATAACAGAGACTCAAGAACTCTGAAAGAAAGAACGCCGGAACCGATGGAAATTGGAACCATCAGAAGACCTTTGACCAAAGATGAAAAGGACCTACGCAGAAAAAATGGACAATGTTTTTACTGTGGGCGAAAAGGTAATTTTGCCAAAGATTGTCCAATCAAACCAAAGAACAAGCAAGGTCCAGTTCAGAAGGTCGCAGCCAATGCACCAGTCGAGTTGGAAAACTAAAACACCCAAGATGCAGAGAAGGGTTGCTCTTGGGTGTCACCATGGACACTTCACAATCTAGACATCTAAAACTGGAAATAAGAGTTCAGGTCAAGAAAAAGATCTATTTCAAAAAAGCTCTAGTCGATTCTGGGGCTACTGGGAACTTTGTTGATGTCCAATTGGTTCGTGCATGGGGGATCCCATGTATTGAAAAGAAGACCCCAGAAATCATCCAGGAAGTCGATGGAAAACTCTTGACTGGAGGTCCGGTAACTCTTCAGACTATCCCCTTGTCGATGATTTGTGAAGATAAGAATCAAAGAAAGAAACATAAAGAGAAAATCATCCTTGACGTGATCCATGCTCCCCAATATGGGATTATCCTCGGCTTGCCATGGTTAACTCATAACTCATCACAATCCGGAGATCAATTGGGGAGAACGAAAAATCATGTTCTCATCTGCGTTATTTAACGAACAATGTCTCCAAAAGATTCAAGTACCAAAAGTTTGCATCTCTTACATAGCTACTGCCACAGAGAAAGAAATTCATCTGCCCAAACAGTATTCATCTTACAAAGATGTATTTGATGAGAAAGGAGCAGAGACTCTACCTCCTCATAGATATTATGACTGTCAGATTGATCTAGCCCCAGGTGCGATACTTCCCAACTGTCGTGTATATGCCCTGTCAGAACATGAAAATCAACATTTACGAAAATACCTAGATCAATTTTTGGAGAATGGCTTCATTCGCCCCTCTAAGTCTCCTGCAGCTTCGCCTTTGTTTTTTGTTCCAAAAGCTAATGGAGAAATTCGAAATTGCATCGACTATCAAATCAAATCAAATCATTAACATTTATAAAGCGCGCTACTCACCCATGCGGGTCTCAAGGCGCTAGGGGGGGGAGGGGGTTACTGCTGCTCGAAAAGCCAGGTCTTGAGGAGTCTCCGGAATGCGGAGTGGTCCTGGGTGGTCCTGAGGCTGGTGGGGAGGGTGTTCCAGGTCTTGGGTGCCAGGTAGGAGAAGGACCTCCCACCCGCCGTGGAGCGGCGGAAGCGAGGGACGGCAGCGAGCGCGAGGCCAGAGGAACGGAGGAGACGGGTGGGGGCGTAGAAGCTGAGGCGACGGTTGAGGTATTCCGGTCCCTTGTTGTGGAGGGCTTTGTGTGCGTGGGTGAGAAGTCGGAAGATGATCCTTTTGCTGACTGGGAGCCAATGCAGGTGTCTCAGGTGTGCGGAGATGTGGCTGTTGCGGGGTACGTCGAGGATGAGGCGGGCCGAGGCGTTTTGAATACGTTGCAGGCGTTTTTGGAGTTTAGCGGTGGTCCCAGCATAGAGGGTGTTGCCGTAGTCCAGGCCGCTCGTGACGAGGGCGCGGTTTTTCTGGTGTCGGCGGGGATCCAGCAGAAGATCTTGCGGAGCATGCGGAGGGTGAGGAAGCAGGCGGAGGACACGGCGTTGACTTGTTTGGTCATGGTGAGAAGAGGGTCCAAGATGAAGCCGAGGTTGCGGGCGTGGTCTGAGGGGGTCGGTGCGGTGCCAAGGGCCGTGGGCCACCAGGAGTCGTCCCATGCGGTCGGGGTGTTGCCGAGGATGAGGACTTCCGTTTTGTCAGAGTTCAGCTTTAGGCGGCTGAGCCTCATCCAATCTGCGACGTCCTTCATGCCATCTTGTAGGTTGGTCTTAGCGCTGGCGGGGTCCTTGGTGAGGGAGAGTCTAAGTTGGGTGTCGTCGGCGTAGGAGGTGATGATGATGCTGTGCTTGCGTACGATGTGGTTGAACAAAGTCGCCATCAAGAATAATACCCCTAATTCCGGTCTTATTGGAACAAGTAAAGAGAGCAAAAATCTACACGAAGCTTGACCTTCGAGGTGCTTATCATTTGGTCAGAATGAGAGAGGGTGACGAATGGAAAACAGCGTTCAAGACAAGATATGGCCTTTTTGAATACACTGTCATGCCTTTTGGTCTGTGTAATGCTCCAGCAGCATTTCAATTTTTCATGAATGACGTTTTTAGAGAGTACCTCGACATATTTGCCATAGTCTACATCAATGACATTTTGATCTTCTGAGACAATAAAAACGAACATGTCCAACATGTCAAGAAAATTCTTGCAGCCCTTCGAAAACACCATTTATATTGCAAACTAACCAAGTGTGAGTTTCATGTTACCACAGTTGAGTTTTTAGGGGTTATTCTTACCCCTCAAGGTATTGTGATGGCAGAAAAGAAAGTAAAAGCTGTATCTGATTGGCCCACCCCAAAGACTGTTCGTGATGAACTATGTTTCCTGGGGTTTGCAAATTTTTATCGGAGTTTCATAAATCATTTTTCTCAGACAATGGCTCCAATCACGAAGCTACTAAGAAAGAAAGAAAAGTGTGTATGGTCCCCAGAAGCTGATCAAGCCTTCTCGATTTTGAAGGAAGCTTTCTCCACTGCCCCAGTCTTGACTCATCCTGATGCGAATCAACCTTTCATAGTGGAAGCTGATGCTTCTGATGTAGCAATAGGAGCCGTCTTATCACAACGAAATAAAGACACTGGTCAACTTCATCCTGTAGCTTATATGTCTCGGAAGTTGAACGAAGCCGAACAGAACTATGTCATTGATGAAAAAGAGCTTCTGGCGATTCGTGACGCCTTTAAAAAATGGAGACATCATTTGTTGGGTGCCAAATACACTGTCACAGTATATACTGATCATCGTAATCTTCAATTCATGAGTTCCGCCAAACTTTTGACCCCTCGGCAATTACGATGGATGCTTTTTTTTGCCGAATTTGATTTTGTAGTAACCTTCCGGCCTGGTAAAGATAATCGCACGACTGACACCTTGTCCTGTCAAGAGTCTACCGCGTTGCTTGCATTTCAAGCCTCCAGAGCTATCATTGCTCCTGACAAGGTTCTATGTATCATAAAAACTGAAGATTTCTTTGAAGAAATTCGCAACTCTTTCACTGTTGAAAAATGGCAAACATGGGCCCAAGCAGATCAAAAAAGGTCAATCAAGCAAGGTTTACCCTTTCATGACGCTCGTTTTTTCGTAACCACTACCAAACTTCTCAAGATAGTGTTTCATTGGTTGCATGTGATACCTACGGCAGGTCACCCAGGTACTCCTAAAACTCTTGAACTGATCCAACGCTATTTTTGGTGGCCTACCCTAACAAAAGATGTAAAAGCAATGGTAAACAACTGTGAAATTTGTGCTCGCATTAAAACAAGTCATTCAAAACCAAAAGGGTTGTTACATCCACTTCCAACCCCAAGTCATCCATGGGAGCACATTTCTTTAGATTTTATTACCGGTCTGCCAGTGGTTCAACAGCATTCAGTAATTCTGGTGGTAGTAGATATTCTCCAAAAATATGGACATTTCATCGCCTGTAAAAAATGCCCACTTCTAGTGAATTGGCAACTATTTTACTGAACAGAGTGGTTCGTTATCATGGACTGCCAAAGGTTATCCTCTCTGATCGGGGGTCACAATTTTCCTCCAATTTCTGGAAGACATGGTGTAAAACACTCCAAGTGACATCTACGCTATCTACTTTTCACCATCCTCAAACAGATGGTCAAACGGAGAAACTAAATCAGACTTTGAAACAATACCTACGTGCCTACGCTGAAAAGGCACTTCATTCTTGGACATCTATTCTCTGGTTAGCTAAGTTATCTTACAATAACTCATTCCACACTTCTATTGGCGTTACACACTTTTTTGGTTTATTTGGCTATCATCCTGACACCTTGCCCATCACAATTCCTCAGGAAAGTTCTCTTACTCCAGCTGTGTCAGAAACCATTCAGCATTTACATCAAACCCAGAAACTGATTCAACAGTATTTAGAAAAAGCCAAACAAAAATATAAAAGGAATTATGACAAGAAACATTGTGAGGGACCGCAATATCAACCAGGTGACAAAGTGTGGCTTTCCACAAAACATATAGACTTCAAGAAGAAGCACAGGTTAAACCCCAAATTAATAGGTCCTTATACTGTCCTTCAGCAAATCAATCCGGTGACCTATAAACTACAATTGCCTAGATCCTTACGGATTCATCCAGTGTTCCACACTTCCCTCTTGAAAAAGGCAGTCCAAAAGGTCCACCCTCATCCAGCTCCTGTTCTAGTACAAGGGCAAGAAGAATACGAAGTCAAGAAAGTGTTGGATTCTAAACTGAGAGGGCGTAATCTATGGTACTTAATCTCACGGAAAGGTTATGGTCCTGAAAGTAACTCATGGGTTTCCGCATCTGATGTTCATGATCCAGTCCTTGTGAGACGCTTTCATTGGCTTAATCCAAGCAAACCAGGCCATAGAGCGCGTCTGGGAGAGGGGAGTACTGTCAACACCAGAGCAGTATGCGCTCTATTGGCGACAAAAAATGCAAAAACCCAACACTCTCAAAACAACGTAATTTATGCATTGTGCTGATATGTTGGGGTTTAACCTTTTGCATTGCAGAGTTCAATCCTGAAAACTTATTTTTTAATATGCTTACAAATACTGTTTCTTTGCAATGTATTGCTGCAGGTTTTCAGAGTGTGTAAGGGTGTGGCCCCTTTCCAGGGCAAACCAGAGACTTTCCCTGCAACATGCCTGGGCGTGGTTCTGGGCTGGGCCAAGACTCTATAAAAGAGATTCAGCCCAACTCCCAGTGCTCACTATTCAGAAGTCCCGGTGCAGAGCAGCAGCTTCTTCCTGAGCTCCTGTCCCGGCGGCCTATTCGGATCTTCCAGTCTTCTGCCCTTCATCCTTCATTGGTGATCATTGTTCCAGGCGGTAAGATGGTGGTTGGACTATCCCGACACCGTTATTGAGAATTTTCATATTCTTGGTTTAATTCTTAAATGAGTAACAGATTACTTGCGCGCTACCATTTCTTGACATTTATATGGTAGTTTACAAATAGACAAGACGCGCGATTTGTTTCATAAAGGTTTGACTTTGTTATTCATTGCGTGCTACCATTTCTTGACATTGGCATGGTGGCCTAAGAATCGTCAAGACGCGCGATTTGTTTTATGGTGTTTAAACATTGTTGTCCATTGTGCGCTTCTATTTCTTGACATTTACATGATGTTTTACGAATTGGCAAGACGCGCAACTCGTTTCATGAGGATTTAACTTTGTTGTTCATTGCGCGCTACCATTTCTTGACGTTAACATGGTGGCTTAAGAATCGGCAAAAGAAGCGCGATTCGTTTCATTGTACTTTGATCTTGTTATTTATTGTGAGCTGTTATTTCTTGACATTTACATCGTATTTTACGAATCGGCAATACGCGCAATTCAATTAATGATGATTTGACTTTGATATTCATTGAGTCCTACCATTTCTTGGTATTTTACATGGTGACACTCGAATCGGCAAGACGCACGATTCTCTCCTTGAGCTTATTTCATGTTGTTTATTGTATGCCACTATTCTAAGATATTTATTATGTAATATTCGAGTTGACAAGTTATGTGATTTGTTTCCTGAATCCATATTGTGTTATTCATGGTGCACAATCCTTTTATGGTGTTTACTATATAAATATATCTGCAATATGCGCAATTTGTGTTGAAACATTTTAAGAGTACACAGAAGGCCAGAGTTTCTAGATGCAATATTGTATGGTCCTAGTATACATTCTCAAAACAGGATTTATATGACTGGTTTAAAATTTAGTCAGAATGTTTTTTCGGATTCTCATGTAAAGGAAAGTACTTGAATAAGAAAGTTTTCATTTAATTCATCTTGATTCCCCTACAGGTATCCGGCCATCTTGAAACTTATTCATTTTAAACTTAACTCTTAGATTGTTCATGTTTTCAGAGTGACTAGGCTTAGAATCATAGTCTAGTATTGATTTCAGGAGATATAATTTTCATATTGTGTGTTCTAACCTTTTTCTTACTACAGGTCTCCTTCCCAGCTGTTCCCTTCCTAATCCCCTCTTCCCCTCTTGAACTCTCTCAGTCTCTGTGATTTATCTATCTGTTCAGTGGTGGACGTGTTGGGAACGTGCACAGACCCCGAGGATCTGGTGACTCTGACAGCTCTGGACTAAAAGCGAAGCACAAAGACAAAAGTTAAAAAACATAGACCCTCATTACAACCTTGGCGGGCCCGCCAAGGTTGGACCGCCAGGCGGGCGCACTCCCGCCGCGGCCATTATGAGATCCCCACTGGGCCGGCGGGCGGAAACCTGGTTTCCGCCCGCCGGCCTATCGGGGGTCACGGCCGCAACACAGGAGCTGACTCCAAATGGAGCCAGCGGTGTTGCAGCTGTGCAACGGGTGCAGTTGCAACCGTCGCGCTTTTCACTGTCTGCTGTGCAGACAGTGAAAAGCTGTACGGGGCTGTGGGCCCCTGCACTGCCCATGCCAATGGCAGGGGCACTGCAGGGTCCCCCAGGGGCCCGCAACTCCCCTTACAGCCTGCCTTTTCATGACGGTTCAAACCGCCATGAAAAGGCTGCTGGTAGGGGGACTCGTAATCCCCTGGGCAGCGCGGATTAAGGCCGCTGTGGCGGGAAACCGCTTGTCCCGGCGGGGCGCCGCGGTCGAAATTCCCTGTGAAGCACCGCCAGCCTATTGGCGGTGCTTCATTCCAGAACAGCCCTGGCGGTCTTTGACCGCCAGGGTTGTAATGACCCCCATAGTCTAAAATTAAATGTTTAGAAAAATACAAAAGAGATTTAAAGTCAACCATGACAAGCACAGCAGGCCAAAGTCATGCCCCAAAAAATAGGTGAATTTTTCTAAATATCTTTTCGGCTGCCCACTGGTGGTGTTGAACAATGTTCCCACTGTGTGTAATTAAGTATCGGTCTATGTCTAGTTGCATGGAGCAGGTAGTAATGTCCCCAATTATTGTAGCAGAACATTTCACCATAAGTCATTATATTTACTTATACATCAACACTTTCAAACACTGAATAGTCCTTCATTTCAGTTAACATAGAATCAACTGTCTGGACATCCCTATCATCAGATACAATACTAGGGGCCGTATTTATACTCCGTTTGCGCCGAATTTGCGTCGTTTTTTTCGACGCAAATTCGACGCTAAACTAACGCCAACTAACGCCATATTTATACTATGGCGTTAGAGGCGAATAGCGCCAAAGTTCCCGGAATGTGCGTCATTTTTTAGCGTGAACCCCTTCCTTGCGTTAATGATATGCAAGGGAGGCGTTCCCGTCTAAAAAATGACTCCCAGGCCTTTACGTGGTATTTATACTCCCGGGCAAAAGTGACGCCCGGGAGTGGGCGTGGCTAAAAACGGCGCATTTGCGCCGCTTTTTAACGCCTGGGTCAGGCATGGCGTTAAGGGACAAGTGGGCTCAAAATGAGCCCAGAGTGCCCTCCCCTGCCCCCAGGGACCCCCCCTGCCACCCTTGCCCACCCCAGGAGGACACCCAAGGCTGGAGGGACCCACCCCAGGGACATTCAGGTAAGTTCAGGTAAGTTTTTTTTTTTTTTTTTTTAATAATATTTTGTGGCATAGGGGGGCCTGATTTGTGCCCCCCTACATGCCACTATGCCCAATGACCATGCCCAGGGGACAGAAGTCCCCTGGGCATGGCCATTGGGCAAGGGGGCATGACTCCTATCTTTACAATGATAGGAGTCATGTTGATGGGGGATGGGCGTCGTTAAAAAATGGCGCAAGTCGGGTTAAGACGATTTTTTCGACGTAACCTGACTTGCCCCATTTTAAGACGCCCATGCGCCATTTTCCCCCTACGCCGGCGCTGTCTGGTCTACGTGGTTTTTTCCCACGCAAACCAGGCAGCGCCGGTCTGATTGCGCCGTCTAACGCCATTCCATAAATACGGCGCCCGCATGGCGCTTCAGAATGGCGTTAGACGGCGCAAAACTTTTTGACGCTAAACTGCGTTAGCGCAGTTTAGCGTCAAAAAGTATAAATATGGGCCTAGGTGTGATAACATCTGTCATGGATATTTTGAATACATATAGAATTTGAATGACCTCAGTAGGCCCGTATATCTCAAATGGAACATTGTCACACACAATCCCATCAGAAATGGGTACAGCTGAAATGTTCACCAGGGACAAGTCTCAAAGGAGCTTGGGTGAGCAATGATGTGGAGTTAAGACTTCTTCTACTGGCGTGACAGTGGCTTGTTCTGGAATGTAATGACCATTTATCAGTAAGACAAAAACAGTCATGATACCAATCCATAGAAATAAAGTAGAAAATGTTAGGCAGAGCCATAAATAGTTCAAGTAATATAGATATAGCTTGCGTGTCTTTGAAGCATTCTCAATTGATGGAATGGATGAGTCTGAAGAAAAGTCATCAATGTCGATGAAGTAACCAGAGCCAGTCTCGGCAAAAACAGGAGCAAGTTCAGTACTTGTATTTGCGTTCACTTGACGTGGGGACTCATCGTAAATAATGCCATCGGTCTGTGTGTATTGGTGTATAAGACAGCCAATTTTTGACCAGGTGTTGTCGTGGAATTGGTGACTGGAACCAGCAAGAGCTCATTCTCCGCCCTCCCCATGGTCCAGGAGGAATTTATAGCATTGATGGACATTGTTTCATAGTCCATAGTAGTGTTGGTCACTCTATTCTGAAGAGGTATGTCCTTTTGGGTAGTGAGAGGGGATCGGGAACTACCCAAGGGACCTCTGGGTCTTCTGTGCAGGATCGGCCACATGGTGTAGTTTGACATTGTCAATCGAAACAAATCTGTTTCCTCTGGAACCAGGCAATGGTCGCAAGATCACAGTTCAGGTACCTTGTATTCCCAAGATTGAGACTGGTGCTCTGTAGGATGGACCGAATCCCTTCTTTACAGCAATCTTTTCACAAACCAGATCCCCAACTTTAGGAATCCAGCCAGCGGAAGTTGTTAATATATCCCTTATTCCTAAGGTGGCAGCACTGGTGGATGATTTATCAACTCGAAATTGCTGAAGCTCCTGTAAGACAGTGAGATGTTCAATTATGTCAAAAGGTGTTTCTGCTGCCACCATACCAGAACCATCAAGATCTGGGGCATACATAGGTATCCCAAAGAGAACCTCATAGGGAGTTCCTCCCCCCAAGGACCGTCTTGGCAGATTATTCAGTGCTCTCTGGACCCCATATAGGTGATGAAGCCAGCTGCAGCCAGAACCTAATACGCTAGCTGTTAAGGACTGCTTTAGATCATGGTTCCACCTCTCCACGACCGAATTTCCCTCAGGATGGTATGATGAGGAGTAATGGAGTTCAACACCCATCGTCCCCATGGTGTCCCTGAATGCCTAAGAGGCAAATGCAGGGCCCAGGTCCGAGTGGAATGCTGCAACCGCATATGTACCGATAAAGATCAGCAAATCTTTTATAACAGTTCGAGCGTCACCCGACCGCTGCAGCCATACCCACAGGAACCTAGAACAAGAATCTACAGTGACTAGGATGTATTTGAATGCACCATCAGGTTGGAGTGGACCACAATGGTTCAGGTACACATATTGTAATGGCCTGCTGGACACTACGAGAGATGTCTGTGGTGGGCGTTAGATATTAGAGCCCTTTATTTGCTGGCAAATGTCACAACAAAGGACGTATTGCTTTTACTGTTTGTACAGACCTGGCCACCAGAATCTTTTCTGTAAGAGTGTTACTGTGGCCGAAATACCAGCATGAGCAGAAGTGACACCCTCATGTGCTGCTTTTACTAGATCTAATCTCTGGTCTTGGTTGGGGATTGCTTCATCTCCAACCCCAGGAAGTGTTCCATAAGCAACATTCTGTGCACTGATGTGGTAAGAATATTTTGTAGGGTACCCTTCCGGGAGAGATTTGCCTTCAGCCGAAGCTTTCATGACTGTCACTATTTCATTATCCAATCTCTGATGGGAACGAGTCACTGCAGCCACAAAAGCCGTAGCTACTGCAGATTTGGCTACTTCGTCAGCCAAAGTATTACCGATAACGTGTACTCCTACACGTCGGTGGCCCAATGTATGTACTACATGGACACACGGTAGCTTATCCTTAAGATCAGCCACTCTCCCCCACAATGTCTTGTGTTTTATGGTGTTCTCTGTAAAATCTCTAAACCCGTTCAGTTTCCAATGATTAAGATAATCATTGTAAGACTGAACACAGTAATAAGAATCACAGACTATCAAAGGTAGTCTTCCTGTCTCTGTTTTTTCTAGCGCTAAAATAAGGGCTTTGAGTTCGGCTAACTGAGCTGTGCAGTTCCCTTGGGTCTGCGTGTAGTTGTTATGAGGGTGGAAAACTCCATCCTTCATCACTGCATTCACAGCTGCGCAAGCGGCTGAGTATTGATGATTGGTACCTACAGCTGGTTGAGCTGAACCATCAGTATAAATGCCAGTATGGTAGTTGTCTAAAGGAAAAAGATGTAGAGGAGCAGGGCACTCCTGTTCGTATTGGAGAAATTCTTGTGTCTGAAGTTTCGGAACAAAAATATAATCAACATCAGTATTGTCAAAGAAGTCGCCCACTTAATCCAGCGTGGATGTAATGCTTTAGCGTTTGGAACGCTCACTTTGGTGACAGCTTCTAAAGCTGGCACCGGGGTAACGAAAATGATGCGTTTCCCCTGGGCAAGTGGCCTCTCTTTTATGATAGCTATCTGAACTGCAGTTAGTATTTTTTCTGTGGGTGCAAAGCGATGCTCCGCATTTGAGTATAAATGTGATTTATATGCTATGGCACCGTGTCATCCTCATTGAAGGTGACATAAGTAAACCCAATGGCACCAGCAATTTTTCCGATGACCAAATATGTTTTACTGTCACACATGTGCAAGTCTTTAGCTTCCAGCATGTCATGTTGCAATTCCCTTAGGATGCATGTGTGTTCAACTGTCCAGTGACTGCAAGGAAAATCTGGACTTATAAGTCGTATAGTGACTTGATACGTTGTGCATAGTCAGGAATGTATGTTCTGCCAAAATTAAAGAAACCAAGTAAAGACTGCTGTTTCTTTAGCGTATTTGGTGGGTGCAGTTGTGCACACTTCTCTAGGAAGTGCAGGCCAGACTCTTTCCTTTGTTTGATAGTTCGTATCCCAGGAACAATACACTGAGAAAGACGATCTTGCTTTTCTTAAAGTTGAATTTATAACTGACTTCTGCAAACCCCCAAATTATTTGATCAACCCTTACAAGATGGATGTTAAGATCGTCATCTGTGAGATAAATGTCGTCCACATAGGATAACGCCTCAGGATCAATATCATGTAATATTGATGTTACTCGGGAGAACAGCCTTGGACTATTCTGATAGCCCTGGGGTAGACGGAAAAAGCATTTTTGTGAGCCAAATGAGAAGGCACTCAGGTCCCCACTTTCTTCTGCTAAATTCTGGCAAAAGAACCCATTGGAAATATCCGTTGTTTTATATTTTTTGCGCACTATATTGTTTATCAGTGCAGTGCTTTGTGAATTTTGTTTAGCATATGTACGTGTATGACTGTTTAAATGTCTGTAATCTAAGACTATTCTATAGGAATGGTCTGGCTTCGCAACTGGGAATAATGGATTATTCATTGCAGAGGCGTAGGGCTCAACTACCCCTTGATATTCTAGCTGAGTGAGGATCTCCCTCACTGGGGCTTTAGCCTCATGTTTCACTGAATATTGTGCCTGAGGCTGGAGTGTAGACCTGAGAGGTATTATATGACACGGAGAGTCCCTGTCCCAACCTACATTATTGCGATATAATGCAGGTGTCTGCGCTAGAGCCCAAATGACAGCGTAGGCTTCCTTTTATGCCTCTGGAAAAAGATTCGAGAAAGAAGGCAAAATTACATTTTCCCCATGTGGGAGCTTATGGACGTGTTCAGGCGGCCAATCTCTTTCGGCTAATAGGATGTCACAATTAAGTTCATCCCAAAAGATCACACAAATGGTGCGTTCCACGTCTCCCTCAATTTGGATCTTTAGATCATAAAGTTTATCAGGTGGGAGTACGAGCCTGTCGGCCGTTTCAACTGCAACAAAATCGCTAGCTGCTGTCGCATCCAGATAATGTTTCAGACTCTAGCGACATATTGTGACCTCTGCTACATTGTCCAGCAGTGTCACTGCCTACATCTTGTTCTTCAGCAATGTTCTCAAGTGTATTGGCATTTTTGACTGATGGTGCTGCCACCTTTTTCTTTTTAAATTGTGGCTTTTGTTGTGAAGTCTTCGCTTCTTTTTTGACTGTAGACTGCGGCGAGTCTTTCTTTTCTTTCACGTATTCAGGACGTCGGTCATGATGGCCCCCTCTCTCGCTATGCCTATCCTGAAAGGAACGAGAGGGACGTGAATCAGTATATCTATCAGGAGTTCTAATATTCTCCCTATTTCTGAGAGTGTATTTCCTTTAAGGAGTTCTCCTGATGCGGTCAGTCTGCTCTCCGCTTATGTCTGTCTTTAATTTGTTTTGGCTTCTCCCAGTGCTTTTTCGGACCCTCTTGTGTCTGTTTTGTACCTTCCTTAGGGGTGGTACTCTGTACTTCTAATTTCTTTGGCTTGGGTCCCAGACTATCCCGTCCTATACTAGTATAGGTATCGGAAATAATTTTTGGTAGCTGTCTCTCTTGATCCAAATGTGGATTTTCTCAGAAACAGTGGAGTATAGCCAGTGCTACCGCTTTCCCTTTAATGTTACTGAGTACTATCGAGGATACTGCGTTGAAATTACGCATGAATTTCATCCCCAAATCTAGGGGAGGTGCTGTCCCATGCTCATTCTGTATTTGTTTTAACACCTCCGGTAAATTGGCAAGTGTCGGGGTACCATGTGTGGTAGTATATATTGCAGCGAACACTGTACCCCGTGTGGCACAGTCATCCACTGAGGGAACCGTCCCAAAGGGCAAGCACATTGCTAGAATTCAATTTTTCTCCTGTGGTCCCGTATGGGAAAACACAGCTTCCAGCTGATTAGTTTCTGGGCTATCCAATAAGGTATTTTCTCCCGCTCTGTGGGTACTTTACCCATAATAGTATGCACTATTTGTGGATTAATCCCAGTAGCCAATTGGTATCCAGCAGGTGCCGGTGGTGATTGATGCGCTGGTGTTGTGTTCCCATTCTGCATTACGAACTGAACACGCGTCAATATGGTGTTACTATTTCATTTTATACGTTTCGCAGATCTGCTTCCTGCAAATTTTGTGTACCTGGGTGAGGTGTGTATGCGGCAAACCTAGGCCACGTAGGTCCGTCATTACTTAAAGGACCTAGGGCCAGATGTAGCAGCTGTTTGCATGTCACAAACTGCGAAAAATGCAGTTTGCGACATGCAAAACGGCCATCGTGATGCAGATTCACATTTTGCGAGTCGGTACCGACTCGCAAAATGTGAATCCGACTTGCAAATAGGAAGGGGTGTTCCCTTCCTATTTGCGACTCGCATCGCAATTCAGAGTTGCTTTGTGACCGCGAATGCGGTCGCAAACCAACTCGCAGTTACCACCAGTGTCACACTGGTGGTAACATATTCGCAAAAGGGAAGGGGTCCCCATGGGACCCCTTCCCTTTGTGAATGTCAACATAAATATTTTTTCAGAGCAGGCAGTGGTCCTATGGACCACTGCCTACTCTGAAAAAAATGAAACCAAATGGTTTCGGATTTTTTTTCATTTTGCAACTCGTTTTCCTTTAAGGAAAACGGGCTGCAAAATGAAAAAAAAAAAACTGCTTTATTTAAAAAGCAGTCACAGACATGGAGGTCTGCTGACTACAGCAGGCCACCATCCCTGTGAGTGCAGGGACTCGCTATGGGGTCACAAAATGGGACCTACCTCATGAATATTGATGAGGTAGGTCTTTGCGACCCCATAGCGAGTCGCAGAAGGTGTCTGAGACACCATTCTGCATCTGTTTTTGCGACTTGCAAATTGCGAGTCGCTCAGACTCGCAATTTGCAAGTCGCAAAAATGGATTTTGCTACATCTGGCCCTAAATCTCACACGTTGTGTTACGTGTGGTAGGGTGCCCTCAAACCAGTTCTGATGCTCTTGATAGGTGAGCTGTATTTCATGGTACCGGTATGCTTGGTAACGTTGAGGTACATTAGCAATTGTATATGTGTGAAAGGTAAGTGTTCTGTGGTCTTCCTACGGAAAGGTGACCCAAGAATAAAATGTTTCCGTTTGGTAAGCTTCATTAGCTTCTACTATGAAAGTCACTTCCCCGCCATCTTCTGTAATCCCACGCGCTACTAGGTGTAATGTTAATGCTTGTCTAGCATTCTCAGGAATGTCTATGGGGTTAGCCATATTTATATTCTGCAATCTTCCCTCTTAGCTTGTTTATGATATTCATCAGCTGTGAGGTGAAGAAATTAAAATAAAAGGTAATTGAAAAAACACTGGGCTCTGCGGGCAGACGAAGCTTTAAAATGTGCTAATAAGGCCTCGACTAGATAATTTTGACATTCACTATTCCAATAGAGTTCAATACAAAATCCCCTAGGCCCCCCTTGCGCCTTCCGGCTGCTGCCTGGGTGGCATTGGAATAGTAAGATCTAAATCAGTTTAAATCTAAATTCCCCAATGCCCATGTTTCCTGACAACCAAGAACATCATAACTCCCAACAAATGACAACCAATTTTCATTATTGAACTTAGTTCGAATCACTGCGATGTTCCTGGATGAAAGAGACAGAGCCCCTGTCATTTTTGATACTAATGTACTTGAATTATCAGAAAAACGTTCTTGACCCTGTGCCTTCATTGCTATTAACATATTAGATTTCTCTCTAAATTTGGATTGAACTGAACTGACAGAATCATATATACCTGTACCAATATCTAAGTTACTGATGTACCTTGTAAGATTTTCAATATGACACACTTGTGAGGCACAAGCTGGATATAAGGAATCACATCTCTTTCTTCATTGATATCTTGAACACAAGCTCACCCCTGGAGAAGTCAATCATTTACATCTAGATCGCTCAAAATAGAGACCAGATGGACCAGTGGGAACAGAGGGGTTGGTTGTCTATCTCTAGTGCTCAGATTTTAACTCATCATCTTCCTTACTCTTTGCATGGCAGGCTGCAAATGCCTTTAGATAAACTGAACTGCAAGATCAGCAAAGGGTCAGCTAGAATCAGGGCCGCCTGGGGTTTTGACAAAATATCCCCTGCTATTAAAGCTTTACGAAAGATTATAATTACAGTGTCCCCTGCATAGCTTTCTTTAGAGGGCCAATTCTGCCCACACGTCTGACAAGTAAAATCTCTTCAGTAAAGTTCCATATAAAATTTGATCTTTGATTTAGCCAAAAGACAACCTTTTTTTAAGGGCTGGTCTGGTGGCAAAAGGGGGACATTAGCCAATATAATAACATATTGGCATGAGGCTGGGGGAGTTAAAACAACGGGATTCTCTATAACACTTGGATTACACTCTCTTTGTGACCTTTGAGCAGATACCAAGTTAGGTGGTCTTTCCCCTGTTTGACCTTGACACTTGGTAGAAATGGGGTCTTTGCTTGGCAGTCAGGTTACCCCCTGTCCAAGCAAGGACCCTCACTCTACTCAGGGCAAAGGAGAAACACACTTGGTTAAGCCCCGCTCAGCCCCTTCAATACAATAGGACTCAACACCAGTTTACTAACATAACCATATCTGAGCAAAACAAGACCAAAATGAAAAAATTCCAGCAAACACATGTCAACTTATGACTTTTTAAAGATTAAACACAAAAATAGCGCTTAGAAACACGAATGCTTCGAATAGGTGATATTGTGTCATTGTCACTGAGTCATTCCCAACAATCCGACGCCAATGGCACCAGTCACGGAGTTGCACGGACCCCCAGGTACAGTACCTTGTGAAAATGAGGAAACAAGCCAGTGCACAGAGTCGGGAATCGCGGCATCACTGGATCCAAGGCAGCATCGGTTCTGGTGCTGCGGAATAAAGGAGCGGAGGCGTCACAAAAAAGGTCTTGCTGCAGAGCAGTGTAGGTGAGGCGGCGGCGGTGCAAAGCATTGGATCTGCGCAAGTCCTGCGGAGTTGGCATCTGGCAGTCACGACATGGTGCGGCGACTTTTGCGGAGTCACAGACTTCAGCAGGGCTGCAGGGGCTTCAGGCCTGTGGGATCATCGCACTCCAGCAAGGACCACAGCTTTGGTTGCAGATGGCGTCACAGGATTCGGCAGCAGCGTCAGTCCGGTGTCATCCTAAGTCGGTTCACTTGTTTTTCTCTGATTTTCCACCAGCTTCTCCTTTCAAGGGCCCAGAGACTGGATTAGGCACCATTTGACTGGGCAGGAGTATCAGCAGATAGTCCAGGTGCTGGCAGAGGAAGTCTTTGATGACCCTGAGTACTCAGAACAGGGGGCAAGCTCAGTCCAAGCCCTTGGAGATTATTCTCAAGCAGGAATATACTACAATGTTCAGTTTTTTTCCCCTTTCACAGTCAGAAATAGCAACTGCAGGATAGCCCAACAAAGCACAGTCACAGGCAGAGGAGCACTTCTCCTCAGCTCTTCATCTCTTCTCCTTGGCAGAAGTTATTATTGGTTCCAGAAGCAAATTTTGAAGAACTCTAAAGTCTGGGGTTTTGGGTCCAATAATTATACCCATTTCTGCCTTTGAAGTTGTCCTACTTCAAAGTAAAGTCTCTGTTGTTTACAGGATCCTGCCTTGTCCAGGCACATATCATGGGGTTGGAGACTGCATTGTGCGAGGGCAGGCACAGTCCATTCAGGTGTAAGTGACCACTCCTCCCTCAACCCCAGCCCAGGTAGCTCATCAGGGTATGCAGGCTATACCCCAGCTCTCTTTGTGTGACTGTCTAGAGGAGATTCACAAACAGCCCAACTGTCAGTCTGACCCAGACAGGGAATCCACAAACAGGCAGAGTCACAGAATGGTTTAAGCAAGAAAATGCCTACTTTCTAAAAGTGGGATTTTCAAACTAATAATCCAAAAACAACTTTCACTGAAAGATGTTTTTTTAAATTGTTAGTTCAGAGACCCCAAACTCCTCATTTGTAGCTGCTGTCAAAGGAAAACCACATTTCAAAGATATTTAAAGGCAGCCCCCATGTTAACCTATGAGAGAGCTAGGCCTTGCAACAGTGAAAACCGAATTTGGCAGTATTTCACTGTTAGGACATGTAAAACACATGTCCCACCATTAACACACACTGCACCCTGCCCATGGGTCTACCTACGGGTGACTTACATGCATAAAAAGGGAAGGTTTTGGCCTGGCAAGTGGGCACATTTCTCAAGTTGAATTGGCAGTTTAAAACTGCACACACAGGCACTGCAGTGGCAGGTCTGAGCCATGTTTACAGAGCTACTCATGTGGTTGTCACATTCAGTACTGCAGGCCCACTAGTAGCATTTGATTTACAGGCCCTGGGCACCTTTAGTGCACTTTACTAGGGACTTACTAGTAAATCAAATATGCCAATCACGGAAAAGCCAATTACACATATATTTTTAGTGTAGGGAGCACTGGTCAGCAGTGGTAAAGTACCCAGAGAAACAAAAACAGCAAAAACAGAATCCAGCACATAGCAACAACCTGGGAAGCAGAGGCTAAAAGTTAGGGGAGACCATGCCAAGGATGCCAGGTCTAACAACACTGTACAGACGGATGTAGTGGTGGGTCTGTGAGAAAAGGTGTACCGCCAGAGGCTGCCCCCAGATCCCTAATGTGGTGGTTACCAAGAGGGCACTCCTGGTATGCTGAAGACTGGGGATTAAAAATAGTTGTAGGAGCTCCAATACCCGAGAGAGGAACACAATGGTTTTTAGGATATGTTGATGGTTCTGATATGACAATGTAATTTCCTTTCCCTCCCCAAATTGTAGACATTTCAGTAAATTGACCTCAATTGTGTCTACACCATCACAAATTAGCCTAAGTTTGCTATCCAACAGTTTGCTCAGACATGCCTTCTCCAAGTCCAGTGGTTCTCACGGGGGCATGGGTTGGCACATCCATATCTTGTGACTGGCATCCCTTGTTTGGCACCCCCTTGTCTTCACTAAGTTCAGGGGCTCGCACGGGCCATGAGGTTACATATCCATATCTTGTGTCTGGCATTTTTTGTTTGACGCCCTCTTGGGCACCCTACTCTTTCCTCCTTTTGTTCCATCTCTGCCAAAATTGGGGTAGGGACAGTCATCAGTCCTCTTGCTTGGCCCTCTACATGGGAATCAATCTTCTGATGCTCTACACAAACCCTACAATCTCCTTGCAACTCAGGGAAGAGGGTGGGGCCCGATGTTAGGGTTAAAACATTCCCATTACATGCTATGATGGTACTGCCTTCCCCCTTTGGTGATAATACAGACATCTGCATCAGGGTATCAAAAGTTAGGGAGAGTGGGCATACCACAAGCTTGATTTCATTTTCTACCAAGTTGACTGCCCTCAAAAAATAATTATCAATTGTAGAAGCTGGATATTTAGGCTTAGAGACTACCCCCCCCCGAAAGCCACCTTTCGTTTCCCCATAGTATCAATATACAAGTTGCTTTGTTAATCTCCCCAGCAATAAACTGTTAACACAGTCAAAGGCCTACCTTTTTACCTTTGCCCTTTTTACTCCAATGCACAGCGGGTACAAACACAAAAGGAGGGGGGCCCGGCCTGGCCTCTTCCGGACTATGATGGGCGAAGACGGGCCCTTCTTGGCCTGGTCTTGGCCCGGGCATGCACCTGCAAAAGAAAACGTGGTCGAAAGCAGGGGACCAATTGATACTTCTATTACCATCAACAAAGAGTTATTATTACTCTCTCGGTGATCTGATTTCTTTACACAGTTTATTTAAGCATTTCAGGGCAGGACGAAGAATCAAAATACTAAGACATAAAAACAAAAGAAAATGCATCTCAATCATACCCAAAACATAACAAATACATGGGAACACTGGAATGGGGATGTAACACAATCATAAAATATAAATCACAAGCAAATTGTCCCACAAGATTTTCCTCTATTAGAGGTAAGAGTGGTTACGTTGACCATTTACAGTCGCTATCCACCTGACTGCGATGGTTGTAGGATATTCTACACGCAATTGTTGATAGCCTGTCAATTTCTTCTCAGGACTCTTTATATTCCGTGCAATGGCTCTCAATGGTAGAATATATTTTAGGCCCAGCCTCGCCTCACTCCTAAAGTGTCGACGCGTTTCGGCCCCTCATTATGGACCTCATCAGGACTAAATGGAGACAACACTACCTTTACTGATCTCTTATTCTTATGCCTGAAAAGGCACTTCTCGTCTATTGGGGTTTTCAGATAAATAGTTTTTGGGATTGGCAGCGCACTGTGCGTGTCACGATGAAGCATCCGCTCAAATTCGGCCGTTCCGGTGAGTCGGAGTGAGTTGTGCCGAGGTATCGGGAACCCCTGGATGGACGGCACACAAGCTTTTGGGTGGACCTCTCTTTTTTGACCCGGTCATGCACCTGGAGCACAATATTGCATAATGAAGTGGGCAGCCCGCCCCTTTCCTCAGTAGGAGTCAGTGGGTGGTTCAGGGACTTAGACTACCTCTAGCATCAGCAGGCAACAGGCAGCCCAACCAAACATCCCGAGCAGCGGGCTGTGCTGGAGTGCTGTTTACTGCGATGAAGTGGACAGCCCACCCCTTTCCTCTGTAGGTGTGTGACCCCCAAGAAATTAGGCTAGGTGACACATAATAGGGCTGTGATATCTACTACCTTCAGAGGTCAACTCAAATCTTTTGACTCAGATAGGAGTAATGAGTTCATCAACTTCAACAATAAGAACCAATAACCAATAGCCATAAACAACAGCAAAATTGTAAGAAGGAGTCAGTAATTTTACATTTACCATGACCTATGTGGCCATGAATCACCAAGGGGCAACTCCCACCCTCCCCAGACCTGGGGCTAATTGCCCTTCCATCATAGGGCCTTCCTTAACTGAATTTTCAATCAGTTAGGCCCAGTGTGTATTTCAACGTACCTGTTCACTTTTTAGCTTAGCCAGCCACCCCCATACATGAAAGGAATCCTAGGCCCTGACGATTGCCCCAGACCAGTTTGGCTATAGGAGAGGGCAGAAACATGTTGGCCATATAGATTTAGACGACACCTTGAAACATTATATTCAAGAGTGTCACAATTGTTTTTAATCTTGCCAACAAACACTGTCATTAAAGGAATAAGATACACTGGTGATTTTTTAAAGTAATTTTAGCTTATATTCCCACTCAACTGGATCCCCGCTTTATCCAGAAATATTAATTTCAGCACTCCCTCAGAGTTCTTTTAACAACGAGTCCGCCCAGGTGGTATCATTTTACCTGGGTGGGGATAGGTGGTCAAATAATAAAGCATGACACTCTAATGTGTGTGAGACTACCTATTCCGTAAGGGGAACACCTCCACCCTTTACTTAGCACACGGCCACCAATACCACAACCCATGCCGACAATTAGATCACCATGTTCGTGATCTGATGACCAGTTGAACGGGCCAGATTAGCCGGTTCATAGCATTCCCCATACGCGTTGTGTTGTTGACAACAGCTAGCACAACAAACACACACACACACATGTCACACACACACAAAGTAAAGCCCACAAACACTAAACACTAAAAACCCATGTAGAAAGAAAGACAGGACAAATATGTTACCATCGAAGCCAACAGCAGATTCTCCCAGATGTATTCAAATGCTCTCAAATAAAGAAGGAACTATAGTACAAATATACATAAGATCATTGGCCAGTCCAAAGTCTCAGGTGCCCAAGGCACAAATGGTACCTACTAGTGTCCCTACTTGACTCGTGACTGCAAAATGACCTTCACTGGGTATGGGCATCAAGGGGGAAGGCAGGTACCTCAGGGATTAGCAGGTGTAAGGGGGGAGTTTGGACTTGGGCTTGGGAGGGGGGTCCTTGGGCCTAGGCTTGGGAGGGGTAGACTTCTTGGCACGGGGAGGGGCATGAGCACTACCAGGGGAGCAGGGGAGGACTTGGAGGTGAAAGGGCTAGACTTGGGGAGGAACACAGAGCACTTGGGAGTCTCAAGGAGTGGGAGAGGGGTAGGAAACAGGATAAACACTGAGCGGTCATGTCAAAAGGGTTTGGGAATGGTTGTCAGATGTGTTGATTTAGATGTTATGGGTTCAAGTGCGCTCGTGAAATGCTTGTGGGTTCTGGGTGTATGTTGGGTGAGTGAGTGCGGGCGTTTAGGTGTTTTGGGGGAGAAGGTGCTGGGAGATGCTGTGGTGGATGGGTGACTGTCAGTTGTGGTGGTGTCTGCAGGTATGGTATATGTGCTGCATGTGGTGTGTCAGTGGTTGTGGTGGGTGTGGATGTGGTGACTGGGGTGGATGTCTGTGGGTCTGATATTGTGCTGACTGTGGGAACGATGGGATTGGTGGCTGGATCCGTCAATGATGGTGTGGTGGCTACAGGAGTGTCTGGTGTAGTGTCTGTGAGGGAGGAGGTGGCGGGGGTGTCAGTGCAGGGAGTGGATGTTGGTGTGTCTGCAGGAGGGTGTTGCTTGTGTGCATGCTGGTGGTGGGTCTTGTGGTGCTTATGTTTGTCTGTGGAACCCTTGTCTGTTCAGGTGGATGCATGCTTGTGTGTACATGTACTTTGGATGGGGATGGGGTGAGGGGTTTGTGTTTGGGAAGAGGTAGTTGGAGAGGGGACGGTCGACAAAGGGACACTGGGTGTTGTAAGAGAGGAGGCCAGAGCTTGAAAGGATCTCTGGAGGCCAGCCATGGCACTGTGAATACCCTCCAGGAAAGCATTGGTCTGTTGCACTTGAGCTGCCAGTACCTGGATGGCAATCATTATGGTTGACCGACCCACAGAGATGGACCTCAGGAGGTCAATAGCCTCCTCACTGAGGGCAGCAGGGCTGACTGGGGGTGTCAGAGGTGCCTGCAGTGAAAGAGACGCCCACCCTCCTGGGTGAGCAGGCACAGGCAACTGTGTGGAGAGCTACAGGGAGGGTGGTGGTAGTAAGGGGGTGGTAGACAAAGATGCTGCTGGGGTGGTCCCAGATGGGTCTGCCACCACCAGGGAATGTTCACTGGTGGAGGATTCCGAAGATGAGGTGTTGGATCCAGTCTCCCCGTGGCGCTCCCCTCTCGCCCTATCCCACTGGATCCTGCAGTGTCGGTGGTGCGACCTTCCTGGGTCCCGTGGGCTCCTGCTTCCCCACTCGCCTGTGCCCCTTCTGCTTCACCAGACGATGCTGATGCACACAATGAGAGAGAGAGATAGGGGGCAAAATGGTTATCATACACCTCCCATTGACACAGCTAAACATGTACATCTGTCACAATACATATCATGGTTAGCTAATATCATTTGCAAAGACACATTACCTATATCATGTTATGACATGTGACTACTACCTACACCTGTCTGCCAACCCTCACACCTAGAGCAATACCTAAGTAGAACTGCACTACTAGACTCATCCACTATCACCAATTGGATATGTAGCTGACACAATAAAACACTGCAGGCCTCTACAGTGACAACACTTGATTAGTCCATGTCCTCTGTAATATGTCTATTACAGTGAAGACAACTCCACTCACTGAGCACACACCACCTACCTGTCCTTACACATGGCTGGCCACTCAGTATAGTGATGCCATTATGGAGGACAACTCAGATTTACCCAATGCCAGTCAGACACCCAAACAGTTCACATCAGATGTGAGTAGTCAGACACTATCACAGAGCCAGTGCTGATGAAACAAAATACCTATATCAATATTCAGCATACTGCTGAGTGCATCTTCGATGGGCCATGTACCACATGTTAAACATACTAACACATCTACTGAGTGCAGTGTCACAACATACTTACCTCTGGAACAGACATACCACATAATGGACCACTTCCCATGCCACCACACATGCTGTTACACCAATTGGACTACGCACCATGACAGCTCCACCCTCACACACACAATATAACAATTGGCAAAAACTGTCACTGAACCCAGAAGATACACATCTCAGGAGGCAAATATGTGCATGCATTAGGTACACATGGACAAACACCACTGCCCGTATACCTAAGACACATCCCAATACACATAAGCAGCCTGAGGAGACTGATTGCAACATTTCTGTCACATCAACAGGCGATATGTCGCGCAATACCCAAACCACTCCTAATCTGCCACAACCTAATAGCCAAGCCAAGCTGTAAGAGTCACAGGCCATCTGAAGTGCCCCCAACTATCCGTGTCGACATGATGTAGTCAATCAGTCAGCAATGCAGCAGAGGACAAGCCAGGGCTTTGTAATACATGCCATATACACAACATGGTGACACATCAGGGATCTCCCAGGGCACATATTACCACCAATACCAACCCATAGTTTGGAAGACCACATCCCCACAAGTATTGCTCCTAGGAATGTAACATCTGTGCAATCAGACCTCATCAAATCTACATGTATCAGTATTCCAGGTTGCCTACCTACGAATACCCTGCAGTCAGCAGATCACCTATATATGCCTAGTCAGTTCTCAGGCCAGTACTTCTGTCCCATATAGGCCAGTTCTGTGGTGGAACTGTAATGCCAGCCCCACAATCTGTCTATACCAGAAACAGCACATGACTTACACAGTCCCAGTAATGAAAGGAGAGTCACACAGTTGCATATAATAAGGTAGCCTACACAGATGGCAGTGGGCTGACACCCAGAGCCACTAATGCATATGGATGGAGCTGCTCATACACAATGCTTAGGGTGCTGCTGACACTCATATTCATTGTATGGCCAGGATGGAGTCACACATGTGTCTATGTCATTAGTGCAGATTCCAGATTTGGAGAGGTATGAAACAGGGAGATGTAAATCCACTGACAGTAAAGCATGGGAACACATCTACAAAATATACTCTGCCAGGGTGCCTATTGCCAATTTCAAAATGTTGATGCACATGTAGCATTAACCACAATGGCACATTGCCACCATTGAGGCACCCAAAGCCAATTAAGGCTAGCCAAGTCCCAGGATACAATCAGTACTCACCCCCTTGTGGCTGCTGTGCTGCCCTCACATGTCCATCCACCTCAGGGTAGGCCACTACCAAAATGTTGGCCATTAGGGGGATCAGTGTCCAAAGGGCACTCTTCCCTCATTGGGAGGACATCCCCAGCTGGGCATCCATGGTATTCTGGGTCCAGCGCCTCAGGTCCTCCCACCACTTGTGACAATGGGTGCTCCTCGCCTATGGACCCCCGGGGTCTGCACTTGCTTGGTGATGGCATGCCAGATCACCTTCTTCTGATGGGCATTGACCTGCATGGGTGACACAGACAGAAGGAAAAAGTCACATACACTGGCACTATACCAACAGCAGTAGACTATTAACAGAAGACCCATCAAATGCCTACACATACCCACCTCACAGTTCACACATCTAAACTCCACCACCCTGCATGCATGTACTCCCTGATTGGTACACGTTTGCCATTTACCATCACACCCACCCCATCACACATGACTATGTCATTGGGCTCACGTGCTCCTCTCATGCACCATACAGCTGTCCATCCAGAGATAGGACCCCTTCTACCAGCTTCTCCAGATCTTCTTCAGTGAAGGCAGAGACCCTACCATCTGCAGGATGTGGCATGATGGCTCACAGAGAGTACACAGCAGCTCAGCTCGTGGAGGTCTTGCTTGCTAGAGTGTCAGGAGTCAAGAAAGCAAGGTGGCAGAAAACGGCGGTCAGGACCACTTACAGCACCGTCACCGCCGGCTGTGATCGTCATTGGCCCCAGCCCCCATAGACAGCAATGTTACCCAATGAGAAGTTGCACAGTGGTTGCAAGCGCCTACCGCCATGACAACATACGCCGGCGGACTTAGGTCACTTCCACCTGTCCAGTGCTGCAGGACAGGCAGCTACCATTTTATGCACATATCATGTCTTGATACAGCAAAATAAGTGCACCATACATCTTTTTTGGCAGAATGCAGAGTAGGCTTCAGTTGTGCCATCATGGTTTGGTACATACATGTGACATGCATGACACAGTGACCTTATGTGGCTGATTGTCTAATGATCATCATGTCCAGATACTTGTCGGCTGATTGGCGCTGTCACCGGATAGGTATATGGCATGACTAAATACATGCTCGGAGCAGGACAGGTCAGTGTACCACAGATGGAATACAACACATGTGATGTATGTTGGAAACTATTGATCAGGGGCAGCAATGTGCGTAAAGGGTGGAGTCCATGCAGCTTCAGCATGCCCAATATAGTATGTGTCAGCAGTGGGGGGGCATGTCTACAGTGTTAGATGTGTGCTATTTTGATATGTTCTACAAAAATGTGTGATGTGCATATCACATTATAAAATCTCTCCTCTCCATCCTAGATACCCTGTCATGAGGAAATTGAGACATGCACCAGTGTACAGTCTGGTAGTGGACCTTGCAAACATGGAGGAGAGGCATATAATTCAGACCAATCATCTGAATAGTCAGACAACCATGGAACTATATATCTAGTTGGAGCCAGATCTATTGCCTGGCAGATGTAATCCCTATGCAAGCCCTCCCACAGTTTAACTCCTGTCAGTGCTACACTTTCTTGCCACAGGATCCTTTCAGATTACAGTGGGCTTGGAGCAGGGATGTCACAGTCCATGTTCAATCTTGTGTTGAAGGATGTACTGGGTGCTTTTTTTAAACACCTGGACAGCTACATCAGGTTCCCCCAATGAGGGGATTTGGCCTATGTGAAGGCAGACTTCTATGATGTGGGCCACATCCCTCATGTGATAGGGGCCATAGATGACACCCATATACTCTTGGTCCCTTCCAGTGCCAATGAACAAGTGTATAGGAACTGGAGAAACTACCACTCCATCAATGTTCAGGTGTGTGTGTGGCAGACAAGTACATCTCCCAAGTGACAGCCAAGTTTCCTGGATCTGTGCATGACTCCTACATTCTGAGGAACAGCAATGCCCCACACATGGCACGTCTACAGAGGTAGAGGGCTTTGCTCCTTGATATGTAAGCATTTGGATTTGTCTCCCTGTTATGGCACCTGTCATCGCAATGTTCCCCGTGTCTGTCCCTATCCTGTAACAGGTCCTATCTCTGTGCACACAGGTGACTCTGGCTATCCTAACCTTCCCTGGCTGTTGCCACCAGTGAGGTACCCTACCACTGAAGGGAACACCATTTCAATAAAGCCCATGGCGTGTAATAGAAAGGACATTTGGCCTCCTGAAGGCCAGGTTCAGGTGGCTGCACGTCTCTGGAGGTGCCCTCCTCAACACCCCTCATAAGGTATGCCAGATCGTATTTGCCTGCTGAATGCTCCACAATCTAACCCCGAGATGTCAGAAACCCTTACTAGCTGATGAGGAGGAGGCGGCTGGACCAGTGGCTGTTCATGCAGAAATGGAAATGGATGAGGAGGCCGATGAGGAAGGTGCAGCTGACTCAAGGGCTAAGCTCATCAATCAGTACTTCCAGTGACATACAGGTATGTTGTCTGTGTATTTCGAGGTCTAGTATTTCATCCTACTTTGGTATCAATGGTCCCCCCGATTTGGAATATCAGTGGTGGTGTAATGTGTTCCTATCCCTATGTGTCTGTTGTGGGAGGTAACTGACTACATGTAAGGTGCTGAGTTGAAATGTCTCATCTCTAACGTTTCCTCTATGCAGGTTGCAAGAATCACATCTCCTATGGAAAGGCCTGTGTCCTGCATTCTCCTGTTCTCATATCATTCCAGCGACTGACTGTGCACTGTTAATCTTTGTCACTCCTACTTATTGCTTGAGCCATTCATGTTCAGTATCCTTTGATTACTGTTCAGACCACCAATGCTTTTACTCCATGGAAGGAACGCTGTGCTGATTTGTGGATCATAATATGGTAGGCAGACAGTTGTTGGCGTGGGTGCGCCGGTGGTGGAACCACATCTTCCCTGCCCGTCAGTGTCCTGGCTGTGTCGGATTTGTTGCTGTTTTTTAACGGTCTTCATTGTGGACTCTTAATATGGCAGGCAGGATACCACTTGCCAAAAGACCTCAAAACCCGTAATGAAGGCCTAAATGTCCTGCTGACCAATTAGGACCAACAAATCTAACCTGATCCTCCATGTTGGTCAGGAGCCTGATTGTGTACCCACTAAAGACTTTCACTAATTCTTGCATAATGTACTTATTAATGGTAAGGTGACTGCCTGTCAGCACTGAGGTTAGCATGGTTAGTGCTAAATATATTGCAAGTGATACTGTACTGGCAGGAACTTGTAGATCTTCTGTGCTGCCTTTGACAAGAACAGAAGCCTGAGAAAACCCAGCTGGCTGATACGCCTTGCAGGTCAATTGGAGTACTGCCTAAAAAAATGTGAGAGTGAGAGACGATAATACTATAGACCATTTGGGCAAATTATCTCATTGCATTAGGATTAGAGAAGGCAGAGTTACTCTGTGCACATGCAGCCTTTGTGGAGCATTCCAGTGGGAATATAGGCCTAAAATATTATATGACAACTGTGAAGTAAGTAAGTGTTCCCTCTGATTGAAGAAGTCATCAGAGAGAAGAAGGGACTAATACCTTTTTACCAGCTGTCCACTACACACTCTGCTTTCAGTCCACCACCAAACTGCACAAAATTCCTGATCAGTCCTGCGTAGGTGCCCACATAAAACTGTCTCCACACCTAGACCGCTTCTCTATGACTAAACCCTTTATGTCCCTGTTACCCTGCACTGTCACTGCATCTATCAACCCCTGCAATGTTTTTTTGTGTGCAGGCGGGTGCATGCTGTCAATTCACTATTTCTTGTTCCCGGATATCTTAACTGTATTCTGAGGCATATAGAATAGGCAAAATCTGCCAGTGTCCCTGTTCCTAAGGACAATTTTGTCACCTTCATCACATTAAAGACACATTTATCAGCCATGCAGCTTCTCCCAGTTTTCACTTATCTGCCCACTCATTGTTTTGCCAATTTTTCATGGAAGGGCAGCATAGAGATTCCAGTTTATATAAGTGAACAGCAAAATTTAACTGAAAATTATTTCTCATTGCCATTCTTGACAGTGAAATTAATTTGTTTGGTAAATAACTTATGAATCCTCTAGTGGGATTGATGAATTGATCCAGGCTGGTTGTGTTAAAGGTTTGTGCACTATAATGTCATTGAAATTACTATCTTTCTTTTTACTGCCCAGGAATGCTTGGAGATTGTGCTCTTATTAGGTGCACTGTAGCAGACCATTCGGCCAAGTTGAGGGAGGTTGTCTGTGTTAAAAACAGAATCAATTCCTCTTTGTTAGATCTAGTTAGACTTTTACATGAAAACATGAGCCAAAGTACAAATTGGTCTGTTGGCCTCTTTGCAGATATTTTTAAACAGATAATGGCCTCAAAAAATCCTATTCTCCTCCCAAATGTTTATGTACCCTCTAATTTCACACACTAGAGTGTTTCAATCCTTTCACATCATCATAATACCAGACTAATTGGTTGCAGTGACTTTTTCATTTATTAGTGGATTATAAGTTGCCAGTACAAGTTCCATACACAGGTCTAAAATTGAGCAGAAATATAATTTTCCAATTTAGATGGCCTCAAAATTATCTGTATCTATTTATGTGTAGGGGTGAGGCATTTCAGTACCTCCATCAGGGGAGGTTCCTTCGGTCAGGTAATAGGAGAATTTTCAGCTAAAATTGTACCTTTTTTTATGACATGACATTCTAATTACTCTGATAGGTGGCACCCAACCGAAGTTTATTTACTCTGCTACGTGGACGTCCCTTCCATTGGCGTAGCCATCTGTAGGAACCTGGCCCTGTATGGGGTATGCTTATACCGTTTAAAAGGTCAAAGGGTTCCCCAGTGAGTAGACACAGCTTGCTATGCAATCGCAAAGTGCTCTTCTTATGGTTAGTGTGGTCGAGCAGCCCTATGCTTATCACGGAGGAATGCAAGACATGCACAAATACACATAATAGTTAATAAATGAGACACACGACTCAAGAAGGAGAGCCACACCAGTGTATAAAAATAGCAGGTATCTCTAAATATGCTTAGGCATCACAGAAAAATTGCTCAGGTAAGTACATTTTTAAATAGAAATTATTTTCACTTGAAAAAGTAGACCCTGCAATATCTGAGTTCTGCAATGTTATCCTATGATGGGAAACACAAGTTCTGCAATCAGGTACTGTTTGATGACTTACAGGACCAGTCTCCAAGACTTAAGGTGAGTATTGGGCAGTGGTCAGGACCACAGCAACAGGTCACTCTAGGTGACACTGGGGCAGCCGGGTGCAGAAGTGTAGTCTAGCATCAGGTGCCCAATGTATTTCTTTGGGGCTTGGTCTCTGTAGAAACAGGCTGCAGGCTCTGTTTAAGAGGCCAGTCGAGGACAACCAACATGTAAGTTACAAATGTGGGTGCTCAGGGACACAGGTGCACCTTTGGTCCTCTTTTCACCAGGTCCGGGGTAACAGGTACAGAGGTGTCCATTGACATCAGGTTTCTGTGTCCAGGAGCACTCGTGGCTGAGGGGTCCTGTGGTCTGAGGCTGTAGGCACCATCGGGGAGTCCAGGAGGGGTGGAACCACAGTGGACTGAAGTTCAAGAGAGCTAGGGAATGTCCTTGACACCAGGGGTCCACTTCAGCTCGGGCCACAGGCGATGGGTGCAGTGGTTGCTTTAGGTCTCAGGTTTTTCCCACCACAAAGGCTGTGTAAGAATGGGCCTACATGCAGAGGCTGCAGGTGACTTTGGGGAGTCCAGAAGGGGTTAAACCACAATAGACTCAGACATGGCATGGCAGGCTGTGTGCCATGTCATGTTTTCACTTTTGTCTGCAATGGCAGCCTGTCATTTGCTTGGTGAGGGGTCCCTTGGGGCGGTACAATTCATGCTGCACCCTTTAAGGGGCCCTCCTAAGTAACTCAGGCCCTAGATACCAGGGGTACCCTTTACTAGAGACCTACAGAGGGGGGCTAATGTATTTCCCAATTGGACAGTTTTGGGGGAAGCACTCTGGCACTGAGGACCCAGTGCACTTCAGTCAAAGTTGAATCAAATTCCAGGAAAAAAGTTGGGGGTACTGCAACAAAAACTGTACTGACAATATCCAGCACAGGAAGGACGGTTTAAGTTCCCAATCCACTGCATTTCCATTTATATATCCACTGGTTCCTCGTGTTGGAGACTGGTTATTAATAGAGATAAGTACACACAGACCACTAGCAATAATCCCCCCAGACAGTATTAGGTCTAGTCAAGTTCTCAAAACATCATCCCCTGGCTCAACCCTGGTAGCATGGCAGCAAGCAGACAGGCTTAACTTAGGAGACAGGTATGTAAACCATTTAAATACACCAATATAGTAAATAAGTCATATACAGCAAACAATACAAAACCCACACTGATTTATAAAAATAATAAATATTGTTATGTTTAAAATGACGCCAAAGCAACAAAAATCCGACATAGGGAACCGGAGCTATACATTTTTAAAGATTAAATAAAAAATTTGCTTTCTAGTGCTTAGAAGTCAATAGCGGCAACCGGGTACATCTGGTTGTGCTTCACCGGCATAAAGCCAAGGTTTGAGGAGGACCGTGATGGAGCCCTGCTCGGATACACTGAGCAGGAGGCCTTGGTCAAAATGTTACCTTCGCACTTAGAAACGTTTCTGGAGCTTTTCTCTCCCTATGTTGTGAGGTCTCTCTCAGCAAGCCTATTTCGATTCAACATCATTGGATTGCTTTTCTGTGAGGCCCTAGTGAAATCTTGGAAGTTTGGAGCCCAGGAGCTTTCAGCAGGATGAACCTGAAATCCTGGCTGGGTCGCAGTTGAAGGTATTTGGATTGACTCACAACACCAGGTCGGTCCACTCATGGAGAAGTTTCTCTAAACTTCTCCAAACTTCTGGAACTTCTTCCTGAAGTTCCTCTTGAGGGTTAAAAGAGTCCCAAACACACATTCCAGTGTTTAGAAGCTCTGAGATGGTCCTTGGAAGTTTAGGACCACAATTCCCACAGTGCACCTTGCCAAATCCTTAAACGTCCACTGGACGCACTCCAGGTTGGGCACTTTAGTGATAGTTGGTACAGTCAAGGTCTGTTAACCTGTTACTTTCAGGGTGTCCACTCCTGGCTCTTTTTTAAAGCAAGGCAAAGTCCTTTGGGCTGTTCTTCCATTGTGCAACAGGAGTAGTACTTCATTGTGTAGTCCCCAAGGTTGCAGACCAGGGTTCCAGCAGGGCAATCCTTCTTCTTGTGGTTTCAGGCAGCAGATCTGAATTCCAATGCAGATCATTTTTACAGATCATGATCTGTATATGGCTGGGTTGTCTCTTTGTGCTATGACAAAAAAACTTAATTAGACATTAAAGAAATGCGTAAAGTAATAGCGAGCACCTCACTGGTAGCAGAACCTGCTGGCAGGAATGATGCATGACAACTAAGAGTTAGCTTTCACAGCACCCTTATCTGAAGCATAAAGAACTTTCTCGATTTTTTCCAGTCCCATCAATGTTGTCAATTGTGGGGCTCCACACATTTTGAGGGAAATCAATTTCTAGTACCCGCTCCCTGTCAAATAGAGGGCATCTCAGTTGCAGTATGTGCTACACAAGGGTTCCTGTGTCTTGCCTAGTGCAGGAGACCTGATTCCCATGTGTGAACTTGATGTGTGTGTGTCCTCATTTTCGCCCTATGATTACAATAGCTTCATCACAAATATTTTCAGGGAGAAGTATTCCCAAAGCCAGGCCTACATGCCCCCACCCACCTAAAACAAAGTAACATAATTGGGAGCCACGGCCAATAAGTCAAGGGAGATATGGGTCATAAAAGTATGGGAACCACTGGGTTGGATTGTCACAGCGAGATGTAAATTAATGAAGTATTAGAAATAAACTGTTGAGTAAGGATGAAATAGGTTGGGTTTGGGAGGATATATTAAATAAAAATCTGCATTCAAAACAACTGTACAGAATGTGATCAGAGTCGCCATCTTCTCCACAGGGATATCACACAATGGTTCCATTTTCTAGGAACAAAACTATGTTAATGACATTTTGTTTCAACCAAATTTGATGGACATGCTTGAGAGGTGGCAAAAACTACCCCAAAATGGTAGAGAATATTACTAGCACAGTTTAGTCTTAGACGACATTTTGTTTACTTCAGACCCAGGATTGTTAGAATTTTGTAGCAGATAACTAAGGCTAGTCCCTCTTTTTAAGCTCTACATGGTGAATACAGCATGTGACACAATACAAGTCTTCCTCCAAGGGAAAAAAGACATATTTGGGATATTAATGCAGACAACGTATAGATGTGCCGGGGGTGGGGGGAATACAACATGCAAAAAATAAGTGAAAGTGTAAGAGCAATTCAATGTTGTTAAATCAATGTTACTATACTTGGGAAACATTAGTCTTGTATTTCATAGATTTGTGCATTCTAATTTTGAAACATGTGATGCATATTTATGAGTTGTATTATATCTTTTTAACACAGTCATGTTATGTAACTTTAACATGCAAATAACTTCGACTTGGCTAACAACTAAATAAGAGTCACTCCAATATTGATCTAACTATTAACGTCCCCTAAGTCATTCCGTGGATGGCATGTTTTAAGATGTCTTCAGGTGATCCACTCATTTCCACTCAAAGTTAACTTTCTTTCACAGTTACCAACAACTGACAATACCCTGTACATTTCGCTCTGACACTGACGCAGAATTGATGGCATGATGTAGAGTTGGGTGGTAATGAACAGTCCTTCAATTTCAGGAGGAAGTGGTAAATCGTCTGTTGGTGGGTTTTTCACACTCTGTTGGAATTACTTTACCTTTTTATTCTCATTATGGAACTAATTACCCTGAAGGATTGGCCAATGACAGATAATCCTCCAGCAGTTAATTTACACCTTCCACAAATCACAGAATATGACATATCCCTTTCTGTTTCGGAAAAAAACCTCTGTATAGGGAGTAGAGTCTACTGGAAGAATTTGCTCCATTACAGGAAACTTATTGTTGTGGAAATTATACACTCCACACAGACTTTTGGTCAGATATTGGAGGATGTTAAATAGTTGGCAAACTCTAAATGAGGCTATGAGTTCCTTAAAAGAAAAGATGTTATAGATGAAACAACATTTTAGGGAACGAAAGGCCATTCAATAACTGAACATTAGAGATCCAAATCCTCATACTGCCTTCAAATATTAGCAATTTTCAGTTGATATAAAAGTCATGCAGAAGTATATTTTCCCCAAAATGTTTCATCATCTTACAGATCACTTGATAATCTTCTAATGCTAACATCATTTACATTGTATTAAATTGTTTTTCTTTAAAGTCGAAGCTATTCATATAATTCAGTAGAGCAAATGTGCTAAACACAATTAAAACTTCACAGGCAAGTTTTTTCAAAATAAAGTAATTTAATTAGAATGCTTTCGCAGCATCTTGCACAGTTCCTATTTATATGGAACTTGCTACATCAGTCTCACATAAGTAGCAGCAGCCGTTCTCACATACCAAAGTGACATACTTTCATTAATTATTTTTTCTGCAGTAAAAGTGACTGTCCCCATGAATTTCGGTGTAGAAATGTTACACTTTTCCTTCCCACCTCATTTCCTGCCTTCAATAGAAATATGTAATTATTTGCTTCAACTGCGCTATTTTCAGTAGTCACGCTCATGTGTTGGCCACATTTGAGCAAAATTGAGAGCGCTGAAAAAAAAATGAAGTATTAAAAGCAAAAGTAAACATTTAGGGAAACATATGCTTGGAAGAAGCATACCTTCAACAAATGTTTGAAATGTCATCTGATAGAATTATTAATGCTGTAAAAACATGAACTTCCATAATGGAGAAGCTCTAGTGGGAATGACATCACACTGACACCAAAAGATGGTATCAGCAAGTTTTGCCTACTCCAGAATAAAAAAAAAAATACTTATAGATATAACTATTTGTCTCCTTTTGTGTAATGGTCTATCCTCTCTGTGTCCTAAAGTGTTCTCAACTCACAGATGAGAAAGCGTTCTTAATATCTTCTTAGCATTATGAATTGGTGGCGTTTTTGTTTGAAACAGGTCTGCGAAATTGCTAGTCTCATGGTTGTTATTTTAATGAGGTGCTTAATTAATAAAGCAGCCGTTAGTTATCGTGTCACTCGCACATGTACATAATCCTTTAAAAATATATATATATATATTTGCTTGTTGGGACGTGCGGTTTGTGAGATTTACCTTTTGCCTCTCAGGGAAGGGGGGCTGAAGGTAGCACAGTTTTCAATCCCGAAATACTTGGAGGTAGGCCCCTCGCAGCTCTCATAAGCGGGCACTGACTTAAATTGATGTAAATTAGGACAAGGGCGGCTCCTCCGCTAGGGTGGAGGAGCGTCACCTCCCCTTCCAGCCCCCCGCCAGCAGCAGCAGCTGCCAAACGTCTGCAATGCAGCGATGATAAACTCCTCCTCAGTGCACATGTATGTTTGTCCGGCTGTCTCAGGCCAGCCAAACATACATGCACACTAAGCTCTGTCTCACCCGACACCGCAGTCCTGGGTTGGAGAGAGCAGGCAGACTCTCCCAGTCTGCCTGGAGGAGCCATGGCTGGGCGCTCAGACCAATCGGAACGCTGCTGTCATGCTGCAGGACAGCTTGTTCAGATTGGCCGCAGGGCACGCTGGGCGACTGTGCCTGCGGCGAAGCAAAGAGGAGCTGAGTGGTGGCAGTGGCAGTGGCTTCAGGTTAGTTTTTTTTATTATTAATTTTTCTCCACCCCGCCACACGCTGCGAGCCGCTCCTGAATTAGGAAATCAGAAGGTAGTGAAGGAACTTCTAAACTCCACATGGCTGTTGATTCATTTAGTTACCAAAGTCCCTGCTATGAAAAAGACCGGGACAATAAGTTGAAAAAGTCCACTCCCTTTCATTTTAATTTGTAGGGGAAGCATGTGATTATTTTTTATTGTATGACACACACCTCCCAACGGAACATTCCGTGGCCTTTAGGAGGGAGATACAGGGGGTCATTCCGACCCCGGCGGGCGGCGGGCGCCGCCCGCCGGGCGGAAACCTCCAAAAGACCGCACCACGGTCAAATGACCGCGGGGGTCATTACAACTTTCCTGCTGGGCCGGCGGGTGTTATCCAAAAGATCGCCAACTGGCCCAGCGGGAAAGCCCCTGCAAAGAGGAAGCCGGCTCCGAATGGAGCCGGCGGATTTGCAGGGATGCGACGGGTGCAGTGGCACCCGTCACGATTTTCAGTGTCTGCAAAGCAGACACTGAAAATCTTTGTGGGGCCCTGTTAGGGGGCCCCTGCACTGCCCATGCCAGTGGCATGGGCAGTGGAGGGGGCCCCAGAGGCCCCACGACACCCGTTCCCACCAGCCTCTTCCTGGCGATGTAAACCGCCAGGAACAGGCTGGCGGGAAGGGGGTCGGAATCCCCATGGCGGCGCTGCAAGCAGCGCCGCCATGGAGGATTCCCTGGGCCAGGGGGAAACCGCCGGTTCCCCTTTTCTGAGCACGGCTTTACCGCCGCGGTCAGAATGGCCCGGGAAGCACCGCCAGCCTGTTGGCGGTGCTTCCTCTGCCCTCCACCCTGGCGGTTTGAAACCGCCAGGGTCAGAATGAGGGCCACAATGTGGAAAGTTACTCTACATACCACACATGAGGGTTTGTTGAGTAGCTGAAACGTTTTACAGTATTTGCATAAAGGTAGTTGTGTGAGTGGTGAGTCTGAGACCTAATTATTCCAGTCTGACTGTTCAGGTAACATTGAGCTATGAAGGATAAAGCAACAAACTTTAAGATGCTGATGAGACTTTAGTCCTTACTGTAAACTTCATTAAGTATTTTTCCATATGAATGTTTTGGAGAAGTGGACTGCTAGGAGTGGAGCATTGTGCATCATGATATATGTCATTTATATTGTACAGACTAGACAACGTTTTTTAGGAGGGGGATCTATGTTAAGCATCTGTTGAATTACTATGTTTGAAAGACCCTAGTCAAGCAAAGTGTCCTATAGATAGGAAGAGCTAATTGTATTTGCTTGTTTGTTTTTACTATGGAACTATGAGGGAAAACATTCATAAATTACAGACATATGTCATAATATTAGTACAACAAAAAGGAAAACATGTCATTAATTGTTAGCATGTATATATGAGTAAGAAGTACTTGTTTATTCACTTAAAGAAGAGAGGTTGGTTTAGATTCTCATATGTGAGGGAGCATTTGAAGAGAGTTAGTTTAGGTATAAACAGAAGATACACTTTTAGTAGTGTCCTAAATGACAGGAGAGTGGTTGAGTTTTCAGATGTATGGGAGCTTAGTTCAATAAGGTTGCCACTACTACAGCAAAGGATCATTTTATGGTTTGAGATGTTTTGAATTTTGAGGTCACAAGTTGCACTGAGTCTCTAATCCCCAAATCCTGTTGTTCACATGAAAATGGTAATGCCTAATTTTGGTTGTACCATCATGCATTACCGGAGTGACATAATGGTGTAATCAACAGTGCATTTTGGGGCATATTTATACTCTGTTTGGACCGAATGTGCTTCAAAACTTTTGAGACACATTCGGCGGAAACCGTGCACTACCCGAGCCCGCAGACGTAATAATTCCTCTGTGTGCGTCATTTTTGGGATGCGGGAAACTGCCTTGCGTTAATGACATGCAAGGTAGGCGTTCCCGCCCAAAAAATTACTTTAAGGCCTGTGCGCCTTAATATACTCCAGCGTCATTCTGACGCCCAGGAGGGGGCGGGCCTTAAAAAACGGTGCACAGCCTGATGTGCGCCGTTTTTTAACGCCTGGGTCCGGGCTGGCGTTAAGGGACCTGTGGGCTAACTTAACTTAAATTTGAGCTACTCCTTTTCGTGCTTGAGATGTCTTGGCATCAAAGTTGCAAAGGAGTAGGGGCCAGATGTAGGTAGGCTTTTGCACCTCGCAAACGGCGGAAAACGCCGTTTGCGAGGTGCAAAAGCCCTCAAGCGATGCAGAAACACATTTTGCGAGTCGGAACCGACTCGCAAAATGTGTTTCCGACTCGTAAATAGGAAGGGGTGTTCCCTTCCTATTTGCGACTCGCACCGCGATTTAAGTTGATTTGTGACCGCGAAAGCGGTCGCAAATCAACTCGCAGTTACCATCCACTTGAAGTGGATGGTAACTCATTCGCAAAGGGGAAGGGGTCCCCACGGCACCCCTTCCCCTTTGTGAATGCTCACAAAATTATTTTTTCAGAGCAGGCAGTGGTCCTATGGACCACTGCCTACTCTGAAAAAAACCGAAACAAAAGGTTTCGGTATTTTTTTCTATTTGCAGCTCGTTTTCCTTTAAGGAAAACGGGCTGCAAAGAGAAAAAAAAAACAGCTTTATTTAAAAGCAGTCACGGAGATGGTGGTCTGCTGTCTCCAGCAGGCCACCATCCCCGTGAGTGCCTAGACTCGCTATGGCGTCGCAAACTGCGACCCACCTCATAAATATTTATGAGGTGGGTCTTTGCGACCCCATAGCGAGTTGCAGAAGGTGTCTGAGACACCTTTCTGCATTCCAAATTGCGACTTGCAATTTGCGAGTCGCAGGGACTCGCAAATTGCAAATCGCAATTTGGAATCTTTCTACATCTGGCCCTAGGTCTCTTTATCCTGCTGAATTTCTGGCCACAAGATTTGTATTATCTTTGTGTTTTTATTTTCTGTTGGAGGTGCGAGAAACTCCCACACTATGGGGGTCCTTGGATATTTTTTTTTTTCCTTCCATAGTTTGTCCAGTGCAAATCGCTTCTTCCTCTTACTGAGGTGTGTTTGGGGGGTCCAGAAAGCTCCTTATTGGCTGTATCAGAAATGGTTCAGTTCTATTGTGAAACAAGGGTTTTCTTTGTGAACTTGTGATGCAGCAAGCCATCTTGCTATGCTGTGCTGCATGACAGGGACAGGGGCAGGAATGTGCTGTATTTAAAATATGTTGCATTCCTGCCTTTTTCCTAGCCCTGACCCACAATGTGCTGCCGCGTGCCCTTGCACTATGGTGAACAGTGTCTTCTTTGTAAGCCGGATTGTTTTTATGCAAGAAGTGGCACCTTCCTGCATAAAAACAATCCCCTGAGGCATTGTACTGTATACATGTGCTGCAGGCTAAATCTAGACACGCTCATGAACACAATGGGACATATTTATACTCTTTTTGCGCTGAATATGCGTCAAAAAATTGGACGCACATTCGGCGCAAACCGTGCACCATATTTAAGCTTTGATGCCCGTGGACGTCAAAATTCCTCAGTGTGCATCATTTTTCAAAAAATAACTAAGGCCTGTGCACCTTATTTATACTCCAGTTTCATTTTGATGCACAGGAGGGGGCAGGCCTTGAAAAACGGCGCACAGACTGATGTGTGCCGTTTTTTAACGCCTGTGTCAGGGCAGGCGTTAAGGGACCTCTGGGCTCACTTCCGTGGTCTCTGACCATGGAAGGAGTCCAGAGGTGCCTTTCCCTGCCCCCAGGGACACCCCCTGCCACCCTCGCCCACCCCTGGAGGACAGCCATGGGTGGGAGGACCCATCCCAGGTAAGTACAGGTAAGTTGAGGTAAGCCTTTTTATTTTTTTATTTTTAAAGTGGCATGGGGGCCTAATTTGACCCCCCCCTACATGCCACTGTGCCCAATGGCCATGCCCAGGGGACAGGGGTCCCCTGGGCATGGCCATTGGGCAAGGGGGCATGACTCCTGTCTTTGCTAAGACAGGAGTCATTTCAATGGGGGTTGTGCGTCAAAAAAAGGCATGGTTTTTGCCTCAAACCTGACTTGCACCATTTTTTGACGCACAACCCCCATTTTCCCCTACGCTGGCGCTGCCTGGTTTAAGTCATTTGTTTTACTCTGACCAGTCCGCAGCACCGGGTAATGTCATTCCTTAAATAAGGCACCTGCATGGTGCGTAGGGATGGCGTTAGCCGGCGGTAACATTTTTGACGCAAACCAGCGCCGGCGCTATTTGGTGGGCATAGCCAAAGGCCTGAAATACTTGGGCCCATATTTATACTTTTTGACGCAAAACTGCGCTAACGCAGTTTTGCGTCAAAAAAATTAGCGCCGGCTAACGCCATTCTGAAGCGCCATGCGGGCGCCGTATTTATTGAATGACGTTAGCCGGCGTTAGCCGCCGGCGCCGTCTGGTGTGCGTTAAAAAAAACGATGTACACCAGGCAGCGCCGGCGTAGGGGAAAATGGAGCTTGGGCATCAAGAAATGGGGCAAGTCAGGTTGAGGCAATTTTTTCGCCTCAACCCGATTTGCGCCATTTTTTTTCACTCCCAACCCCCATAGAAATGACTCCTGTCTTAGCAAAGACAGGAGTCATGCCCCCTTGCCCAATGGCCATGCCCAGGGGACTTATGTCCCCTGGTCATGGTCATTGGGCATAGTGGCATGTAGGGGGCACAAATCAGGCCCCCCTATTCCACAAAAAAAAAAAAAAAAACACTTACCTGAACTTACCTTAATGTCCCTGGGATGGGTCCCTCCAGCCTTGGGTGTCCTCCTGGGGTGGGCAAGGGTGACAGGGGGTGTCCCTGGGGCATGGGAGGGCACCTCTGGGCTCCTTCAGAGCCCACAGGTCCCTTAATGCCTGCCTTTTGCAGGCGCTAAAAAACGGCGCAAAAGCGGGCGTACGTCATTTTTTTTGACCCGCCCACTCCCGGGCGTGAATTTTGCCCAGGAGTATAAATCCGACGCACATGCCTCGGAGTCGATTTTTTAGACGTGAACGCCTACCTTGCATCTCATTAACGCAAAGTAGGTGTCCACGCTAAAAAATGACACAAACTCCATGGACTTTGGCGCTAGACGCGTCTAACGCCAAAGTATAAATATGGAGTTAGTTTTGTGTCGAAATTGCGTTAAAAAAACGACGTAATTCCGGCGCAAACGGAGTATAAATATGCCCCTTGATTTTTTGTTCTTAACCTACAACGTGGAGTTTTGCTCATGTTGTAATATTCTTTCTTTGCAAGTTCTTCAGTTAAAGAAAGGCATAATGTGTGCTGAAGATAATGAGTAAGGAAGGATACTTTGGCAAGGAAAGGAGCGCTAATGAACTGAGAGGAAAAGACTCCTGTTTGTGTACCAAACACTGAGAAGCATTCAAGGCGGTCCTGATGTTTGATTTATGGGATGAGAACTTGAGGGGTTGCCAATTTCAACTGTGCAAGGAAGGTGGAAGAATACTGGTGTGGATGACATAGCTTTTTCGAAGGTTCTGTAGGGTTAATTGGTATTCATCTAGTTAGACAAGAGCAGATTCCCTTGAGACTTAGAGGGGTACAGAGCTCTCTACTCTTTTTTCCTTTGTGTAGCTTTATGCTATGCAACACCTCTCTATCAGGACTTCTATTGAGGTTTCTGTTATGCTGCCACTTTCCTATAATTCCAGAGACTTAATTAGGTTTTCCCTTGAGTTGGTTCAGGGTACTTAGGTTAACCTAGATTTTCAAATGATCAGGCAAGAGGACCACAACTTATATAGAGATCATCAGATTCTTTTTCACATCTTTTGTATTACTTCAACTCAAGTTCCCATATGCCTTTTGCTTATACGATTTAACCTCATTCAATGCATTACTTCACATTTGCCAGTTTTTTACTACCCCAATGCCCATAGCCAGAATTTGATCGTTTGGCAGAGTTCGAGATGTTCAGGAGAGAGTTGTGTCAGGAGAGGAATGAGTTTCAATAGGGTTGTGAGTTGCAGTTGTTCATGCTTAGCTTGCCATGCTTTGTGGAGTTTGGATGCTATTTTGTGGAGATATTTTGAATGTTGTGTGAGTGTGTTGTTTAGCAAAAGAAGATGAAGTTGTTATCGGGTTTGACAAGACATAAGATCTCGGGACAGTATTAAAAAGTGTAGAAGACACTATGGCGCTCATTACAACCCTGGTGGTCGGTGATAAAGTGGCAGTAATACCGCTAACAGGCCGGCAGTTAAAAAATGGAATCACGACCATGGTGGAAACCGCCAACCCAGACAGCCACTTTAACACTCCGACTGCCACGGCGGTAGCAACAAACCCCACAGCGGAAACCGCCAACAGACAGGCGGAACACAATGTACTGCCCACACTATTACAATGCACCAATCCGCCGGCTTTTCCGGGGCGGTACCAACGCCATCAATAGCACAGCGAAAACATTACACAGAAGGGAAACCACTCACCTGACGACACTCAATGAAGAACCAGGATGCCATGGAGACCGAGTTACAGGTCCTGCCCATGTTGCATATATCTATTAATACACCACAAAGTGGAAAGAAGGCGGTGGCAGCGACGACGACGGTGAGTACTGCACCTAGCACACAGTGAAGGGGAGGAGGGAAAAGAGAGTGACACACACGCAAAACAAAACACCCCCACCCACAACAACACACACACATATCAAATAACATCACAGGTACACCCCGTCACCCCCTGGAAGAACGCAAGGACCAAACAAAATGAGTTTAACTAGTGTAATATTCGAACAATCAGATAGCCCAAAAGAACAGCAAATAATCACTATACACAAATATTTACAGCAAGTACACAAGTCTGTACACTGTCCCATGAAATGTCCGTGGACCAGTGGTCCGAAAAAGCATGGGCAAAGCCCACGCATGACACCTGCCTCTAAATGGAGAGAACACTGCAGGGGCATCAGGTTGGAAAAAAAACAGGCACCTCAGGGGGAAGGGAAGGGGGGGCACCTCAGCCGGATGATGGTACGACGCCACTACTCCTCGAGGGGGCTCCATGTCCATTGCTTGTTGCTGGGGAGTGCAAAGCCACAGTCTCTCAAGTCTCGCAAGTGGGTGGTTTGCCCACTGCTTGCTCCTGGGGAGTGCAAAGCCACGGTCTCTCAAGTCTCTCAAGTGGGTTGGTTGCCCACTGCTTGGTCCTGGGGAGTGCAAAACCAGAGTCTCTCAAGTGGGTGACATGTTCCACTGGTTCTGGAAGGGGCTTTGTGCCCAGAGTGCTTCATCCTGCCATGGACTGGGTTAGTGGATGCTTTTCTCCACTGGTCCTGGAGGGGGCTATGTGCCCAGAGTGCTTCATCCTGCCAAGGACTGTGTTAGTGGATGCTTTTCTCCACTGGTTCTGGAGGGGGCTTTGTGCCAGAGTGCTTCATCCTGCCAAGGACTGGGTTACTGGATTCTTTTCTTCACTGGTCCTGGAGGGGTCTTTGTGCCCAGTGATGCTGCACCTGGGGTGTGGCAGTTGATTTCGTCTCACCTGGGTGTCACAGCCACGCGATGTACCTGGAACAGGTAGAATGATACTCCATGGAGGCAGACCCACACTCCATCCTGCGGCGACTTAGGCTGTCAATTGCTGGTTCGTGTCTGTGCTGGAGGTTGTGTCTGAAGTGGGGTGTCCAGGGTCCATGACGTCTCCTGGAGACTCTGACGGCTGCACACTGGGGATGCGGCTGACGTCCGACAGAGTGGCATCGCTATGCATGTGGAGGTGCTGATGGTGTGCAGGCGGTGGTGGCTGCGACGGAGACGCTGCCAGTGCTGGCTGTGGTGCAAGTGACTGTTGCGGTGGATGAAGACACCATACTGTCTCCGGCAGCCTTGGATGGCTGATCCTTGGGGAGGATGCTGCAGACTAACGTTGTGGCAGTGGCAGTGCAGGTGGCCGTGCAGGTGGCAGTCGGAGCGGCGATGGTGACTGTAGTGCATGTGGCTGTCATACATGATGATTTGGTGGTCACCAGGTGACATCGTGCACAGAGGTGATGCGCCCTTTGGCTTGTGGCCCTTCCCCATCTTAACAATCGCTGCAGGGACCTGGGCACTGTCCACAAGGTGTTTGTGCGAGGCCTTGCTGGGTGGGTGGTGTGACTGTCCCCTACTGGAAGCCAGTCCCTTTTTGAGCTTTGCAGGTGGTGGAATAGGGTGGTCCTTTTTTTCTGTCAGTGGCACACTGGCAGCTCTGATGGGCGCCCCCCTTTGACCGTACTGGAGTAGCAGGGACCACAGCGGATGCAGATTTGCTGGCTGAGGTGCAGGGCTGGGATCTAGACATCCTGGCCCTAGGAGAAGGACGGGCGGGGAAGGTGTAGGGAAGAGGTTCAGGTTCGCTAGGTAACTTTTTTTGACACACTGGGACGGGAAGATGGAGAGGGTTTGAGAGTGGAGGAAGAGGTAGTTGTTGTAGGAGGTGCAGTTTGGGTGAAGGTGCATGGGTTGGAGGCTGTTGTGAGATGGATGGCTGTTGAGTGGGTGTGTGCCTGCATTTGTGTACTTTGGGAGGTGGGCTCACAGACACACTGGGAGAGGACACAGGGGACTTGTGAATGGAATTGGGGGTGGTGATTGCAAGTGAGCGGTGTGTAGTGATGGGCGTGCTTGTGATGGAGGTAGTGGCTGAGGATGTAGTGCATGCAGGTGTGAGTGGAGACGGGACTGGGAGGGAGGTGGAGGACGTGGAGGAGGGGGACACAGTGGAGGCAGTGGATGTCGGTGTGTCTGCATGTGTATGGTGCTTGTGTGAGTGCCTATGGGATGTGTGGTGCTTATGTTTTCCTGAGCCACTTTTGTGTGTTGATGTGTGTGAATGCTGGTCTGATGGTGTGCTTGGGATAGGCTGAGGTAGAGGGGATTGGGTCTGGGTAGTGGAAGGTGGAGGGGGAGGCTGGACACAGGGACAATGGCTGCCATCAGTGCTGAGACCAGAGCCTGAAATGCTCTCTGTTGGGCCGCCACGCCAGAATGAATGCCCTCCAGGTATGCATTTGTTTGCTGCAAATGCCTCTCAACACCCTGGATGGCATTCAGAATGGTTGACTGCCTAACAATGATGGATCTCATGAGGTCAATAGCCTCCTCACTGAGGGCACCAGGGCCTGAGGTGCCTGGGGTGAAGGAGATGACCACCTTCCTGGGTTAGCGGGCACGGGAAACACGCTGACGGGCTGCTGGATAGGGGGGCGTTGATTGGGGGGTGGCGGCTGTACCTGTTGTTGCGGTTGGCACAGAGATGCCTGCCACTGCAAGGGAGCTCCCGTCAGAGGAGGAGTCGCTGTCGCTGGTGTCCCCTCCTGTCCCCGTCGTGGAGCTCCCCTCGCCCTCCGTCCCACTGGTGCCTTCACCCTCTGTGGATTTACCCTCATGGGCCATGTGGGATGCAGCTCCCTCCATCTCCGGTGCCTCTGCTCTTCCGCCAGATGATGCTAATGCACACAAGGACAGGGTGACTAAACAAGAAGGGGGGAAGACAGAGGAGACACATGTTCAATGCTAGCAACACCACTACCGTTGACAGACATAACACACAGGGAGCAGCCCTATGCAGTAGGCCATGCAATAGCAGTTAGTAGGAAAATCACCTGCCTATGGGGGACTATGCCTAACACCATTTGCTGCACACCTGGAACCCACAGGAGTCTGGCTAGCTGTAAATGCCCACTAACACTATTGGGGTTGGAGTGCCTCAGAGCCTGCCTAACAAGGGACCTGTCCTACCAAGCCCACATCCCCCACCCAGACACTTCGTAAAGCGTGCAGAGTCAGCTGAATGACACTGTACTCACGCCCTTGTGGCTGCTGTGATGCCCTCAAGCGTCCATCCAACTCAGTATATGCCACCACCAGGATCCGGAAGATTAGGGGGGTCCTGGTGCGACGGGCACCCCTTCCATGTTGGAAGGCCATCCCCAGCTGGGCCTCCGCCGTCTTCTTGCTCCAGCAGCCCATCTCTTGCGGCTGTGGGTGCTCCGTTTATGATAGACCCCCAGGGTCCACACTACCTTGGCGATGGCACACCAAATACCTTTCTTCTGGTGGGCACTGACCTAGAGGAAAGGTACAGGATGAAAGGAAATTACTCTCCAGTCCTGGCCGTCATACTCAGTGCCACCAGTTCCCATCCATGCCCTGATGCACATACACTCAGCATCCTAACATGCAGGCCTCAGCCCCGCCCCCACATGTATCTTCCATCCACACCACTCCAAACAGGCATTGCCCACGCATCAGGCTCACAGTGTACTCACCTATTTGTCTGGAGGACCGTAGTGTAGTGTGTACTGGGTGAGGACCCCATCCACCAGTTTGTCCAACTCCTCCGCGGTGAAGGCAGGGGCCCTTTCCCCAGACACATGAGCCATTGTCCCTTCCAGACTGATGTCACAGCAGCACTTGCAGTGTGTTTCTTCTTCTCTGTTGAAGGTCAGGTATCAAGTCAGTGAACAGATAGAAAATGGCGGTCACGTCCGCGGCGGTGCGTACCGTCACCGCCGGCGTACATCGTCATTGGCTCCTGGAACCCATAGGGCTCAATGATAACCAATGCTAAATTGCACGACGGTCTTTGACCGCCTACCGCGATGCTGCACAACACCAGCGCAGTTACCTCATTTCCCCTTGTCCCTCCTTACAGGTCAGGTAACTGCCACTTCAGGGGGGCACATGGCATGGCACCTAACTGCGTCACAGCACATTTTGACAGAAATACAAACAAACTATGCCACACATGTATTTACTCACATTACTGCAAAAACAATTGTGCAACCTATGTGGTACATGACCCTCTGCTCGCCATTCTCCTCCATAGGGCTCATCCGCTGGGGCAGAGGATGAGATGGCGTCATCCTCCAGTGTACAGACACCTGGTGGACCTGTCAACAATGGAAGACAGACACATCATTATCACCTGCAGACTTGATCGTTCCACAATCCAAGAAATGTGTGCCCAATTGGAGCCAGACCTGATGTCAGCTATCCGCCATCCCACAGGAATCCCCCCTCTAGTGCAGGTCCTGTCAGTGCTCCATTTCCTGGTAAGTGGCTCCTTTCAAACTTCAGTGGCCATGGCATCAGAGATGTCTCAGCCAATGTTTTCTAACGTGTTGACATGAGTGTTGTCAGCCCTGCTGAAACACATGCGCAGCTACATCATTTTTCCTCAGGTGGAGCATTTGCCCACAGTGAAAGCTGACTTCTATGCCCTCGGACATATCCCCAACATAATTGGTGCCATTGATGGTACACATGTGGCATTTGTCCCCCCCGCTGAAATGAACAGGTGTACAGAAATCAAAAAATCTACCATTCTATGAATGTGCAGATGGTGTGTTTGGCAGACCAGTACATCTCTCATGTGAATGCCAAGTATCCTGGCTCTGTGAAGACGCTTACATTTTGAGGAATAGCAGTACCCTTATGTGATGGGCCAACTCCAGAGGCACAGGTTGTGGCTAATAGGTGAGCCCAAGGTCCCCAGACAGTATGAATAGGTGTCTGGATATGGGGTAGTCACTAAGGGTTGGTGTGTGTCTAACAGATATCCCTCGACATTTGCAGGTGACTCTGGTTACCCCAACCTCTCATGGCTACTGACCCCAGTGAGGAATGCCAGGACAAAGGGAGAGGAACACTACAATGAGGAACATGGGCAAACTAGGCGTATTATTGAGAGGACTTTCGGCCTCCTGAAGGCCAGTTTCCGGTGCCTCCATCTAACAGGTGGCTTCCTATACTACTCACCGAAGAAGGTGTGCCTGATAATCATGGCATACTGCATGTTGCACAACCTGGCTTTGTGATGCCAGGTGCCTTTTCTGCAGCAAGATGGGCCTGATGATGGTATTGTGGCAGCTGTGGAGCCTGTGGACAGTGAGTAAGAGGAGGCAGATGAAGAAGATACATTGTATAAGTCAGTCTCTCAACCTCTGTCTATGGACACTGACAGTTCACTTTGGCTTTCCATTTCACAGATATGGGTACCTCTTTCTACCTTCTGCTATATTTACTGCTGCCCAACAACTGTCTAACAGTGATATGAGCAAATTAACATTTGCATTGATATTTGTGGATGATGTTGTAATTATACATTTGTGAAAGTACAGACCGGCTCCTGATTGGTTTGTGATTCAAGGGTTTTTATTTATGTGCTAATGTGTAGAATGGAATGTGGAAGGGGGTGATGGTGGAGGAAGGTCCATAGTAGAGTCCAGTCTATTGGTATCACAGGTGCATTGTCCAATGGGGCATAGGGAGGGGAGTAATGGCAGTTGAAGGTGGACAGGGTGACAGAGTGGGACAGAAGGGTGACAATCAGGAGAGTCTTATTTCCTGACGGGGTTTGGCAATGTTCTCTGTCTTCTGCCTGGATCGCAGGGACCGTTTGTGGGGTGGTTCTCCTTCTGCAGAGTCCTGTGGCGGGACCTCCTGTCCACTAGTGCTGGCAGATGTGGAAGGCTGTTCATCGTTTGGGCTGGTGTCGGGGGCCCGGTGGTATGCCACTGTCCCCCTCATGGTGTTGGCCATGTCTGCCAGCACCCCAGCAAGGGTGACCAGGATGGTGTTAATGGACTTCAAGTCCTCCCTGATCCCCAGGTACTGTCCCTCCTGCAGCTGCTGAGTCTCCTGAAACTTGGCCAGTACTGTGCCCATGGTCTCCTGGCAATGGTGGTATGCTCCCACAATGTTTGATAGTGCCTCATGGAGGGTAGGTTCCCTGGGCCTGTCCTCCCCCTGTTGCACAGCAGTCCTCCCAGCGTCCCTGTTATCCTGTGCCTCTGTCCCCTGAACCATGTGCCTACTGCCACTGACCAAGGTCCTGATTTGCTTGGGTTAGTGGGTTTGCCTGGGGTCCCTGTAGGGGTGGACACACTGCTGATTGACGTGTCCTGGGGACAGTGGCATGGGCCCGCTGGGTGGGTGCTGTGCTGGTGTTTCCTGAGGGGGGATGCTCTGTGGTGGGTTGGGACTGTGGCAGGGGCACCTCTAGTGCACTTTACTAGGGACTTACTAGTACATCACATATGCCAATTATGGATAAGCCAATCACATACACATCTTGTATAGGAGCACTTGCACTTTGGCACTGGTTAGCAGTGGTAAAGTGCCCAGAGTAGCAAAAACAGCAAAAACAGAGTCCAGCACACATCAACAACCTGGGAAACAGAGGCAAAATGTTAAGGGAGACCACACCAAGCATGAAAGGTCTAACAGAGGGGCCCTCTTAGTCTTGTGAGGAAAGGATGGGAGAAGCCTTTCAAACAACCCAAGGATATAGTGGACTATGTCTTAGATTTGAGAGGGCCTATGCCACATTAGCATCATTTTTATGACACTAATGTGGCCCAACGAGGCCCAATTTGCTGAGCTGTGAATGAATTGTGACACTTTGCAAACCCTTGTGCCACATTATTACCTGTGCTGTAATGTATGTGGGCATGTTCCCCCATTAGGGGGGCTGACAAAATGTCACAAAGAAGCCTAAAAGATTTATTTGCACCATTTTTTCAGCATTTATAACACCTGCTCAGAACAGGTGTTAAAAAGGGGCATGACATTGGTTACAATGGGCCCATATGTACTGTTCAGGGTTAGCACCACTTTTGCCGCTCACCAAGAACAGTACTTCAATAGCGTAAAAAATAATGACGCTATTGCCCCCTACCCTGCGCCACAGTACGTAGTATGTTAAAAACAATGCACACTTTGTGGCAGTGGGGGGGTGCTAGGAGTGCGGGAAAGTAGATCTGCACTGGGTGCAGTGCCACTTTTCTTAATTTCTGCCCCTATGCACTTAGCCTACTCTCCCGTATAGCTAAATACATGAAGAAGGCAAACAAAAATCTGCAGGACAGCCAGGTGCTTGTGAAGCACTGGTATAACCAGAAGGCAGCCTTGGTGGAGTATCAACCTGGTCAGCTGGTGCAAGTGTTGTAGCCTATGGCTCCTTACACCCTCCAGGACAAGTGGATCTGGCACTACCGGATTGTGGAAAGGAAGGGGGAGGTAACCTATTTGGTTGACTTAGGCACACCAAGAAACCGTCACAGAGGCCCTCATTACAACCCTGGTGGTCAGTGTTAAAGCAGCGGTAATACCGTAAAGATGCCGGCAGAAAATAAATGGGATCACGACCGTGGCGGAAACCGCCAACATAGACAGCCACTTCAACATCCGACCGCCACGGCGGTAAAAACAAACAGCATGGCGGACACCGCCAACAGACAGGCAGGAGACAAAGTACCTCCCACTGTCTTAAAAGAGGTCTATCCGCCACCTTTTCCGGGGCGGAACCAACGGGACCAAAAGCACAATGGAAACAATACACAGAAGGGAAAACACTCACCTCTCGACACCCAACGAGGAACCAGGACACCATGGAGCCTGAACTTCACATCCTGCCCATGTTGGTTTACCTCCTCTTCTATCAGGAGTACGAACGGCGGCGGCAGCGACCATGGTGAGTACTGCACCTACAACACAGGGGAGGGTGGGAGGAAAGAGAGTGACACACACACACAACATGTAACACCCCCACCCTCACCCTCTCACACAACATACGCACAAATACATGCAGCAACATTACATATAAAAAATCCCCCCATCCCCCTGGAAGAAAGCAAGGAAAAAAGGAAATGATTGTAACAATTGTAATCATAAAAAATCCATTAGTCAAAAGTCAAAATTCAGTGTATACAAATATGTACACCACCTACACAAGTTTGGATAGGGTACAAATCATTGTCCGTGGACCACTGGGGCCACAATGCATGGGCAAGCCCCACACATGATACCTGACTGAAAACGGAGAGAACACTGCAGGGACATCAGATCAAAAATATACAGGCACCTCAGGGGGAGGCGGAGGTGGGGGCACCTCAGCCTGATGAACGCACAACGCCACTGCTGCACGAGGGGGCTCCATGCCCATTGATGTATCCTGGGGAATGCAAAGCCACAGTCTCTCAAGTCTCTTAAGTGGGTGGTTTGCCCACTGCTTTATCCTGGGGAGTGCAAAGCCACAGTCTCTAAAGTGGATAACAGTCTCCACTGGTTCTGGAGGTGGCTTTGTGCCCAGAGTGCTTCATCCTGCCAAGGACAGAGGTAGTGGATGTGATACTCCACTGGTTCTGGAGGGGGCTTTGTGCCCAGAGTGCTTCATCCTGCCAAGGACAGAGGTAGTGGATGCCTTTCTCCACTGGTTGTGGAGGGGGCTTTGTGCCCAGAGTGGTTCATCCTGCCAAGGACAGAGGTAGTGGATGTGATACTCCACTGGTTCTGGAGGGGGCTTTGTGCCCAGAGTGCTCCTCGTGCAGTGTGGTGGTACAATTCCCTCACCTCGGTGTGCGTGCCACGAGATTTGCGAGGTTCAGGTAGCATGATACGCCATGGAGGCAGCGCCATACCCCACACTTCTGCGGCTGTGCCTTCCACCTGCAGGTGCAAACAGTGATGGAAGAAATGCCTCATGGAAGCTGCCCATGGTCCAGGAACTCTCCCCCAGCCTCAGACGACTGACCACTGGGGATGGTAGCCATGTCAGCGGTGGTGCCTGTGTCCGAGGATGCCGTGGGGCCGGTGGCGGTGTCTGTTGCGGTGGTGCTCGCGACGGTGTGTGTTGCAGCAGTGCTGGCGGCGGTGCCGGGGGTGGTGCAGGTGGCGGTGAAGGTGGCGGTTGTGGTGGTGGGGTAGCTTGCGGTGTTTGTCGCCGTACAGGTTAGCGTGGTCGTAGACAGAAAGTGTGACACTGATCCCTCAGTCGGTGCCACCATGCCCTCTCCTGACCTGCTCTTCAGCTTTTGGCCCTTCCCCAGCTTTGATGGTGTCACAGTTGTCTTGCCACTATCCCCTTTGTTTTTTGCTGAGCCCTTGGTGACTGGTACTTTCGGCTTCTCCCTCCGGGATGTGGGCACCTTTTTCACCTGGGCATGTGGCGGAATTTCCTTGCCCTTGCTAAGTGGTACACTGGCAGCCCTGATGTGTGGCGCACTCGATGACCCCGCAGTTGCTGGCACCACTGTGCCTGGGGATTTGGTGGCCGAGGTGCTGAGCTGGGACCTGGGAAGCCTGGCCCTAGGGGAAGGACTGGGGGGAGGTGAAGGGATGACATCAAGGTTTGCCAGGAAATGTTTTTTGGACACACTGGGATGGGAACATGGAGGGGGTTTGGGAGTGGAGGTAGAGGTAGTGGTTGTAGAAGGTGTACGTCTGCTGAATTTGGGTGAAAGTGCATGGGCCGGAGGCTGTTGTGAAGTGGATGGCTGTTGGGTGGGTGTGTGCTTGCGTTTGTGTGCTTTGGGAGGAGGGCTCACTGACACACTGGGAGAGGACACGGGGGATGTGTGAATGGTAATGGGGTGGTGAGTGCACGTGAATGGTGTATGGTGATGGGCGTCCTGGTGATGGAGGCAGTGGCTGAGGATGTAGTGCATGCAGGTGTGAGTGGACATGAGACAGGGAGGGAGGAGGAGGACGTGGAGGAGGGGGACACAGTGGAGGCAGTGGATGTTGGTGTGTCTGCATGGGGATGGTGCTTGCCTGAGTGCCTGTGGGATGTGTGGTGCTTATGTTTGCCTGAGCCACTCTTGTGTGTTGATGAGTGTGCATGCTGCTCTGATGGTGTGCTTGGGATAGGCTGGGTCTGGGTGGAGGAAGTTGGAGGGGGGAGGCTGGACACAGGGGCAATGGCTGCCATCAGTGCTGAGGCCAGAGCCTGAAATGCTCTCTGCTGGGCTGCCTGCCCAGAATGAATGCCCTCCAGGTATGCATTTGTCTGTTGCAAATGCCTCTCTACACCCTGGATGACATTCACAATGGTAGATTGCCCAACAGTGAGGGATCTCAGGAGATCAATAGCCTCCTCAATGAGGGCAGCAGGGCTGACTGGGGCAGGGCCTGAGGTGCCTGGGGCGAAGGAGATGCCCACCCTCCTGGGTGAGCAGTCACAGGACACACGCTGAGGGGCCGCTGGGAGGGCGGTGCTGGTAGGTGGGTGGCGGATGTACCTGTTGATGCACACAGGTGCCCGCCACCGCAAGGGAGCTCCCATCAGAGGAGGAGTCGCTGTCAATGCTGTCTGCTCCTGTTGCCGCTGTGGAGCTCCCCTCGCCCTCCGTCCCACTGGTGGCTTCAGACTCTGAATAGTGGGTTGCGGCTCCCTCCTGCTCCGGTGCCAATGCTCCTCCGCCTGATAATGCTATTGCACACAAGAACAGTGAGACCAAAAAAAGGGGGGGAGACAGAAGAAAGACATGTTCAGTGCATGCAACACCACTACCGTTGGTAGACACAACACACAGGGAGCAGCCCTCAGCACTACGCCAGGCACTGACAGTTCCTAGAAATTTCAGCTGATCATGGGGTACGAGGCCTAAGACCAATTGCTGCACACCTGGAAGTCACAGGAGCCTGACTAGGTGTAGATGGCTATTACCACTGGTGGGTTTCGGGTGCCACATGGCCTGCCTCACAAGGGACCTACCCACCAAGTTCACCCTGGCCTAGGGGAACCCACTGCCCACCTTCCCCACCCAGACACCTCGTAATGCGTGCAGAGTCAGCTGAATGACAGTGTACTCACCCCCTTGTGGCTGCTGTGATGCCCTCAAGCGCCCATCCAACTACGGATATGCCACCACCAGGATCCGTAACATCAGGAGGATCATGGTGTGACGGGCACCCTTCCCACATTGGGAGTCCATCCCCAGCTGGGCCTCCACCGTCTTCTTGCTCCAGTGGCGCAGGTCCTCCCATCTTTTCCGGCATTGGGTGCTCCGTCTGTGTTAGACCCCCAGAGTCCGGACGTCCTTGATGATGGCACGCCAAATACCCTTCTTCTGGTAGACACTGACCTAGAGGAATGGTACAAGGGGAAAGGAAATTACTTTCCTGACATGACCGTCATACTCATTGCCCCTAGTTCCCACCCTTGCCCTGACGCACAGACACTCCCCATCTGCACATGCAGGCCTCAGCCCCCCATGTATCTTCCATCCACACCACTCAAAAACAGGCTTTGCTCATGCAGCATGCTCACAGTGTACTCACCTGTTTGTCTGGAGGACCGTACAGTTGCGTGTACTGGGGAGGACCCCATCCACTAGTTTCTCCAATTCCTACGAAGTGAAGGCAGGGGCCCTTTCCCCAGACACATGAGCCATCGTCACTTCTAGACACAGGTCACAGCAGCACTTGCAGTGTAGGTCCTCTCCTGTTCAAGGTCAGGTATCAACTGAGTGAACAGACAGAAAATGGCGGTCACTTCCGCTGCAGTGAGTACCGTCACCGCCGGCGTACATCGTCATTGGCTCCTGAGGCCCATAGGGCCCAATATTAACCAATGCAGAATTGCACCGCGGTCTTTGACCGCCCACCGCAACAGTGTAGAACGCCAGCGCAGTTACCTCATATCCCCTTGTCCCACCTTACAGGTCAGGCAGCCGCCATTTCAGGAAGCCACATGGGATGGATTTTAACTGCGTCACACCTATCTAGGCCGGGAATATAGACAGATACCGTCACATTGCGGATTAATATCGTTTCTGCAAATAACACATTGTGATACCTCAATGTTGGATGACTGTCTGCTCGCTGTTCTCCATAGGGCACGTCCGCTGGGGCAGGTGATGAGATGGCGGCATCCTCCAGTGTACAGACCCCTGGTGGACCTTTCGACAATGGAAGAGAGACACATCCTAGTCATCTACAGACTTGAACGTGCAACAATCCAGGAACTTTGTGCCCAGATGGAGCCGGACCTGATGTCAGCAATCTACCATCCCACAGGAATCCCCCCTCTAGTGTAGGTCCTGTCTGTACTCCATTTCATGGCCAGTGGGTCTTTTCCAACAACAGTGGCCATGGCATCAGGGATGTCCCAGCCAATGTTCTCTAACATGTTGTCCAGAGTGTTGTCTGCCTTGCTGAAACACATGCGCAGCTGCATCGTTTTCCCGCAGGTGGAGGATTTGCCCACAGTGAAATGTGAATTTTATGCCCTTGGACAAATCCCCAACATCATTGGTGCCATTGATGGTAAACATGTGGCATTTGTAACCCCCGCAGGAATGAACGGGTGTACAGAAACTGGAAGAGCTACCATTCTATGAATGTGCAGATGGTGTGTTTGGCAGACCAGTACATCTCCCATGTGAATGCCACATATCCTGGCTCAGTCCATGACTCTTACATTTTGAGGAATAGCAGCATCCCTTATGTGATGGGACAACTCCAGAGGCATCATGTGTGGCTAATAGGTGAGCCTAAAGTCCCCACACAGTTTCATTTGGTGTCTGGGTATGGGGCTGTCCCTAAGGGTTAATGTGTGTCTAACAGTTGTCCCTCGACATTTGCAGGTGACTCTGGTTACCCCAACCTGTCATGGCTACTGACCCCAGTGAGGAATCCTAGGACAAGGGCAGAGGAGTCCTACAATGAGGCACATGGGCAAACTAGAAGGGTGATCGAACGCACCTTCGGTGTCCTGAAGGCCAGATTCCGGTGCCTCCATCTGACAGGTGTCTCCCTATACTACTCACCAAAGAAGGTGTGCCAGATAATCGTAGCCTCCTGTATGCTGCACAACCTGGCTTTGCCACGCCAGATGCCTTTTCTGCAGGAGGATGGGCCAGATGGTGGTCTTGTGGCAGCTGTGGAGCCTGTGGGCAGTGAAGAAGAGGAGGCAGAAGAAGAGGATATTGACAACCGAAACAACATCATCATGCAATACTTCCAGTGAGACACAGGCAATAAGATGCCACTGCTTCCCACATCTCATTCTATTGTTGGAACTAGCATAAGTCTGTCATTTTCATTTAGTGTATGGACCCTGACTTGTCACTTTGACTTTCCATTTCACAAATCTGGGTCCCACTTTGTGCCCTCTGCTATGTTTACTGCTGGCCTACAGCTGTGTTACATTGGTATGTGAACAAGTAAATTGACATTGCTATATTCCATAGTTCTTGCAATTACACATTTGTGAAAGCACAGACTGACTCCAGATTGTTTTGTGATTGAAGTGTGTTTATTCCTATGCTAATAAGTGGAGGGGGTTGTAAAATGGGCTGGGGGGATGGTGGAGGAATGTCCATGGCAGAGTCCAGTCTATTTGTTTCACAGGTGCATTGTCCAAAGGGGCAGAGGAAGTGGACCAATGGCAGTTTAAGGATGGACAGGGTGACATAGTGGGACAGAAGGGTGACATTCAGGGGGGTCTCATTTCCTGGCAGGGGTCTTGACAATGTTCGCTGTCTTGTTCCTGGATCTCAGGGACCATTTGCCGGTGGTTCTCCATCTGCAGGGGGTGGGGTGCTGGTGTCCTATTGTTCCTGTGGTGGTGCCTCCTGTCCACTAGCGCAAGCAGAGGTGGAGGGCTGTTCCTCGTCCAGGCTAGTGTCAGGGGGCCCTTGTTGTGCCACTGTGTCCCTCCTGGTGTTGACAAGGTCTGCCAACAACCCTGCAATGGTGACCAGGGTGTTGTTAATGGACTTCAAGTCCTCCCTGATCCCAAGGTAGTGTTCCTCCTGCAGTCGCTGGGTCTTCTGAAACTTGGCCAGTACCATTGCCATTGCCTCCTGGGAATTATGGTAAGCTCCCATGATGTTGGAGAGTGCCTCGTGGAGAGTGGGTTCCCTGGGCCTGTCCTCCCCCTGTCGCACAGAAGTCCTCCCAGTTTCCCTGTTATCCTGGGCCTCTGTCCCCTGAACCGAGTGCCCACTGCCCCTAGGTTCCTGATTTTCTTGTGTTGGGGGGTTTGCCTGGGTTCCCTGTAGTGGTGGACACACTGCTGATTGACGTATCCTGGGGACAGAGTGATGGGCTCGCTGGGTGGGTGCTGTGCTGGTGTTTCCTGAGGGGGGAGGCTGTGTGGTGGCTTGTGACAGTGTTAGGGGAACCGACTGTCCCGAGGTCCCAGATGGGCCGGGCTGGTCATCTTGATCCAGGCGTGCAAAGCTACTGTTTTCACTGTGGGCCTCTTCTGTGGGGGGACTGGTTATGTCTGGCACCTCCTGTCCGGTGACGTTGGGTAGGGGTCCTGTTGAAGTGTAAATGCGCAGTTATTGTATCTGTGTGTGCCATTGTGTGCAATGGGTGGTTGACCCTCTACTACAGTGCTTGCATTATGGGTTTGGTCCTTGTGTGATAAGTGATTTTGGGGCATGAGTGAGTCTCTGTAGTGGACATGCTTTGGTGATGGGTGTCCATGCATTGGTGTTACATGCAGGGCTTGGTTTTGGGATGTGTGGGTTGTGTTGGTAGGGTATCTGTGGGTTGTTGGGGTGATGGGGGTGAGGGTAAGGGTGGGAGTATGTGATGGCATGCAGGTGGGGTGGGGGAATAAGGTAGTAAAGATTTGCCTTACTAGAGTCCAGTCCTCCTGCTACTCCTGCCAGGCCCTCAGGATGCAGTATTTCCAAGACTTGCTCCTCCCATGTTGTTAGTTGTGGGGGAGGAGGTGGGGGTCCACCGCCAGTCCTCTGTACAGCAATCTGGTGTCTGGAGGCCACGGAATGCACCTTCCCCGTAGGTCGTTCCACCTCTTTCTGATGTCATCCCGTGTTCTTGGATGCTGTCCCACTGCGTTGATCCTGTCAACAATTCTGCACCATAGCTCCATCTTCCTAGCAATGGAGGTCTGCTGCACCTGTGATCCGAATAGCTGTGGCTCTACCCGGATGATTTCCTCCACCATGACCCTGAGCTCCTCCTCAGAAAACCTGTGGTGTCCTTGAGGTGCCATGATGTGGTGTGGGTGATGTGTGAGGTGGTGTCTGTTGTGATGTGTGAGGGGGTATGTTGGTGTGTGTTGTTTGAGGTGCGTGGATGTTGTCTAAGTGATGGTGTTGTGTGTCTGTGGATGCTGGTGTTGTTTTAGGTAGTGTCTCTCTGTGGCCTGCATTCAAATTTCTGGTAGTAGGGGTTTGTGGGTAATGTGGGTGTGTGCTTTATATTGGATTGGGTGTGTGGATGTGTATCAGGTGTGTGCATTTCGATTTGTCCAATGTAGTTGTGATTTGTAAATGTGTGTGTATTTTGAGCCCAGCGGTATGTACCGCCAATGGATTACCGCAGTTGAAAGACCGCTGCATTGATTCGTGGGTCGTGATAGTGTGGGCGTATTCTTGTTGGCGTGACGGTGTCGGTTTTGTTATCGCCAGTTTATCACTGACTTTTGGTGTGGCGGACTTGTGTGGGTGTCTGTATTGTGGCGGATTCCGGGCTGTGGGTCGTAATACCTGTAGCGGAATTCCTTGGCCGCAGCGGTCTGTTGGCGGTCTTCTGCACGGCAGTAAGCGGGATTTACTGCCAGGGTTGTAATGAGGGCCATGTTAATCTCCTAAAACCACACCAGGACAAGGCTGACATGACCATGTTGATGGTCACAGATGGAGGACAGGAGGAAAAGAGTGAGCCATTCCCTGAACTCCCGTCAACCAATCTCCAAGATGGTACAGTGGAGGGTCTTGAGTTTTCTGACACACTCACTGCACAACAACAGGCTAACCGCAGACAGGTTCTCAGTCAATTTGCAGAGCTCTTTTTTTTTACCCCTGGTCAGACAACATGGTACCAATGATGTGGACACTGGTGACAGCCTCCATGTTAAAAACAAGTTGTACAGACTGTCATACTAAGTCAAGAAATGCATAGAAGATGTAGCGCTAGGGGTAATTGAACCCTCCAATAGTTTCTGGGCCAGCCCAGTGGTACTTGTCCCCAAGCCTCACTCAAAAGGTGGGAAACCTTTGAGATGAGATTTTGTGTGATTACAGGGGGTTGAATGCAGTCACTAAGACAGATGCACACCCCGTTGCCAGTGCAGATGAGCTCATTGATAAGCTCAGGCAGCCAACTTCCTAAGTACCTTTGACCTAACCTCAGGGTACTAGCAAACTGGTCTGACACAGGGAGCAAATAAGAGAGCTGCATTCTCTACCCCTTTGGACCACTTTCAGTTTAAAGTGATGCCTTTTTGGTTTAAAGAATACACCTACTACTTTTTAAAAGTTGCTGAATAGAGTCCTATCAGATTTGGCTTTAATGCAACCCTTATGGTTGATATAGCTGTCTTTATCACCCCTTGGGAGGATCACCTGGTCCAACTCAGAGACAGCTTGCAGGCCCTAAAGCAAGCAGGCCTCACTATCAATGCCAGTAAATGCCAGCTTGGGCAGAGTTCTGTTGTCTACTTGGGCTACTTGGTGGGTGGAGGCCAAGTTAGACCTTTCCAGACCATTCTGGATTGGCAGCCTCCCACAACTCAGACTGAGGTCAAAGCCTTTTTTTAGGCCTGACAGGGTACTATAGGAGGTTTCTGAAAGGGTATGGTACTGTTATGTCCCCTATCACTGAGTTAACCTCTAAAAAGCAGCCTCAAAGGTTCATTTGGACCACAGCCTGTCAAAATGTCTTTGACACACTGAAATCAGCCATATGCTCAGCACTTGTCCTAAAAGCACCTGATTATGGGAAACAATTCATTGTTCAGATAGACACTTCTGAACTTGGGATTGGGGTAGTGTTGTCACAGACCAAAGATGAGGGTCAGGATCAGCCAGTAGGTTTTATTAGCAGGTGGCGTCTTTCCAGGGAGCAGCATTAGAGTGCTATTGAGAGGGAAGCCTTTGCTGTAGTTGGTCCTAGAAGAAGCTGACACCCTAGCAGTTTGGGATTCACTTTAAGGTTCAATCTGACCATAGGCCTATCAGGTGGTTGATGCAGATGAGAGGAGAGAACCCCAAATTGTCAAGGTGGCCCATTTCCCTACAAGAGATGGACATTTAAGTAGAACACAGACCAGGGACTGGCCATGCACTGCAGATGGCCTTTTCAGGTTTTTCCACTTAGATGATGAGGACTACCAGAAGGGAGGTTAATGCTCATCCCCTCTCACCTATGAGGGGGTCATGTTTTAAAGTGCCCTTTTTGGATGGTAACCCCCAACCCCCAATATTTGCTGAAGGATGCTGTTTTGACCTATTAAGGTACTGAGGCCTGCTAACCAGACCTCAGTAGTTATGATCTTTCCCTTAAACTGAATGCTGAATTGTATAGGCCAATTGGCAAGAACTTTACCACCATGTCTAACTCCCTGATTGCTTGGTTTATTTCCCCCTTGTATGGTATCAAATACTGTGCTTTATAACCCTGAGCAGGATGAACCCTGGTGGCGTCCGTAGAGGATGCCCATCAAGATACCAGCTTTCTGTTGCCTTGGTGGGCTCTCCTGAGCCATTTGCCACCTAGACAAGGGTCTGCCCTCCTGCTGGTCGTGCTAACACTTCCTCTAGGATAAAAACAAAAGACCTGGGCAGGAAGGATGTCACACTTCCTCCTTTCCAGGATGGCTAGTGTTTACAGCAACAAGGCGGTGAGCCTCAAAGGCTTTCACCACCCTTGATGTGTAATCTCTTGTCCCCCACTCGAGGCCAAAGCCCTTTGCTCCCTGTCCAGTCTGACAGTCAGGAAAATTAGTTATTCAGGAGGTGTGCACCTCCAAATGCTAGCCACACTTTTAGCCGAGGGAAGGTTCTGCCATGTTGGCAAATGTTAGAAATAGTGGGTTCTGGGTAGAAAAGTGACGTACTTCCACAGGAAGTCATCACTTCAAGGGCAGACTAGACACGGGGTCCACATATTAGAACTGTGTGATCGACATGTGCCTGTGAAGAAAACTCAAGGGGAACTGCAGTGAATGCCAGAAACTAAAGCAGACTCCCCTGACTGGTAGAATCAGTCAACAGCAACCTGCAGAAGAATCGTCATGCTGCATCACAAGAAGTACAACCCGTCGGGTCTCTCTTGAGTGAGTCAAAAGAAAGTGGGTGACCTGCACCCCAGCAGTAGTAGTGAGGCTCTCATCAGGTTTCAAGCCGCTTCCCATTCCGGATGATCTCCAGCTAACGGAGTAACCATGGACTACTTTGGCCACTGTCAAGGCTTGTCTGTCACCAGCTTCTCGACATCACCAACTCCAGAACAGTACCCAGAAGAGTGACCAACATTGGCAACGACCCCACTCCTGAGATCCTGTATCCTAGCAGGAGTCAACTTCAAGAGGAGCAGCATCTTTGGCACGTCCAGTCCAGTGACTGACAGCTGCAAGGCCACATCTGCTCCCGGAGCCGCAGGACATAGTGGTAACATTCCAGCTGTGGAATCCAGGTCCTGGGACACCAAAGACCTCTACTTTCCAACGGTAGAGTCTGAGTCCAGTGTGCTTTTGTCGAGTGCTACAATTTTGACAGTGCCCGTTAGCACCAAGGACAGCCAAAGATCATCTGCACCCGGACTCCCTGGACAATGTAAGTAGAAGCTGACTGTTGAGGCTTGAACTAGGGACCAGCGAAACCTTAACTCCAAGTGGGTTCCCCAGAGCTCACCCCACAAGCGACCGATTGCACACTATGGTTTTCCCCATTGACTTCAATGATAGTCGTTTGACCATTAAAAGTGCTGTATTTTTCAACGCTTCAAAAATTCACAACTCCTGTTGTACGTAAGATACAATGTTTGTTTTGGTGTCTAAAGTAAGATAAAAATCTGCTTTATTTTTTTTAATTGGTGTTTGGATTTATTTTGAGTCATGTAATTTACTTATTGCCCATGTGGGTGTTGTGAAATGCTTTACACATGTTCCTCTAAGTGGCCTGACTGCTCTATGCCACACTAGCAGGACCAAGCTAAGGTTTACTAGTGTGAATCCAAGGTCCACTTCTTGGTAAAGTGCTAGTATTACATGGTAAGACTTCCCAGTCATACCACATAATACTGCCACTTTGCTACATTCACCATTCTGGGTGAGGGATCTGGAGCATGCCATAAACACTCTCTGGCACCATAACTGTCCAAAGTCATGCACAAAACCAATGTTGTACTGACTTCTGATGAAAATTGTCACTTTCAGCCAGTTGGAAACACAGCAGGCTCTAGTAAGAGCAATCAGTTCAGCCTCAACAGAAAATATTCTTTGAAGAGGAAGTTTAATAACTCCTGAAATTATGCAGATTGCAGAGGCAGCTTGCACACTTCCTCCATTTTCTCGCAAACGTGAACCATCCACATGTAGCAAAATATCAGACTTGGGTACTGGCTCATCTTGTACATCTGGTCTCAGCTTGGTGCATATTTCAGTGACATTGAGAAAGTCATGCTCCACTTCACATTCATCATTTTCATTGTCTGGGAAAGGCAATAGTGCAGCAGGATTTAGAACAGAACTTGACAATCCCATTTTTGGCTGCAAGTATGGTTTGTTCATGTTAAGTAAAGTGGCTAGTTGTCAAATGCTGGGTTCTAGTCCTTGTCAACAGTAACTACATAGAAAGAGAAACACAAACGGTCAATGGGTTTACCCATAACTGTGTTTTCACACCACTCTATGCTGACACTGACGGCCGCCACCGCTTTAAAGCATCCTGGCACCGCAGAAGCTATGGGATAAAGAGTAACAGAGAAACAGGCCACAGACCTTGCGATGTTTCCGTATAACAGTGCAAGCAATGAGAGTGTAGTCCTCCCTCTCACTGCAGAAAAGTGCAAATGACTTATTGTAATCAGGCCTTCCCATCCCTGACTGTCCTCATGCAACTTTATAGACAGGAAAGCCTGGCACAAATCAATAACCAAGAACTACTCAAATGGAATCTGAAACAAAATCATTGCTGGATTCAATATCACAGGACAACAGGGAACAACAATGTTGTCCACTTTCCTCAAATCTTCAACAATGCAATATTTTCCACTTGGCTTTTGTAAGCCCATAATAGGTGAATTGCATGGACTCCCCATAATCTTTTTCAGAATACCTTGTTGAATCGTATATTCAATTACCTGAGTACTCCCAGCAATTGTTTCAGGTGTCACATTACATTAGGGTTTTCTCGGGTATTCAGCATTTGGCTTTACTGTGATTTGAATGGGTTCCACACCTTTTGATCAACTGAATGTCCTTCCCTGCAAAACCTCAAAACTCATACCTAACTGCATCTTTAGGGTCTGGCGGAAAGTCATTAATGGTCATCATGGTAAACAATGCAGTGTAAGAACCATCATTCAGTTTGAAAGTAACATCCTCATGATGAGTTTGCATTTCTACACCTTTTAGCGTACAATAGATAACACTTTTGTGCTTGCATAGGGGAGCTCTCCTCAAAATACTCACTGGACTAGAATCACACACCACAAATCAGTGATTCTCCTCAAAGGACCTTATTTTCACAGGTACTTCTGATGTTTCTGAGGTTGTCATTTGTTTATTAGCAATTCCTATAACTTGGATCATTTACCCCCAGAGGAGTAGGTCTGGTCTTTTACTGTTCTCAGAGTAGAATGGGTAAACATCAGTGTCAACCGAAAATGACATGGGGTGGCCATTCACCTCACCATCTACGAATGGACCACTCTGGTCTACCTCCAAGACTGCATCAAGTGCATCAGCAGACTTTATGACTACCAATGGTGTCTCCTCCCTCTTGCCTGGCAGCTTGCTGCCTGAGGCTTTAAAGGGTTGGATACCTTTTTTGCTCTTGTCAAAGCTCTTCCCTGGAGGGTCCCCCTGCACTGAGAAACTGTCCCAAGTCAGGCCAGGCTTCCTCAGATGCAATTCTCTCCTCAGGCATCAGGGCCTTACTCTGGGGTGAGTTCTCCCCCTGATCGTGTGTGGAAGAAGAGGCTGGATCAGCAGATCTCTAGCCCTTCCTCTTGGTTTTAAGGTGCTTGGCCATAGTTTCAGGCTCTAGCTCTTCAGATTTATGATGACGTGCAGCCTTCGCCCTTGTTCTTACACACCCACCGAGGGAGACCCAGCATTTCTGCATGAGCCCTCTTTTCTACCTCTGCCCATGCAGAAGTTTACAAATCATTGCCCAATAGATACTCCACTGGAATAGCAGGAGACACAACCCTCTTCTTTGGGCCAGTAACTCCTCCCCACTCTAAGTTCACCAAAGCCATTGGATGAATCTTAGTCTCATTGTCAGCAGAGGTAATCAGACGACTTGCACCAGGGATCATTTGGTCTGGGGAAACTAGTTTGACTGTCACCATGGGGACACTGGCACCTGGATCCTCAGAGCCTCTACCTCAGTCCCATTGATTTGTGGTCTCTGCCTGTACTTCTCCCAGCTTGGAGGCAAGACAGCCAAGGGTTCAATGTCCACCCTCCCAGGGAAACCAAGGTAGCCTCAGGGTGACCTCTGCCCTCTCCAGAGTCCACTTCTACTCCCATCCCAATATTAACAACACCCTTGGACAGCCCCTTGGGGGGAGTTACTTCTTGGGGCAAACTGCATCACCCCTGTTGTGCCCTGCCTGTTGATAGTCAAAGCATGTATCAGCCTTCTTGGGATCCCAGTTTTTACCCTGATACCTGATACCCCTTTCCTTTGGGCTGGGAAGAGTCTCGGACCCAACCTCCTTGGAGTATCTTTGGGGGCCTGGATAAGACTCTTTCTTTTTACTCTTGTCAGCGCTACCCCTTTTCTCCTGTTGAGAAGTCTGACCACCCTTCTTGAAGTCACCTCCACTATGGGTCTTGGTTTGGATAACCCTGGACGTGACCCATTTGTCAGCTACCTTTGCCATCTCTCTGGTAGAAGACAACTCAGAATCCACTAGATGCTGTTGCAATTTCTCTGCATATAAATTAGTTAGGATATGCTCTTTCATTAAAGGATTATGTTGCCCTTCATATGTGTCAACTGTATTGCCCTTTATCCAGCCCTCTAGTGCTTTAACGGAGGAGTCAACAAATTCTACCCTAGTTTGGTCTTGACATTTTTGGGTATCCCTAAACTTGACTTTGTACTCTTCAGTGGTGAGCCCAAAGTATTTAATGAGTGTCTCTTTCATAAGGGATTAGGAATTAGCCACTTTCTCAGGAAGGGTCAGAAGTCTATCTCTGCCCTTAGCTGGGAATAGTTCCCAAAGTGGAGAGCCCCAGTGCTGTGGATGAACCTTTCTTATTCTCCAACATCTCTCAAATACTGCAAACCACTTCTCTATGTCAACGCCTGCACTGTATGCTTGGACAATCCCTTTAGGGACCTTAGGGACACATGAACCCTCGCTTTCCTTATTAATACTGCTGCCACCATTTTTGGGAATTAATACCAATCTGACCCTTCTCTCTTCTAGGGCTAGTCTCCTCTCTTCAAGCTCAAGCTTCCTCTCCTACAGGGAGAGTTGGTGAAGCTTGCTTTCAAGAGTCCTACACCTCCTTTCAGTAAGGGGGCTACTAGAGTGACTTTTGTACACTTCCCACTGGTGAAGAAGGTCTGGGGAAGGGTTGAGACTCAAGGTCCTCCCCACCTTCCCCTTCACTCACTGAGGCCAAAGCATTCTCCTCTACCCCTACGAGATCTCCTTCTGAGGAGAAAGCCTCTTCCCTAGTTTCTTCTTCCTCAAATGAGCTGAGGGCCAGGTATCCCCTATAAGTGTAGTTTAGAAGCCAGGCTCTTTAGAGGTAGCTGTGGATGAGCAGCCAAGGCTTATCCAGGAGACATGCAAAGCTCATGCAAATCCAATGTAATCACACAGCACTAACACACATATAAGAATACACTCAATGTAACAAAAATAAAGGTACTTTATTATGGTAGCACAACACCAAAATTACTATAGAGGCAAAACTCCTTTAGGAGGTAAGTCATACTCAAGAATTATACACTAGTTGTCAGAAATAGGCATAAGAATAGTTAGAAAACAGTGCAAACAGTGTAAACCACAATAGAGATTAGTCGCCCTGGGGGGAGCACAAACCATATACTAAAAAAATGGAATGCAAGAGTGTCATCCCCACCCAGGTAAGTGGAGTGTGTAGAGGGTCACTGGGGGTACCAGGAAAGCACAAAGGTAAGTACCCCAACACCCCCCAGCAACCAAGAAAGCAGGAGTAAATTACTAGAATTTCCCCATAACACCCACTTATAAGAAAAGAAGAGAATTGCAAAACGCAGAGGTGACAGCAAGAGACCAATGATTGATTCATGAAGAGGAATACCTGTGGAAAGAGGGGACCAAGTCCAGAAGACACAGCAGAGTCCAGTGAGGGCAGGAGCCCCTACCCACCAACCTGAGGATAGCAGGAGTTGGTTGACAGTGAGGGAAGAAAAGTCAGCACTGCAGCCCTGGAGTAGGAGTCGAGTTCCTGGAGGATGCAGGTGATGTCCCACGCCAGAGGAAAGATTGCAGTTGGGTTTGCATGTTCAGATTCCACCCTCAAGCCTTGAGGCTCTGCGGGGACCTAGACCAAGATTCAACAGTAAGTTTCTTATCACCTTGCCAAGGGAGTCTGGGTGCAGAGGTGCTTTGGCTGTCCTTGGTACTGATGGGTCCGCAGTGGCTGGTGTGTTAGCACCACTTGGCAAATGGGTACTTGGGGGTGGACACACGCTATACCCTTTGGAAGCAGAGGTCTTTGGGGGGGGCAGGAATCAACAGTTGGAACTTCGCCACCACGTACGGTGGCTTCGGGTGCAGAGTTGGCTTCTAGCTGTCAATCATGGGTCATGCCAATGAAGTGTTGCTGCTTCTTTCGTGAGCACTCTCATCAGGATGCAGAACCACAGAAGAGGGGTTGTTGCTGACATCAGTCTTAATGCTGGGGGTCTGCTCTGGAGTTGGTGATATCTGAGAGGCCGTTGGTTTCTGGATTGGTGACAGACAACCCTTGGCAGCTGTAAAAGTAGTCTCCTGGTATCTTGACTGCTGGAGGTCATCCGGCAGGGAACAGAGGCTTGAAACTTGCAGAGACCTCACTCCCACTCTTTGGATGCTGGACACTAAGGCCCTCATTGGCATTGACATTGGCGGTAAATGCTGCTTACCACCACGCTGATGGCCGCCAACATACCGCCACTTTGGCTGATATCGGTTATCCATATTATGACACACACAAACCAATCCGACAGAATACTACCACACACCCATACCATTACCACAACAAACAAAAGCCCACCACATTATGACACACAAATCACCACGATGGACATTCAATGGCGCTAAAACATTTGCGGTACATACCGCTGCGCTCAGAATGGACACAAACAAACAAAATAACACAAAATTGGCCAATGCTAAAACCACACACCTGACATTCATACACACACCACACTCACACACCCACACCACTATAAAACATATACCCACATTCCCCACAACCCTTTCCCAACACCAAAAGACTGCAAGAGTTAGCCACCGACATTACAGAGACAACTACACACACACCACTGACACCCATACATCCCTCACGCACCCCACATTGCACACCCCACCACATCACTCAACACCCTCTCACCATCACACAACATACAACACCCATGGTACCACAAAGGCTCCCGTTTCACTGAGGAGGAGTTAAGGGTCATGGGGGAGGAAATTGTCAGGGTAGAGTCACAGCTGTTTGCAGCACATGTACAGCAGATTTCTATTGAAAGGAAGATGGAGCTATGGTGGAGAATCGTGGACAGTGTCAACACCAGGGAAGTGCGTGCTCTATTGGCGACTAGAATGCAAAAACCCAGCACTCTCAAAACAACGTAATTTATGCATTGTGCTGATATGTTGTTGTTTAACCTTTTGCATTGCAGAGTTCAATCCTGAAGACTTATTTTTAATGTGCTTACAAATGCTGTTCATTTGCAATGTATTGCTGCAGGCTTTCAGAGTGTGTTAGGGTGTGGTTCCTTTCCAGGGCCGTCTAGAGACTTTCCCTGCAACATGCCTGGGTGTGGTTGTGGGCTGGGCCAAGACTCTATAAAAAGGAGCCAGCCCAGCTCCAGGTGCTCACTATTCAGAGGTCACGGTGCAAAATAGCAGCTACTTCCTGAGCTCCGGTCCCGGTGGCCTATTTGATCTTCCAGACATTTGACTTTGATTCTTCATTTGGAGATCCTTGTTCTGGGCGGTAAGACAGTGGTTGGTCTGGCCTCCCGACGCTGTTATCGAGAACTCTCATGTTCTTGGGCCTAATTCTTTTATGATTTGACAGAGTACCTTGCTCGTGTGAAATATGCGCGTGAGTGTTTGTGACATTTGCAAGGTGACTTGCGAATCGGCAAGACGCGCAATTCGTTTCATGATAATTTAATCTTGTTAATTATTGTGCTCTACCATTTCTTGACATTTACATGGTGGCTTAAGAATTGGCAAGACGCGCGATTCGTTTTATGGTGTTTTAACTTTGTTGTTCATTGCGCGCTACCATTTCTTGACATTTACATGGTGGTTTAAGAATCGGCAAGACGCGCAATTCGCTTTATAGTGTTTTAACCTTGTTGTTCATTGCGTGCTACCATTTCTTGACATTTACATGGTGGCTTAAGAATCGGCAAAAGACGCGTGATTCTTCTCATTGTACCTTGATCTTGTTATTTATTGTGAGCTGTTATTTCTTGGCATTTACATCGTGGTTTACGAATCGGCAAGACGCACGATTCTCTCCTTGAGTTTAATTCATGTTGTTTATTGTATGCCACTATTCTAAGATATTTATCATGTAATATTCGAGTTGACAAGTTATGTGATTTGTTTTTCCTGAATTCATATTGTGTTATTCATGGTGCACAATCCTTTTATGGTGTTTACTATATATATATATATATATATATATATAAATCTACAATATGTGCAATTTGTGTCGAAACATTTTAAGAGTACACAGAAGATCAGAGTGTCTAGATGCAATATTGTATGGTCCTAGTATGCATTCTCAAAAAAGGATTTATATGACTGGTTTAAAATTTAGTCAGAAAGTTTTTCTGATTCTCATGTAAAGAAAAGTACTTGAATAAGAAAGTTTACATTTAATCCATCTTGATTCCCTTACAGGTATCCGGCCATCTTGAAACTTAGTCATTTTAAACTTAATTCTTAGATTGTTCATGTTTTCAGAATGAATATGCTTAGAATCATAGTCTAGTATTGATTTCAGGAGATATAATTTTCATATTGTGTGTTCTAACCTTTTTATTACTACAGGTCCCCTTCCCAGCTGTTTCCCTTCCTAATCCCCTCTTCCCCTCTTGAACTCTCTTAGCCTCTGTGATTTATCTATCAGAGTCTTGGAGCTGTTCAGTGGTGGACGTGTTGGGAATGTGTGCAGACCCAGAGGATCTGGTGACTCTGACAGAATAGTGAACCTACAAATTATTATCCTCCTGGTTTGTGTATGTTCTCAGCATGGCCGCGCTGGACGAGTTAGTCAAGACTATCACCCAGCTCCAGGCAGAGGTGGTATCATCCAAAGAATTGACAACTAGCTTAGCTGAGAGAGTGAGTCAGTTGCAAGATAAGGTAGAGAAGAAGGAACAAAGTCCAACAGGTGTGTCCTGGCCAGGTACTTCTTCTCAGGCTTCTGGAAGTAATCTGACAAACAATTCCCTAAATGTTCCTTCTGCAATTCCTTTAGCTCCCCCTGAACGTTTCTCAGGTGACCCTTTGAAAGCGCAATCTTTCCTGGTTCAAGTGGGACTACACTTTACCTGTAGACCACATACTTTCCCCGATGCCCAGTCCAAAGTAGCTTTCTTGTTATCATATTTGGCTGGGGATGCAGCTACTTGGGCAATCCCTCTTGTGCGTAAAAATAGTCTCTTGTTGTACAATTGGAGAAATTTTGTTCGTGAGTTTGAGAGAGTTTTTGATCGTAGAACTGTAACACAGTCAGCAGACTGTGAATTATTAGATTTACGCCAAGGGACTCAAGACCTAGTGTCGCATTTAGCCAACTTTAACCGGCTGTTTGCCGAGACATCCTGGCCTGAAGAAAAACAAGCGGTCTTGTTTTACAAAGGACTCAAAGAGGAACTAAAAGATATCTTAGCGCAAATCGACCCACAACCTACAGACTGTCAAGAATTAATAAACCTTGTCTTGATGCTTGATTATCGTTTAGCAGAACGTAAAGGAACGCGCAATAAGATGGAAAAATATTCATGGCGTGTTCATGATAACAGAGACTCAAGAACTCCGAAAGAGAGAACGCCGGAACCGATGGAAATTGGAACCATCAGAAGACCTTTGACCAAAGATGAAAAGGACCTACGCAGAAAAAATTTACTATGTCTTTATTGTGGGCAGAAGGGTCATTTTGCCAAAGATTGTCCAATCAAACCAACGAACAAGCAAGGTCCAGTTCAGAAGGTAGCAGCCAATGCACCGGTCAAGTTGGAAAACTAAAACACCCAAGATGCAGAGAAGGGTTGCTCTTGGGTGTCACCGTGGACCCTTCACAATCTAGACATCTTAAACTGGAAATAAGAGTTCAGGTCAAGAAAAAGATCTATTTAAAAAAGGCTCTAGTCGATTCTGTGGCTACTGGGAACTTTGTTGATGTCCAATTGGTTTGTGCATGGGGGATCCCATGTATTGAAAAGAAGACCCCAGAAATCGTCCAGGCAGTCAATGGAAAACTCTTGACTAGAGGTCCAGTAACTCTTCAGACTATCCCCTTGTCGATGATTTGTGAAGATAAGAATCAAAGGAAGAAACATAAAGAGAAAATCATTCTTGACGTGATCCATGCTCCCCAATATGGGATTATCCTTGGCTTGCCATGGTTAACTCATCACAATCCAGAGATCAATTGGGCAGAACGAAAAATCGTGTTCTCATCTGCGCTATGTAACGAACAATGTCTCCAAAAGATTCAAGTACCAAATGTAACTCTTACATAGCTACTGCCGCGGAGAAAGAAATTCAGCTGCCCAAACAATATTCATCTTACAAAGATGTATTTGATGAGAAAGGAGCAGAGACTCTACTTCCTCATAGATCTTATGACTGTCAAATTGATCTAGCCCCAGGTGCAATACTTCCCAACTGTCGTGTACATGCCCTGTCAGAACATGAAAATCAACATTTACAAAAATACCTAGATCAATTTTTGGAGAATGGCTTAATTCGCCCCTCTAAGTCTCCTGCAGCTTCGCCTTTGTTTTTTGTTTCAAAAGCTAATGGAGAACTTCGAGCTTGCATCGACTATAGGGGTTTGAACAAAGTCACCATCAAGAATAAATATCCTTTACCCCTAATTCCGGTATTATTAGAACAAGTAAAGAGAGCAAAAATCTACACGAAGCTTGACCTTCGAGGTTCTTATCATTTGGTCAGAATGGGAGAGGGGGACGAATGGAAAACAGCGTTCAAGACAAGATATGGCCTTTTTTAATACACCGTCATGCCTTTTGGTCTGTGTAATGCTCCAGCAGCATTTACATTTTTCTTGAATGACCTTCTTAGGGAGTACCTCAACATATTTGCCATAGTCAACATCAATGACATTTTGATCTACTCTGACAATGAAAACGAACATGTCCAACATGTCAAGAAAATTCTTGCAGCCCTTCGAAAGCACCATTTATATTGCAAACCAACCAAGTGTGAGTTTCATGTTACCACAGTTGAGTTTTTAGGGGTTATTCTTACCCCTCAAGGTATGGTGATTGCAGAAAAGAAAGTAAAAGCCGTATCTGATTGGCCCATCCCAAAGACTGTTTGTGATGTACAATGTTTTCTGGGGTTTGCAAATTTTTACCGGAGATTCATAAATCATTTCTCCCAGACAGCGGCTTCAATCACTAAGCTACTAAGAAAGAAAGAAATGTTTGTATGGTCCCCATGTTGAAGTAAGCCTCAGCAAGGCCTACTAGTGCAAGTGGTTCACCCTTCTCTGCACAAAGTCCTCAGACCATATAGGAAGAAGTTGGCACAGAAACTGAAATAAAAGACAAAGTTTATTAAACCTCATGAGGTGGTACTACAATTCAAACAGCACCCTTCGGTAATGTCTGAAGTAGCACACTGAACTGAGAGAGCATGGTCCTTTTATACCCACGCAGGGGTTAAAAGGAGGTGGTACAATTATAGAAGCAAGACTTCTATACATATAAGGTCATGTGGAAATGCACAGTCGACAGGTAGAAGGGGCTAACAGTTATCAAGAACTAACAGCTGCAGACCTTACTGGGCATGTGCGAAAGTGGGAGATGCTAAATATAACTTGTCACTAGGCAGATTTTCAAGAGTAGTTAACAGAAAGGTAGGACAGAGCACATGGTGAGCACATGGCAGCATGTGTCAGAGAAAATGGCTGCCATGAATAGAAAATGGATTACGCGAAATGTTCACAATAGTTACTAAATACAAGATGTCTTCCGCTAATGCTTAATCTAATCGCTATTAAACTACAACAGATGACCCTTTTAGCATTAGCTGAAGACATTTGTCTTTCTGGGATAATCTAAATATTCATCTTGTATATTTATGCTCATCATTTCAGCTATTTCCTTATCTAACATGTGTTGTGCTTTCATTTCTGTAATATTTCTTTTGGTAGGTATACAAGCAGTAATACACATGGAGCAGAACATTGGACCACACTGAATACAGATACAGCATGTGAAAAATATTGCAATCATTACACACAGGATAGTCAGTAGTTTCCAGCCCCAAGCGGAAACAAGCGCCCAAAACCATACAGAAAAGGTCCAAGTACCAGTCTCTGTGTGGATTTCTGCAGCAATTTTATGCAATTTAGATATTGCATCATATACTGAAGGTGAGTGATCTGGAATAAAAACACAGCAACTACTACCGATGATGCGACATGCACCACCTCGATCAGCTAATATCACATCTAGTACCATACGATTTTGGAGCGCTACAATCCTCGCAATTTGGAGCTCCTCAGTAATATTCCCAAATGCCAGAGCTGCCTGATTGGTAACAGCTTCCACAACCCTAGTCAATCGTCTCACTTTCCTACTGTTTAACGCAGCACCCGCCCCACAAAGGAGAACAACCTTAAATTAAAATCAACATATTGTTGCAGGCTAGTGTCCGTTTGGTCTACCTCATTTGTACTTATTGTCCTTTTATATCTATTTTTAATGATGTCATTGAACAATTTAAAATCTCAGTGATATGATGCAGGGGCAAAAAACACAGGGGGTAATAGAAAAGATACATAACACACACCTGACCACCAAACAGGTAGTTGGTAATATCCATAGTTACCACAAACAAAATATGTATTATGTGAAGCTGTAAAACTACTATTATTTACACCCTCAATAGTTAAAATCAAGGTACAATCACTTATCCCTACTGGAATTCGCCCAATGCTATGTATACATAAATCTGCTTTAGTTTTTGTAACAGAAATCACAAATTGTTCTTTCTTGTCAGAGTCCCTTATATTTGTGAAGACATATGGTATTGAAACATTGTCCAGTTGATACTCTTGCAATTTCCATTTAGTTCCTTTGGCTTGGGGATACCCATCTTTGTCTTGGTAGCATACTTTATTAAGGCGAAAAAGAAGTCCGCCCTCTGTACGTTTTCCAGATGCAAACAAAAGTGTATACCAAGCTTGACAAGAACCATTGTGTGAAAAAGGAAGAGGAATGAAAGGTGTTCCTCCTTTCTTTTGATGCGCAGGTATCATTCCACATACCCAACAGTTAATAGTATTTGTAGCATTATGAGTATGATGCAACATCTGAATGAAAGTATTATTGAAGTACTATTGACGGTGCTTCTGCTCCTGATAGGGAAGCGTAAAGTAATAGTGATCCTCTGGTACTGGAGTAGTGGCAACAAAATACTCACGAGCAGGAGCCTTCTTTTCAACAAACCAAGTGATTATTGCTATAACCACCAAAACAACAACAAACCCCATAGTACTAATGATCAGTTTGTTATTCATTTTAGCAACAGTGATAATCAACCCATTCAGAAATTATTTAAAAACTATCGTTGGAGCTCTTGTCCCTGGGCAGCCGCTGATTTCTTCACCACTGGCCAAGACGGGTGTCACTACTCTAATGAATGGGTGATTACCCCCCCTTACCACATTGGCTCTCCGTTTCACTAACCCAGGGCTGTAGCTCAACCAGTTAAAAAAAAAATAATAATCAGATTCTTTCCTCAGTCTCAAATTATATCGCGACACTCCAGAAGTCGTATGGTCCGGGAAGACCTCTGCAGATTCGTCAGGTGATATAGCATGGCCTTTCTCCATAGTCAAAATTTCTCGATGATCGGTCAGCACAGCACATTCCACAAAGGTAGGTAGCACTCTCTTGCAGTGAGTACTATGGACCCAATTCTTTCGGTTCGTCACTCGAACTGCTGTCCTTGTCGCAAGGAGCACCTGTTCTGGGCCTCACCACCTTGGTTCCAAACTGCTTGATCTTTCAAAGGACTTAATCATCACCTGGTCACCAGGTCGGAGTTCATGGCCTTCACCTGTAGATCTGTCAGGAAGTGCTTCTCGAACCTGTTGATGAATAGAAACCAAATTGTCGGTTAACTGTGCCAAATAATCATTAATCAGGACACAAGGTACATCATATACAGAATTTGGCTTAGGAACTCCCCAAATGTTCATTGGCCTCCCAAAAACCACTTCATAAGGACTAAGGCCGATTCGAGAGTGTGGCACTGACCTAATAGACAATAATGCCAACGGTGCATCCGGCCAAGTTAAGGATGTGGAAGCCTGTATCTTCGCTAACTTCAGCGTCAAAGTAGCATTATGCCTTTCCACCAGCCCTGCTGATTGTGGGTGGAAAACCGCATGGAACTTCTGTTTGATCCCTAATCCTTTCAGGACATACTTAATAACTTCTCCAACAAAATGAGGTCCGTTATCATTCCATAAAAGTCTGCAAACACCAAACCTAGGGAAAAATTATTTCAAAAGCACCTTCGCTGTGGTTATGGCAGTATTATCCTTTGTGGGGTACGCCTCTATCCATTTACTGAAGGCACATACCACCACCAAGACATACTTTAAATTGTTGCAGCGTTCAAGCTGAATATAATCCATTTGTAGAACTTCAAAAGGTGCAGTTGGTGTAGCAAACCCTCCCGCAGGAGTACGTGTCCCTTTTCCAGGATTGTATTGTAAACAGATCAAACAAGACTGTACTACTCTCTTAGCTGTACTGGAAATTTCTGGATGCTCCCAAATTTGCGTAAGCAACTTTGTTATTGTTGAAGCTCCAACATGTGCCAGCCCATGTGTCATCTGAACCATAGGTTGTACAAAAGCTATAGGCAATTTCCATTTATCCATCTGCTTATTCCGCCAACAGCCCTCATCATCCAATTCTCCTTCTTCAGACCATTGCTCACGTTCTTTCACAGAAGCAGATTTCTGTATATCTAATACGTCTTGTCTAGCATTATGCCAACGTTCAGCTTGTGACTTCACTACATACATAGAAGTAGTACTTCGCTGCATCGCAGTCTCATGTGCTACGCGGTCTGCAAGAGCATTACCTTGCCCTATCTTATCGGTCACTTTCTTGTGTGCACTATATTTCACAATAGCTAGTTTCTTTGGATATGTCAATGTAGTCAAGAGGTTATGCACTAATTCTCCGTGCATTATCTGCATCCCGTGGGATGTGAGAAATCCTCTCTCCTTCCAAAGCAAACCAAAATCATGAGCCACTCCAAAAGCGTAGCGGCTGTCTGTATAAATGTTCACACATAAGTCAGTACTAAGCTCACATGCTCGTGTCAAAGCTATTAGTTCAGCTGCTTGAGCTGACTTCTGTGGTATACGAGCTGTCTCCACTACCGTGTGTATTGTGGTGATTGCATATGCAGCTGAGGTCGTACCGTCTGGCAACTTCAAACAAGACCCATCAACCCACAATTCCCTGTCTACATCTGGAAGGGGCGTATCTTGTAAATCAAAACGACCCTTTGTCTGTTCTTCGGTAAGGAATATACAATCATGTGTTTCTTGTGACTGAGGCTGAGTCACCGGATATGGCAACAAAGTGGCTGGATTTAGTGTTGCACATCTCTTTAGTGTAATGTGAGGAGCCAGCAATGTCAATTCATATCCTATCATGCGAGCGCTAGTTAAATGTTGTGTCTTTGTTTGATTTAAAAGAGCATCAACCGCATGGGGTACTAACACCAACAGCTTATGTGACAAAACTATCCCTTCACTCTGACGTATTGACACAGCTGTTGCGGCAACTGAACGAAAACACCCAGGCAATGCTCGAGCGACAGGGTCAAGTACTGCTGAAAAATATGCACAGGGACGCTGCTTATCACCATGTGTCTGTACTAAAACTGATAATGCACATCCATCTTTCTCATGTACGTAAAGTGCAAAAGGCTTCATGTAATCTGGAGTACCTAACACTGGTGCTGAACAAAGGGCTTGTCGTAGCTGCCGGAAAGCAGTCTCACATTCATCGGTCCATGGGAGGGGCATTGGAGTATCTTTAGTCCAAAGTGCTAGCAAAGGTTTGACAATGTGTGAAAACCCTAATATCCATTGCCTACAAAAAGAAGTAAGACCAAGGAATGCACGAACATCTTTCTGAGTAGAGGCTACTGGTGTGTCTAAAATTGCTTGAATACGATCTGATGTAAGTGCATGGCCCTCCTTAGACAAAAGGTGACCTAAATAGGTTACCTTTGGTCTACAATATTGTAATTTCTTTCGTGACACTTTATGATGGTGTTAAGCAAGAAAAGAAAGTAAGGACAAAGTGCACTTTTCACATTGCTCAGGGGTATCAGCTGCCAACAAAATAGCATCGACATATTGTATGAGAGCCACACCTTCAGGCAAAACAAAAGAATCAAGTTGTCGTTTTAACGCTTGACTATAAATACTTGGATTCTCAGTATAGCCTTGAGGAACTCTGCAAAATCTAAATGATCGTTTATTCAAAGTAAAACCAAACAAATATCGGCTGTCAGGATGAATAGGGATCGAAAAGAAAGCATTCTTCAAGTCTATCACAGAGAACGTAGTTGCTGTCGAGGGAACCAAAGTAAGAAGTGTCGTGATGTCAGATACCACAGGATATTGTGGTATCACAATCTTATTGACTTCTCGTAAATCAATAATGAATCGGTAAATCCTGGTATCAGCATCCTTTTTCAGAATAGGAAGAATCGGACTGTTACAAACATTATACAGAACTTCCTCAACAACTCCAACTGCGATAAGATCATGCACAATTCGTGTGAGTGCTTCTTCGCCCTCCTGTGAAATGTTGTATTGAGGCGAACATGGCAATACAGCTCCCACCTTGACACTAATATGTACAGGTGGGATAATCATTTGTCCCACATCAGTATCTGAAGTAGCCCACAAAGTACTAGGGAGTGAAGCTAATGCAATATCCTCTTTAACAAGACAAACTCTTTCCATCACAGGATGATTATCATTTAAAATAACACGCACCCCTTCAGGAGAGCATCGTATTGTAGCCCTGAAATACTTGAGCATATCAAGACCCACAATATTGTCTGGTGTATTTGGAGAAAGCAAAAATGGACATGGAGCAGTAAATGTATCAACATGGAATGCAAGTGGTTGTGACAATGGGCTAAGGGAAGGTGTTCCATCGACACCTATTGATGTAATGGTTAAGCCAGACAGGGGAGCCCCTGGAATCAATTGTTTAGACAAGGTGCTACGAGTAGCTCCTGTATCAACCAGAAACTGATCAGTAGAACCCAAAACATGTGCTGTAACATAGGGACCCCTCTGATCTACTGGAACTTCAACTGATTCCTTACCCCACCCTAGGCAATCCTATGTATAAGCAGAATCTTGGAAATCAGGCTGCACATGGTTAGACATCTGGTATTGGTTCCGTCTATCAAAAGTGTTGAACCCATCCTGCCCTCGTACATTAGCATCAACCCTAGCATGATCATTTGTGCTTCTTCTAGGTCCAGAATATCCTGAGCAATTTCTCATTTGTCCCCGACCACGTGAACACTGCTGAACACGTAGTGCTCGACAATCGGCAGCCCAATGCCCAAATTTCTTACAATACGCACACTGATCAACAGACAAATTCGAACAAGTGTAAGAAGAACCATAAGATCCACGTCCACCTCTATCACTACCTCTAAAAGGCGGACCATAAGCTTGAGCCAACATAACCTTTGTCTTTAATTCTTTAATCTTTTTATCCTTGCTACCTTTTGCTTCTAATTCCTGACGTTCATAATACTGAGCCATAGTCAAAAGAGAAACCAGAGTAGAGGTAGTCCATGAACTTTCACTAGCTTTTAGACGACTAGCTATTCCTGGTAACAGATTTGTGACATATTTATCGACAAACAAATGTCTGCCCGTATCATCTGACAATAACTGGCCGCTAAAATCATGAAATGCTTCTTCAAAGCGTGTAAAGAATCAGAGACCGATTCATCTGCCTTTTGCTTACAAGACGCTAAAACAGTCCAGTCTATCTTTTTAGGGGGAATAATCGTTTTTAACTTAACTAATATGGCTGCATGAAGATCTAGAATCAACTGATATGGCTTTTTCGCAGGTTCCCTATCCCCGCCCATCTGTTCTAATTCTTTCAATGACGCCCAAAAACCACACGATCATCAATTTTACGAACAGTTCTCCACATATCTGGCGGTAATATCAATCCGAAAAATAAATCAATGTCAGCCAAAGTCATAGTACAAGAACTAATTGCTCCCTCAACTTCCTCATAAAAGGCGGCTGGATTTTTCCGCGGGTCAGGTAATGCTGTTTTAAGTGCCATTACATCTGCCCTATTCCAAGGAGTATACACCCAATTATAAATAAAATAACCCTTAGCATCAACAGAAGTTTTATCATCACTTGTACCCAATCCTTTAGGAGGAACATACAAAGGCGCGGCCTCCCGCATTGGTTTCGCGTGAACTATCATAGTCTTATCTGTTCCGAAGATGGAAGCTTGCACCCCGCCGGTCTGAGATGTCTGTGCAACTACATCCACAGCCCTTTTCTCCTCTTGCAAACGGACTGCCACAACACATAATTTCACCAAATGCCTGATTGCATCAGCCACCTGGGAGAAAACAAAAAGACCATCATGCATTTGCTTATGATCAGCTGCTGCATCATCAGGCTCTAACTCATCAGAATATTTCCGATATAGTTCAATAACTTCTGAGCCAAATGCCTCAGTACAATATAGCTGCTCCTTTTCCGTCCACCCTTTCATGTTGTCTAAAAGTTCAGAAGCAGAGACACCGCTACGAATTGTTTTACGAGCAATAGATCTAAGCTCAGACGCACGGTCAGCAGGCAACATAGAGCGACCGTCTTGCATCTTCTGTTGCTCCGAACCGGAGACCTTAGCTAACTCATGAGGGGCAGAAGGAACGACATACCGAGGTGGAGGGCGATCTAGTAACAAAAAATCATTGTGTGGTTTATTAAGGATAGGATAGAGAGGTTGCCTAATGGTGTATCGGCCAGTTAACTGTAATTTACGTTCTTTCTCTTCTAGCTCCTTCCTTTAAGTCATTCTTTTCTTTCTTTCTCATTTCCAGTGCTTTCGCATATACATTCTTCCGCTGCTCTTTCTCAAGCAAGGCTTGCTCACGCTTCACTCGTCCACGCACTTCTTTCTCCCACATTCGTACACAGTCAAACATATCTTGCCTAGACTTTCGCTTACACATACATTGTTCCACATACTCAATCTTTCGCAAATCAAATGACCCATGCATAGGCCAACGTAACTCAGGATCCACACAAGTGTATTTATTCCTTAATGTGCTGTACATTATAGAAGAAACACCATGTTTAACATACATATCTCTATTGGGCGTCCCCTCTGGGGGTGCCGGATGCGATTCTTCCAGTCTCAAATTAGTACCATTACAAAAGCAACACATCCTACGAAGTGCGCTAAAAACAGGCATGCCAAAAATAGTGCAGAATATTATAATCAAAGTAGCACTTAAGGTGCTGTTCAAATCAAAATTAAATTGGAGAAAATTCTCCTCATTACCTGCCTATATAAATTGCAATTTATATATCAATTCAAAGGACACAAATTGACTAGTCACCCAAAACACGAGAGCCACAGTAAGTAGTGCTAAACTTCATTACCAAACAAAGGCATCAAAACCCACAGCAAGTGCCGTAAAACGGCTCTTACCAATCACAGGGTGTCCAGGTTCCAACTGCCAAATTCTCAAATCGACCAAATGGTCACTGCATGACGAATTAACAAAAAGGATCTCAGTCGAGGACCGGCGCCACCTGGATGGTCAAATCAGAAAGAAGGGAAAAACGCCATGGTTGCCAAGACTCGGGTCTCCTCCGGCATTGATCGTCCGCAGCGAGATCCCAATCCTTCGTCGCGACCAATCTGTTGGGCGTCCGAGTCACCGATGAGTCCCTCTTCGGGCGCCAATTTGTTGAAGTAAGCCTCAGCAAGGCCTACTAGTGCAAGGGGTTCACCCTTCTCTGCACAAAGTCCTCAGACCATATAGGAAGAAGTTGGCACAGAAACTGAAATAAAAGACAAAGTTCATTAAACCTCATGAGGTGGTACTACAATTCAAACAGCACCCTTCGATAATGTCTGAAGTAGCACATTGAACTGAGAGAGCATGGTCCTTTTATACCCACGCAGGGGCTAAAAGGAGGTGGTACAATTATAGAATCAAGACTTCTATACATATAAGGTCATGTGGAAATGCACAGTCGACAGGTAGGAGGGGCTAACAGTTTTCAAGGACTAACAGCTGCAGACCTTACTGGGCATGTGCGAAAGTGAGAGATGCTAAATATAACTTGTCACTGGGCAGATTTTCAAGAGTAGTTAACAGAAAGGTAGGTCAGAGCACATGGTGAGCACATGGCAGCATGTGGCAGAGAAAATGGCTGCCATGAATACAAAATGGATTCCGCGAAATGTTCACAATAGTTACTAAATACAAGATGTCTTCCGCTAATGCTTAATTTAATCGCTATTAAACTACAACACCCAGAAGCTGATCAAGCCTTCTCGACTTTGAAGAAAGCTTTCTCCACTGCCCCAGTCTTGACTCATCCTGATGCAAATCAACCTTTCATAGTGAAGCTGATGCTTCAGATGTAGCAATAGGAGCCATCTTATCACAACTAAATAAAGACACTGGTCAACTTCATCCTGTAGCTTATATGACTCGGAAGTTGAACAACGCCGAACAGAACTATGTCGTTGCTGAAAAAGAGCTTCTGGTGATTTGTGACGCCTTTAAAGAATGGAGACATCATTTGTTGGGTGCCAAATATTTTGTCACAGTATATACTGATCATCGTAATCTTCAATTCATGAGTTCCGCCAGACTTTTGACCCCTCGGCAATTACGCTGGATGCTGTTTTTTGCCGAATTTGATTTTGTAGTAACCTTCCGGCCTGGTAAATATAATCGCAAAGCTGACGCCTTGTCCCGTCAAGAATCTACCACGTTGCCTGCATTTCAAGTCTCCAGAGCTATCATTGCTCCTGACAAGGTTCTATGTATCATAAAAACTGAAGATTTCTTTTCAGAAATTCGCAACTCTTTCACTGTTGAAAAATGGCAAACATGGGCCTAAGCAGATCCCAAAAGGTCAATCAAGCAAGGACTACCCTTTCATGATGCTTGTTTTGTTCGTACCCACTACCAATCTTCGCAAGATAATGTTTCATTGGTTGTATGTTATACCGACGGCAGGTCACCCAGGTATTCCTAAAACTCTTGAACTGATCCAACGCTATTTTTGGTGGCCTACCCTAATAAAAGATGTAAAAAACAATGGTAAACAACTGCGAAGTTTGTGCTCGCATTAAAACAAGTCATTCAAAACCAAAAGGGTTGTTACATCCACTTCCAACCCCAAGTCGTCCATGGGAGCACATTTTTTTCGACTTTATTACCGGTCTGCCAGTGGTTCAACAGCATTCAGTAATTCTGGTGGTAGTAGATAGTCTCACGAAATATGGACATTTCATTGCCTGTAAAAAAGTGACCACTTCTAATGAACTGGCAACTATTTTACTGAACAGAATGGTTCGTTATCATGGACTGTCAAAAGTTATCCTCTCCGATCGGGGTCGCAATTTGCCTCCAATTTCTGGAAGACATGGTGTAAAACACTCCAAGTGACATCTACGCTATCTACTAGTCACCATCCTCAAACAGATGGTCAAACGGAGAAACTAAATCAGACTTTGAAACAATACCTACGTGCTTACGCTGAAAAGGCACTTCATTCTTGGACATCTATGCTCTGGTTAGCTGAGTTAGCTTACAATAACTCGTTCCACACTTCTATTGGCGTTACACCCTTTTTTGGTTTATTTGGCTATCATCCTGACACCCTGCCCATCACAATTGCTCAAGAAAGTTCTCTTACTCCAGCTGTGTCAGAAACCATTCAGCATTTGCATCAAACCCAGACACTGATTCAACAGCATTTAGAAAAAGCCAAACAAAAATACAAAAGGCATTATGACAAGAAACATTGTGAGGGACCGCAATATCAACCAGGTGACAAAGTGTGGCTTTCCACAAAACATTTAGACTTCAAGAAGAAGCACATGTTTAATCCCAAATTTATAGGTCCTTACACAGTCCTTCAGCAAATCAATCCGGTAACCTATAAACTACAATTGCCCAGATCCTTACGGATTCATCCAGTGTTCCACACTTCCCTATTGAAAAGGGCAGTCCAAAAGGTCCACCCTCATCCAGCTCCTGTTCTAGTACAGGGAGAAGAAGAATATGAAGTTAAGAAAGTGTTGGATTCTAAACAACGAGGGCATAATCTATGGTACTTAATCTAATGGAAAGGTTATGGTCCTAAAAGTAACTCATGGGTTTCCGCATCTGATGTTCATGCTCCAGTACTTGTGAGACGCTTTCATTGTCTTAATCCAGGCAAACCAGGCCCTAGAGCGTGTCTGGGAGAGGGGAGTACTGTCAACACCAGGGCAGAGCGCGCTCTATTGGCGGCTAGAATGCAAAAACCTAGCACTCTCAAAACAACATAATTTATGCATTGTGCTGATATGTTGTTGTTTAACTTTTTGCATTGCAGAGTTCAATCCTGAAGACTTATTTTTAATGTGCTTACAAATGCTGTTCATTTGCAATGTATTGCTGCAGGCTTTCAGAGTGTGTTAGGGTGTGGTCCCTTTCCAGGGCCGTCTAGAGACTTTCCCTGCAACATGCCTGGGTGTGGTTGTGGACTGGGCCAAGACTCTATAAAAAGGAGCCAGCCCAGCTCCAGGTGCTCACTATTCAGAGGTCCTGCTGCAGAACAGCAGCTACTTCCTGAGCCCTGTCCCGGTGGCCTATTTGATCTTCCAGACATCTGACTTTCATTCTTCATTTGGAGATCCTTGTTCTGGGAGGTAAGACAGTGGTTGGGCTGGCCTCCCGACGCCGTTATTGAGAACTCTCATTTTCTTGGGCCTAATTCTTTTATGATTTGACAGAGTACTTTGCGCGTGTGAAATATGCGCGTGAGTGTTTGTGACATTTGCAGGGTGACTTGCGAATCGGCAAGACGCGCGATTCGTTTCATGATAATTTAATCTTGTTAATTATTGCGCGCTACCATTTCTTGACATTTACATGGTGGCTTAAAAATCGGCAAGACGCGCAATTCTTTTTATGGTGTTTTAACTTTGTTGTTCATTGCACGCTACCATTTCTTGACATTTACATGGTGGTTTAAGAATCGGCAAGACGCGCGATTCGCTTTATGGTGTTTTAACCTTGCTGTTCATTGCGCGCTACCATTTCTTGACATTTACATGGTGGCTTAAGAATCTGCAAAAAACGCGCAATTCGTTTCATTGTACCTTGATCTTGTTATTCATTGTGAGCTGTTATTTCTTGGCATTTACATTGTGGTTTACGAATCGGCAAGACGCACGATTCTCTCCTCGAGTTTAATTCATGTTGTTTATTGTATACCACTATTCTAAGATATTTATCATGTAATATTCGAGTTGACAAGTTATGTGATTTGTTTTTCCTGAATCCATATTGTGTTATTCATGGTGCACAATCCTTTTATGGTGTTTAATATATATATATATATGTATATATATATAAATCTACAATATGCGCAATTTGTGTTGAAACATTTTAAGAGTACATAGAAGATCAGAGTGTCTAGATGCAATATTGTATGGTCCTAGTATGCATTCTCAAAAAAGGATTTATATGACTGGTTTAAGATTTATTCAGAAAGTTTTTCTGATTCTCATGTAAAGGAAAGTACTTGAATAAGAAAGTTTTCATTTAATCCATCTTGATTCCCTTACAGGTATCCGGCCATCTTGAAACTTAGTCATTTTAAACTTAATTCTTAGATTGTTCATGTTTTCAGAATGACTATGCTTAGAATCATAGTCTAGTATTGATTTCAGGAGATATAACTTTCATATTGTGTGTTCTAACCTTTTTCTTACTACAGGTCTCCTTCCCAGCTGTCTCCCTTACTAATCCCCTCTTCCCCTCTTGAATTCTCTTAGCCTCTGTGATTTATCTATCAGAGTCTTGGAGCTGTTCAGTGGTGGACGTGTTGGGAACGTGCGCTGACCCCGAGGATCTGGTGACTCTGACAGACAGGGTGAACTCCATGCGACAGCACCCAAGAACAAGGGATGACATCAGGAAGAGGTGGAATGACATACATGGGAAGGTACGTTCCATGGCAGCAAGGCACAAGTGCACTATACAGGGGACTGGCGGTGGACCCCACCTCCTCCCCCACAGCTTACAGCATGGGAGGAGCAAGTACTGGCATCACTGCATCCTGGGGGACTCGCTGGAGTAGCCGGAGGACTGGACACTGGTAAGTAAACATTTACTACCTATCAACCCCATACCTGCATGCCATCTCACACCCTCACCCTCACTCCCATCACTCAACTCCATCCCACGCACTGAACCTACACATATGCCTAACCCCAATATCAACCCCTGCATGCTATACCAATGCATGGACACCCCTCCCAGCCCTGCATGGACACCCATCACCAAAGCATGCACAGCGTAGGGAAACTAACAATCCCACATTACATCACCATACACAAGCAAAAGGTGGCAGGGCAACAGCAACCATAAAGGGGAAGCTAGGGATGTACAATATGTCATACACATGAAGCAGAATACATCACTTACATCCACACAGGTACCCCAGCCAATGTCAGTGGAGAGGATGTGCCACAACTATCCAGTCCCCAACAAAAGATGCCCCCAGTGATGACAGTAACTCTGGACTTCTGGATCTGGATGACCTACCTGGCCCATCAGGGACCAATGGACAGCCAGTCACCCAAGCCCACTCACAGACTACCACAGAGTCTCCCCCATCAGGATCCAACACCACAGCACCCACCCAGCGTACCTACACCTCTGTCCCCATGACACGTCAATCAACAGTGTGCCCACCTGTAAAGGGACCCTAGGCCACAGCTCGCCCCGAAGATAATCAGGGACCTGGGGTCAGTGGCAGTGGGCACACAGTTTAGGGAGCAGAGGCACAGGCCAACAGGGACACTGGAAAGACTGTTGTGCACCAGGGGGAAGACAGGAGCAGGGAACCAACTCTCCAGGAGGCACTCTCCAAGATTCTGGGAGCCTACCAAAATTTCCAGGACACGATGTGCCAGATCCTAGACAATGTGCAGGAGAACAGGCGGCTGCAGGAGGGACAGTATCAGGGGATCAGGGAGGACTTGCAGGCCATCAACACCACCCTGATTTCCATAGCAGGGGTGCTGGCAGACATGGCATCATGAGGGAGGCATCAGCACACCAGCGGGTCCCTACCACTAGCCAGTCCATCGACCAGCCCTCCACTTCTGCTGCAGCTAGTGGGCAGGAGGCTCCGCCACAGGACCCACAGGCCACCAGCATCCCTTAACCTGCAGAAGATGAACCACCCCGCAAACATTCCCTGCGACCAAGACAGAAGCCAGAGACGCTTGCCAAGACCACCGCCTGGAAATGAGACTCTCCTGATTGTTCCCCTTGTGTCCCACCCTGTCACCTTGTCCACTTTGAACTGTCATTGCTCCCCTTCCGATGGCCCCTTGGACACTGGACCTGTGCTACAAACAGACTGAAAAAATACCCTGGACTTTCCTCCATCATAAACCCATTCCATTGCACTTTCCCCTCAATTTCTTATCACTACAATAAACACCCCTGGACACAACTCGACTACTTGTATGTCATGTGTTGAAAATGTGGATTCTTGGAAACAGTTACATCCATTGCAAATGTAGTGTTCATTGTGAGAGCATAGAAATAATGACCTGTAGCTGTCTGTAGTCAGCACATCAGTTCACAGTTGTTATATCACCAACATCTGCAAAATGACAAACTATAGGTGACAGTAAGTAGAGGTAAAAGGAAGTGAATGCCATCATGCCACAGCCACACAGAATACACCAATAATCATAAAAATTGTAATCTGCACTGCCTCACCTGTGTGTCATTGGAAGTACTGACTGATAACTGATGTTCTGTTGTCCTCATCCTCTTCATCCTTACTGTCAGCAGGGTCTACTGCTGCCACAGAGGCATCTCCAGTCTCCTCCTCCTGCAGAAAATGGACATGGCGTCTGAAGCCCAGGTTGTGCAACATGCAGCATGCCACTACTATCTGGCAGACCTTCTCCAGTGAATAGCAAAGGGATCGACCAGTCAGATGGAGACACCGGAACCTGGCCTTCAGGAGGCGGAAGGTCCTCTTGATGATCCATCTGGTTCATCTTTGTGCCTCATTCTAACGTTCTCCAGCACTTGTCCTGGCATTCCTCACAGGGGTCATCAGCCACGATAGGTTTGGGTAGCCAGGGTCACCTGGAAGTATTGAGGGACTAAATGTAGCCACACACAATCCTATGGGGTTGACACCAGAGGCATACACTAACATACAGTGGGTGGGGACCAAGGCTCACCTATTAGCCACACCCTGTGGCTCTGTAGTTGGCCCTTCACATTTGGGAATCTGCTATTCCTCAGAACAAAAGCATCATGCACTGACCCAGGATACTTAGCATTGACTTGGGAGATGTACTGGTCCGCCATCTGCACATTCATTGAGTGGAAACTCTTATGATTCCTGAACACCTGTTCATTCCAACACGGGGGACAAACACAATATGTGTCCCGTCATTTGCACCAATAATATTGGGGATATGTCCCATTGCATATAATCCGGCCTTCACAGTGGCCAAATCTTCCACCTGGGGGAAATCTATGTAGCTGCACATGTGTTTTACCAGGGCAGACAAAACTCTTGCCAGCATGATAGAAAACATTGGCTGCCAAACCCACTGTCACTTGGAAAGAACCAGTTCTCAGGAAATGGAGCACTGATAGAACTTGCACAAGAGGGGGGATCCCAGTGGGATGACGGGTAGATGATATCAGGTCAGGCTCAAACTGGGCACACAGCTCTGTGATTGTGTCCCTGTCCAGTCTATAGGTCAATATTATGTGCCTGTCCTCCAGTGTAGTGAAGTCCACCAGAGGTCTGTACACGGGGGTATGTCTCCACCTCCTATTCATCTGCAGCAGTAGGTATTTAAGGGACACAAGAGTGAGTAGGCTGTCAGAATTGGAACAACAAAACCACAACTACAGTCCACATGGTGCACTTATATAGTGGGGCAGTGTAAATGGTGAAGTATGTGCCAATCTAATCTGTGACCCAGTAATTGTCGATAGGCCTGTTCCCCCCCATGAAATGGCGACCGCCTTTCCTGTATGGAGGGACAGGTGGAAGTGAGGTAATTCTGCCGACGTTGGAGTACAGTGGCCAATGGGAATCTACGCCGATGGTGACGGTGTCCACCGACACAGACATGACTGCCATTTTCTATCTGATTCCTCGCTTGTTTCCTGACCTTCAACAGAAGATCACCTACTCTGCGTGTGCTGCTGTGACCTTTGTCTGGAACCTACCATGGCCCATGTGACTGGGGAAAGGGCCCCAGCCTTCACTTTGGAGGAGTTCGAGCGACTGGTGGATGGGGTCCTACCCCAGTACAGACAGCTGTATGGGGCTCCAGACCAACAGGTGAGTACACTTTGGGCACGATGCATGTGAGAAGGATGCACAGAGATGTGTGTGCAAGCATCGTGTAAGGCATGTTGGAGGGTGAGGGAATGTCTAGTTGCGGTGTACATGTTTTGCGCCGGGCTATATCTGTGCCAATGGTGATAGAAACAGGTATGGTTGGCCATTTGTGTGACAGGCTGGACAGTTTGTCTAATAGTATTCTCCTGTCTGCATTGCCTCTGTAGGTCAGTGCCCATCAAAAGAATGGAATATGGCATGCCATCGCCAGAGACATGTGGACCCTGGGAGTCTATGGCAGGCGGAGCACCCACTGTTGGAAATGGTGGGAGGACCTGAGACGCTGGGCACGGAAGACAGCGGTGGCCCAGCTGGGGATGGCCTCCCAATGAGGAAGGGGTGCCCGTCGGACCCTGACCCCCCTGATGGCCCACATTCTGGCTGTGGCCTACCCTGAGCAGGTGGGCGCTTGAGGGAATCACAGAAGCCACAAGGGGGTGAGTACAGTGGGTATCAATATATATTTTAGCTGGTGAGGTGGTATCAGGGTGGTGGATGTGTGTTAGTGAGTGCCCCTAAACCTGGGCCAGACATTGCAGCGTGGGTCAACTGAAGGGTAATGGGTGCATGGCAAATACAGGTAACCTAGCTTGTTAGCAGTCCATTTCAGCCTGGGCATTGTGGGTCCCAGAAGTGCTGCCATTGGCGGTGTGTGGTCCTCATCTTGCCTTACTGACTAGACATATCACTGGTAGTTCAATGCATAGTGCTTAAGCCTGTTCCCTGTGTGTGATGGTGATGTGCATGCCAATAGTGGTGTTGGTGCAGTCATTGACCCAGTGTATCCTTTGTCTCTCTTTCCCCTTTCTTGTTTTGTCATCCTATCCTTTTGTGCATTAGCATCATCTAGTGGAGGAGCAGGGGCACAGGCAACAGAGGGAGCTGCATCACACATGACCCAGGAGACAGAGTCCACTGACGCCGAGGGAACCAGTGGGATGGGGGGGCGAGGGGAGTACCACGGCAGAGACTGGAGGAGACAACACAGACTCAGATACCTCCTCCGATGGAGCTCCCTGGTGGTCGTGGACACCTCTGTGACCACCACAGCTGCAGGTACAGCCGCCACCCCGTACCAGCACTGCCCTCCCAGTAGCCCCTCAGCTAGTTGCCCGTGCCCACTCACTCAAGAGGGTGGTCATCTCCTTCGCCCCAGGCAGTGAGCCCTGCTACCCTGAGTGAGGAGGCTATTGACCTCCTCAGATCCATCTCTGTAGGGCAATCAACAATTGTGAATGCCATCCAGGGGCTGGCATCCCAGATCCAGCAATGCAATGCATTCCTGGAGGGCATTCACCGTGTACTGGTGGCCCAACAGAGATCGATTCAGTTTCTGGCCTCCTCTCTGATGGCAGCCATTGTCACTGTTTCTACCGTCCCCCCTCCAACTACCATTTCCCAGTTCCATTTTCCTCAACCCCAAGCCATCCCAGGCACACATACAGACGAGCATGCACACAAGAGAACAACCAAGAGTGGCACAGGCAGACACAAGCACCACACTTCATCCCACAAGCACTCATGCATACACCATACAGTTGCAGACACAACCACATCCTCTACCTCCACTGTCTCCCCCTCCTCCTCATCCACCTTCCTCAAAGTCACGGCCACACTCACACCTGCATGCACTGCCTCAACATTCACCACCAGCATCACCACACCAAGCAGCACAAACACCTCACTAGCAAACACCTCCACAACATCCATCCACTTGTCCCCTGTGTCCTCTCCCACTGTGTCTGCCCCCCTCCTAAACTACACAAACAGAAGCACTCAGACACCCAACAGCCATCCACCTCACACACTGCCCATGCACCTGCACCCACATCCAGCAGATGTACACCCCCTGCAACCACTCCCTCAACCTCCACTCCCATCCCTACTCCCACCCCACCATCCCTAAGAAGCTTTTCCTTGCCCAACTTGACCTCTTCCCTCCCCCTTCCCCGTCCTGCCCATAAAACCAGAGTGCCAGCCAGCCAGCCCAGCACCTCAGCCAAACAGTCCACGGGGACAGTGGAGGCACCTCCTAGTCATGGAGGCAGGACTGTGAGGGATTCCACTCCACCACCCAGAAAGGGGGAGGAGCCCAAAACACCTACAGCCAGGAAGGGGAAGGATCCCACAACACCTACAGTCTGGAAGGGGAAGGTACCCGCACCTCCTGCCCTCAACTCCATCAGAGGCTGGGAGGGTGAAACTACCACCACCACCACCTGTGGTCACAGAGCCCTCACCGCCAGCAGAGGCAGGCCAGGAGGCACCATCACCTGTTTCCACAGAGCAGCACTCACCACCAGCTGAGGCAGTGCAGCTATTACCACCAGCAGAGGCAGGCCAGGAGGCACCGTCGCCTGTTGCCACAGAGCAGCACTCACCACCAGCTGAGGAAGTACAGCTATAACCACCAGAAGAGGACAGGTAGGCCACCCTCCAGGGACTGCTGCACAAGGGCCCCCCTCCAGAACCAGTGGGCATGTTCCCCAGCTCAGAGACTGTGACCTTGCACTCCCCAGCAAAGACAAATGGGCATGGAGCCCCCTCCAGAACCTGTAGGCATGTTCCCCAGCTCAGAGACTGTGACCTTGCACTTCCCAGCAAAGACAAATGGTCATGGAGCCCCCTCCAGAACCAGAGGGCACGTTCCCCAGCTTGGAGACTGTGACCTTGCGCTCCCCAGCAAACACTAATGGGCTTGGATCCCCCTCCAGAACCAGTGGGGAAGTTCCAATATTTGGCTGAGGTGTCCCCCATCCCCCTGGTGTGCATGCCCACTTTAAAATTGATACCCCTGCAGTGTTCTCTCTGGATAATGCCAGGATACAAGTTGGGCCTTGGACTGTGCCCTGTGGCCTTTTATGCCCTAATAGCTTTGGACTGGGCATTGGCCCTTTGTGAACATTTGTATATATTTGGTTTTTGGGGTGGGTTTTGCTATTCTAATACATTTTCTGTACATCCGTACTCTGGTCCTTGTGTTATTCTGCTGTGTAGTGTGTCACTAGTTTATGTCTGCAGCTGGTTGTGTGTATGGTGTGTGTGTGAATGGTGTGTGTTGTGCATGTGTGTGTCACTCTCGTTTTCCTCCCTCCCTCCCTTGTGTGCTAGGCAGCTGTACTCACCGTCATCTCCTTCGTCGGCATTGGCGTTCCAGCTGGAGCATAACGTAGAAGATCATCAGGAAGACTTGCAGTTCGGGTTCCATGGAGGCGTTGTTCTTCCCTGTCTCTCCGATGGTGAGTCCTTTCACTTCTGAGCTCTGTTCCCGCCAGGCTTTTGATGGTGTTCGTACTGCCCCAGAAAAGGTGGCGGATTCATGTGTCATGATATGGTGGGTGGTACTTTGTCTTCAGCCTATGGGAGTTATCACCGCCATAGTCATAATTTGGTGGTACTTACCGCCAACCTGTTGGTGGTATTACCACCACCTTAACACTCACAGCCAGGGTGGTAATGAGGGCCTACGTTTCTTTATGCTTACTCACATGGAGCCTGTCGGGACACAGTTTCTTGACTTCAGCACGGCTGTTACTCCTGTAGTTTACAGGGGACTCGTACTACCAGTTAGGGGAGTTTTTCTTGGCTTCTCGGTGTCCACTGGGGTCCCTTTTGTTGGGGACAAAGAGCTTTCACCTCAGGTGCATGTTGGTCACTTTGTTCTGGTGAGGGTCTCCGTAGGTAACTTCTGTGTCCCCTGCTTTGCGCTGCAGCTGGAGTCCAGGTCCTTTTGTCAGTGTCAACGTCTTCTTGGTGCCTCTTCTTTGCAAGTTAGAACCTAAGGGTTGCCAAGATGGCAGTATGCTCTCTTGTCTGTACAGCACTCCTAGTCCACCGTAAGGAGTGGCTAGCCTTTTGGAGATGTATGCCTCCTGCATAACTAATATCCCACCTGTCAAGCTGGACAGGACAAGAAGGGTTTTGTCCTTGAGTGGGGGACAATTAACTACACTTCAAGGGTGAGTAATGCCTTTGAGGGTCACCGCCTTGATTACCTTCACACTGGCCAGCCTGGGAGGGAGGAGTTGTCACCTCCTGCTTTCCCAGACCCTTTGTCTCCATTGTGTGGTAGTGCTAGCAGAACCAGCAGAAGGGCAGACTGTTGTCTGTGGTGGTAGAGGCTCGAGAGCCTGCCAAAACAGCAGAGAACTTGGTAACTTGGCCGGCACCCACTAAGGGTGCAACTTGGGGAGATGCTAGTTGATCCTAAACACGGGCATCATGCTCAGGGTTAAAAAGCAAAATGTTTGATACCAAACATGGGGGAATCGGCTGATGGGAACAGCCCAGATGCCAGTTTATGGTGCCAATGGACCGCCAGTTACTGGTGGTAGCATTACGTTTCAATGCTATCACGGGTTCATACATGCTCATGCATATATGACCTCACTCATAGTACAGTGCACTCTGCCTCCTGGGCTATAGGAGGCCTACCTTAGGGGTGACTGACCTATACTATGGGCAGTAAAGGGACTCTGCCTGTACCTTGTGTGGGCAGAGTTGCACTCAAGAAGCAAATGCTCTTAAAGCTGACATGGCACCTCTGCAGTCTTAGTTTTACTTGGGGCACACAGGATGGCACAATCAGTGCTGCAGCTCTGGTTACCCCTTTACCACCCATGCCCTGGGTACCACTGATGCCAATTACATGGGACTTACAGGAGTGGTAAAGTCCTTGCCATTTGGCCTATGAAATTCAACATACAGTTTAAGGTAAAGAGCATAACTACTGAGGTCTGGTTAGAAGGACTCAGAACAATAGCAGGGCAAAAACAACATCACCCAGAAGCAAAAGTGTGGGGTGAGGGGGGACCATCCATCCAAAAAGGGAACTTTACAACACATATATTGTGTGCTTAAGATTACTAATGTAAAGTGAAACATCTAAATTGTATTACTCTATCCAGTAGAAGATTCACAGTAGAGGATTAGAAGTTCATATATGTGTGTTCCAATGTTAGATTTTTAACATGCTGAATTGTAGTACTCATGCACACATGCTATATTGTGCACTCTGATTTTGCTATTGTGGTGAAACTGCATATAATCACGTTCCATTCACAATGCTTGTTTCCAATTATAATTGCAAGATGCACTTTTAATCATATATTTTGAATATGCATTCAATGACTTAATAAGTTATCATAACCAAGGCCTGAAAAATTTGATTTATTGTGTTTAACCTGTAGTATTCTTTCTTTGCTGGTGAACCCATCGGAGTCTCCAATTATTGAAAGGCATATTGTGTATGGAAGACAAGGAGTGCTAATGAACGTAGGACCAGACACCAAGAAGCCTTCAAGTTCATCCTGATGTTTGGCTTGTGCGATGAGAATTTGAGGGGAGTCGCCAATTTCAACTGTGCAAGGAAGGTGGAAAACTACTGGCGTGGATGACATAGTTTTCTCGAAGGCTCTGTACATTTAATTGGCATTCATCTAGTTAGGCAAGAACAGATTACCTTGAAACTTAGAGGAGTACAGACCTCTCTACTCTTTATTCCTTTTTGTGGCTTTATGTTACGCATCACCTCTCTACCAGAACTTCTACAGAGGTTTCTGTTATGCTGTCACTTTCCCATAATTCCTAAGAGTTCATTAGGTTATCCCTATAATTTATTTAAGGGGACTTAGGGACTTAGTTTATTTTCAATCCTCCAATGGTTAGGCAAGAGGACCGCAACTTATATACAGATCACTAGATTCTGTTTCTCATCTTTTGTGTCATTTCAAATGAAATTCTCGTATACCTTATGCTTTTTCAGTTTAAACTCATTCAATGTTTTACTTCACCTTTGGTGATTTTGTACTTATATAGCACATTCTTGAGATTCATATACACTAGTTTAGCTCTTAATTGGTAACAAACTTTTGAACTTTATCCTCTGCCTCCTGGATTTAATATGTGACCAAATAGGTTTACAATGTTAATAGATTTGAAAAGTTGGTTTTATCTCTCCTTTACTTCGCTAGCATCATAAAAAGGTCAGTTGAAAGAAGAAAAATAAGAATATAGGGCCACAGCGTCATCAAAAGACAGTAGATTGGCCTGGAATGGTGGGTTTGGCATTTATTTTTAATTAGCAGATCAATATTATTACATGATATAAAAATCATAACTTCAGTGTTGGACTTGATGTTTTTGCAGGGGTACCCCAAAGTTTTGCCTTCCTCCTCTTCTTTTTCTTTGCTGTTAGGACTTTCAGCACTTTACTACTGCTAGCCAGTGCTAGAGAGCATGTGGTCTCTCCTCTGGTAACACTGGTTTACACCTGTGTGGCATACTTAATTTACTTGTAAGTCCATTGTAAAGTGGTACACCATATACCCAAGGCCTGTAAATTAAATACTACTAGTGAGTCTGCAGCACTGCTTATGCCACCCACAGAAATAGCCTTTCAATCCTGTCTGTGTCAGGTCTGCTACTCCAGTGCCTGTGTGTGCAATTTACTGCCACTTAGACTCAGCATTTAAAACTATGTGCCAATCCTTAAACTCCCCTTTTATTACATATAAATCACACGTAGGGCAGTTGCGGCTACGGCGACGGTGAAGGGGCAGGGCAGCGCGCTGGGGGTGGATTAACAGGGGGTGGGCAGGGGTTAAATAAAAAACAAAAAAAATGTATCTGTGCCACCACGGCGGCCTTCAGAACCGCGCTGCTCCTCACCTCTGCCTGCAGGCACAGGCTACCAGCCTGCCCTGCGCCAATCCTGACGCTGCTTAGAGCAGCATCAGGATTGGCTGGGAGTGCCCTGGCCCTCCCAGACAGACTGGGAGCCTGTGCAGTTTCTGTCCAGCCCAGCACAGACGAGCAACCATGTTGCTGGACTGGAGAGAGCCCAGTGCGCATGTGTGTTTGGCCGGCCCGAGACGACTAGACAAACATACATGCGCTCCAAGGCAGAGTGCTGAGCACTCCCCCTCATTGCTCGCCACCCCTGTGGCCCCGCCCCTTCCCCCAAAAACAATAATAATCAAAATTTATTAGCATTTTTGTGGAAAAGTTTTGCATCTGCCGCTGTTGGCGGGGGCGACGCTCCTCCGCTCTTATGTAGGAGCCACCCCTGCCCTAAGGTAGGCTCTTGGTAGCCCATAGGTCAGGGTGCTATGTAAGTAAAAGGCAGGGCATGTAATTTTAATTTAAACATGTCCTGGTAGAGACAAAAAGTTTATTTCATTGTTCACTACTGTGAGGCCTGCTCCTCTCATAGGTCTATTTTAGAAATGCTACATTTAGAAAGTAGGCATTTCTCTGCTCTCACTGCTCTGTGTGCCTGACAGGCTGTCCCCAATACACTTTTGATCTGGGCTGGGTCACAACTACATTTGTGCATTGTCTCTAGACTGATTTATCTGCAGGATGGAATATGTCTGAAGTGAAGATGAGGGCCATTTACGGTGTGGACAGATTACTAAAAGACTGGTGAGCTAGATTGATTAAACTGATAGAGTGATTATTGGAACTCTCACTTTTTTCCAGTGATCCAGGTGAACCAGGGGAAAGTGGTTCCCGGGTGCTTGTTGTTTACCGATCTTTTGTGGGGAACATGCTTATGAGTAAATAGGATTGACCTGTTAATGGACCTGAAGTGGCACTGGTGAGGGTTCAGCCCCTGGATGCTTAGACAGCAGCTTTCTGTTTGGAAAACCATAGTAAAAAGCACCCAGGTTGCTTTGATTACCTTGTATTGCCACTTTTCTACATCTTATAAATGTTTTGGGTGGTGCAGTTTGTGTTGATGATCATCTCTAATTCACTGGGAAGCCTTTTTCTGAGCGATTGGCAGAGCTACTTGCAAAGTCATTTTCCAGAAGCAGAGACAGAAGTGTAGATGGCACAGTGGGTGGATTTGGCACGGAAATGCTGTATACAGACAGACATCAATATTTTGTAGTTTATGTATTAAGAAGGATGAAATCAATGTATATAGGGAATTCCTGTGGTGGAGCATTGACTAACTACTGCGTACAGCCTGGCATGGGCTCGGGTCCTTCATGCTAGACAGGAGGTTCAAAAGATGGGGCACACATTGGATAAATGCACCCTTCAGAAATATCGACAACGTTTACTCAGGGAGGGGGACAAATCTGGTAGGCTTCTAGCCTGGATACTGCCATGGGAGCAGGAGATTCCCCCATTGCATATTTGTGCTCCTAGTGGTACCCCGGTGACTAATCATCATCCTATCCTAAGTGCTTTTGTGGAACCCTTGAGGGGGTGTCTAATGCTGGAGGGGTGGGCCCCACTGGTATGATGGAGGAATTTATGACAGCTGTGGGGTCGCCTGTCCTGTCGCCAGACATCTTACTGAATTTGGAGCATGTGATTACTCTTAAGGAACTGGGAGAGACCATAGGTGCCCTTAATATGTCCAAGGCTCTTGGTAGGGATGGCTTCCCTGCGGAGTTTTACCAAACCTGCTCCACTGCACTTAAAGAGAAGTTGTTGGACATCCTTTGTGAGGTGCAAAAGAATAGGATCCTTCCTCTTACCATGAGGGAAGGAATCTTGTGGCTTATGCTAAGACCCAAGGGTGATGCTGCTGACCCTTCCTCATCGAGACCTCTAACAATGCTTAACTCTGATGGAAAATTGCTGGGTAAACTTTTAGTGACAAGAGATTCAAGGGGTCATTCGTGGATTAGTGCATGAGGGAAAATGTGGATTTATGCTGGCCCGTAGCACAAAGTTCAATCTACAGACGTTCACCCATCTAATGCATGAAATCAGGGAGGATGAACGTGACCTGCCCTAGTCTCCTTAGATCTGGAAAAAGCCTCTGATACCGTAGAATGGGCTTATCTAATGGCAGTGTTGGAGGGATGGGTTTTAGGCCTGTCTTTTGCGGTTGTGTGTGGTTATTATACACTAATACCATGGTGCACATCAGGATAGGGAGTGACCTCTCGGATGTGTGGTGGGTTGGAAGGGGAACCAGGCAGAGCTGTCCCCTCTTGTCCCTCCTTTTTTTCCCTACAATTGAGCCATTACCTTTACTGTTGTGCAAGAAATTGGAGCCATGGGGAATTCGAGTAGGTGGTTGCACCCATATCATCGCAGGTGATGCGTTGTTTTCTGTACACTCCACCAGTACGTCAGTTCTGATCTTGATGGGCTTACTAAATTAATTTGGCAAGGTATTTGGGCTCCAAGTTCATCTGCAGAACTCACTCCTATTTCCCCTTCGGAGTCTGGTTGGGACGCCACTCAACTAACTGACTGTGATAGGCTTACCCTGGGAGACAGAGCGATCAGATACTTTGGCATACAAGTCACACATACTGAGGCAATGCACAAATGCTTGGATGTGGATAGAGTCAAGGAGAGTTTGGAGGGCTCTATACATTTCTGGAACAAGCTCCCCCTGTCAGTCGTATGAAGGACAGCAGTGGCCAAAGATAGATGCCTCTATCTTATCCAGAATACAATGTTTCTGCTCTGTCCACCATTATTTTGCAAGCTGCATAGCCTGCTGATTTCATTGCTATGGGCTGGGCATCTTAGTAGGGTAGCATTATCGGTCCTCAAGCGCGACATGGAGGATGGGGGTCTTGCTCTCCTGGATTTGCGACTTTACTGCTATGCTGCACATTTACAACATGCTGTGTGCTGGTTGGCTGATACTGACAATTGGGAAAAAGGATTGTTCATAGATATGCTGGGGGACGATACCCTGGCATGCTTGCTGATGCGGGGAATCAATCTGACTACTCCGTCACCAACTTGATGCAGTGGAGAGCTGTAGTCTGGGAGACAGTGGCTGGGGACGTGTTGCGCTGAGCCCCATTTGAGAGACAACTAAGGGTCTGATTTAGAACTCAGCAGACAGGTTACGCCATTACAATGGTGATGAATCTCCTGTCCATCTTATAGGAGATAATGGGATTTAGATTTCAGCAGACGGGATATCTCTCACCATTGTGACGGAGTACCTGTCCGTCAAGTTCTAAATCAGGCCCTAGAACTCTGGGATCTGGCACCTTTTGGGGAGATTGACATGGATATATCCCTAGAACAATGGAAAGTGGGGGCATGTCAGGTGACTGGTGACTCCCAGAGAGGTCTTTCTTAATTTTCAGGAGTTGCAGGAGGCTTTTGGAGTGGGACCAGGTCTGTTCCTTCATTATGCCAGGCTGGAGCGCACTGCCAGGAAGGTGTGGACTGTGTTTCCTGTTGAGCCGCAGTCCTCTCAAATGCTAGATGACTTGGTTCAGTGGAGGAAGGGGAGGCACCTGATCACCTTATTTTATAGGGTAATCCGGGAAGACATGATGAGTGATCCTTATGCTGTGTGTAGGGCCTGGGAGAGGGAACTAGAGGAGCCCATTACGGATGTGGATTGGGCCTGCGCATCTGAGCTGGTGTGGATGGTGTCCTGTAACCACAGATTTAGGATACCACATTTTAACTTTTGACATCGCACCTATGTGACCCCCAGCCAGCAGAATAGGATTGATCCTTCCAAAGAGGCAAGATCTGTAAGGTGTGGAGAGTTGGGGGCAACTTTCTTGCATCAGACTTGGGCCTGTGTTGGGATCTAGGGGTTCTGGAGGGAAGTAGTTCCTAAAATTGCAAGGGCAACAGGAATAGTGGTCACTCTGACCCCAATGGCTTGTCTCTTTGGGGTGTGGCGAGACCCAGAGAATGGAAGATTTCTTATAAGCTTGCCGAGATTGCTCTCTTCTTGGCCAAGTGGCGAATAGACATTGGTTGGGCTCCAGGGAGCCACTGACATCCTCATGTCTGCGAGAGCTACTTGAATGGGAATTAATGGAGGAGCCCTACATATGTCTCACTCATACTGATGAGGCTGCTACAGATCTGATTATGGCATGGGGGCCCCTCCTCAATAAATTTAATAATGCAAGATTTTACAGTTCGGATGAGAGCTCAAATGATGAGGTATGAACTTGATGACCTCTGAGTTAACGTTTTATTGATATGGCATTGTGGGACATTGATCTATCTCTTACTATGTACCCGACTCAAAGACATGGGGTTAGGTGAAATACTGTTCCTCATGTGTCTTCTTTGGAAAACCCACTTTCTGCCATGTTTGATGTTGTTTATTGTTGACATGCCATAACATGTGGATGTAGTACTCTTCCTACTCTGTACTTGAGAGCTTGCACTGTTTGTTTTTTGCTGTGTTTTTTTGCAAAATCAATAAAATAAAGTTTTTTTTAAAAACTACTGGGCAGGGGTGGTTTCTCTTTTAGGACAGAGGGCCTCCGCCCCTCTGAAATTCCTATATATTCATATAAAGAAATATTAAATAGATTGATTTGTTTATGGATACAATCCTATCGCTAAACAAATGGATGCATTTAAGTCTGGGCTGTCTGTCCCAGGCTACCCGCACCACCTCGCTTTGAAGCACAAGATGGAAGCAAGGCAATAAATCAGCTTTCTACACTGTGGTATATGACACAGAGCTGACTGCTCTAAAGCCTTTCATTTCCATTGTTGTCTATGGCAGTATCCACTATAGGTCAGAGACGCTTTTAGCGCCATGGTTTTAGGTGTCGGAGTTTTCATCCCTGCATGAGGGCAGCCATCTGTCACTAACAGGCATAGGGGGTCATTACAACATTGGCGGTAAAAGGCGCTTACCGCCGTTCAGAAGACCGCCAATACACCGCTGCGGCGGTGGCATTCTGCCACAGCTATTATGACACACATCTTGGAATCTGCCGAAAATCAGACACCCACACAACACCGCCACACCAAAGGTCAGTGATAAACTGGCGGAAACAAATCCTCCACCTCCACGCCAACAGAAACACGCCCATGCTATTACGACCCACGAATCCACATGGCGGTCTTTCAACCGCGGTATTCCATTGGCGGTACACACCGCCGCGCTCAAAATACACACACATCTCCAAAACACCGCCACATTGGACAATTCAAAATACACACACCTGATACACATACACACACCACACCCACACACCCAATACAATATAAAACACACACCCACATCACCCACAAACCCCTATGACCAAAAATCAGAGACAAATGCGACAGAGAGAGAGCACAGAATAGACAACCCCACCACACAGAGGCACACAACACCATCACCCACACAACATCCACGCACAAAACACCACACACCACTACACTCACCACACTCATCACCACATACACCAACCCACACATCACCCACACCACCCCATGGCACGCCAAAGACACCCCCGCTTCACCGAGGAGGAGCTCAGGGTCATGGTGGAGGAAATCGTACGGGTAGAGCCACAGCTATTTGGCTCACAGGTACAGCACACATCCATAGCCAGGAAGATGGAGTTATGGTGCAGAATAGTGGACAGGGTGAACGCCGTGGGACAGCACCCAAGAAATCGGTAGGACATCAGGAAGAGGTGGAACGACCTACGGGGGAAGGTACGTTCAGCGGTCTCCAGGCACAACATCGCAGTACAGCGGACTGGTGGCGGACCCCCACCTCCTCCCCCACAACTAACAACATGGGAGGAGCAAGTCTTGACCATCTTGCATCCTGAGGGCCTCGCAGGAGTCGGTGGAGGATGGGACACTGGTAAGTCAAATCTTAACTATCATATCCCCCACCCTACCTGAATGCTATCACACACCCCCTCCCTCACCCCCTCCCCTATCACTACAACTCCTCACTAATGTACCCATGACACCAACCACCTATCCCAGCACCAAGCCCTGCATGACACAACTAAGCATGGACACCCAGCACTAAAGCATGCCCACTGCACATACCCAGTACACCCCCACAACCATCACCACACAATCCCACACACAGGAATGCTTGCACTGGGGTACACAAACACCCACCCATTGCACACCATTACACACACACATGCAATAATCATGCTCTTATGCCCATGCAGGAACACAAAGGACCGTCACCACACCAGAGGGTCCAGGCAACACCACTCCACCCCCAGAAGAGGCCCACAGTGACGAGAGCAGCTCTGCCCCACTCGATCCTGATGAACAGCCCGGACCATCGTGGGCCTCTGGACAGTCGGTTCCCCTTGCACAGGCACAGCCCAACACCGACCTTCCACCCTCTGGTAACACAAGCACAGCACCCACCCAGCGGGCCCAAACCTCCCTACCCAGGACAGGTCAATCAGCGGTGCGTCCACCAATACAGGGAACCCAGGATAACCCACCACCCCAACAACAACAGGGATCTGGGGGCAGAGGTTGTGGGCACACGGTCCAGGGGTCGGAGGCACGGGAACACAGGGGAACTGGGAGGGCTGCTGTGCGACAGGGGGCGGACAGGTCAAGGGAACCCACTCTCCACGAGGCCCTCTCCTCCATCATGGGAGCCTACCACCACTCCCAGGAGATGATGGCCACGGTCCTGGACAAGTTGCAGGAGACCCTGCGCCTGCAGGACGAACTGTATTTGGGCTTCAGGGAGGAACTCAGGACCATCAGCTCCGCCCTGGGCACCATCGTAGGGGTGCTGAAGGACATACAGCAGACCTTGAGGGACACCGTGGCACTCCAAGGGGCCCCTGACACTAGCATGGACGATGAACTGCCCACCACCTCCGCCAGCGCTAGTGGACAGGACGCCCCGCCACAGGACCAACACACCAGCACCCCACCCCCTGCAGACGGACAACCACCACGCAAGCGGTCCCTGAGATCCAGGAACAGGACAGAGCAAGATGGCAAGACCCCCGCCAGGAAATGAGACCACCCTGATTGTCACCCCACTGTCCCACTGTGTTACCCTGTCCATAATTAAACTGCCCCAGCTCCACTTCCAATGCCCAGATGGGCAGTGCACCTGTGAGACTAATAGACTGGACTCTGCCATGGACATTCCTCCACCATCACCCATCACCATTTTACAACCCCCTCCCATTTCTGAGCACTTCAATAAACACCCTTGAAACACAAAACAATCTGGAGTCAGTCTGTGATTTAGTAAAAATGTATTATCAATGACAGTGTCATAATGGGTGTACCATTGTAAAGCTAACATACCTATGTCACACATCACAAGCCCTTGAAGGATGCAATCAGTTGACACGTAGGTAACCACACCTGTGAAACCGTAATGGGAGGGTACAACTCAGTTAACAAATAGTGATTGAAATCGAAAAACAGGATAGAGGTAGACGTGTGAAAGTGAATGTAATGCTAAAAATGAAAATGTTCTCACCTGTGTCTCAATGGAAATATTGTTGTATGACTGACTCCCTGTTGTCGTTGTCTTCTTCATCAGCTTCATCCACATCACTGTCCACAGGCTCCACAGGCTCCACAGGCTCCACAGCTGCTACAACACCATCATCGGGATCATCCTCCTGCAGAAAAGGCACCTGGCGTTGCAAAGCCAAATAATGGAGCATGGAGCAGGTGATGATGATATCGCACACCTCCTTCTGTGAGTAGAATAGGGATCCACCTGTCATATGGAGGCACCTGAACCTGGCCTTCAGGAGGCCGAAGGTGCGTTCGATCACCCTCCTAGTCCGCCCATGGGCCTCATTGTAGCGTTCCTCTGCCCTGGTCCTGGGATTCCTCACTGGGGTCAATAGCCAGGACAGGTTGGGGTAACCAGAGTCCCCCAATAGCCATACACGGTGCCTCTGGAGTTGACCCATCATATCAGGGATGCTGCTATTCTGCAGGATGTAGTCGTCATGCACTGAGCCAGGGAACATAGCATTAACCTGGGAGATGTACTGGACTGCCAAACAGACCATCTGGACATTCATGGAATAATAACTCTTCCTGTTCCTGTACACCTGTTCACTCCTGTGGGGGGGAGGGGGGGCAGAGCTACATGGGTCCCATCAATAGCACCTATGATGTTGGGGATCTGTCCAAGGGCATAGAAGTCACCTTTAACTGTAGGCAAATCCTCCACCTCAGGGAAAATGATGTATCTCCTTACGTGTTTCAGCAGGGCAGACAACACTCTGGACAACACGTTGGAAAACATAGGCTGGGACAGTCCTGATGCCATGGCCACCGTTGTCTGAAAAGACCCACTTGCAAGGAAATGGAGCACTGACAGCACCTGCACGTCAGGGGGGATTCCAGTCGGATGGCGGATTGGTGACATCAGGTCTGGCTCCAACTGGGTACATAGTTCCTGGATTGTGGCACTGTCAAACCGGTTGGTTACAATGACATGTCACTCTTCCATTGTCAACAGGTCCACCAGCGGTCGGTACACCGGAGGATTCCGCCATCTTCTCATATGTCCCAGCAGACGGTGCCTACGAAGGACAACAGCGAAGAATCAGTCATTATTCCTCCAGGTATGTACCCACAGTCACACACAAGACTACACCACTCACACAACCCTTCATGGATGTGTGTTGAGTGTAGGCCTAGCTATGTGTGACGCAGTAGTACATGAAGCCATGTGGGCCCCTGAAATGGCGGATGCGTGACCTCTAAAGTGGGACAATGGGATTGTGGGGTAACTGCGCTGGCGTTGCACACCGTCGCGGTAGGCGGGCGTAGACCGAGGCGCAATGCTGCATTGGTTAACATTGGACCCTATGGGTCCCAAGAGCCAATGAACAGGTGCGCCGGCGGTGATGATGCGCACCGCCGCGGACGTCACCGCCGCGGACGTCACCGGCATTTTCTATCTCTTCAATCACTAGATACCTGACCTTCGACAGGAGAGGACCTACACTGCAAGTGCTGCTGTGACCTCGGTCTGGAAGCGACGATGGCTGCTGCGTCTGGGGAAAGGGCCCCTGCCTTCACTGCACAGGAGTTGGAGAAACTGGTAGACGGGGTCCTCCCCTAGTACACGCTACTCTACGGTCCTCCAGACCAACAGGTTAGTACCAAGGGAGCACGTTGTATGGGCTAGGCCTGGGTGGAGAGGGCTGGTTGGAAGAGGGAAGGGGGCAGAGTTCATAGAACATTAATGAATGTGAATGAATGGGCCTCATGGCCAGAGTAGGGAGGGGGCCACTCACAACGACAGTGCAGTTGGTAATGACTGTTCCTCTTTCCTTGTGCATGTCATGTAGGTCAGCGCCCACCAGTAGAGGGACATTTGGCGTGCCATCACCAAGGAGGTCCAGACCCTGGGGGCCCACCAGAGACGGGGCACCCACTGCCGTAAGAGATGGGAGGACATTCGCCGCTGCAGCAAGAAGACGGCGGAGGCTCAGCTGGGGATAGCCTCCCAACGTGGGAGGGGTGCCCGTCACACCATGACCCCCCTGATGTTCCGGATCCTGGCGGTGGCCAACCCGGAGTTGGATGGGCGCTTGAGGGCATCACAGCAGACACAAGGGGGTGAGTACAACCTCATTCTGCGGACTTTGCGTGCAGTGGAGGTGTCTGGGTGGGGGAGGAGGGCTATGGGTGTACCTAGGCCAGGGCGAGTTCCGTAGGCAAGGCCCCTCCGTAATGTAGGCCATGTGGCACTCTACCCCACCTCAGCAGAGTGCCAAGTCGAGGTATAGTGCCCCTGTGGCATCCATGTGCGCAGATGTCCACCATTGCCATTTAGGCCAGATCCCAGAAATTGCATGTGCAGAGGGCAGGAGCACGGCGTAATGCAGGGGGCAGCTGCGTTTGTCTTGTCCGCCAACGGTAGCGGTATGCCATGCACTAAAACCCTCTTTCTTCTGTCTCCCCCCCTTTTTCTGCTCTCCCTGTCCTTTTGTACATCAGCATCAACAGGCGGAGGTACAGTGGCACCGGAGCACGAGGGAGCTGCATCCCACATGGCCATGGAGGGCCACACCACGGACTCTGAATGCACCAGTGGGACGGAGGGCGAGGGGAGCTTCACGTCGGCAACCGGATCACCAAGCAGCGACACGGACTCGTTCGACGATGTGGGCTCCCTTGTGGTGGCGGCACCATCTGTGCCCCCCACCTCTACAGGTACAGCCGCCACCTCCCCTACCAGCACCGCCCTCCCAGCAGCACCTCAGCGTTCGCCCCGTGCCCGCTCACCCAGGAGGGTGGGCATCACCTTCGCCCCAGGCACCTCAGGCCCTCCCCCAGTCACCCCTGCTGCCCTCAGTGAGGAGGCCATTGACCTCCTCAGGTCACTCACTGTTGGGCAGTCTACCATTGTGAATGCCAACCAGGGTGTAGAACGAGAGTTGCAACACAGTAATGCATTCCTGGAGGGCATTCATTCTGGTCAGGCTGTCCTTCAGCGAACCCTGCAAACTTTGGCCTCAGCACTGATGGCAGCCATTGTCCCTGTGTCTAGCCTCACCCTCCAACTTCCTCCACCCAGACCCAATCTCCTGTACCCCAGCCCATCCCAAGCACACCTACAGACCAGCATGCACACAAGTCAACACACCCAAGTAGCTAAAGCAAACATAGGCACCACACACACCACAGGCACTCACGCAAGCCTCAGCCACATACAGACACAACAAAATCCACTGCCTCCACTGTGTCCCCCTCATCCTCTTTTCCCTCCTCCCTCCCAGTCTCGTCTACACACACACCTGCATGCACCACATCTACAGGCACCATGAATCGCACCAGGACACCCAGCACCACAAGCCGCTCACCTGCACTCACCACCTCCACTGCCATTTACACGTCCCCTGTGTCCTCTCCCAGTGTGTCTGTGACGCCCCCTCCCAAAGTACCCAAACGCCGGCAATCACTCACCCAAAATCCATCCACCTCACGACAGCCTCCAGTACCTGCACCTGCACCCAAAACAGCTAAAGTGACACCTCCTACAACCACCTCCTCTTCCTCCACTCCCAGACCCCTCCAGCTACCCATCCCAGTGTTCGTCAGAAACTGTCCCTCTGTAAAGTTGACCTTTTTGCCCCCACCCCTCCCTCCAATTCATCAGTCCCATTGTAGCGCCTCAGCCAAAAAGCCTCCAATACCTGTTCAAGGTTTTTGGAGTGCACCGTCCGCCAGGGCAGGCAGTAGGACCCGGAGCCAAGGCACTGGCAGCCCACCCCCGTAAAGGCTCTAAAATTGGAGATTGGACGACGGGACCGTGTTAAGACTCCTGGTGGGAAAACAACTGACATGGGTTCCAAGGGGATTGGAGAGTCAGCTGTGACTCCACCAAAGGTGGGGAAGGGCCAGAGGAAGTCTCCCCAGCCTGTTGTGAGTGTCACGGCGGAGAAGTGCGCCATCATTTCCGGCGGTCGAGACACAACCGCCAGCACCGTCGTTACTGGTCCAGAGACAACTGCCAGACTCACAGCCCAGAAGGGCCCAAGTATCGTCACTGGTCAGGAGACCACCGCCAGAGTCACAGCCCAGGAGGGCCCAAGTATTGTCACTGGTCAGGAGACCACCACCACCGCCAGAGTCAGTGCCCAGGAGGGCCCAAGTATCGTCACTGGTCAGAAGACCACCGCCACCGCCGGAGTCAGTGCCCAGGAGGGCCCAAGTATCGTCACTGGTCCGGAGACCACCGCCGGAGTCACAGCCCAGGAGGGCCCAAGTATCGTCACTGGTCCGGAGACCACCACCGGAGTCACAGCCCAGGAGGGCCCAAGTATCGTCACTGGTCCGGAGACCACCGCCGGAGTCACAGCCCAGGAGGGCCCAAGTATCGTCACTGGTCCGGAGACCACCGCCGGAGTCACAGCCCAGGAGGGCCCAAGTATCGTCACTGGTCCGGAGACCACCGCCGGAGTCACAGCCCAGGAGGGCCCAAGTATCGTCACTGGTCAGGAGACCACCGCCGGAGTCACAGCCCAGGAGGGCCCAAGTATCGTCACTGGTCCGGAGACCACTGCCAGAGTCACAGCCCAGGAGGGCCCAAGTATCGTCACTGGTCAGGAGATCACCGCCAGAGTCACAGCCCAGGAGGGCCCAAGTATTGTCACTGGCCAGGAGACCTCCGCCAGAGTCACAGCCCAGGAGGGCCCAAGTATCGTCACTGGTCAGGAGACCACCGCCGGAGTCAGTGCCCTGGAGGGCCCCGGCTGCCACAGCCCCGCTGGGCAATGATGAAACATCATGCCACACACCAATGTCCAGTGTAGAGAACGTCATGCCACACACCAATGTCCTTATCAGAACCGCCATGTCAAAGCACCGCTGAACAGGGCAAAGAGCGCCATGGCAAAGCACCGCTGAACAGGGCAAAGACCGCCATGGCAAAGCACCGCTGAACAGAGCAAAGAGCGCCATGGCAAAGCACCGCTGAACAGGGCAAAGACCGCCACGGCAAAGCACCGCTGAACAGGGCAAAGACCGCCATGGCAAAGCACTGCTGAACAGTCCTGAACCGCCATGGCAAAGCACCGCTGAACAGGGCAAAGAGCGCCATGGCAAAGCACCGCTGAACAGGGCAAAGACCGCCATGGCAAAGCACCGCTGAACAGTCCTGAACCGCCATGGCAAAGTACCGCTGAACAGGGCAAAGACCGCCATGGCAAATCACAGCTGAACAGTCCTGAACCGCCATGGCAAAGCACCGTTGAACAGGGCAAAGAGCGCCATGGCAAAGCACCACTGAACAGGGCAAAGACCGCCACGGCAAAGCACAGCTGAACAGGGCAAAGACCACCATGGCAAAGCACCGCTGAACAGTCCTGAACCGCCATGGCAAAGCGCCACTGAACAGGGCAAAGACCGCCATGGCAAAGCACCGCTGAACAGGGCAAAGACCGCCATGGCAAAGCACCGCTAAACAGGGCAAAGACCGCCATGGCAAAGCACCGTTGATCAGTCCTGAACCACAATGGCAAAGCACCGCTAAACAGGGCAAAGACCGCCATGGCAAAGCACCGCTGAACAGTCCTGAACCGCCATGGCAAAGCACTGCTGAACAGGGCAAAGACCGCCATGGCAAAGCACCGCTGAACAGTCCTGAACCACCATGGCAAAGCACCGCTGAACAGGGCAAAGACCGCCATGGCAAAGCACCGCTGAACAGGGCAATGCACCGGGTAGGAATGAATGGACCGCCACATCAGGCATCCTTATCCCATGTGCAGCTGGGACAGTGACAGGACACGACCTTTCACGGGGAGACTCATCCAGTCTGGGCACCAGTCCCCCCCAAGACCAGTAAAGACCTGCATCAACTTGAGAGACTGTGGCTTTGCACTCCCCAAGATGGCACAGTGGGCAACCCACCTACTGTAGAGACTTGAGAGACTGTGGCTTAGCACTCCCCAGGATGGCATAAATGGGCATGGAGCCCCGTTGTGGGTCTGGCTTTGCAGTCATCCTGCTGAGGTGCCCCCCCTTCCCTTCCCCCTGAGGTGCCTGTAGTATTTCTATCTGATGCCCCGGCAGTGTTCTCTCCGATTGTGGTCAGGTATAGTTTGTGGACCTCGCCCATATATTTTTGGACTGTTGGTGCACGGACATTGTTATGTACATATCTGCACTACTTCTCGTCTTGTATATAATTCTGACTGATTTTCAAATATATATCTGTATATTTTTGTATGACATGTATATTGGCACATTACATTGTTTGACCGATTTTCGCTTTGTGTATTCATTCTTCCGGGGGGATTGTGGGTTGTTACTGTGAGTTTTTGTGAATGCATTGGTGTGTATGTTTTAATATGCGAGGGTGGGGGTGAGGGTGTTTGGTGTGTGTCCCCCTAACTTTTGCCTCCCCCCTCCCCCATGTCGTAGGTGCAGTACTCACCGTTGTCTGCGGCGCCTACGTAGCTGTTGGTCATAGAGGAGCAGAAAGACAAGGGCAGGGAGTATTTGGAGTCCCGGCTCCATGGATTCCTCGTGGAATATGTTAAGGTGAGCGTTTTTCCATAGCAAAAACTGTTTCCGCCGTGTTTTTATCCACGGTGAATCCGCCCCGGAAAAGGTGGCGGATTGGCAGGTTGTAATACTGTGGGCGGTACATTATTTTCCGCCTGTCTGTTGGCGCTGCTTGTCTGTACCGCCGTGGCGGGCGAAGTGTTAAAGTGGCTGTCTTTGTTGGCAGTTTCCGCCAGGGTCATAATTCCCTTTTTTTGGCCACCAGCCTGTTTGCGGTATTTCCGCTGCTTTAACACCATCCGCCAGGGTTGTAATGACCCCCATAGATTCCACTCTTTCCCCATTCGTCATGCAGTAGGAGTGGATGCAAGCAGGTGTGATTTTGTCCTTTGTCTTCAGTAACAGTAAGTGCTATAATGCTAATCTTGTGTTATTTTTATTGTACTGAGAACCCTTGTCACGCTAACCTCCCCTTGTGACACCCCAGGCCCTGGCTGAAGATCGCTGGCTCCTTTAGAAGCTGAGCTGCTGTATTTGTTCCTTGTGAAACTGTTCCAAAAGACGAGCAAGGTTCTCATTCCCTTGCGAAATTGATCCAAATATTCCCTTCAAGTGCAAGGGGAGAATCACATGCTTACAGTAAAGGAAGTTATCTGCTGTATGGCATTAAAACTGTCCCTATCTTCATGCCCTTAACATTAATGCCACAAACATGGTTTGATATGCAAACAATGAATGATAAAATATGCTATTTTACATTATTTTTCGGTTGGAAACCAGTATGAGCAGAAACTGTTTTGCTAAAATGCATTTTCTGCTTAAACCAGACTTCCTGTAGTGTCTTGCCTGATATTGTTTTACATGGGGTATGCCCTCACATGACAATTTCCTGCTACACAACTTCAAAATAACTTTCGACCAGTTTGCATAATTTCTATTGACGTTTGTGAAATTTCAAAAAAAAAATATGATTATGCAAACCCATATTACTTAGGTAGTAGCCACACAGTTATTTAAAGAGAAGTCTAAAATAGTTGACAAAAAGCATTCCTTAAGTAGTAAATCCCCAGAGGAGTACACATATATAGCCTACACTTTGGTTGTGAAATCTACTAAAAGATAGTTGTTGATATATTTGGTAGCCATGCTTCTGCCAAAATTTGAATTGTGGGAACATTTCATATTCAGTTTGCAATCAGATCTAGATTTCTTGCTATTTGAATTGTCACCACAAGGTTGTATGACACAACCATGCATGCCCGAACCACGCATGCCTTTACAACGTGGTTGGAACAACGACCCCAACTTTTCCACACATGCCTTTACCACACGTGCCTTTACAACGAATTGCATGTGGAAACGGCATGCATGGTTGTGTCATACAACCATCCCTTAACCTACAATCCTACCCCAACCCCCCCCACCCGCCCTGAGGCCAAAAACTACCCCCACCCTTAAAATGTTCCCTCCCAAAAACACTGGCCCCTGTTTACATAAAAAATAACCCAACACCGCCACCCGCTCTAAGCCCTAAAACCTCCCCACCCCTAAAAACTAAACTACTTCAACACCCCCACCCTCCCTGAGCCCTAAAACCTTCCCCCACCCCAATAACTAAACTACCCCGACCCCCTACCCACCCTAAGCCCTGAAACAACACCTACCCAAACCCATCCGCCCCTACAAAATAAACTACCCAAACACCACCCACCTACCCTAAGCCCTTCCCCCACGCCTAATAAGTAAACTACTTCACTTCAACCCCTCCACCCACCCTTAGCCCTATAAAAAATGACCCCAATCCCCCACCCCGCCCCTAAAAAGAAAACTACCCCAACACCACCAGTCGCCCTGAGCCCTAAAACCTTCACCCACGCCTAAAAAGTAAACTACCCCATCCCCCCATCCAAAGCCCTATAAAAGAACCTACCACAACCCATCCTTTGCCCCTAACAAATAAACTAAACCCTAATACCCACAGCTACCCTAAGTCCTAAAACCACCCCACTGCTAAAAAATTCCCCTCCAAACCATGCCAGCCCCACTTACCTCACAACGTCCTCTCCCTATTCTTCCTCCTCTCCTCTCTTCTCCCACCCTTCCTTAAACCTTTTCTCACCTCTAATAACTAAACTACCCCAACCTCCCACACTAAGCCCTAAAAAACTACCCTGACTCCCCAACTCTTCCCCTAAAATGTAAACTACCCGAACACCACCCACCCACCCTGACCCCTAAAACCTTCACCCACCACTAACAAGTAAACTACCTCAACCCCACCACCCACCCTAAGCCCTAAAAAAACGACCCTGGCCCCCCACCACTGTACCTAAAAAATAAACAACCCGACACCCCCACCCGCCCTGAGCCCTAAAACCTTCACCCACCCTTAATAAGTAAACTAAAACCCTAAAAAATAAACTACTCTGACCCCCCACCCCCTCCCTTAACAAGTAAACTAAATCCCAACATCCCCACCCACCCTAAGCCCTAATTCCATCCCAACTCTAAAAAACTGCCTCAAACCATGCCCCAGCCCCACTTACCTCACTTTATCCTCTCCTGACCTTTCCTCCTCTCCTCTCTTCTCCTGGCCTTTCTAAACCTTCCCCCACCCCTAAAAAATAAACGGCCTTACTCCCAACCCCTAAAAAATAAACTGCCCTGAGCCCCCACTCACTCTAAGCCCTAAAAAATAAACTTCCCCACCACCCCTAAAAAATAAACTAATCCCACCCCCAAACCCACCCTAACCCCTAAATCTACCCACACCCCTAAAAATGCCCACCCAAACCCAGCCCCAATTACCTCACTGTGTCCTCTCCCGATCCACTGGACCGTTCTAAAGGCAGTTGTTGTTTAGGCAAGCGTTGTTCCACTGCATGGGAAACGTCTGCATTGTTCAGGACGCATTGTTTAGGACTTTTCCCACACCACAATATCTACTTTGCTGAATCAGACTGATCTCTTGATTTTGTGGGCTTTCACATCCAAAATAACCTTTAGCTGCCACTCTGCTTTTGAAAAAGTGTGCCCAATTTCACCCTACGGTCTGATCACAATGGGCAGGTAATGAGGTTTTGGGGCCAAACTCATGTTTGTGCCCTAAATAGAAGTTTGAAGGTGCTTAATTGACAGGTCACTACTTGGTAAAATTCAATGCAAATTGCAAGGCCATATAGTACACAGCTTATTTACTTTTGTTACAGTACAAAATGACATGTGTTATTACATTATTCCTTCTTTCTAAAGTGTTACTCGAGTATTCAGGTCCAAATTACACACCTGCTAACATGCTATGCTTGTACTATTGCAAATTGGCAGATGCTCAGTTTACAATCAATTTGTTTGAGGGCCAGTCGTGATCATCCCTTGTCAATTCCCATCTTGATGGAACTCCATTGGTTCCCCTTGCCAGTCTGCACCATCTTCAAAACTAGCTACATCATTTACAAAGCCACCACCACTAGCATCAGCTTATCTTGTAGAGAAGCCCACTATCTCTGCACACTCACAGACAAGACACCACGAGTCTGCAAGCTAAGAAGTGTAAAAAGTAAGAGAAACAGGACAGCAGGCCTTTTCCATCACTACACCCAGTATCTGGAACAGTATCATCGTTTCCCTGAAGTCTGTCCCAATGCTGCTCCAGTTTGGGAAATAGCAAAAAATGCAAACTCATCTTTTTAACAAATACTATGTCACAATGTAGTAACCCCCTACAAACCAGCTACCTTATCACTCATTGACTTTCTGTTTTTCATAGCTTGGCTTTAACTGCAAATTTTGTTTGAGGCTAAGGTGGTGTGCATATTTGTTCTAGCTCCTTGCTTGAAAAAGTGGCCTTTGCATTGTTTTCTTTAAGGAGGTAGGTTTGCACAACGATTAAAAACCTCTTCATTTAAAAAAATACATTAGCCCACGCCTTGCAATTATATCTTTACTGTAAAGCTCAGAAGGAAAACCATAGATAAACTCTCTCACAGGTAGCGCATGGGACCCTGCAACAAGTTCTTACTAGGGTTCCTCAGTATGATGACTGCTGAAAAGTGAAATGTTTTTATGAGGTATATATATGGTTGGAGGTCTACTCTCTTCTGACAATTTAAAACCACTCACTTGAAATCATAGCCATTAATTTAGGGCTACATGACTTTGACTTTGAGGTTGTGTGCAGCAACCCTTTCAATTAAAGTTACTCTTTTAACAAGGTTACAATATAAATAGGTTGATCTATGCTTTACCCTTGAACAGTTTAAAGGGCAGATTCAAGAGCCCCTAGCTCCACCAGAGCATCACTTTTCATGACGCTCTGATGGCACTAACCACTACTCCATATTTACAAGGAAGTGTAACGCCACTTTTTGTGGTGTTACGCCTCCCTGTAAATATAGGCCCCTCCAACACAGTTTTCTGAATCAGAGGGGTGTACAATTGATGTTGCAGTGGGCGCTCCACAGCAACATCAATTGTTTTTGACGCTGCCCCAGATTTACAAGAAATCGTAAATCTGTGGCAGCACCAAAAACTAACGCCACCCCAGGTGGCGTTAGCATGGCAAAACAAGGAGGAATGCTTTTATTCATCCTTGTTTTTTGATTTTTCTATATGTGCTGCAGAACGTAGCACACATAGAAGAAGAAAATTGCCATGGATGATTGTTTATGTGCTGGAAGGTGTCCCTTCCTGCACATAAACAATAATTCCAAAATGATGCTTTGGTACTTCTATGTGTGATGCATTTTTGCAGCACACATAGAAGTGCAAAATCGCATTATAGATTGTTTATGTGCAGAAAGGAGTACCTTCCTGCACATAAACAATCTATTCCCTCAACACAGACTCCCTTGCACTATGGTGGGGGGGTTGTTAGAGAGGCAGTAAAATGTGACCCTAGGTAAAACACCAGAGCCCAGGTTTACATGATTTTACATCAGGGTTGCATTACGTTTGTGGCACAACCCCAATACAAAACCATTTTGCCATTTACTAATACAAACAAAGCTGCTGAGTGTCACACAAAACCTTTGCACCGTATTGGGGACATTAGAAGATGTAGGCTTATCTGCATGAGTCTAGTATAGGTTTTGCCCTGGAAGGATACCCTTCTGGTGCAAACTTCTGTGCTTACAGTAACTTTAGAACTTTTCCTTCTTTGTAAGTATGCTGTACACGCCATCAAACATGCTAAGTCAGAAAAGAAAGAACAAATAAAAGCATAGCTCATTGATAGCTCCTAGGGTGCTATTTTGTGATGCAAAAGCTTGTCTACTTATTTTTAGTAGATGGAGTTTTACTTCACAAACCATGGGTGGTTGCATGGGAATGCCCATTCACCACCTACAGAAAACCCTGTTAGTGCTAAGTAATGCAAAGCAGCCCTAGACAACAATCAGTCTGACAGTTCACCAGCCATTTGCCCCAAACATGATCCATTATATAGAAATGAGAAAGCTACATAGAAATGTTCTTACCAATTTCTAATACCAGCGAATCCTAGCACATTGTAATAAATAAAGGTGTTTCACTATCTGTGAATTTTTCAAACAATTGTGAACATTGTGAATATATGCAAGGCCTAATGAACTATTATTTGATCCACTGATGCATGTCTATAGAAACACCTGCAATCAATATAATTTATTGATTAATTCTACTGTTGTGTTTTTATTCAATACGGGTACTATACCAGGTTGTGGATGCTTTAGACTGCTTGCTCCCTTCTAGAAGCTATTTGTGCTGATTTTTACCTTGTCATCCATTATGCACATTTTTGTGTGAAAAAACTTTGGAACTGTAAACGTAGTTATAACAGTTTAAAAAATAAATGGAACTCTTCTTTTTATAGTAATTGCTCACTTCAAGATCTATATATACTATAATATTCACCTTTAGACGTGTCTGAGACTTTTGGTTTTAAAGTGGAAACCTAGGAATCTATGTGAATTCTTATCTGATAACTCTGCAGTGGAATACCAGGCATTCTGTCAATACAAAAGCCACCTTTGTACCGGCAATGTGGCGCACCATCCAATTCTTTTCTAGAGGACTCTTTTGAGAAATCTCATTGGCCAAAAAGTGACCAATGTGATTAAATCAATACAAGAGGAGTTTTTGGCATCCTGATTGACTGTGGATAATCAAATAACTTTGTGTAATGCCCCACACAGTCTTTCGTCTAATAGCAGATCATTCTGTGTGGGTTCAGGCTTTTGCATAGGAGCAAAAGGTAGCCAGCCACTTTGCTCTCCAATTTGATTTATAATATTTCTTGAAATAATCACAGTTCAATTGTAAAAAAATATACTTTAGTTTAGACAGAAATGCCAGGGGCCTCATTTCAACCTCGGCGGTCTTTCAGCAAGACCGCTGAGGTACCACCGTGCTGAAGACCGCCAGTGCAGGCGGTTTTCCGCACAGCGTATCATGACTGCTGGCAGCCCTCCGCCCTTTTTTTTTCTCGTATGGAGAGCCACCAGCAGCCATACTGGCGGTCGACAGGGAAGTGGAGGTTGCTCCACCTCCGCCGCCACGTCATCAGAACGCCACCCAATGAATCACGTCCCATGATTCGGTGTGGCAGTGTTCTGGTGAAGGGGAGCTGGTGGCGGAGCAGCCCCTATGTATCCCGTTCCCTCCCGGAGGATCACCGGACCAGGTAAGGTGATCGTCCGTTAGGGGAAGGGGGTTGGGGGGTGTTGTGTGCGTGCATGGGGGTGTGCGTGTGAGTGTGTAGAGGGGGTGTGTGAGTGCGTGAATGCATGCAGGGTGTGGCGTGTGTTTGGAAAATGTGTATGTGTAGCTGTAGTGTAAATGTGCATGTAGGGGGTGTGTGTGTAATTGTTGGAGGGGTGGGGGTGTCCTACCAACTTTGGGGGGTGGTAGGGGGGTCGTGGGTTTGGGGGGACGACTCTGGGCAGGGGGATGGGGGAGACCCCTATCAGTGCCAGGGAACAAATTCCCTGGCACTGATTGTGCCTACTACCATGGATTTCGTGGCGGCACAGGACCCCACGAAATCCATGGTGGTATGCGGGGTCCTGATGCCGCCAGCGGTGTAGTAACGGCTGCCGGGCTGGAGACCGAAGTCTCCAGCCCAGCGGTCTTTACCACCCTGGCGGTCGGAGAGGAGATGTGGCGGTTTTGCATGGCGGTCACTGCCATGCTTGTAATTCCAATTTTTTTTACTGCCGGCTTGTTTGAGGTATTACCGCCACTTCTCCACCGACCGGCAGGGTTGTAATCAGAGCCCATGTGTCTCTTTAGCACTAAAACCAATATATTCTGATGGTAACATAGCAGCCACATCCAGCATGATTCATATTAATAACCCTATATATTATTATTGAGATACTGTTTTGCAGTTCAATGCAATTAATGTCTTCACAATAGACTTACAGTTTGGAAGACAGCATAGTCCATCACTCTGCCTTCTAAACTGATTATCCACCTGCCCTATTTCGGGTCAGGAGGGCCGTCAGCTTTCCATCAATGGAAATCCAGTTGGCTGCAAGAAGAGAAAGCTGTCCCTGACAGCCCAGCAGAGTAGGCTTTGTCTGAGGAAGGGTGTTATACCATCAGCCATATTTTGAGTGCATGGTGTTATGTCCTTTTTTCTCTGCCTCACCAAAGGATGAAAAATGGTGGTAAGAAATTAAAAAAACAAATAATGTACCCCACATTCAGGGGGAAAATCTTGGGGTGTGATGTCATTTTTTCTTTGCCTCACTGCCAGGTGAAACCTGGTGGTGAGAAATTGAAGAAAACAAATAACGAACCCCCCACATACAAGTTAAAAAACTCCCTATGTTGGGGTATTAGTTATTTTAGAGTTTGACTTTCAAAAACAAATAAATGTGATAATGTTTAGTGGATGGCCATCAACTATCCACCACACTTTTTGTACCTTGAGAGGAACGGCCATGAGATCAGTTCCTATCAAGGTGTAGAGATCAACGGTGGACTGTTTGTGATCTCTAAATCTGGCAGATGGTAGTCTGTCAGGGTGATGGAAGTGATATCCTCTGTCAGCCTTACCGACTTTGGTTCATTTGCCAAACTCTAGGTCAGGCCCTATGTGCTTAGTAATAGCCTCAGGAATTCACCATGTTAAACTAAACTCAGCATCAGAAACGGAGGGCTAAACAGATTCCACAAAGCAGGTTGAGGATGAAAGCTATTAGAGGCATAGTTTTGAGATCCATAACTGCACTCTTGTCCTATTTTAAGTACTGCACTAGTAATGCATTTGTGACTTAAGGCTCTGTGAGTTGTAAATTTCTGAAAGGCAGTGTATGTAACTTTTAAAAATTTGGTTTACTACAAAAATTGTTTATTCATATTCTATACACACACATTCATTTGATGTCATTAATTCATGGCTTCTCATTGCCTTTCATTTAGTTTTTTAATAGAAACTTAAAAACAATTACATTTCTGACAAATGAGCGGAAGCATATTTTCTCATGAGGTTTGCCTTCTTATTAACATGTAATATATGAAAGCATTAATCACACACTCTGAGTTTTCAAAGCGGGTGATATTTATTTTGAGGCCCTCATTACAAGTGGTGGAATTTTACTCACTACAATAACTTGGGTGGAATTCCACTACCACAATTTCAAGCATTTACAGGCATGAAATTATTATGTCTGCAAACTCTGCACTTGATAATTCTGGTCCCGAAAACATTGGACCCAGTTAAATTCCTCAGGGTCTGGACAGGTGAACCACCTAGTCCCTGCTCAAGCCTTGCAACAGCACAGAGAATGGCCTAACTGAACTAAGTGAAAGCTGAACCCCATGACCCACAACATACATCACCCCCTCACTATCCTCCTTACTGACTATTCCTTCTTGCTTTAGACGCAGGGAAAATGTCAGAGATTCTCTTACCAGAGTTAGGAAAATTGCAAAGAAAAGAACCCGGTACTACTCAGTCTGTGCAGGTATTCTCCATTCTGAGGAGACAAGCTGTAAACATTGGAATTTGGTGTAGGAATCCTAAACACCCAAATAACAGAGTCATAAGCAAAGTAATTTAGGCATACTCTAAATAATATTTAATTGGGGCTGATGCACACAACAGTGCATTCATATGCATTAACAAAGTTGTATCACTATTATTAGATTACCCCGTCGTAATCTCTCCGTCAACTCCAGGATGAAGGTGCGTGGTCAGACCGGTGTTGAGACCTAGGCCTGAGGATGCTGACAGACAGGTCACAGGTGGGGTAACATGTAGCTGATAGGCAAACGCACAAACAGGAAACTTTGACCAGATCCCACAGATAGGTGCAGGAAGACCACAATGGTCCCAGGAGATTGGTCCCAATAAAACAAACATAGCCAGAGGGGTGCATGCATTCCCAAAAACACCATAAAGTTAGATGCCACATGTAGTTAGGAACATTCTTCCAATCAGAACACAGCACACCCACAGCACATGCAGTGAGCATGTGCCCCTCAGCTCAGGCAGGACATCTGGACACATTACCAGCTGTCTAAATTGTGTCCAGGCAAGGTTGAGGCCCACCTGCATTTATTATCAGGACATTAATTACAACTCCATGACAACTGATCACCTTCTTAACCAAGAAAAGAATGTGTTTTATTACTCTATGTGACTATTTAAGTCAGTAATAAGTAAAAAATTATTTTAACAAATATTAGATGTATATGTAAATATATATATATTTTTCAGTGAAAAAACAAAGGTTACAGGGACTTGATAGTTTGCAAATAGAATTAAAAAAACATAGAATTTCACTTAAAAAACTAAAGTTTACCAGGTTGTTATAGTTAGGTTCTGAATTTACTCGTACAAAACCATAGAAATTCAGCAGCTATAGTTATCTCTAGTAACTATAACTCGTGACCTGTGGTAGCTATAACTCACACCCTCACCATGCACAGTTTTGTCCACAAAAAATTGAGGTAAATATAACATTGATATTATCAGTAATGATATCAAAGATGTCATAAGCGGTGTAATTTGTGGGGTAATTAGAAGTGGGACCCCAGCACTAGAGCTAGGGGGTCAGGGTGTCCCTACCGTGGCTCCTTTTACTTTTTTTTGTGCATTTTTTGATGGGACTCGGCTGAAGCCAAGTCCCAAGATTGCAGCCAATCAGAGCTGTGCATTTCTCTGCATGAGCCTGTTATTATTCACAAAGTTGTCGGGGAAGATCACTGGCCCTAGACATACAGATTAATTTGCCCTTTATTATCTCCAGAACTATTGGGTGGATTTACATCAAATAAGGGAAAGCTTAATCTGTGTACCAAAAACTAGACTTCTGCCAAATTTTGTGTAATTCCGTCCAGCGGTTTGGGTTGTAGTAGTGCTCAAAGGTCCAATAAGAATTATTATGGGAAATGCACGCTGGTGTTACAGGGTGCTCCTTACTGAAGCTGCTCTCCACCTAAACTTCGGAACTACCCAGAGTTCTCTCTTCTTATTTTGTATATATATATAGACAATTATGTGTTAGAAATGGGGTCTCTAGTTCGCAGGCAGTTTACACCCTGTTCAAGTAAGAAACTTCACTCTAGTCAAGGTAAGGGAGTCACACACCTAGGACAATCACTGCTCACCCTCTTGGTAGCTTGGCACAAGCAGTTGGGCTTATCGCAGAGGCAATGTATAAGTATTTGTACAGACACACACAGTAACACAATGAAAACACCACAAAAGGACTCCACATCAGTTTATAAAAATAGTGAATATCTCAATCAAACAAGACCAAAACAACAAAAATCCAACATACACAAGCGCAGACATCAATTTTTGAAGTAAAAAGAGTCTTAATCCATAAGAATAAATGGATGCGTTGTTTTAGGACAAAGTACCTGCTATGCATCAAAAATGAAGCAGCAGGAGAAGTGATGCGTGGGAAAAGCAAGCGATGTGTCAATTCCTTAGTCAGAAGTGAGGCTTTTGTGTTGATTCTTTCCCCTTTGGGTAGGTGATGCGTTGTTTCTTTCCCCGCAGGAGAATGAAGGGTTGATTTCTGGACATGCAGCCTCGGGTCCTTGCTGGGATGTTGAAGATTTGACACCCAGCTTTGATGTGTAAAATATTCGGGTGCGCTGTGCAAGGGGTCCGCATTGAGGACAGTGGATGTGTCAATTCTCAAGGTGCTGCACTGAATTTTCTGCAGTGAGATAGGTGCTGCGTTGATTTTTCTGACACACACAAAACGGTGTGTGGATTTTTCCCCACAGGTTACCAGCTTCCACTTCAAGGTTCCAGGGACTGGATTTGGCACCATCTGGCAAGTCAGGACTCTCAGCAGAAGAACCCAGGCACCAGCAAATTAAGCCTTTGATGTCCCTGAGACCTCACAACAGGAGGCAAGCTCAGTTTAAGCACTTGGAGAACCTTGGAATGCAGGATGTAGAAAGCAAAGTCCAGTCCTTTCACTCCCAGGGCAGATGCAGCAGCAGCAGGCCAGCACAGCAAAGCAACAGGCAGAGTGACAGCTCCTCCTCCAGCATCCAGCTCTTACCCCCTGGCAGAATGTCCTTAATCAAGGAGTGTTCTGAAGTTGTAGGGGCAGCAGTCCAATACTTGTACTCATTTCTACCTTTGAAGTAGGCAAACTTCAAAGGAAAATCCTTGTAGTGCACAAGACCCTGCCTCTTCCTTGCCCTGCCCCAGCAACACTCTATGGGGTTGGAAACTATTGTGTGAGGTCAGGCACATCAGTTTCAAGTGCAGATGTCAGCTCCTTCCCTCCACTCTAGCCCACGAAGACCCATCAGGATATGCAGGACACACGTCATCTCATTTGTGTCACCATCCCAGGCTTTGCGGCCAACCCTTGCTAAGCACGGCCAAACGCTGTGTATGGTACAGTATTGGGTGCCTAAGAGAGGGCTGGCAGCAGTGGCCAACCCCCGCCACGCATGGCTGAAGGGACCATGCGGTGCTGCCTTGCGCCACAGACAGAGGGTACAAATGCTATGTTTGTACATATAACTGAACATTCCAGCCCCACCAGCACTGCCACCCTAATGGCTACCTAGCATCAAGGCTGGCATACGTGCAAAATGTTGCAAGGGTGCCTGTGTTGCATACAGGAATGTGTTAGTGCAGGAAGGCATGCTTACCTTCCCAGAACAACACATGGAGGCATTTACCTCTTCCCATCTGTGCGGCACAATGCAGCACACATGGAAAGAGACAAAAAGGAGTAGAAAGAAAGCTAATTTTCCTTGGTAGGCCTCCCCTGGGTAGGCATATGTCTTTGTACACATGTCCAGTTCTACCTGTACATTAAATCTAGGAACAAATCCAAAGCCATGGGTGTAGCATTTGGAAAACTCAGCACAATGCACATGGAATGACCCCCTGATGCAGACTGAGGCAACACAGCCATTTTACAAAGCCTTGCCTTGCTCAGTATCTATGAGGCCATCCAAAGGAATGCAAATAGCCTTTGTGTTGCCTCATACATCTGGATCTGTAATTTCTGTCATTGGTGTGTTTCTTAAAGTGTTACAGGGGTGGTACATGCAGATTGCAAATATGTCCCTTAGTCCCCAGTATTAAATTACATTGGACACAGATGCCATGATATGTGGGGTGTAAACACACATGTGTAGTCTGTCATGGTAGCCAACACCATCAATCCTGGTCTATTACATAACTCATGGGGGTGAAGCAAGTGATGCATTATAAATTGAGCTGTGCGTTTTGCAAAACAATAGATGGTGTGTGAGACAGATTGTCTTCAGGTAGTGCTCTTGAATGTAAGTGTTGCTGAGGACATTGCACTGTTACTGTGCTTCAATGGGGACACCTTGCATTGCAATGAGTTGATAAGTGGCATGTGTACTGCAAGGTAGCCTGAGCTATAAACATGCATCTCTGTGTTTGACATTGTCGCACATTTGTTGCTGCTGGGAAGGGATGATATAGAAGAGGACATAGGTATACTACATCCATTGTATGATGTGTTCCAGGGGGAAGATGAGGCATGTGCCAGGAAGATGATGGAAGAATAAAACGTGGACCACAAAACACATGTCAAAGCAGGAGGATGACAAACAGTGAAATCAGAAGTGACAGGATAAGCTAAGTTGCCGTAACTAGGTGCAGGAATCTGTGATGTTTTGAGGCTGAAAAGTGTGGGTAAAGGTGCGTGCCAAACCAGGGTATTTACATGTCAGACATAACCAACAATACTACCACTTGTGAGTTTAGTCAGATAGATAGCTCACAAAAACATGCAGACATGTCTTGCAATTGGTAGTGGTGCATGTAAATGAATGCTATGGTGTCACATGTGAGTCAATGTATGATCAGGCTTCCATCTGTGTGTTAAGGTAAGAAGAGTCACTCAGGATTGCTATAAGAGTCATGTACACGTCAAGCAGATTTTCAGCTCTGGCAACAATGAAATGGGGTGAGTGTTAGTACTAGCTATCTACTGAGTTTCAGTCTGTATATCTCCTCAGAGTTCACACACACTGGCTATTGTTGAGACAGATAGCACACACATGGCAAGAACATGCACCTATACATTTCCTGCAATGTAGCAGATTGCTAGCTGTGTAGTGTATTATGCACCTTGGCAAGATGAATGCACAACATGCATGCCAGGCAGCACAACAAGGCAGACTGCCAAGATGTAGCATGTGTAAGGCTGACAGCAGGATCAAACTGATTACAACAACAAATACCGTGCACTTTTACAGGATCTGAGGCCTGAGTAGTGGTCACAGAGAATGCTGAGCTGGAACAATATTTGTGCAATGTACCCATCATTAAAAGAAGTGACAATCACCAATCTTGATGTGTACCTTGAGGGCAGGCCAGCAGGCTGTGTAACTGTGCTGTAATGTATTGTATGGCACAAACACCCTTGTCACAGAGTGGCACGAAAAGAATGCACAGACCTTGCCATCTGAAAGGCAAATACATTGCCACTTCTCCTCAATACATACAAGTCACATAGACACCACACATCAATGTTGAATTGCAAGTAAATGAGTTCAAATACCGTATGTCAGCAAATAACTACTGTCAACATCTAACACTGAACAACATTGACATATATCCATCTTATTCCAGAGGGAGAAACTATTCCTCCTGACCAGCTACCTGTCCAGGAAGCTTCTGATGATGCCATCCTGCCCCCCATGGATGATGACACCTTCCAAAAAATCCTGGATTATATTGCCTCACCATCTATGGAAATGGAAGGTCTCCAGAGGAACCACCTACAACCCAACCTACCCCAACAGTAAGTCCCTGGACCCACAGGTTGTATTTCAGTGCCAAGCAATAGAAGTCCAGAGGCAGATGTTGGATGTGATGCTGGTGGGAATGGATACCACACTAGAGGGAGTCTGCAGAAGGAGTCCGTAGGTGCTTCCTAATAAGTACACCTCAGATGTTATTAACAGGCATCTACACTGTGCTCCAGAGATTGGAACACTCCCTGGCTGACATCCCTGGTCTCATGAGGCAGAGACAACAACAGCCCTGCCAATGTGACAGCAGTGAGGTTGGCACCCAGCTGGGGGCTATAAGTAACATCCTACAAAAGCGCAAGCAGGGCTCCTGTATTACAACGATGGGTGCTTTCCACCGTGACATTGTTGCCATGCTGACAAACTATCAGGCCTTTCTCAGTGCTGTGCTGCCTTCCTTGTTGGAACAGGCAAATGCTGCTGCAGCCGCTGATGTGTGTGTGCCTCAGATGCTTCTTGCACAAAACACCACCACACTCAGGGGAGGCACACCACACATCAGAGGAGGAAGAAGTGGATTTTGCCACTTTCAGGTGGAGAACACCCTAGTCTGTGCCACTTGGTCAGCTTCTTTATTGGACTTGCGTTGAGTAACATGCCATTGCCCTTGTAATCTGGTACTGTCTGGTTTGGTCTGTTGCTCTTATCCATTTGTGGACTGTCAATGTGGTCTCCCTTCTCTCATGGCAATTTGGATCTTCTCCTCACTGGAATACTCCTCTTTTCAACATTTCTCATGACATGTATCCCCCATGGACTCTGTCTGGACATCCTATGGCTCAAAAACAATGTCAGCATTTTTGCTGAAATATCTATGACTATGATCCTACATGTTCACACATATGTGAATACATGCACTGACTTCAATATGTGTGTTGTGGGTCTGTTGATAATTGCACTAAGTAGACCATGGTGGATTTTCAGACCCTAAAGATGCTACCCACTAGCCAGACGGAAATGTGTGTCATACAGCCATGGAAAAATCTTCACAGGCCAAGGTAAAAGGTTTTTGTGACCCCTATGTGCATCTGAACTGGTGAGTAGTTACCCAAAGTCACAAGAATGAATTGCAACAATTAGCATTCAGTCTATGTTAAGGGTAAATGAAGTCACAGCACAGGTAGGGATCACCTTCATGGCTCTACTAGCCAGCAGACAACACTGTTGAGGCAATCAAATGAATGGTGCTAGGGTGATTGTGTAAGTGTCTGGCATCAGTGTGTGACCCAAAATATCCTTAATTAGTGGCAGCGGTTTGACATAATCATCCATTCAATGCATGTAGCACTACATAAACACACAGTGCAACATTACGTGAACACCTGTTCTGGGCTGTGTATCCACTCACAGCAACAAAGTGACTGTTACAGTGCTTAATAATGTTTGACAATCCCTTAAATGATTCCCTGGCAAACTTGACTGGTTCTTCTATGTAGGTGTTTCACCTTTCCACACATGTCTAAAAACACTGCTTTGAAATCCTAGAGCATGCGCTCATCATAACCCAGGCAGATATGACAACTCCTACACTGTAAATCATGAAGCAGACTTGTATATAAAAAGATATGGGGGTCATTACGACCTCAGCGGTCTTTTCGCAAGACCGCCGAGGTACCGCCGTGCTGAAGACCGCCAGTGGTGGCGGTCTTCCGCGCCGCATATTATGACTGCTGGCTCAACCTCCACCGCCACGTCAACAGAATACCGCCCACTGAATCACGTCCCATGATTCGGTGTGGCAGTGTTCTGGTGACGGTGTTCTGGTGGCGGAGCTGCCCCCATGGATCCCCTCCACGAGGATCAACGGACAAGGTAAGTTAATCATCCGTTAGGGAAGGGGGGGTGTTGCGTGTTGTGTGCACGCATGGGGGTGTGTGTGTGAGAGTGTAGAGGGGGTGAGTGAGTGAGTGTATGCGTGCAGGGGGGTGTTGTGTGTATGGGATATGTGTGCGGGTCGGACGGTGTGCATGTCTGTTTGTATGTGTGCGGGTATGTGTTGTCGGGGTGTATGTGTGCACGTAGGGGTGTGTATATGTGCATGTTGTGGGTGTGTGCATGTATGGGTGTGTATATGTGCACGTTCGGGGTCGGGGTGGGGAGGGGGGTTGTGGCATCTTTGGGAGTGGCAAGGGGGTGGGGAGAGGATTTGTGGGGATTAGCGGGGGTGGGGAGACCCCTATCAGTGCCAGGGCAGGAATTCCCTGGCACTGATAGTGCCTACCGCCAAGGATCTCATGGCAGTTCCCAACCACCTGAGATCTATGGCGGTATGCAGGGTCCTGATACCATCGGCGGTCTAGTGACGACCGCCGGGCTGAGGCCGCAATCTCCAGCCCAGCGGTCTTCACCGCCATGGCGGTCGGAATGGTGAAGTGGCTGCGGTCATAATTCCATTTTTTTTTTTCGCCGGCCTGTTTGCGGTCTTACCGCCGCTTTACCACCGACCGCCAGGGTCGTAATGACCCCCATAATGTATATATAAAACTGATCAAAACCAAAACTACCTAGAATACACTACCTTGCTTATCTAATATCAACTAAACCTAAACTAACCTATGCTACTTAAACTACCCTACCTAATCCTAAAATCTATCTAAAACTAGCTGACCTTAACTTATCCTACGCTACACACATACCACAACAGACATGTTAAACATCAACCCCTAACCCTCTTAATACACATCTACACACAATAACAACATATACTACACATATATATAAACTACCTAACCATAGAAAGCTAAACAAATATATGTTTTTGTGTTTTTTATTAACACATTTCCTATACATCAGCCACCACCCACTAAATAACTTATCGTCCCATATATCCAACTAAGAAAAAAAATCACACCTAAAAAGTTAAAATTACTACTAGGGAAGTGCATCAAGTCTAACTGAGGACTAAATCTGCTCCGCAATTCTTTTCAAGGAGTGTTGTAGCATTTGGACCAGACGTATCAGGGTGTCAACCTTGTGCTCCAAACCGTCAACACGTAGTTTGAGGTCTGATAAATCCTTCATTGCCAGTTGTTCAAAGTCCGCACACTGGCCAGTGGATGGGGGAATGGGCTGGTGTGCACCAGATGGCTGAGTAGTTGAAAGGCCTGGAACAACAACCAATCCATCTCCTTGTCCTTCTGCAACATCCTGGCTGGTGACTGGCTTCTCTGTGCTCTTGGGCCCTGGGCTGTCACCTTCTGGGTCCCATCTGCCCTCTCCTCAATGTATTGGCAAGCCATGTGCAAGCCTTTTCTATGTGACAAATGTGGCATTATAATTCAAAACTAATGAGGTGGGCCTTCTGCTGGTCAGATGTCATTTTAACTGCTGGAGCTAAATTAAATATGTAGGAGACAAGGCTGAACTAGGAACTGTGTCAATCAATATTATGCTTAATCTATTTGATAACATCACATGTGGCGTCTCTAACACCCCTCAAAATAATTTTTTAATTTGACCATCCATCATAAAAAAAATACTTTTCCTAATGTAACTAAGTCAAAGTACTCATGTGCTGCTATCATGAACATATGAAATTGCATTGTCTGACAAATCTACATAGAACCATGTTAATACTGATACCAATTAGGACGTATGATAAGTGTGTACATGGGATGGTAAACATGTTGCTTCTAATTAATAATTGAGGGTCCTTAAGCAGCGTGCAAATGGCTTGATTCTAAGGCTAATGCTCTATGTAAAATGAGTAATGGCTGCCAAGAACAGGCCTTGTGCCTCAGCATTCTGTACCTGATATGGCAAGAACACAAGTCGAGACACATTCCTACATAGAATGACTCTATGCCATGTGTTTGAAACATGGATGGAGGGTAGCTAGCTACCTCATATCAAACAGATATGGTGGGCACCTCTCCTATATTGACTAATGGGAATACCTGGTGGACCATTACACTGCTCATTTTATGCAACTCAAGCAAAATGTGTGCCTCTACATAGCCTAGTGTCTCTCAATACATGTAATCAAGACATTCCTTTGGTCCTTCATGCACTGGCCTTTTGTGGAACAAAACTCTAAAAAGGTATGAGTATATGACAAAAATGGAACATTGGGTGTAAGACGGCCTGAGTAAGTCCTTTAACAGCATTACCATGTGTAGAATGCTGACATCTGCCCCATCTATCCATACCTAGTCTGTCTGCACTGAGGTGTGAATCCCCACATCCTGTTTGGATTTGCAAAATGAACATAGAATGTCATATGGACAACTACACTAAAAATGTGCATCTGACAGTCAGATTGAAGTAGAGCCATTTAAAGCCATGTTTGCTAAGAATTCCTCTCCTATGTACTTGAAAGCAACATGGCATTTTTCTCATTGCTCCTCTGTCACCCCATCTTTCATGTGGGCCTGAATAGATTGGCAATACATGCACATTGATATTAGTCCTTTCTAGTGCACATGCAACATTGTCCAGCTTCATTTGTGATATGACATGATGGAGCAACATTTTTCAGGGGAATGATGATGCCCCTTGAACATGTCATTGCAACCATTATCCGACATCACACACAACCCTTACACAACACAGAAAACATTCAGATGACACTCACTGGTAGCATCTGGATCCTTGAATGTAGCCACCTCAGTTGTAGTGTAGGGTGCTGGTCCACCTACTAAACATAAACATGGTCCATTGCACTGTGAATTTAGGGCACATACACTGTGTACATAAGAAGCACAGTACATTGACTTCACAGTTGTCTATGTAAACGTCTGTGCGTCGAGCATGTAGAATATGGAACACTTGATATGGCTTAATAATACACATAGATAAGCTAGGTTGCAGTGCTCACGGATAATCTCTGCAAAATCAGGAATCAGGTGCACAGAGTGTGAACAAAGTCCAAATACATCACTCCTTGCTAAATAGTGCAAGGGTGCCTGCCTTTGATGGGTATGTGAGCAGAATTAATTGACATACTTCACTCTGCAAGGTATCACTTTAGCAGGCACTTTCTCAAATCTATACATGACCATTACAATCAATGCTCCACATGTCAGACAGTAGCCATGCTTGTTTCTTGGTTAAGCTCATTACGTGTTAATACTGCACAGTAAATAGACATTGTCCATTCATGCCCTGAACAGGCACATTAAGGAATAGTGAACATCTGCCCAATAACAAGTATGTAAAATGGGTAGGCATGACCCAAACAACCTGTCAAACCTTTGCCGTGATTAAATGTGAGTGTGCTCCCCTGTAACATACATGAAGTTTGGCACACACATTTTTGAGTCAGTAAAGACCTGGCATGCCCAGTGACAACATTATCTGCAGAATGCCGGTGGGTCCACAAGCACCTCTGGGCCACGCATGTACTGCATGCTCTGTGTGGGCTAGTGCCAGGCCATTGTTAACATGCCTATGTGGCATGCTTCTTTTTTGTACAGAGTTTGGCTGTAGCTTGCATTCTAACCATAAACCATATATGACCCTTAGGGGTATATTTATTAAACTTTCACACAACGTAAGGCAGCACGCAAAGATGCTGTGCTGCATTGTTTGAAGGGAAGAGGGAAGAAATGCTTTATGCTTACAAAGGTATGGAGAATCTTTTCTCTCCCCTTGTTGTGGTGCACGTCAGACAGCCTGGTTTCAACACAGGCACCCTTCCACTATGGTTCAAGGGTGCCTGCGTTGCAAAGAGAATTGCTTTTGTGCAGGAAAGAATACCTTCCTGCACAAAAACTATCTCTCAAGACATTTTTCTCATTCTATGTGTGCTGCAGTTTGCACCACAATTAGAAAGATGAAATAACGAGGAGAACAAAATATTTTTCTCCTCATTATTCCATCCTCTGGGAGGTGTAGTGATTTCATGCAATCCCAGGTTTACAAACCTCTGTAAATATGGGATTGTGTGAAGTCATGGGTGGATGTATGGTAACGTCCATGTTCCACACATGGAACGCCTTCCATAATTAAATGTAACGCAGTGGAAGCCACAGCATTGCATTACATGTTCTTTACAGAGCCAGGCAAGGAGGCACAAATCGCTTCTTGCATGCCTTTGTAAATATCTACTAACATTTTGCATCATGGATATGCCACAAAAGTGGTGCAACCATGACACAAAATGTTAGTAAATATGGCCATTGGAGTCATTAAAGCAATAACAGACTTTAGCTAAGGATCCAAACCTACAAGTTCTTAGCATATATGGACATACCATTAGCTTCATCAACTTCAAGGCCAACACGATCTATGAGGTCATTCTCACGGCGGACCCCATCTGCCCATCGGTGCTTCAGTTGATACAGTGCTCAATCAATCCCAAAATATACACAGCATGTGTTGCCGCACCTTCTCCCACTGCTGCTTCCATTCCTGTGTAGGGGACCCCTGGCTCACCCTACCCCTGGTGGCCATCATGTTGGGTATGTAGAGTGATATTAGCCACAGGAATCCAGAAAACTTTTCTTCAGATAAATTCTTAGACCTGCCCCTCCAAACATATACCTCCTCAAACAAAACACCCTTACTATACACTAGAATCTACCTGAAACATACCCCTACCCCTAACACATTAACCCCTTCACTGCCAGGCCTTTTCCCCCTCCTGTGCCGAGCCATTTTTGGCTATTTGGAGCAGTTCGTGCTTAGGCCCTCATAACTTTTTTTCACAAAAGCTACCCACGCCAAATTTGCGTCCTTTTTTTCCATCATCCTAGGGATTCTAGAGGTACCCAGACTGTGTGGGTTCCCCAGAAGGAGGCCAAGAAATTAGCCAAAATACAGTGAAAATTTCGTTTTTTTCAAGAAAATCGGAAAAAGGGGCTGCAGAAGAAGGCTTGTGGTTTTTTCCCTGAAAAGGGCATCAACAAAGGGTTTGCAGTGATAAAATCACCAGCTTCCCAGCTTTCAGGAACAGGCAGACTTGAATCAGAAAACCCAATTTTTCAACACAATTTTGGCATTTTACTGGGACATACCCCATTTTTACGATTTTTTGTCCTTTCAGCCTCCTTCCAGTCAGTAACAGAAATGGGCGTGAAACCAACGCTGGATCCCAGACACCGCAACATTTCTGAAAAGTAGACAAAATTCTGAGTTCAGCAAGGGGTAATTTGTGTAGATCCTACAAGGGTTTCCTACAGAAAATAACAACTGAAAAAGAAAAATATTGAAATTGAGGTGAAAAAAACATCAATTTTTCTCTACGTTTTACTCTGTAACTTTTTCCTGCAATGTCAGATTTTCGAAAGCAATATACCGTTACGTCTGCTGGACTCTTCTGGTTGCGGGGATATATAGGGCTTGTAGGTTTATCAAGAACTCTAGGTACCCAGAGCCAATAAATGACTTGCACCCTGCAGTGGGTTTTCATTCTATACCGAGTATACAGCAATTAATTTGCTGAAATATAAAGAGTAAAAAATAGCCATCAAGAAAACCTTTGTATTTCCAAAATGGGAACAAGATAAGGTATTGAGAAGCAGTGGTTGTTTGCACATCTCTGAATTCCGGGGTGCCCATACTAGCATGTGAATTACAGGGCATTTCTCAAATAGACGTCTTTTTTACACACTGTCTTACATTTGGAAGGGAAAAATGTAGAGAAAGACAAGGGGCAATAACACTTGTTTTGCTATTCTTTGTTCCCCCAAGTCTCCCGATAAAAATGATACCTCACTTGTGTGGGTAGACCTAGCGCCCGGGACAGGATATGCCCCAAAACACAATGTGGACACATCACAGAAAACAGAGCTGTTTTTTGCAAAAAGGGCCTACCTGTAGATTTTGGCCTCTAGCTCAGCCGGCACCTAGGGAAACCTACCAAACCTGTGCATTTGTGAAAACTAGAGACCTAGGGGAATCCAAGATCGGGTGACTTGTGGGGCTCTGACCAGGTTCTGTTACCCAGAATCCTTTGCAAACCTCAAAATTTGGCTAAAAAAACACATTTTCCTCACAATTTGGTGACAGAAAGTTCTGGAATCTGAGAGGAGCCACAAATTTCCTTCGACCCAGCGTTCCTCCAAGTCTCCCGATAAAAATGATACCTCACTTGTATGGGTAGGCCTAGCGGCCGCGACAGGGGACAACCCAAAACACAACGTGGACACATCCCATTTTTTGAAAGAAAACAGAGCTGTTTTTTGCAAAGTGCCTACTTGTAGATTTTGGCCTCTAGCTCAGCCGCCACCTAGGGAAACCTACCAAACCTGTACATTTTTGAAAACTAGAGACCTAGGGGAATCCAAGATGGGGTGACTTGTGGGGCTCTGACCAGGTTCTGTTACCCAGAATCCTTTGCAAACCTCAACATTTGGCTAAAAAAACCCATTTTCCTCACATTTCGGTGACAGAAAGTTCTGGAATCTGAGAGGAGCCACAAATTTCGTTCCACCCAGCGTTCCCCCAAGTCTCCCGATAAAAATGGTACCTCACTTGTGTGGGTAGGCCTAGCGCCCGCAACAGGATATGCCCCAAAACACAACATGGACACATCACAGAAAACAGAGGTGTTTTTTGCAAAGTGCCTACCTGTAGATTTTGGCCTCTAGCTCAGCCGGCACCTAGGGAAACCTACCAAACCTGTGCATTTTTGAAAACTAGAGACCTAGGGGAATCCAAGATAGGGTGACTTGTGGGGCTCGGACCAGGTTCTGTTACCCAGAATCCCTTGCAAACCTCAAAATGTGGCTAAAAAAACACATTTTCCTCACATTTCGGTGACAGAAAGTTGTGGAATCTGAGAGGAGCCACAAATTTCCTTCCACCCAGCGTTCCCTCACGTCTCCCGATAAAAATGATACCTCACTTGTGTGGGTAGGCCTAGCGGCCGCGACAGGAGACACCCCAAAACACAACGTGGACACATCCCATTTTTTGAAAGAAAACAGAGCTGTTTTTTGCAAAGTGCCTACCTGTAGATTTTGGCCTCTAGCTCAGCCGGCACCTAGGGCAACCTATGAAACCTGTGCATTTTTGAAAACTAGAGACCTAGGGGAATCCAAGATGGGGTGACTTGTGGGGCTCTGACCAGGTTCTGTTACCCAGAATCCTTTGCAAACCTCAAAATTTGGCTAAAAAAACATATTTTCCTCCCATTTCGGTGACAGAAAGTTCTGGAATCTGAGAGGAGCCACAAATTTCCTTACACCCAGCGTTCCCCCAAGTCTCCCAATAAAAATGGTACCTCACTTGTGTGAGTAGGCCTAGCGCCTGCGACAGGATATGCCCCAAAACACATCGTGGACACATCACAGAAAATAGAGCTATTTTTTGCAAAGTGCCTACCTGTAGATTTTGTCCTCTAGCTCAGCCAGCACCTAGGGAAACCTACCAAACTTGTGCATTTTTGAAAACTAGAGACCTAGGGGAATCCAAGATGGGGTGACTTGTGGGGCTCTCACCAGGTTCTGTTACCCAGAATCCTTTGCAAACCTCAACATTTGGCTAAAAAAACACATTTTCCTCACATTTCGGTGACAGAAAGTTCTGGAATCTGAGAGGAGCCACAAATTTCGTTCCACCCAGCGTTCCCCCAAGTCTCCCGATAAAAATGGTACCTCACTTGTGTGGGTAGGCCTAGCGCCCGCAACAGGATATGCCCCAAAACACAACATGGACACATCACAGAAAACAGAGGTGTTTTTTGCAAAGTGCCTACCTGTAGATTTTGGCCTCTAGCTCAGCCGGCACCTAGGGAAACCTACCAAACCTGTGCATTTTTGAAAACTAGAGACCTAGGGGAATCCAAGATAGGGTGACTTGTGGGGCTCGGACCAGGTTCTGTTACCCAGAATCCCTTGCAAACCTCAAAATGTGGCTAAAAAAACACATTTTCCTCACATTTCGGTGACAGAAAGTTGTGGAATCTGAGAGGAGCCACAAATTTCCTTCCACCCAGCGTTCCCTCAAGTCTCCCGATAAAAATGATACCTCACTTGTGTGGGTAGGCCTAGCGGCTGCGACAGGAGACACCCCAAAACACAACGTGGACACATCCCATTTTTTGAAAGAAAACAGAGCTGTTTTTTGCAAAGTGCCTACCTGTAGATTTTGGCCTCTAGCTCAGCCGGCACCTAGGGCAACCTATGAAACCTGTGCATTTTTGAAAACTAGAGACCTAGGGGAATCCAAGATGGGGTGACTTGTGGGGCTCTGACCAGGTTCTGTTACCCAGAATCCTTTGCAAACCTCAAAATTTGGCTAAAAAAACATATTTTCCTCCCATTTCGGTGACAGAAAGTTCTGGAATCTGAGAGGAGCCACAAATTTCCTTCCACCCAGCGTTCCCCCAAGTCTCCCAATAAAAATGGTACCTCACTTGTGTGAGTAGGCCTAGCGCCTGCGACAGGATATGCCCCAAAACACATCGTGGACACATCACAGAAAATAGAGCTATTTTTTGCAAAGTGCCTACCTGTAGATTTTGTCCTCTAGCTCAGCCAGCACCTAGGGAAACCTACCAAACTTGTGCATTTTTGAAAACTAGAGACCTAGGGGAATCCAAGATGGGGTGACTTGTGGGGCTCTCACCCGGTTCTGCTACCCAGAATCCTTTGCAAACCTCAACATTTGGCTAAAAAAACCCATTTTCCTCACATTTCGGTGACAGAAAGTTCTGGAATCTGAGAGGAGCCACAAATTTCGTTCCACCCAGCGTTCCCCCAAGTCTCCCGATAAAAATGGTACCTCACTTGTGTGGGTAGGCCTAGCGCCCGCAACAGGATATGCCCCAAAACACAACATGGACACATCACAGAAAACAGAGGTGTTTTTGCAAAGTGCCTACCTGTAGATTTTGGCCTCTAGCTCAGCCGGCACCTAGGGAAACCTACCAAACCTGTGCATTTTTGAAAACTAGAGACCTAGGGGAATCCAAGATAGGGTGACTTGTGGGGCTCGGACCAGGTTCTGTTACCCAGAATCCCTTGCAAACCTCAAAATGTGGCTAAAAAAACACATTTTCCTCACATTTCGGTGACAGAAAGTTGTGGAATCTGAGAGGAGCCACAAATTTCCTTCCACCCAGCGTTCCCTCAAGTCTCCCGATAAAAATGATACCTCACTTGTGTGGGTAGGCCTAGCGGCCGCGACAGGAGACACCCCAAAACACAACGTGGACACATCCCATTTTTTGAAAGAAAACAGAGCTGTTTTTTGCAAAGTGCCTACCTGTAGATTTTGGCCTCTAGCTCAGCCGGCACCTAGGGCAACCTATGAAACCTGTGCATTTTTGAAAACTAGAGACCTAGGGGAATCCAAGATGGGGTGACTTGTGGGGCTCTGACCAGGTTCTGTTACCCAGAATCCTTTGCAAACCTCAAAATTTGGCTAAAAAAACATATTTTCCTCCCATTTCGGTGACAGAAAGTTCTGGAATCTGAGAGGAGCCACAAATTTCCTTCCACCCAGCGTTCCCCCAAGTCTCCCAATAAAAATGGTACCTCACTTGTGTGAGTAGGCCTAGCGCCTGCGACAGGATATGCCCCAAAACACATCGTGGACACATCACAGAAAATAGAGCTATTTTTTGCAAAGTGCCTACCTGTAGATTTTGTCCTCTAGCTCAGCCAGCACCTAGGGAAACCTACCAAACTTGTGCATTTTTGAAAACTAGAGACCTAGGGGAATCCAAGATGGGGTGACTTGTGGGGCTCTCACCAGGTTCTGTTACCCAGAATCCTTTGCAAACCTCAACATTTGGCTAAAAAAACACATTTTCCTCACATTTCGGTGACAGAAAGTTCTGGAATCTGAAAGGAGCTACAAATTCCCTTCCACCCAGCGTTCCCCCAAGTCTCCTGATAAAAATGATACCTCACTTGTGTGGGTAGGCCTAGCGCCCGCGACAGGAAATGGCCCAAAAAAAAACGACAACGTGGACACATCACATTTTTTCATAGAAAACAGTGCCTACCTGTAGATTTTGGCCTCTAGCTTAGCCGGCCCCGGGGGGGCAGAAATGGCTTAAAATACATTTGGCCCCCACCCCCCAAAACCCCCCCTCCCGCTTCCCCCCCCCAGGAGCGGCCCTTGCCTATGGGGTCGATCCCCCTGCGTGACATTGGCGTAAAAAAAAAAATCCCCGGTGACTAGTGGTTTCTGCCCCCTTGGGGGCAGATTGACCTCAAATCGGCCAATCAGCCCCCAAGGGGGGCAGAAATGGTCGAAATGCAATTTGCCCCTCAGGGGAGCGACCCTTGCCTAATGGGTCGCTCCCAATCTAAAAAAAAAAAAAAAAAAAACAACAAAAAAAACATTTGCCCTGGCGCCTAGAGTTTTCTACCCCCCTGGGGGCAGAAATGGCCTAAAATAAATTTGCCCCCCCGCCCGCCCCGGGGAGCGACCCTTGTCTACAAGGTCGCTCCATTGTGTGACGGCGCAAAAAAAAAGATCCCTGGTGCCTAGTGGTTTCTGCCCCCCTTGGGGGCAGATTGACCTACAATCGGCCAATTTGCCTCTCAGGGGAGCGACCCTTGCCTAATGGGTTGCTCCCAATCTCTAAAAAAAGAAACAAAAACAAAAAATATATATATATATTTGCCCTGGCGCCTAGAGGTTTCTGCCCCCCCTGGGAGCAGATCGGCCTAATACCAATAGGCCGATCTGCCCCCAGGGGAGGCAGAAATGGCCTAAAATAAATTTGCCCCCACCCGGGGACCGACCCTTGCCTACAAGGTCGCTCCCCTTGCGTGACGGCGCAAAAAAATGATCCCTGGTACCTAGTGGTTTCTGCCCCCCTTGGGGGCAGATTGACCTACCATTGGCCAATCTGCCCCCAAGGGGGACAGAAATGGTCTAAATACAATTTGCCCCTCAGGGGAGCGACCCTTGCCTAAAGGGTCGCTCCCAATCTCTAAAAAAACAAACAAACAAAAAAAACCACAAAAAAACAATTTGCCCTGGCGCCTAGAGGTTTCTGCCCCCCCCAGGGGCAGATCGGCCTAATACCAATAGGCCGATCTGCCCCCGGGGGGGCAGAAATGGCCTAAAATAAATGTACCCCCCGCCCGCCCTGGGGTGCGACCCTTGCCTACAAGGTCACTCCCCTTGTGTGACGGCGCAAAAAAAAAGATCCCTGGTGCCTAGTGGTTTCTGCCCCCCTTGGGGGCAGATTGACCTACAATTGGCCAATCTGCCCCCAAGGGGGGCAGAAATGGTCTAATTACAATCTGCCCCTCAGGGGAGCGACCCTTGCCTAATCGTTCGCTCCCAATCTCTAAAAAAACAAACAAACGAACAAAAAAAACACACAACATTTTTTTGTCTTGGCGCCTAGAGGTTTCTGCCCCCCCTGGGGGCAGATCGGCCTAATACCAATAGGCCGATCTATCCCCAGGGGGGGCAGAAATGGCCTAATATAAATTTCCCTCCCACCCGCCCCGGGGAGCGACCCTTGCCTACAAGGTCACTCCCCTTGCGTGACAACGCAAAAAAAAAGATCCCTGGTGCCTAGTGGTTTCTGCCCCCCTTGGGGGCAGATTGACCTACAATCGGCCAATCTGCCCCCAAGGGGGGCAGAAATGGTCTAAATACAATTTGCCCCTCAGGGGAGCGACCCTTGCCTAAAGGGTCGCTCCCAATCTCTAAAAAAACAAACAAACAAAAAAAAACCACAAAAAAACAATTTGCCCTGGCGCCTAGAGGTTTCTGCCCCCCCTAGGGGCAGATCGGCCTAATACCAATAGGCCGATCTGCCCCCGGGGGGGGCAGAAAAGGCCTAAAATAAATGTACCCCCCCGCCCGCCCTGGGGAGAGACCCTTGCCTACAAGGTCACTCCCCTTGCGTGACGGCGCAAAAAAAAAAGATCCCTGGTGCCTAGTGGTTTCTGCCCCCCTTGGGGGCAGATTGACCTACAATTGGCCAATCTGCCCCCAAGGGGGGCGGAAATGGTCTAATTACAATCTGCCCCTCAGGGGAGCGACCCTTGCCTAATGGTTCGCTCCCAATCTCTAAAAAAACAAACAAACAAAAAAAACACAGAAAAAAAATTTGCCCTGGCGCCTAGAGGTTTCTGCCCCCCCCGGGGGCAGATCAGCCTAATACCAATAGGCTGATTTGTCCCCAGGGGGGGCAGAAATGGCCTAAAATAAATTTGCCCCCCACCCGCCCCGGGGAGCGACCCTTGCCTACAAGGTCACTCCCCTTGCGTGACAACGCAAAAAAAAAGATCCCTGGTGCCTAGTGGTTTCTGCCCCCCTTGGGGGCAGATTGACCTACAATCGGCCAATCTGCCCCCAAGGGGGGCAGAAATGGTCTCAATACAATGTGTCCCTCAGGGGAGCGACCCTTGCCTAATGGGTCGCTCCCAATCTCTAAAAAAACAAACAAAAAAAAACCACAAAAAAACTATTTGCCCTGGCGCCTAGAGGGTTCTGCCCCCCCTGGGGTCAGATCGGCCTAATACCAATAGGCCGATCTGCCCCCGGGGGGGGCAGAAATGGCCTAAAATAAATGTACCCCCCCGCCCGCCCTGGGGAGCGACCCTTGCCTACAAGGTCACTCCCCTTACGTGACGGCGCAAAAAAAAAAGATCCCTGGTGCCTAGTGGTTTCTGCCCCCCTTGGGGGCAGATTGACCTACAATTGGCCAATCTGCCCCCAAGGGGGGCAGAAATGGTCTAATTACAATCTGCCCCTCAGGGGAGCGACCCTTGCCTAATGGTTTGCTCCCAATCTCTAAAAAAACAAACAAACAAAAAAAAAACCACACAAATTTTTTTTGCCCTGGCGCCTAGAGGTTTCTGCCCCCCCTGGGGGCAGATCGGCCTAATACCAATAGGCCGATCTATCCCCAGGGGGGGCAGAAATGGCCTAAAATAAATTTGCCCCCCACACGCCCCGGGGAGCGACCCTTGCCTACAAGGTCACTCCCCTTGCGTGACAACGCAAAAAAAAAGATCCCTGGTGCCTAGTGGTTTCTGCCCCCCTTGGGGGCAGATTGACCTACAATCGGCCAATCTGCCCCCAAGGGGGGCAGAAATGGTCTAAATACAATTTGCCCATCAGGGGAGCGACCCTTGCCTAAAGGTTCGCTCCCAATCTCTAAAAAAACAAACAAACAAAAAAAAACCACAAAAAAAACCATTTGCCCTGGCGCCTAGAGGTTTCTGCCCCCCCTAGGGGCAGATCGGCCTAATACCAATAGGCCGATCTGCCCCCGGGGGGGGCAGAAATGGCATAAAATAAATGTACCCCCCCGCCCGCCCTGGGGAGCGACCCTTGCCTACAAGGTCACTCCCCTTACGTGACGGCGCAAAAAAAAAAGATCCCTGGTGCCTAGTGGTTTCTGCCCCCCTTGGGGGCAGATTGACCTACAATTGGCCAATCTGCCCCCAAGGGGGGCAGAAATGGTCTAATTACAATCTGCCCCTCAGGGGAGCGACCTTTGCCTAATCGTTCGCTCCCAATCTCTAAAAAAACAAACAAACGAACAAAAAAAACACACAACATTTTTTTGTCTTGGCGCCTAGAGGTTTCTGCCCCCCCTGGGGGCAGATCGGCCTAATACCAATAGGCCGATCTATCCGCAGGGGGGGCAGAAATGGCCTAATATAAATTTCCCTCCCACCCGCCCCGGGGAGCGACCCTTGCCTACAAGGTCACTCCCCTTGCGTGACAACGCAAAAAAAAAAGATCCCTGGTGCCTAGTGGTTTCTGCCCCCCTTGGGGGCAGATTGACCTACAATCGGCCAATCTGCCACCAAGGGGGGCAGAAATGGTCTAAATACAATTTGCCCCTCAGGGGAGCGACCCTTGCCTAAAGGGTCGCTCCCAATCTCTAAAAAAACAAACAAACAAAAAAAAACCACAAAAAAACAATTTGCCCTGGCGCCTAGAGGTTTCTGCCCCCCCTAGGGGCAGATCGGCCTAATACCAATAGGCCGATCTGCCCCCGGGGGGGGCAGAAAAGGCCTAAAATAAATGTACCCCCCGCCCGCCCTGGGGAGAGACCCTTGCCTACAAGGTCACTCCCCTTGCGTGACGGCGCAAAAAAAAAAGATCCCTGGTGCCTAGTGGTTTCTGCCCCCCTTGGGGGCAGATTGACCTACAATTGGCCAATCTGCCCCCAAGGGGGGCGGAAATGGTCTAATTACAATCTGCCCCTCAGGGGAGCGACCCTTGCCTAATGGGTCGCTCCCAATCTCTAAAAAAACAAACAAAAAAAACCCACAAAAAAACTATTTGCCCTGGCGCCTAGAGGGTTCTGCCCCCCCTGGGGTCAGATCGGCCTAATACCAATAGGCCGATCTGCCCCCAGGGGGGGCAGAAATGGCCTAAAATAAATTTGCCCCCCCACTCCCCCGGGGAGCGACCCTTGCCTACAAGGTCGCTCCCCTTGCGTGATGGCGCAAAAAAAAGATCCCTGGTGCCTAGTGGTTTCTGCCCCCCTTGGGGGCAGATTGACCTACATTGGGCCAATCTGCCCCCAAGGGGGGCAGAAATGGTCTAAATACAATTTGCCCCCCAGGGGAGCGACCCTTGCCTAATGGGTCGCACCCCATCTCTAAAAAAAATAAAAATAAAATAAAGATCCCTGGTGCCTAGTGGTTTCGGCCCCCCTTGGGGGCAGATTGACCTAAAATCGGCCGATCTGCCCCCAAAGCAGGTAGAAATGGCCTAATACAATTTGCCCCTCCAGGGGAGCGACCCTTGCCTAAGGGGACGCTCCCCATCTGTAAAACACAAGAACAACAAAAATCCCTGGTGCCTAGTGGTTTCTGCCCCCCGTGGGGGCAGATCGGCCTAATAAAAATAGACTGATGCCCTAAAATAAATTTGCCCCCCAGGGGAACGACCCTTGCCTAAGGGGTCGCTACCCTTACGTGAAAAACAAACTAACAAAAAAAACTCCCTGGTGTCTAGTGGTTTCTGCCTTGGGGGCAGATTGGCCTCATAAAAATAGGCCAATCTGCCCCCAAGGAATGGCCTAAATTTAATTTGACCCCTAGGGGAGCGATCCTTGCCTAAGGGGTCGCTCCCCACCTCAAAAAAAAAACAACTAAACAAAAAAACAAACAAAAAAAAAAAATGTATCCCTGGTGCCTAGAGGTTTCCGCCCCCCCTGGGGGCAGATTGGCCTAATAATAGGCTGATCTGCCCCCAAATAGGCCGATCTGCCATCAGGGGGGGCAGAAAAGGCCTTAAAAAAAATGCCCCCCCTGGGAGCGACCCTTGCCCAAGGGGTCGCTCCCTTATGTCACTTTCAATGATAAAAAAAGACATCCCTGGTGTCTAGTGGGCGTTTTGACAGCCGGATTGCTTTACAATCCGGCTGCCAAAACGCAGAGAGAGACTTCAAAGGGAAGGAAATACATTTCCTTCCCTTTGAAGCCTCTCTGCCTCCTCCCCGTGATCGGAAGAGAAATGCAATGGGAGGAGGCCCTGTGACAAACATCGCGCGCTCGTGTGCTGACGTCACAGGGGGGGTGGAAGGGGAAGGGCTTCCCCTTCCATCTCTGACTAAACCCCACAGAGGGAGCGCTAGCGCTCTCTCTGGGCTGGGTGCCCAGGACGTAATGGTTATGTCCTGGGCACAGCAGCACTGTGCCGCAGGACGTAACCATTACGTCCTCGGCACAGAAGGGGTTAAAAGACAAACACCCATCAACACAGTGATAAAACAATACAAATACAAAAACGAAATACAAAAAAAACTTTTGGTACACAACAGGGGCAGCACGGGCACCAACAAGACCAATCGACATCATCACACTCTCCAGCAACCAACAAACACCTCCACCAGCCAGGACCGACAAAAAGACTGTGAGGAAAGGTGAAAGTAACTTCACATTTCCTGAGCCATTGCATATTATCCTGGGCTGATGCATCAGTTTGCACTAAATGTGTCATTGATTCTGACACAATCTGATGTGATTGCCACACAACACCCGTCAATGCACAATACCAGTTTTTGACGCACTGGCGTCGATGCGTGTTATCCGGAAGACACGAAGGGTGGAATGCACCACACATTAGGCTAATGCGTTGGTTTCCATTGATGCAACTAGCCTATAGTGTGTTGTACAGTGAAGTATATTGTACAATGTGGGGAATAACTCCCAGGGATCAGTTATTTGGTTATAAAGATCTGACCTGACATGCTTGAGAACTCAGAATGTGTTGAATGTGTTTGTCAACAGTGCACAGAGGTGTGACTCATTGCATCAATGGTGCAAACATTGGGACATGCAATATGTCAATGTGAAGTACAGTGACATATTCTGTTTATTTGAGATACTATCAATATATTTATGTTTTAGTCTCTAACATGCTTTCCTAAACGTGGTTAGCTATGTAGTACTTTTTTAATATACTCATATATTGCAGTCCTAAGCAAATGTGATAGCCATTGCAATATCCGATTATGGCAAGACTTGTGTGACATACTATCGCCCATATTTATGGGAAATTTGTGTAGGACAGTGTCACAAGTATTTTAGCTGCGCTGCCCAACACCAATGTGAAAGGGCAGGAATGCAATGTATTTAGTAAATATGACACATTGTTCTACTTTCCCAATGCACCCTCACACAATTTTCTGACCTGTGTAACTCAGGCACCCTTGCATCATGGGTGCCAGCGTTGCATACATGATTGTTTTTGTGAAAGAAGGGGAACCTTCGTGCTCAAATACAGTCCCAAGAGGTATTTTCCTGTTTGCCTGTGTTCTGTAGAATGCAGTACACATGGAAAAAGATAGAACCGAGGAGAAATAAAAAATATTTCTCTGAGGTTATGGCTGCTCTGGGGAGGCATAAACCTTTGACACATCACCGAGTTTACATCAGTAAGTAAATCTGAGGCAGGGTCAAAATCCGGGGATGTTGCATGGAAACACCCACTGCAATGTCCACGCAATTCCCCCCGGCACAGAGTAGGGCAACGCAGCAACTTGCACAGCCTTGCCTTCCTCCATATCTATGAGGCCATCCAAAACCGTTCAAAGTGGCTTTGCATGGGTTCAGATATATGGTTGAGAGGCTTGCGCCGCCGGAAGATCAAACAAAGTGAGGCTCCACTGGTGCAAGACTATTGTAAATATACCCATATCTCCCTGCGTTCTTGACATACGATGTATTATGAACACAATACACATGCAGGGAATGAAATACACTGAATGCTTCAGCCAGTCTATAATGTATGTGGCCTCTGGTCACAGATTGACTGTGTGGATATGTAAGGTGTGTGGCTAGGCCTATATGACACATGTTGATCCGATCTAAATATTTTTCATTCAGAATTCCCAGCAACCATTATATCATGTTGTGGGACACATTTATCTACTGTCTAGGCTTGGTATCTGGAACGATATGTGTGGCCCATGCCCAGTACCACAGCTGAATAATTTTAATTGTTCAGCTTTATTTTGGTCATCATGAGGCCAGTTTGACTGAACAAAACAATTGTGATGACTTCCAGGGAGGTATATATTTACCATTAGCATCCATCTCATTATTTGGTAACAGAGAGGACTTGTATGAACTTAGGATGTTGGTATACATTCACTACAGACTCTCATCTTGTCATTTTATGATATATTATGCCACTCTAACCTGGAATGCCTCAGTGCATGCTTACTTGGCAGTAGTGATTTTCCATGTAGTCATACCTTCACATCACTTGTCTTTTTTTATTTGCTCTGTGTCCTGCTTTTGGTAACACACATAGATTGAGCTGTAGTAGTGACAGCAATTTTTTGTTCAGAGTCAGACACAGCAACACGGTGACATACACCCCTGCATATAACAGTTGCATCCTTGTCTAGTGGGGACAGTATGAAAGCATTGATCCTAGGTAACCAATCCTGCACTGACAGAGTTGAGGAATCCACATTTATATGTGTTTTGTGAGATACTACAATGATTTTGCTATGTGCTTGCAAACGTTGAAGTAGCAAATGGTGACTATAAGGGTAGCACTGTTCCCAGGCATACCATATGGGCCAATGTTTACAGTCATCAGAGTATGAGTTCACTATACTGTCCTCCACAAATATTAGGCAGTAAAAATGGCTAGATGTTCAACACACACATGCAGTCATTTCACACTGTTTCCATTTCCACTGTGGTAGGATGCCTGACGGTCAGTACAATGCACCAGCAGACATACTAACATCAAGTCCACATTGTGCCACATTGCTATCTTTGTTTGGTATGACTTCCCAAAAGCACATACATTTGGCACATGTTGTTGATATACACACATATTTTGCTACACATGATATTGTCCAGTGGTGTTTGTAAGACATAGCTACATATCTTTGTGATGTGGCAAAAGATCTTAGGTGAGATGTGAGTGTCTTGATGTTTGCAGTGACTGAAATTAGATTACTTACACAAAGGTAGTGTTCATTCATATATTGCCATGTTTGAATACTCTCTGAAAACAATAAATAATTTAGGCCCTCATTTAAACCTCAGCTGTCTTTTTGGAAGACCGCTGAGGTACCGCTGTGCTGAAGACCACCAGTGCAGATGGTTTTCCGCCCAGCGTATTATGACTGCAGGCAGCCCTCTGTCCTTTTCCAGACGGAGAGCCGCCAGCAGCCATACTGGCGGTTGGCGGGGAAGTGGAGGCTGCTCCACCTCCACCGCCATTTCATCAGAACACCGCCCACCGAATCACGTCCCATGATTCGGTGTGGCAGTGCTCTGGTGACAGGGTGCTGGCAGAGGAGCAGCCCCCATGGATCCCGTTCCCTCCCGGAGGATCACCAGACCAGGTAAGGTGATTGTCCGTTAGGGGAGGGGGTAGGGGGTCGTTGTGTGTGTGCATGGGGGTGTGAGTGTGTGGAGGGGGTGTGTGAGTGTGTGTATGCATGCAGGGGTGTTGTGTGTTTGAAAATGTGTGTGTGTCTGTCTGTTTGCATGTCTGTGAGTATGTGTGTGTGTATGTCTGTATGTATGTGTGTGTGTATGTCTGTATGTATGTGTGCGTGTGTGACTCTGTGTGTGTCTGTTGGTATGTTTGTTGGTATGTTTGCGGGTATGTGTAATGGTGGTGTCTGTATCCATGTAGGGTGGAGTGTGTTTCGATGTTGGGGGGGTGGGGAGGAGGGTCCTGCCACCTTTAGGGGGTGGTAGGGGGGTCAGGGGTGTGGGGGGAGGACTCTGGGAAGGGGAAGGGGTGGGGGAGACCCCTATCAGTGCCAGGGAAGGAATTCCCTGGCACTGATAGTGCCTACCGGCATGGATTTCGTGGTGATACAGAACGCCACGAAATCCATGGTGGTACGCGGGGTTATGATACCGCCGGCGGCGTTGTGACACCATGGTCTGGAGAACGAAGTCTCCAGCCCAGCGGTCGTTACCAGCCTGGCGGTCGGAGTGGAGAAGTGGCGGTTTAGCATGGCGGTCACTGCCATGCTTGTAATGCCAATTTTTCTTCCGCCGGCATGTTGGCGGTATTACCACCATTTCTCCACCGACCGCCAGGGTTGTAATGAGGGCCTTAGTGTCCTGCAAGATATGTCATTAATCTGTGAAAAAGTTCTGTGCAATGTTATTTCATTGCCGTGCACTGGCAATCGAGGGTAAATCTTGGTGCTGGTTCTCATCCTCAGCATAATTTTTATTTGGGCCTTCCTGGTCCTTATGGCTCTCAACCCTTGGGACATTAGTCTGCACACATGGGCTGTCTAATATGCAGCACACAAGGATGATTTTGCATACCATGGGGGGGAATATAGCAACCTCCCCCTGGACATGTCGAGGAAGCAGAAGCAAGACTTCAGTTCTCCAAAAGACCGCTCCACTATACCCCTGGTCCTGCCAAGTGCATTGTTGTAGTCCTGCTTGGCCTCAGTCTGGGGATGTGTAAATGGGGTCATGACCCATGGCTGCAGACCATATCCTTGCTCAATTAAAAAGACACAAAACAAAAATGCAGTGAATGATCATGATGATTGATTAACCCACATCCAAGTAAATCTCTATTATGTGTATCGAGTGACTCATACTCAGTTCCACCAGTATGGGACCTGGACTGACATTGAATGGCATACATGTCTTTTCTTTTTCAATATTACTGACACTGTACTACATATACACATACACTGGCCTGTGTGGTAAATTCACTACTTGTAAAAAGTTCTTGGCAATAACATGACTGTGGTGATTGTTCACTGATATGAGAGTGAGTATGCCATTGAGGAGTCATTTCTCACACACTTTTCAATTGTGTTGATTTGGGACTACTCTTGGCATTTCTGGCCTACTGCATGTCTAAATTTAAAATAGTTACCCTGTGAAGATGATGTGGTCCCATTTATTCACACAGATTTGAATGTGACAGTAGTAGTCACTGTTGTTCAGTAGCTACTGCCATGGTTGGAGTAGTGAGTGCATGCCAATGAGGGACATCCGTGACTACACATGGCAGTGCATTGTGTCCGCTTTGTTGACAGGACACAAGGGCATAGAAATATAGGAATCTTGCATTGTACAGTGCAGCTAGTAAATTATCAGCACTGCATTGCCTCACAACATAGGGGCAGTGTAAGACATATTGGAGGCCATACAGCAAACTCCTGAGTTTTTAAGCTGCACTGGCACACTATAGGCTGAGTAGCACCAAGACAGGTGAATGTATGACTGCATTTTCTGTGCGATGCACTTTGTGCATGAGGGGCTACCTTCCTGCACAGCCTGTACCCTCACAGGCCTAAAAGTGTATGCCTGTGTTCCATGAAATGCACCACACATGGGTGACAGGAGTGTTTGAGATCACTTAAGTTTTTTTTCCCTGTTACACATGACCTGGGAGGGCAATTGTTTAGAGATGTTTCACATTTTAGCTGGTGTTGAATATGACATGCCTCATGACCATGGAAGTTACATGTGGACACACATTTAGAAGCCCTTCCGTGTACACAGGGTTGCAACACAGCATTTTTCAAAGCATTGCATTACTCAGGATCTTCTCACCATTGAAAGGCACACACAGTGGCTTAATGGTTCTTAACATGGGTGACTTGCAGGTTTGCATTGCACATGCACCATGGTGTATGCTTTAAGTATGAGGCCCACCCCTCCATATGCACTGTCTCAGCCACCAAACACAGAGATAAATATTTTTATCATACATTATTTACAGTTTTTGGATCTGCCATGTACTTCAGATGTACTTACCAACCAGTAGGCCAATCCCCTAAGTCCCATTCCAGAAGCCCTCATTGATGATGGAGTGCCTGAAGATGTAGGCATTGTGAGCACTCCCAGGCTACTTTGCCAGCACATTGAAACATCCCCAAATGGTCCACTATTCCCTGTATGTTGATGGAATATGTATGGTTCCTATTGTGGTAGAGGTGAGATGTACCAGCAGGAAACACCAGTTGCACATGGGTCCAATCCATTGCCCCCAAAACATGAGGGAAGTGAGCAATGGCGTAGAAGCCTTGCTTGTATTCCAATTGTTGCTGCTGTGTCTTGGGGAACATGATGTACTCTGGTGTCAAGCTGATGATGGCATCCAGGACGGAAGGTAAGAATGCTGAAAAAGATGGTTGCGATATTGCTGCCACTCTGGCTGTGGTGGTTTGGAATGACCCAGATGCTAGTATGTGGAGGACTGCCATCAGCTTGACCTGAAGATGTAGGTACACCTCTGTGATGTTACCGGCAGCCTTGGTGTAATCAGGTTCAGAAGCTGCATGATGGACTCCCTCCTGAGCCTGTAGTAGGTGATGACCTCCTTCTCCCTGAGGTCAATAAGGGTAGTCCTTTGGCAATATATCCTCTCCCTTCTCCTGCATTGCCTCTGTAGTGGTGGTAGTGTTGGAAGTGGTGGTCTTTTCGCTGCTCCTAGCTGAAGTATTAGCACCTCCATGGAGTAAATGAGCTTACTAAAGTGCTTTGGCTATATTCTATTTATATTCCTATGCCAATGTGTCATTTCTTATCCCTGAGTTTGCACAGATGCACATGAATTATGATGCATTTTCAGCTATCAGTGCCGCTTGCCAACAATGTGTCACTTTCTCCTAAATATCAATGCGTCAGGACTGTGGTGGATTTTACAGGGGAATGTCTACCTTTGAATATGTTTGATATTACATGACACAGCCGGTTTATACATAGGAAAAATCTGATGCAGGACAGCAAAAAGAGACACATTGGATTAGGGCATTGCATTGTAAATATGTAGCATGGAAGGCGCTGCTCTGCATCAAAAAAATGGTGCAGTGTTGGTGCAACCTCCTTCTAAATATGCCTCCCGATTTCTAACATTGCTGATCAGCAGTGAGGATGGGACGTGTGTTTGTGTTTGTGCAATCCCTTACAACACATTACCATTCATATCTAGACTAATTTGAATCAGTCGTCTTGTGGCATATTTTTTTCCACCTCTCAACTAGAATTTTTATTTTTCAACTCTCCCTGACTGGCATTTTTGCTATTTTTTCAAAATCAGAACTTGAGTTTGAGTTGTCCAAATTGGAGAAATACACTGTGCAATAAATTAAAGATTTTTCCAAGGGTTTCTACTGGCTTCACCAAGAAGGTGGAGCTGCAAAAGGCACTGAGAGTCTGGTTGGAATCAAGGAATGTAGCACATGAGACCCCAGAGGAGGATGATGTGGAGAAAGAGCATGATAACAAACTGGATGAGGATTTGGTGGCGATTCTGGGACTGTCTGTGGGACATGGGACAACAAGATGGTTCCCCCCCAGGACAGGAAGCAGTGTGTCCTCTAAAGCTTAACCCCAGAGGCGCTGGAGGTCAGGAAGGAGGAGAGGAGCTGGCTAAGCTTAGCTTGAAGAAGGAAAAGGCCTTGGAGGAAAAAAGACAGGCCTTGGAGGAGACAACAATTGGCATGAAGGAGAAAAAATGATGTTGGTTCAGGAAATGCACATGAGAGAGCTGGACATCAAGAATAGACATGTTGAATCCAGCATTGATGGTGGCCATAATTCTTCTGTGTCCTCTGACAGGAGGGTCCACATACCCAAGGGTCAGGTGCCTGATTTTATGAAGGAAGATGACAGAGACAGATGGTTTCATGACTATGGAAGTGCTCTGCTAATGCACAAGGTCCCTAAGGCAGATTGGGGAGCTTGCATATGGAGATATATCCTATGAAGGAGGCCCTAATCAGAAAGTTTGGTTTGACCCCAGAGAAATAGAGACAGAAATCTCAGGATAGTCCGAAGATTTCCCAACAGATCCTGGTTGATTGTGTAGATTCTTTTTGCAAGGCACTGTATGCTTGGGTGAAAGATTATGAGGTAAAAGATTACCAGGGGTTGTATAATGTGTTTGTAACAGAGCACCTGTTAAGTGTTTATTTTACAGATCTGTGCCAATACCTTGTGGAAAGTAAGCTGGAACCTAGAAGCAAGCCAGAAGGACATGAAGGCTGGTGTGACTAGAATGCCACTTTGGTGGAGTTTCAGCCTGGCTATAAATTGTGGGTCGTGGGGCCTGTGGAGCCCCATGCTCTACAAGACTGCTGGTCTGGGACCCTATGGTCACCTACTTGGTGGACATCAAAACTCAAAACTCATAGGAACCCCTTGAGGGTTCTACATGTGAACCACCTCAAGCCCCATTTTAAGAGGTCTGAGATTACCATGCTCTTGGTAACTGATGTTGGGGTGGAAGCGGAGAGTGAACCTCTCCCTGACCTCCTGTCTTCCAAGGAGCAGGATGGGTAAGTGGCCTTTCCCCTGGCTCAGGACCAGCAGAGAGACGCTTGCTAGTTGCTAAGGACTTTGCCTCTCTATTCTCACTTACCCAGGGCTCACTACATGGTGGACCCGTAATATTGACACTGGGACACTACACCTGTGAAGAATAACAGTTACAGGTTGTTTGAAGGAGTGAGGGTTAACATTAAGCAGGAGGTCTCCGAAATGTTGGCACTCAGGGTTAGTGAGCCCTCTAACAGCCCTCTGTACAGTCCAGTGGTGCTGATCCCCAAGGCTGTGCCGTTAGGTATTAACCCTGAAGTCCAGTTCTGTGTGGGACTACCATGGGGTCATTGCAGTCACCAGGAAGGACGCACACCCCATCCGCAGAGCTAATGAGCTCATAGATTGGCTTGAAGCTGCTAAGTGCCTCAGCACGTTTGGCCTAATTTCTTTGTACTGACAGATTGCCTTACCAATAGGACCAAAGAGAGGTCTGCATTCTCTACACCAGAAGTGCTCTTCCAGTTGTGGATCTTGCCCTTTAGGTTGAAGAATGCCCCTGCAGTCTTCCAGAGGTTGGTAAATTAGGTACTAGTTAGCCTGGAGAACGTCAGTGCTGCCTACCTAGACAACATTGCAGTCTTGAGTTCTAGCTGGGAGGAGCACCTGTGCCAGCTGAGGGAAATGCTTCAGGCTATGCAGAGGGCAGGCCTAACTATGGTCTACTTTGGTCACCAAGTGGGAGGTGATGAGGTGCAGCCCCTCTAGGCAACAATTGAGACCATTCTGGGTTGGGAGCCCCCAACAACTCAGGCAGAGGTAAAATCCTTTTTTAGGGCTCACTAGATATCACAGGAGAATCATCAAGCGGTGGTGCCCCTTCGATTAGAAGACTTCCAAGAAGCAGCTACATTAGGTGATCTGGACAGAGGCATGCCAGAAAGCTTATGACACTCTAAAAGAAGCCATGTGCATGGCACTCCTGCTCAATATCCCTGATTTGTCTCAAGAGTTTGTTGTATAGATGGACACCTCAGAACACGGCAAAGAGGCCATGCTCTCACAGCTAAATGATGAGGGCCTGGATCAACCTGTAGCTTTCATTAGTAGGAGGCTACTTCCCAGGGAACAGAGGTGGAGGATGATTAAGGAAAGCCTTTGCTGTGGTCTGGACACTGAAGAAGCAAAGACCATATTTTTTTGACACAAACTTCCAGGTTCAGAAAGATCACAGGCCACTTAGATGGGTAATGCAGATGAAGGGTGAGAATCCCAAACTATTGAGATGGTCCATCTCCCTAGAGGGAATAGACTTTATGGTGGAACAACACAGTGGAACATACCACATGAATGCTGATGGTCTGGCCTAGTTTTTCCCCCTTAGTGAAGAAAGACCCCCAAGGGGTTGGATAACTCTCTCCACTTTCTGCTGTGGGGACACATGTTAGACCTGACATCCTTGATGTAGTTTCCTGAACTTTTTGCCCTGCCTTTTAAGGTTTTGGGCACTTTACCACTGCTGTTCAGTGCTAAAGTGTAGGTGTTCTGTACTCTAAACATAGTAACATTGGCTTATCCACAAATGACATATTAAATTTACTTGTAAGTTCCTAGTAAAGTGCACTATATGAACCCAGGGCCTATACATTAAATTCTACTAGTGGGCCTGTAGCACTGATTGTACCACCCACTACAGTAGGCTTTCAAACATGTCTTAGGTCTGCCACTGCAGAGCCTGTGTGACCAGTTTTAAACTACCACTTTGACCTGGCGAGTGCACCCACTTGCCAGGCCCAAACCTTCCTTTTTATTACATATAAGTCACCTCCTAAGGAAGACCCTTGTTAGACCTAAGGACAGGGTGCCGTATATTTAAAATGTTGGACACGTACTTTTAAGTTTAGCATGTCCAGGTTGTGACAAACTACTAAATTTGTATTTCACTACTGCAAGGTCTATCTTTCCCACAGGTTAACATTGGGGTTACCTTCAAGTGTAATTTTCAATTGTGAAGACAGAAATATGGAGCTTGGTATATCTGAACTCACAATTTAAAATCACAACTAATGGTGAAATTGGATTTTAAATTGTAAGTCTAAAAATGCCACTTTCAGAAAGTTGCTATTTTCTTACTTTAACCATTCTGTGCCTCTGTCTGTTTCTGAATACAGATCTGGGGTAGATGACAGTTGTGCACTGTGCATTCCTCGTGACAGTCTCACACACACAAAGAGAACATGAGTGTGACATTTGCATCTTGATGGCCCATCACCAGGCTGATGGGTCTTCCTGGGCAGATGGGAGGGAGGAGCTGACACCTACACCTGAATAGGGATGTGCCTCTCCTCACACAAAGGGCTGCATCCCCCCCTGTAGAGTGTCTGAAGCCAGGGAAGGAAGGGACCTTGTGATCTTCAAACACCTCTCTAAAGTCTCCCTCCCTTCAAAGACATATTTGAGTATATGTACCGGAGCACAATATCCATCAAATCAGTTCACTTTTGGGCGCTGAGGAGAGCCTGCTGAGAAGAGGAACTGCACTGCAGGAGCAACTGCCACTTTGCTAACTGCTCTGCTTTGTTGGCCTGCTGCCTGCTGATTTCTGTGCTGCCAGGGGGGACTGACACTTTGCAATTTTCTCTGCTGTGCTTGCCTGCTGCCTCTTGCAGTGAGAAAGATTAGAACTTATCTCTACAACCTCAAGAAGGGACTGAAATAACTCCAAGGGCTTTTGGTTTGCCCCTGTTCACAAAGTCTCAGGGCCATCAAAGACTTCACAATACATCTCTGCCACTGCCAGACTCTGTCATAGTTTGACTCTTGCTCTAGGCAAGACTGCTGGTTTAAGCATGACAGTACTTATATTTGTAGGTGACAATGTCAATCCTACAACAAGTCGCAACTGTCATCCCAACCCCGTGGCTCACAAGCAGCACCTCACCAAAAACCCAAACAGTAAAAGGTGATTTGTGGCAGCCTTTACGCATGGACTTAATAGTGTGACATCTCAGGGAGTGTCATGGTTAAGTGGAGATTACCCCTTTCTCACATAAACAATCATGTCTCAATAAAACACAGACAATGAGGATGCAGTAATGTTTCAATAGGTTTTATTTAACAAAACTGCAACCTACGATAAGTTGCATGGGCTGCAATGATTAGGATAATGAACAGTGCATGAAACAGAATGGTAAAGACAGGAGTCATTAATACAAAGACCTCCACTATCTTGTAATATCATGAAATTACATGAAGTATGAAATATGTCCTAAACCCTAATAATGTGAACCTAATCCCTAACCTATAAGAGAGGTAGGTGCGTTAAACCTAATCTGCCAATGCCATGAGAAAAGCCCCCCAACCCTTGTTACCTTGGAATGAGGTCTCTAGCTCAGACTGCGTAAGGACACGAAGACTGGGTCAGTGTCAAGGCGACGTGCGGCTTCGATAGCAGCGATGGCATCTGGTTGGAATCTCTCTGACTAACTGTCGAAGTGAGGTGCATTTATACAGATCTGCTCTGACCCCTGACGTAGGTCTGTTCCCAAACAATGGATAACAAGACATGGTGGGGAAGGCAATTTCTGTGAATAATTCCCTCAAAGGCGTGAAGAGGGAAAGTACTAATATGAAAACCTACAGTTTGTTTATCTTTGTCGCTTGATATTGACGCCTTAGCGCAGTGGCACTGGTAACGTGAAACTAAACCATAGGCCTAACTAAAAACAAGGCAGCCGTCTTAAAAGATATGATTAAATAAATGTTACAGAACAAGCTAAGTAGGGTAAAAGTTACTAGGTGACGGGGGCATGAGTCTGCAAGCCAAAGGCTAAGCTAACTCCTGTTTCCCATTAAAACAAATTAGGATTCACTACATCTCTGCCATCCATGAGTCCATTGGCTGTGCCCTGCATCTATTGGCATTTCATCCCCGAGGACAGCACACTCTAACCAGCCCACCAGTAGAGCTCGGCGCTCCTAGTACCCGGACCCTTGTTGACCTCTTCCCAATCTACAGAGGTGTATGACATCCAAGGTACTTTGCCCCTCCCCCGAGCCCACCCTCTTTCCTCAAGTGAAAGCAGAGTGCTGGCAAACAGAAGCAGCGAATATGCTGAGTGGAGTGAAGATCCAGCCCAGCGTGTCTCTCCCGAAGGCAACACCCCCCACCCATTGTCATGGTGACGAGAATGCCAAGAACAGCAACAATGTCAGTGCTGCTCCATCTTCTCTCAGCTGAGCAGGGCAACTCACCGGAACCACACCGCCGCAATAGGAGCCCCATACTGGAGGACAGCGCTGCCAGAGACTTGCCCAGCCTTGCTGCCTCAGATGAAAGTACCTTTTGCTTATGAATGGACCTGCAAGGTCCCTGCCATCCATGCTCCTCACAGCCCCTGTATCGAACTCAGAATGATTTCCTGAAAGCATTGCTTGGGGACCGCTCTACTGCTGAGGGCATTACCAAACCTCAAGTGGGCCGTAAATATCATAATAGAAGTGCACAGGCTCTTCTAAGACTGCAATAATCTACATCCTTGATCAGTATGTATTGTATTTTTGTCATTTTGGTCATATTTAAATCAGATAAATATTCTCTATTTTCCTAAACTGATGTGGAGTCTTTTGTTGGGTTTTCATTGTGTTACTATAACTTCTATAGCCCACAAATACGTTACACATTGCCTCTAAAGTTAAGCCTGTCTGCTCTGTGCCAAGGTACCAGAGGGTGAGCACAGGTTAATTTAGGGAGTTAACTGACTTACCCTTGCTAGGATTGTGGTCCCTGCTTGGACAGGGTGCATAATGCTGCCAACTAGAGACCACATTTCTAACACAATCCAATTTAATTAATCCCCAAAATAAAATTGAAACAGATTGTATACATGTAATCAATATAAAAGAATATATAATTATACCAAACATAAAAATAGGCATCAAAGTTAAAAATACTGCTTACTGAAACATTTAAAACTGTAATCAAGTAACCAAAAACATATAAACTAAATTTGAAATATTTCAAAATACATTTCACAAAATGCTACATAAAATGTTGCCAATTAATAATTAATAAATAAATCCTTATAAATGTTTGCAATTTCAAAAAATGTTTATGTACACTACCAACACAAATTCCATGCAAGCAGAACAACACCCCAATAAAACGTACATATTAATAATTATTAGCATATTTCAAACATAAAAACAAACATAATATAAATAATTATATCAATTAACAAAACAATAAAAACATCAAATGTCAAACTTTTTTTTAAAAACTGATTTGTATAAGATATTCATAAAAGCAATTTTAATAACTATGGGGTCATTATGACCCCGGCGGTCGGTGCAAATGTGGCAGTGGTACCGCCACATTATGACATTGACTGGTTTACCACTCCGACTGCCATGGCGGTAGCAGCTGCCCGGCTGGAGATGAGAATCTCCAGTCCGGCGGCCACCATTGTGCCGCCGGTGATATTATGTCCCTGCCTACCACCATGGCTTTCGTGGCGTTTGTAACGCCAGAAAAACCATGGCAGTAGGCCTTATTGGTGACAGGGAATACCTTCCCTGTCACTGATACAAGGCCCTCACCCCGCCAAACAACTCCCCAGATGCCCCCCACCCGCCCCTACATCCATGCCCCCCAAAACACACACACACACACACACAGACACACACTCATCCACAGATACATACACGTATGCATACATTCATTCACACACATCCGCACACACATCATAACATACAGGCCGACATGCATACACATTATCATACATACAGCAGAACACCGCCAGGCTGTATTATTCATCACAATACGGCTGGTGGCGATCTACTGGCTTGGCGCTGCTGGTGGTAGCAGCGCCACCTTACTGCCATCTGCCAGTATGGCCGCAGCTGGAAATCTGTTTGTGGTCATATTATGGTGGACTGATGGTAGCCGCGGCAATGGTCTTTTGGTGGCCGTCACTGCGACGGTAGGTGGTTTTTACCGCCAATGTCAAAACGATCGCCTATTTTGTTAATACTCAAACTAACAATTACTTAAGCTAAAAGCATAAAAAGATATACATGTAAAATACTTCCAATGCTAGACCTGTAAAAATTCAACAATGCATACAAAATTAAATGCATCAATTAAAAAAAAAAAAAAACACAAGATGTATACAAACATTACACACAAACACTAGGGGCCTGATTGCGACTTTGACAGTCTGGAGACCACCATGGCAGCGGTCCAATCACCGCAGTGTTGGTTGTCCAACCGCCATATTATGATCCATGTGGTTACATAGACAAAAGACCATGCTGAGCCGCCCATGCCCCCAGCATATCCTGACCGCCATGTTGGAGAAATAGACTCTCGGAGGGCACCGCCAGTTCAACCGCCATCCCAATTACAAAGTTGTGTTCCGCAGACGTAACCATGGTGGGCCAACCACCCCATTTGATTTGGATGGAAACGGAGGGATATAAGGTCGAAACTCACCAGTAGGCAGCCTCACACATCCTGTGCGACCATGGAACCATTCCTACATGTCCTGCCACTGCTAATGCTGCTCGATGGTGCACAAAATTGACGCCATTGTGGATGCAACCGACGGTAAGCCAAACACCTATCAGCTTCCTCACACTCCACAGCAACTCGACAGGCCTCCATTGACCTGGTATATGGGCTGTGCGCTGTGGCCCAAATATATGTTATGCGCCCAGGTTCAGAGTTGTACACTATGTAGTCCCAATCACAGCCCCATGGTGCTCCTTTTGGCCAGGTGACTGTCACTGCACCGCCACACTCTAATAAACTTGATACTTCTGCACATCCCAGTTACAGAGATAGTGATATGTTCACTATATTATGTCATGCTACAGCAAGTCCCCATCAATATCACATGTACAAATTGAAGGGAAACCCTCACATTGTTTACAGTACTGTTGTGACAAAACACACAGATCTGTATGGATGTGTCACGGAACCCAAACACATCCCCCTGCAAAATCCTTATCAGAGACACACACATATCACTCACATTCCAAGAGAACGTAAGGTAAATGGGATGGAGAACAGTTTGTGTGACAAACATCCAAAGCACATAATGTAAACAATTCCCTTTGACACATTTTACTTTGCACATGATTCAAAAACACTATTTGCATATGAACTGTGATCTGATGAATATCAAGGATAGCCCATAGCATAATCAAGTGTCATTGTCATGTGGCAAATGTGTAAGTGCAAGCTTAGAAAGTAAATACATCAATAGCAGCATGGGCCACACATTTAGATAAAGTAGGTACAAGTTGCACACATTAAAATGGGCACATGTTCATCCAAATGCATTGGAAGGTAGCACAATTGAACAACCTCCATGTGTAGACAAACATACCTCTAGCTTGCACACATTAACCCCTTAGCTGCTGGGTCTCTCCCACCGTACTGAGCCCTTGTTTGGCTATTTAGAGTAGTTTGCGCTTAGCCCTTCATAACTTTTTGTCCACATGAGCTATCCATGCCACATTTGCGTCCTTTTTTCCCAACATCCTAGGGATTCTACAGGTCCCCAGAGTTTGTGGGTTCCGCTGGAGGAGAGCAAGAACTTAGCAAAAATGGCATCAACAAAGGGTTTGCAGGGCTAAAATCACCATCTTCCCAGCTTTCAGGAACAGGCAGACCTGAATCAGAAAACCACATTTTTCATCACAATTTTGGCATTTTACTGGGCCATACCCCATTTTTACTATTTTTTGTGTTTTCAGCCTCCTTCCAGTTAGTGACAGAAATGGGTATGAAACCAAAAAGTAGACCAAATTCTAAATTCAGTAAGGGATAATTTGTGTAGATACTACAGAAAATAACAGCTGAAATGAAAAAAATATTGAAATTGAGGTGAAAAAAACAGCCAATTTTCTCCATGTTTCACTCTGTAACTTTTTCCTGCGATGTCAGATTTTTTAAATCAATATACTGTTGCATCTACTGGACTCTTCTGGTTGGGTGGCTATATAGGGTTTGCAGGTTCATCAACAATCCTAGGTACCCATAACCAATAAATGAGCTGCACCTTGCAATGGCTTTTCATTCTATACCGGGTATACAGCAATTAATTTGCTGAAATATAAAGAGTGAAAAATAGGTATCAAGAAAACCTTTGTATTTCCAAAATGTGCACAAGATAAGGTGTTGACAAGCAGTGGTTATTTGCACATCTCTGAATTCTGGGGTGCCCATATTAGCATGTGAATTACAAGGCATTTCTCAAATGGACGTCTTTTTTACACACTGTCTTACATTTTGAAAGAAAAAATGTAGAGAATGACAAGGGGCAATAACACTTGTTCTGCTATTCTGTGTTCCACCAAGTCTCCCGATAAAAATGGTACCTCACTTGGGTGGGTAGGCCTAATGCCTGCAACAGGAAACGCAACATGGACACATCACTTTTTTACATTGAAAACTGACGTGTTTTTTGGAAAGTGCCTGGCTGTGGATATTGATCTCTAGCTCAGCCGGCACCTAGGGAAACCTACCAAACCTATAGAGTTTTTAAAACTAGACATCTAGGGAAATTCAGAATGGGGTGACTTGTGGGGCTCTCACCAGGTTCTGTTACCCAAAATAATTTGCAAACTTCAATATTTGGAAAAACAAAACACTTTTTCCTCACATTTCGGTGATTGAAAGTACTGGAATCTGAGAGGAGCCACAAATTTCCTTCCACCCAGCATTTCCCCAAGTCTCCGATAAAAATAGTACCTCACTAATGTGGGTAGGTCTAGTGCCCGTGTCAGGAATAGATCACACCATGGTCAATGCTGGTCCTTACATGAAGGCAACTGTTGCCCCTGGGGTGACCCATTCCTGATGCAGGCACTAGGTGCAGGCACTCAAGTGGGGCAGCGTTTTTATCAGGACAGGTGGGGAAACACTGGGTGGTAGGAATTTTGTGGATCCCAGCATATTCCTGTAGTTTGTGTGACAGAAATGCAAGAGAAAATAAAGTTTTTATTCAACATTTCAACTTTGCAGGGTATTCTGGGTAACAAATGTTTGGGGAATCCACACAAGTCACACCTCTTTGGACTCCCCTGGATGTCTGGTTTCCAGAAATGTCTGGGTTTGGTAGGGTTTCCCTATATGGCCGCCGAGCCCAAGACCAAAAACGCAGGTGCCTCCTTTACAAAATTATGTTGTTTAGTGATAGATAATTTTGATGCCTGCACAATACGATTTGGACAGTGGAATTTGGTGCTGAACTAAATTGGGGAGCTCCCAAGAGAGCACTCTTTCTGTGCTTGTCAACGCATGCACCTGCTCTCTGGGTTGGGCTAATCCGATATTGTCCGAATGCACAGACTGTGCTTGCGAGGGGACAGCAGGACTGTCATCATCACCTTCCTCATTATCACTGGAAGATAAGTTTTTCGAATGGGACTCCTCTCATTGAAAAATCACTCCCATAGTCTGCGCCATTGCCCTATCCCTCACATGCTGTCTCAGTATCTGCTCTCTCAGTCTCTGATCCTACTTCAAAGCTGTCCTCTATAACCCAAGTTAAGGCTTGAGCAGCAGTCATGCAACGAGATGCCATGTCTGCTACTGGCTAAACTGTGCTCTAAAACACTAGCCTATGTAGACTGTCACAAAATTGCTGGTGGGTTTGTGTGTGAGATACCTGCAACAGTAGAGGTCACCTTGCCTTCGCTTCTTCACTCAATCAGCATCTCTCAAGACACTCAAAAAACAAAAAAGACACCCTACAGTATTACATCACCTTGTCACATACTAATCGTCACAGACTTTAGCGCCTCTAGTGCCCAGTCCAACAATCATTATTGGTTCTCCCACTCCCATTACCTCCTCCTCCGATTCCCTCACTACCACCCAGCAAAAGTGCATTTCATCTCTCCATAGTCCCCCTCGCACATACATTTCATTTGTATTATAGCGCAGGTAATGGCTGGCTTTACTAATCCACTCAGCTATTCACATATAATACAGTTTTGATCCTTTAATGCATCAAAACTGCCACTAGTCAAAAGTCAGATTTTTTTCTAGCAGAAACATAACCACACAAGAGTTACTTGACTTTTTTATTGCTGCCTAAAAGCTACAGTTGAAACGTGTCAGTTGAAGAATGTGCATTTATGTGTATATATATATATATATATATATATATATACATATACATACTCCAACAAAGCGGTCCTCAATGTGGTGCACATCTCATGCTGGTGCAAGCATGAGGAATGGACCTTTCCTCCTAATAATTTTAAAACAAACAATTGAAGCAATTGTGACGCTACACTCCAGGAAAGTTTATATGCTATTTAATTTCAGTCATGTACATCACCAACCATCACCACCGACACGTTTCGACCTCCCGGTCTGGCTCACAGTGTGTGAGTATTTTTTCAATGTTTGTTATTTAAAGTCTATCACCTTTGTCATATAGATATATATATATGTAAAGAGATCACTTTCTCAAACCTACTTTAAAAAAAATATTCCTGGGAGGCGTGGGCCGGCCCGTTTTCCAAGGGTGCCGACTCCCCCAAGTGAAATCCCTTGTGTCTAGTGGGGTTTCCTGGCCCTCAGCCACAGCTGCGCTGCGACCGAGGGCCAGGAAACTGGTTCAGAAAGGCCTTCTTTGAAGGCCGTTTGGGACTGTTTTTCCCCTGGAGCAGGAAGCGGCCGCAAGACCGCTTCCTGCTCTGGTGGAGAAAACAAACAGTGACGTCAGTGTGTCTCGCGGCACGCTCACATCACAAAGGGGCGGGTGGGGGCACGGGGGAGACATAGAAGATCTTCCATATCTCCTGGGTTTTTTTTCATTAAAAAACATCCTCTGATGTTTTTTTAACCCCCTCCCTGGTGTAGGCCACTGGTCGTGTTGCGCACCAGGGAGGTAGTGTGAGCGTTGGCCAGTGGCCGACACCCACACTGTAAAGGTTAAAAAAATGTCCATCCTACATAGGAGGGATATGTAACCCAAAAGATGTTGAAAGTGGCCGAGGCAAAAAGAAAAACGTATCATATCAAACAACACCATTGCTATGCCACTCAAATTGGATTACATCCCATGCATCCTTCTGTAGAACATTTCCCCTTGTCGTGGGTGGCTGCAGCATAGTTCCAAAGTCAGATCTTACCAACCACATCATAAAGATCATAAATCAAGGTGAAACAGACACACCAGTAGTCATGCCTCACAAATTATTCATGAACATCAAAAAAGTAGAAAAGTAATGTCAGGACCAATGTGTAGCAAAAAAAACAACAGAAAATTATTTACAACACCACAATAATGGAGTGAAGACCAATGACCAGTACTTGGGAGAAAGTGTGCTGAGCACACTGCTGTATCTCCCAACTTGCTTCACAGAATAAAACCACAGGAACTTCCACAAGAAGGTGTATCTAGAGGGCATTTCAGACCCCTCATGCTCACCCATGAACTGGCTGTGGTTGGGTTTTGTATAGGTGTGTTTGGTCTTTGGAGGACTAGGCTTTTTTGGGGATTTGGGTGTGGTATGACTGGGTCCGGGAGGGGTGGCAGGTGGCTGGTCTGGGAGGGGGAGGCAGGTGTCACAGTGGAGGACTTGGATGTGGAAGGGATGGGTTGCGGTGTGGGAGGGATCTTTTTTGCTTTGGGAGGGGTTTGATTCGACAGCGGTAAGGGCAAGGGCAAACATCAAACTTTCTTTGGGAAAATGGGTAGAGTGTACAGGAGGGATTATAGGTTGAGAGGTTGAGGAAGTGCATGTGTCAGGTGTGACTTTGGGTATTATTGGTGCTGGTGTGTGTGTGTCTGAATTATGTTTGTATTTTTTGGAGGCTGTTCCATGTGTGAGTGTGGGTGTTTGCATCTCTTGGTGGGCTGTGATGTGGATGTGATGGGTATGGTGGATGTGGTGGTAGTTGTGAGTGGGATGACTGACTGATGAGTGCTTGCATGCTTGTGTGTTTTGTGAGGTTTGTATTTATGTGTGCTGCTTGTGGCTGTTGAGGTGTGTGAGTGCGTATGTTTGAGTGTGCTTGGGAAATGTATGGGAATAGGGAAATTGGATGGGGAAGAGGAAGGTGGTGGGGGAGGAGTGGAGGGGTGGAAGGATGCCAGGATGGAGGAAGCCGGAGCCTGAAACGATCTCTGTAGGCCAGACATAGGACTGTGAATGCCTTCCAGGTACGCAATTATCTGTTGAAGCTGGGTGCCAGGCACCTAGGTGGCCTTCAGAATGGCAGTCTGACCCCCAAAGATGCTCCTCAGGAGGTTAATAGCCTCCTCACTCAAGGCAGCAGGAGTAACAGGGGCAGGGGGTGAGGTGCCTGCAACGAAGGAGACACCCACTCTCTTGGGGGAGCGGGCCTGGCCAACTCGGTAGGGAGCAACAGGGAGGGTGGGGATGGAACTCGGGGTGGTGGACAAAGATGGAGCAGGTGTAGGTCCGCAGTGTTCTGCCATCACTATGGAATGTCCACTCAGAAGAAGATGATGTGGAGCTGTCTCCTCAGTGTCACTCCCCTCACCCTTTGGGCCCCTGGCTTCTTCCATGTCTGATGTCTTGTGACCAGAGGTACAGTGGCCATCTTCTTCCCCACTGATGTCAGCCCTGCCTCCTCCGCTTGCCTGTGATGATGCTGAAATGACAAATACAAATGGGGTCAGTCCATGTGCCTGAACGAACTTGAACAACAGCTTTGATTACAAAACACTAACGTAATGTACAGTAGTCCCCAGCCACAAGGTCCTCCACAGTGCCTCTAACAATTGAAACACCACATGCATGCATGCTACATGAGCTGTAAATATTTGTACACAGGAAAACAAGAAACACAGACAACATCAACTGCATTGAATACAATCAAGTAGGAGACCTTGTCACCTTGAATGTTTTGACTCCTGTAGTACCCTTCACTAACCTGATGGCATCAAATATAATGGCATTGCCAAGGACATTCTCACAGATTCCACACAAGGTCCTGCAATCAGCAAATGCTCAAATATACAATACTATATCATGATAAAATAATGTGCTAATAATCCAGACATATTGCAGTAAGAACTGCAGTAGGCCAAAGAAGTTGGCATGGAAACATCCATGTCACACTATAAAAACTCACCAATGGCAATTACACAATATGTACATTGTTTAAATAGTGTAATGGAACTTGTACCAATGTTGCTTTGCTAGATAATACAGCTTGCACTGAGAAGTACACTGGAGACAATCAGGTCTAAATGTCTGGGAGATTTGTCTCTAAATATCCACTACTCATTGAATCAGCCAGACCTGGGGAAATCACCTGTTTCGACTGGTACTGCTGGGAACACCCTTCTAACATTGCATAGCTAAACCACAACAGTCAATTGAATGTTCTTGTGGCTCAGTGAATCTCCAGTATCTGAAAGTTTCTGAACCTTAAAAAATTGACATGTGCAAAGCACTTAGCCAAATGATTCAACAGAAATGGCATGGAAATGCACATTGCCAGTAATTACTGTAGGTCTACCTGCCATGTCCTTCATTGCCTCTGCAATTGTCCATAGTAAATGACATGGAGTAACCAGTAAGGGTATGCATGAGCCTACAAACAATGTTGACTCACTCCTGTCTGTGGTATGTGATGGAATCAGGCATTATCCCATGAGAATAGGCATATTATGTATGTAACAGTAGTGGAAATGATACTACAAAAGTGCAAGGTACACTTGCTAACATGTAGGCACAAATATTGATGCCAACAGTGCTATAACACAAATCATATAACTGTATATTCCCTACTTACCAGGGGAAAGTATTGCTCAGTGCCTTCACACAAAGAACAATGTATGCTATGCCACATGCATGTTGGTCACCACCACATGAGAGACAGTTGTGAGGTACCAGCACTCTTGACACACTGAGGACATGGCTGAGTATAGTGATCTATTACCTCATATTGTTTGATGCTGAGGCTGACACACAGAAGACATGTGGACTGTTGGGTACTAATGACACCCACAACATCAAACAACATGAGATGATTGGCCACTGCACTCAGCTATGTTTCAGCTCAGAAAGTATATTGGACGTGGACTTTACTCTGTTGTGTCCCTGGTCACTAGTACAAGGGACAAGGCACAGCACCATGCACCGACTACCATACCTACACAAACAATAGCTCATCTTGTGTATCGCACATTGGCCTTCTTTAATATACATGGGGAGATGGCTGCTGCTAGCACATCAACCTAGCAATGTAATAGGTCTGAATCTGCCCAGGATGCACCCCCTTGTAGATGCTGCTGTGCTTCCCTCAAACGCCCATCAGGCTCTGGGTAGGCCACTGCCAGTATACGGGATATCAGTGGGGTCAGGGTCTGGCATGCGCCCCACCCACATTGGGAGGACAGCCCCAGCTGGCCCTCCATGATCTTCTGTGCCCAGTATCTCAGGTCCACCCACCTTCTTCTATAGTGGACGTTCTGCCAGCGATAGAACCCAGGGTCAGCACCTTCCTGGTGATGGCTTTCCAAATCCATTGCTTTTGATGGGAGCTGACCTATATGGATGCAATAGACAAATGAAGAGGTCACAATTGCACTTTTTAGGATAACTGGTTGTTGAACACACATTTAAGAAACACCTATCACAAACATTTTGTCAATACACAACATGTGTAAAGCACACATGGTGATGAGTACAGGGACATAAATACACACTTTTGTAGTCATCTGCTGACTAACCACACACCTGATGATGACCTACACTGACTAAGCAAGCCCACTGACATAATGTAGTCCAGGGCCAAGCAACATGCACTGTGATGTGAGCCACAAGGAAACACAACACACCATTGTGATCTTCTGATGGGTAAATTACTTGTGCATGATAGTACAGACACCTTTACCTCCAGGCACATTGACTTGCTGCATACAGTCTATACGGGCAACTACCATGGTACAGACTAAACCCTAAGGCGTAGGTGACAGTGAAAGGGCTGACATGGGTGTCACTAAAAGCTTCTTCTCCATGGGTATGTGGAAATGTGGCCTACATAATGGAATCACATATCACTTCTTAGTGTGTTTATATGATACGGACTGTTATCACAGTAAACACTTCTTACCATATGTGTCACTCCTTCAAAGATGACATTCAACATACCAAGGTCTGTTTGGTCTGACTATTTGACTGTACCAAAGCTAGTGATTCACATATAATGACCTCTCCTGCATTATTCAACTACCTGCACTGTGTGTTTGTCAGTTGTGCAAATGGCCTGTACTGTACAAACATGACTTGTGGAAAGGTGACAACAGACTTGTGGGAGTAAGAGGCCTGCCAATAGGCAATGACACATATTGACAATGAGGGTCAATGGAAATGAGTACCCGGTCAGGAGATCATCCCCCATACATAAGGTAGTAAACCTAAAAGCATTCAAGCCAAATCTTGCGTCTGAATACTCATTTTGGACACATCCAAAGATCAAAAGGCCTAAATGAAGTGGGGCTAGTGCCTCAGTTGCATAGCCACAGTTACCGTGCACTAGCATGAGCTATGCCTCCTACTGTGAAAGGCTTTGACCAGCCTTACTCTCTGCAGGCTGAGCATTTAAAACCTACAGCACATTTCCATCCCTTCCATGCATGGCAGTACATCCTGTAGCCAACCTATATGTGACATAAAGGTTGTGTGACACTCTTAAGGGCTCAGTAAGTTTTACATTGATCTCATACAACAGTTTGCCAAAGCCTGATTTGGGCTGAGTGATTTGTAGGACTTTACACATTCCTAACAACACCCTCAACTGACTCAAACAGTAGACAGAGCTCATGTTGTAATGCAAATGCATGTAAATACATGCACTGTGTTTTTTAAACATCACCAAATCATCAGAAAAATCATTGTTTGCCTTTAACTTGCATGGCTATATGTATGCAACCCAAAGAGGATCTAGGGCTTAACACAAAACACAATGTTTATTTGAAGTCCTCAGAGTTCAGGGCTCCACAAACCACATCCTGTGCATCCTATGTATGGACCACAGATTGTGACAACAGGCACCCAAATAACTCATTGGGACTCAGAGGCACATTTAGCCTGTGAGGAAGGAAAGAATGGTTTGGAACATAGTTGATTATGTATGTGAGATAGTGACCTGTTCCACTGGTGAGCCATAGAGCTGACCATACAGCGGAAGGACCTCTTAAACTATTTTCTCCAGCTCCTCTGGAGAGAAGGCAGGGCTCTTTCACCAACTTGGCCTGGCATGATTGCTCCCAGAGGCTGGCAGACAACAGCTACGGTGGTGGAGGTGTTGATGGCAGTATTATTGGGAGGCAAGTGAGTTATTTTTCAAACTGTGACATCCATGTATGCCACGTACGTGGTCATCACAATTGACGGGAAAATCCATTGGTCCACGACTGTCACAGTCAACAATATTAGCCTATGGCTGTGTCTGCCACGGTTGGGACTACCCACCCGCTGACAACTTCCACTAGCAGAGGGAGGTTTCTAAAGTCCAATGAACGAGGTCAGACATCCGCCAATTTAGGAGTTTGAATTACAGTTTTGGGGACTGTTAAATGTATCACAACATCTCTTAATGTGTAGGAACATCTCAACAGTTGTAAAGCTCCCTTGATATGTCAAATCTCCTCCACATTCGTCAGTGTAGTGCATTGCTGGTCACAGATGCTATATAACTGCGGTGCACTGTACATTAAAATATCAAGGGGCACAAGAGGAGTAGATAGGTGTTTTATGTGTACACATATGTATGGAAGAATGTGCCATGATAAAGCAGTTCCGTCTGAACAGGCAAAGAATCCAATACCTATGTCATCAGTTAGAGCCAGATCTCATGCCTCAAAACAATAAACCCACATCAATACTACTGATTGTGAGACTTCCTGGTCATTTCAATATGCAGTGGATATTTCTGGTGGTATGTCACAACCTATTTTCACTGGAGTTTCATAAGACATGATATCAGCAATGATGAAACACATTGACAGCTATATCAAGTTCCCAAGACATGAGGAATTAGCCAATGTGAAGGTTGACTTCTATGGATTTGGTCACCTCCCACATGTGGTGGGAGACATTGATGGCACCCATATTACATAAGTGCCACTGCATGCCAGTAAATAAGTCCATTGCAACAGAAAGCACTTCCATTTGATCAAAGTGCAAGTTGTCTGTTTGTCAGATCTGTACATTTCAAACGGGGGAAGTCCATTTCTTTGAGGGCCATGGAATACCACTGTGCCCAGTGGAGCAGCCTTTTGGGCTCCTGAAGGCCAGATTTCACTGTCTGGAAAAGATTGGGAGAGCCCTCCACTACTCACCCAGGAAGGTGTGTCAGATCACCGTGGCATGTTGCATGCTCCATAACATCCCCCTGTGAAGGAACATCCCTTACATCCCAGAGTAGGGGGAGCCTGTGGTGCCACTGGGTGAGAATCCAGAAATGCCAAATGAAGATCATAGTGGTGAGGAGGAAGTAGCTGACTTGCGACAAGATCTCATCAACAGCTTCTTCTCATGAGTGTAAGTATGCCACGAAATGTAATGACTTTGACTGTACAATAAACTCTTTTTGTGATGATGTGAGGAGTATGTTTTTTGGAAAAGTTCAGAAGCTGAAGCTCTGGCAAATACCTGCAAAGTGTGTCTGATGAGGAAGCTTTTGACATAATCACATTTTGAAATTGTTTCTATGTTTGTGTGAGATTTATGACATGGACTGTGTTTTTCAGACGTTTGCTGTGTGAATTGTGTCATATGTGTGGTTTCATAACTATACTCCTAGCTTCATTGGGACATTTCCGAATTGTGACATTGCCAGGTATATGATGCTGCATGGACATACGAAGTGGACATGGATTGTTCCTGGGAATGTAAGTCACAGACTTTTGGTGTACAAGACCTGTGCCAAGACAGTTTGTACAGTGATAGGACGGAAGTTTAGAAGACTCCATTGGACTTGTTCCTTGTCATGTGGTGGCCCTGATGCATCATGTGTGTCATCATGTGGTCAGAAAATATGTAGTTGTACGCCGAATTCATGTTAGTTTCCCTTCACATTGGCTGAACACTCTTTTTGTATGAATTAGATGTACCTGTTCATGTGTTTCATCATTATAGGCCAAAGTGCCTGTGGCACATCACTGATGTTTGTGTCATACCACCAGATGCAAAGGCACTAGTCTGTAATGACCCTGTGATCAGAAACTGTTGTACTGCCATTTGTTTGAGTCTTGCCTTATATGATGTTGGATTCCTTTTGTGAGGTAGGCGAGATGACTCCAACTGATGACATCAACCAATATAGGGCCTCATTACAACCCTGGCGGTGTTAAAGCGGCGGTAAGACCGCCAACAGGCCGGTGGTAAATAAATGGAATCACGACCATGGCGGAAACCGCCAACATAGACAGCCACTTTAACACTCCGACCGCTATGGCGGTAGAAACAAACAGCATGGCGGTCACCGGCAACAGACAGGCGGAAGACAATGTACCGCCCACACTATTATGAGAGGCGAATCTGCCACCTTTTCCGGGGCGGATCCAACGCAAACAAAAACACGGCAGAAACAGGACTTGGAAGGGGAAACACTCACCTCTACACAACCCACGAGGAACCAGGACGCCATGGAGCCAGAACTCCAAATCCTCCCAGCGATAGTCTTCCTGCTCCTCTACCAGGAGCACGAAAGACGGCGGCGACGACCACGGTGAGTACTGCACCTACAACACAGGGGAGAGGGGAAGGAAAAGAAAGTGACACACACACGCAACACGCAACACCTCCACCCCCACCCTCACCCACAACAACACACACACCAATACATGCTGCAACAATAGATTTACACCCCCAACCGCCCCTGGAAGAACGCAATGACAAAAGGAAATGAATGTAACGATTGTAATCAATAAAAATCCATTAGTCAAAACTTTAAATACAGTATAAACAATCATGTACACCAACTATACAAGTCCGGATAGTGCACCATTCAAAGTCTGTGGACCACTGGGCCCAAAATGCATGGGCGAGGCCCACACTCGATACCAGACTGCAAACGGAGAGAACACTGCTGGGGTATCAGATTGAACTGAAACAGGCACCTAAGGGGGAAGGGAAGGGGGGGCACCTCAGCCTGATGAGTGCACGAAGCCAGCTCCACGAGGGCGCTCCATGCCCATTGATGTATCCTGAGGAGTGCAAAGCCACAGTCTCTCAAGTCTCTACAGTGGGTGGTTTGCCCACTGATTGATCCTGGGGAGTGCAAAGCCACAGTCTCTCAAGTCTTTTCAGTGGGTGGGTTGCCACTGCTTTTTCCTGGGGAGTGCAAAGCCACAGTCTCTCAATTCTCTCCAGTGGGTGGGTTGCCCGCTGCTTTATCCTGGGGAGTGCAAAGCCACAGTCTTGCAAGTCTTTTCAGTGGGTGGGTTGCCTACTGCTTTCTTTTCAGTGGGTGGGTTGCCCACTGCTTTATCCTGGGGAGTGCAAAGCCACAGTCTCTCAAGTTTTTTCAGTGGGTGGGTTGCCCAATGCTTTACCCTGGGGAGTGCAAAGCCACAGTCTCTCAAGTGGATGCCTTTCTCCACTGGTTCTGGAGGGGGCTTGTGCCCAGAGTGCTTCATCCTGCCAAGGACTGAGGTAGTGGATGTGATACTCCACTGGTTCTGGAGGGGGCTTTGTGCCCAGAGTGCTTCATCCTGCCAAGGACTGAGGTAGTGGACACCTTTCTCCACTGGTTCTGGAGGGGGCTTGGTGCCCAGAGTGCTTCATCCTGCCAAGGACTGAGGTAGTGGATGTGCATCTCCACTGGTTCTGGAGGAGGCTTTGTGCCCAGAGTGCTTCATCCTGCCAAGGACTGAGGTAGTGGATGCCTTTCTCCACTGGTTCTGGAGGGGGCTTGGTGGCCAGAGTGCTTCATCCTGCCAAGGACTGAGGTAGTGGATGCCTTTCTCCACTGGTTCTGGAGGGGGCTTGGTGCCCAGAGTGCTTCATCCTGCCAAGGACTGAGGTAGTGGATGTGAGATTCCACTGATGGTGGTGTAACATGCAAGCTGGCCAGGCTCCTGGAACTGACCACCAGCCTTGTACGACTGACCACTAGGGATGGCAGCCATGTCTGCGGTGGTGCCACTGGCTCAATGTCGCGGGGCTGCTAGCGGTGCGGGTGGTGGTGTCAGTAGCGGCGGTGCTGGCGGTGGTGTCGGTAGCGGAGGTTCTTGCGGCGGACTCTGTGGCATCGGAACTGGCGGCGGGCTCTGTGGCATTGGTGCATGCAGCGGGCTCTGCGGCATCCGTGCCGGCGGCGGGCTCTGTGGAAACAGTGCTGGTGGCTTTTTTTTGTAGCGGCCGTGCTGGTGGTGGGCTCACTGACTGTGGTGCTGGTGGCGGCCTCACTGGCGGCGGTGCTAGAGGCGGGCTCACTGACTGCGGTGCTGGTGAAGGGCTCAGTGTCGGCGGTGCTGGTGAAGGGCTCAGTGTCTTCGGTGCTAGTGAAGAGCTCAGTGTCTGCGGTGTCTGTGGTGGCGGTGCAGGTGGTGGTGGCGGTGGCTGTCTTGTCCGCCATGCAGGTTGGCATCGACGTGGACCTGCCATTGATTTTTTGGCCTTTCCCCACCTTGGATGGTGGCGCAGCTGTCTTCCCACTTTCCACTTTTGTTTTGCCTGAGCCCTTGGTGGCAGGTGTTTTCACCTCCTCCCTCCGGGATGTGGGCAACTTTTTCTGTTTTGGAGGTGGGGGAACGTCCTTGCCCTCGCTTCTTGGGACACTGGCAGCCCTGTTGCTTGGCGCACTCCAAAATCCTGCTATTGCTGGCACCACTGTGTCCGGTGATGTGGTGGCTGAGGTGCTGGGTTGGGACCTGGAAAGGCAGGACCTAGGTGACGGACGGGGGGGGAGGTGTAGGGAAGAGGTCAACATTTGATAGGAAAAGCTTTTCAGACACACTGGGATGGGTAGATGGAGTGGGTTTGGGAGTGGAGGAAGAGGTAGTGGATGTAGGAGGTGTACGTTTGCTGACTTTGGGTGAAGGTGCATGGGCTGGAGGCTTTTGTGAGGTGGATGGCTGTTGGGGGATGTGTGACTGTGTTTGTGTACTTTGGGAGGAGGGCTCACAGACACACTGGGAGAGGACACAGGGGATGTGTGAATGGTAGTGGGGGTACTGAGTGCACGTGAGCGCTGTGTGGTGATAGGCGTGCTGGTGATGGAGGTAGTAGCTGAGGATGTAGTTCATGGAGGTGTGAGTGGAGACGAGAAAGGGAGGGAGGAGGGAGACGTGGAGGAGGGGGACACAGTGGAGGCAGTGGATGTTGGTATGTGTGTATGGGTATGGTGCTTGTGTGAGTGCCTGTGGGATGTGTGGTGCTTATGTTTGCCTGAGCCATCCTTGTGTGTTGAGGTGTGTGCATGCTGGTCTGATGGTGTGCTTGGGATAGGCTGAGGTACAGGGCATTGGATCTGGGTGGAGTTTGGAGGGGGTAGGCCGGACACAGGGACAATGGCTGCCATCAGTGCAGAGGCCAGAGCCTGAAATGCTCACTGTTGGACTGCCTGGCCAGAATGAATGCCCTCCAGGTATGCATTTGTTTGTTGCAAATGCCTCTCTACACCCTGGATGGCATTCAGAATGGTAGACTGGCCAACAGTGAGGGATCTCAGGAGGTCAATAGCCTCTCCACTGAGGGCAGCAGGGCTGACTAGGGCAGGGCCTGAGGTGCCTGGGGCGAAGGAGATGCCCACCCTCCTGTGTGAGCGGCCACGGGACACATGCTGAGGGGCTGCTGGGAGGGCGGTGCTGGTAGGGGGGGGTGGCTGTACCTGTAGATGCGGAGGGAACAGAGGGGCCGCCACCCCAAGGGAGCTCCCATCAGAGGAGGAGTCGGTGTCTCTGGTCTCTGCTCCTGTCCCTGCCGTGGAGCTCCCCTCGTCCCTCCATCCCACAGGTGACTTCAGACTTCGTTGTCTCGCCCTCCAGGGTCATGTGGGATGCAGCTCCCTCCTGCTCCGGTGGCACTGCTCCTCCTCCTGATGATGTTAATGCACACAAGAACAGGGAGACCACAAAAGGGGGGGGAGAAAGAAGAAATACATGTTCAGTGCATGCAATACCACTACCGTTGGCGGACACTACAGACACAGCAGCCCTCTGCACTACGCCATGCACTTAGAGTTCCCTAATTAATCACAGGGACATGGGGTGCAAGGCCTATGCCCGATTGCTGCACACATGGAAATCACAGGAGCCTGACTAGGTGTAGATGGCTCCTACCACTGGTGGGGTTAGGGTGCCACATAGCCTGCCTCACAAAGGGTCCTTGCCTACAAAGCTCGCCCTGGCCTAGGGTAACCCACTGCCCACCTACCCATCCAGACACCTCCTAATGCACACAGAGTTGGATGGATGTGATGGTACTCACCCCCTTGTGGCTGCTGTGATGCCCTCAAGCGCCCATCCAACTCCGGATACGCCACCGCCAGGATCCGGAACATCAGGGGGGTCATGGTGCGATGGGCACCCCTCCCACATTGGGAGGCCATCCCCAGCTGGGCCTCCCCATCTTCTTGCTCCAGCGGCAGATGTCCTACCTTCTTTTCTGGCAGTGGGTACTCCGTCTGTGGTGGACCCCCAGGGTTCGGACGTCCTTGGCGATGGCACGCCAAATATCCTTCTTCTAGTTCGCACTGACCTAGATGAAGAGTACAGGGGAAAATTATGATCTTTAACCGTCCGGACCGTCACAGTCATTGGCCCACGTTCCCACCCTTGCCCTGGCGCACATACACTCACCGTCTGCTCATGCAGGCCTCAGTCCGCCCCCGTATCTTCCATCCACACCACTCCAAACAACCATTGCCCATACAGCATGCTCACAGTGTACTCACCTGTTTGTCTGGAGGACCGTAGAGTAGCGTGTACTGGATGAGGACCCCATCCACTAACTTCTCCAACTCCTCCGAAGTGAAGGCAGGGGCCCTTTCCCCAGACACATGAGCCATCATCGCTTCCAGACACAGGTCACAGCAGCACTTGCAGTGTAGGTCCTCTCCTGTTGAAGGTCAGGTATCAAGTGAGTGAACAGAGAGAAAATGGTGGTCGTGGCGGTGCGTACCATCACCGCCGGCATACATCGTCATTGGCTCCTGGGACCCATAGGGCCCAATGTTAACCAATGCAGGATTGCGCTGCGGTCTTCGACCGCCTACTGCGCTGGTGTACAATGCCAGCGCAGTTACCTCATATCCCCTTGTTCCACATTACAGGTTAGGCAGCCACCATTTCAGGTGGCCACATGGCATTATTTTTAAATGTGTCACACATATCTAGGCCTTGCATACACACAGTGACAGGCACATAGCGGATTGACAAATGTGTGCAATAAATTCTTTTTTTGCTACCTCAGTGCTTACTGACTCTGTGCTCGCTGTTTTCGTCCATAGGGCACGTCCGCTGGGGAAGGTGAGGAGATGGCGGCATCCTCCGTGTACAGACAGCTTGTGGACCTGTCGACAATGGAAGACAGACAGATGATTATCACTTACAGACTTGATCGTGCTACAATCCAGGAACTGTGTGCCCAATTGGAGCCAGACCTGAGGTCAGCTATCCGCCATCCCACAGGAATCCCCCCTCTAATGCAGGTCCTGTCAGTACTCCATTTCCTGGCAAGTGCATCTTTTCAAACAACAGTGGCCATTGCATCAGGGATGTCCCAGCCTATGTTCTCAAACGTGTTGTCCAGAGTGTTGTCTGCCCTGCTGAAACACATGTGCAGCTTCATCGTTTTCCCTCAGGTGGAGGATTTGCCCATAGTGATAGGTGACTTCTATGCCCTGGGACATATCCCCAACATCATAGGTGCCATTGATGGGACACATGTGGCCTTGGTACCCCCCGCAGGAGTGAACAGGTGTACAGAAACAGCAAGAGCTACCATTCAATGAATGTGCATATGGTGTGTTTGGCCGACCAGTACATCTCCCATGTGAACGCCAAGTTTCCAGGCTCAGTGCATGACGCTTACATTTTGAGGAATAGCAGCATCCCTTATGTGGTGGGGCAACTCCAGAGGCACAGTGTGTGGCTAATAGGTGAGGACAAGGACCCTATACCGTGTGAATAGTTGTCTGGTTCTGGGGTTGTCCCTAAGGGTTAGTGTGTGTCTAAATGTTGTCCCTCGACATGTGCAGGTGACTCTGGGTACCCCAACCTGTAATGGCTACTGACCCCAGTGAGAAATCCCAGGACAACGGCAGAGGAACGCTACAATGAGCCACATGGGTGAACTAGGAGAGTGATAGAAAAGACTTTCGGCCTCCTGAAGGCCAGGTTCTGGTGCCTCCATATGACAGGTGGTTCCCTCTATTACTCACCAAAGAAGGTGTGCCAGATCATCGTGGCCTGCTGTATGCCGCACAATCTGGCTTTGCGACGACAGGTGCCTTTTCTGCAGGAGGATGGTCCAGAAGGAGGTCTTGTGGCAGCTGTGGAGCCTGTGGACAGTGAAGGAGAGGAGGCAGAAGAAGAGGATATCGACAACAGAAACAATGTGATCCAGCAATACTTCCAGTGAGACACAGGTAAGAAGACATCACTGCCTCCTACATCTCATACAATTGTTAGACCTATCAAATGTCTGTCACTTTCACCCAGTGTATGGACCCTGATCTGTCACTTTGCCTTTCCATTTCACAGATGTGGGTCCCACTGTGTGACCTCTGCTATGTTACCTCATGGACTGGAGCTGTGTGACATAGTTATGTTGACAATACAATGGACATTGCTATTTATGTTAGTTATAGCAAATACACATTTATGAAAGCACAGACTGACTCCAGATTGTTTTGTGATTCAAGGGTGTTTATTTAAGTGCAAATTAGTGGAGGGGGTTGTAAAATGGTCAGGGGTGATGGTGGAGGAATGTCCATGGCAGAGTCCAGTTATTAGTCTCACAGGTGCATTGTCCAAAGGGGCATAGGAAGTGGAGCTAGGGCAGTTTAAGGATGGACAGGGTGACGAAGTGGGACAGAAGAATGACATTCAGGGTGCTCTTGTTTCTTGGCGAGGGGCTTGGCACTGTTCTCTGTCTTTGTCCTGGATCTCAGGGACCGTTTGCGGGGTGGTTCTCCATCTGCAGGGGGTGGGATGCTGGTGTCATGGTCCTGTGGCGGTGCATCCTGTCCACTATCGCCAGCGGAGGTGGTTGGCAGTTCATCATCGAGGCTAGTGTCAGGGGGCCCTTGCTGTGCCACTGTGTCCCTCCTGTTGATCACAAGGTCCTTCAGCACCCCTACAATGGTGACCAGGGTGGTGTTAATGGACTTCAAGTCATCCCTGATTCCCAAATACTTTTCCTCCTGCAGGCACTGGGTCTCCTGAAACTTGGCCAGTACCGTTGCCATCGTCTCCTGGGAATGATGGTATGCTCCCATGATGTTGGAGAGGGCCTCGTGGAGAGTGGGTTTCCTGGGCCTGTCCTCCGATGTCGCACAGCAGTCCTCCCAGTTCCCCTGTTTTCCTGTTCCTCTGTCCCCTGAACCATGTGCCCACTGCCACTGCCCCCAGGTCCCAATGTTCTTGGGTTTGTGGGTTTGGCTGGGTTCCCTGTAGTGGTGGACACACTGCTGCTTGACGTGTCCTGGGGACAGAGGTATGGGCCCGCTGGGTGGGGCTGTACTGGTGTTTCCTGAGAGGGGAGGCTCTGTGGTGGCATGTGCCAGTGTGTGGGGAACCGACTGTCCCGAGGTCCCAGATGGGCCGGGCTGGTCATCTAGATCCAGTTGGACAGAGCTGCTGTCATCACTGTGGGCCTCTTCTGTGGGGGGAGTGGACATGTCTGGAACCTCCTGTCCAGTGACGTTGGGTAGGGGTCCTGCAGGGGTGTAAAGGCATGATTATTGCATCTGTGTGTGCCATCTTGTGCAATGGGTGGGTGACCCTGTACCCCAGTGCTTAGATTCTTGTCTAGGACCTTGTGTGATATTTGGTTTGGGGATCTGTGTGGGTATCTGTAGTGAACATGCTTTGGTGATGGGTGTCCATGCTTTGGTGTTGCATGCAGGGCTTGGTGTTGGGATGGGTGGTTTGTGATAGTGGGACATATGTGAGGTGTTGGAGTGATGGGGTGAGGGTGGGGGTATGTGATAGCATGCAGGTAGGGTGGGGGATGAAGTAGTTAAGATCTGACTTACCAGAGTCCATTCCTCCTGCTACTCCTGCGAGGCCCTCAGGATGCAGTATAGCCAAGACCTGCTCCTCTCATGTTGTTAGTTGTGGGGGAGGAGGTGGGGATCCACCGCCAGTCCTCTGAACTGCAATCTGGTGTTTTGAGACCACGGAACTCACCTTCTCCCGTAGGTCGTTCCACCTCTTCCTGATGTCATCCCGTGTTCTTGGGTGCTGTCCCACTGCGTGGACCCTGTCTGTGATTCTGCGGCATAGCTCCATCTTCCTAGCAATGGAGGTGTGCTGCACCTGTGATCTGAATAGCTGTGGCTCTACCCGGACGATTTCCTCCACCATGACCCTGAGCTCCTCCTCAGAGAACCTGGGGTGTCTTTGCGGTGCCATGGTGTGGTGTGGGTGATGTGTGAGGTAGTGTGTGTTATGATGCGTGAGGGGATGTGTTTGTGTGTGTTGTGTGAGGTGCGTGGATGTTGTGTGAGTGATGGTGTTGTGTGCCTGTGGATGCTAGTTTGTTGATGGTGGTGTCTCTCTCTGTGCTTCATTCTCAATTTTTGTCATAGGGGTTTGTGGGTGATGTGGGTGTGTGTTTTATATTGTATTGAGTGTGTGGGTGTGGTGTGTGTATGTGTATCAGGTGTGTGTATTTCAATTTGTCCAATGTGGTTGTGTTTTGTAAATGTGTGTGTATTTTGAGCGCGGCGGTGTGTACGCCAATGGAATACCGCAGTTGAAAGACCGCCGCGTGGTTCATGGGTCGTGATAGTGTGGGCATATTCCTGTTGGCGTGACGGTGGAGGTTTTGTTATCGCCAGTTTATCAAAGATCTTTGGTGTGCCGGACTTGTGTGGGTGTCCGAATACTTGTCCACCTACCAAGTAGCAGTAGCTGAGCTTTTAGTGGACGGTGGTGTATTAAAATTCCCTTGGCTTAATATACATTAGGGAAATGTGCCAATTTATCAAAATGGAGGAGGTGTGGAGAGATCCTTGTAATCCAACAAAGGAAGTAAAGGCACGAATAAGTCGGTGTACTGGGAAACTATCTTGGTGCAAACTTGGATCAATAAGGTCCAAGGTAGCAGTACGCTACAGTTTCTAGACCACAAATGTAGCCCCAAGTTTGAGGCCTATATGGACAACATCAATCCCCCCTATGTCAAAACCCTTTTTTATTAAATTTAGGCTAGGGATATTGCCACTTAAGACATTCACTGTAAGATAGAGCAAGGAGGATTACAAATCGAGCTTTTGTCATTTCTGCCCTGAGCAACCAGAGACACTTGCACACTTTATGTTTTTTTGTCCCAGATATTCGGCGTCCAGGAAGAAGTGGATTATCCCTCTATGTAGATTAATGGGGATAAGGAAACATAACATATCCTTGCGAATTCGTGCAAGTGACACAATCGATAAGGTCGTTTTTTGCAGTCGTAAGGTATCTACAAAGCGCATGGGCCATAAGAACCAGAGGAAATTCTGCTGATTGATTGGTATAGCCATAACTACTTTAGGCAAAAGAAGACTACTAAGTGCAATCAAGACAGGAAGGCTTAGCTTTAAAAAAAGAAACTCTGATGTTAGTTTTGTATTGTTGTTATAATCCTGTGTATTAATAATTCATTTTAGATTAAATTACTTTAGGCAGAAATAGACTGCCATGTGGAACTAAGATAGATAGGCTCACAGGATTTTAAAATTTGATATTCGTCCTGTATTGTTTTTATAATTGTGTTTTAACAATTCAACCCAGTAGAACTTTTAGTGCTCTTTATTGTATTATGTGGATCCCTTCCTTTTATCTATTTACAACTGATTATGGTTTGCTGTTTACTGGATACTTTTATGGCTTTTAGCCGAAATAAAGTTATTGATTGATTGATTGATTGTGTGGGTGTCTAGATTTTGGCGGATTCTGGCCTGTGGGTCGTAATAGCTGTAGCGGATTTCCGCAGCCGCAGCGGTGTGTTGGCGGTCTTCTGCACGGCCCTAAGCGGCATTTACCGCCAATGTTGTAATGAGGGCCATAATGTTTACATATTCTACAGGACAATGTCTGATTTATCCCTTCCTTCTATGGTCTGGAGGTCTGTATTTGTAAATTTGACCATTTACCTAGTATGATTTCATCATGTATGATTTGCTATGTTTCAGACATATTGACAGCCTAAGAGCTGAACAATGTAATGTAATTTCTTCTTTGACAAGATACTTGTACATATGTCTTTGTGTGGAATAGTTGTAATGCTGAGCTGGACACTGTGTACCTGCAAAATATCCCTGTTTCCACAAGTAGCATTTTTCATTGTATGGTTCACATGCTCTTAAATTTCTACATTGTTTAATGTGAAATTCAAGACAACAGATAATGTGTTTGTGATGGATGAATTATTACAGTGCTAAGGGAGAAACAAACTTGTGGCAAAAAATAACATGAATGAAAAGTGAAGGGGTCAGTCATGGTGAATGAGGTCATAGGATTAGATGCCACACCAGCAGAAGGCCAGAGTCCAGAGTACTCCTCCCATCAGAAAAGAAATGGGGTTCCGGATCTGTCCACAGAGTGTATGCGTGACACACAATGGAGGACATTAAGGATGAGGATTATTGTTGGCAGTGATGGGTGTCTTGCCATCCACTCCTCCTGGAATCTTAAATGGATGTCCATGCTTGCGGGGGGGTTCAGCTGCTTCAGAGACAGGGGTGTCTGAGGGTGGTTGGTCCTCTGGCATGGCTACATTTGTACTTGGGCTTGATATGGTTAGTCCACAGGAAGGGGTCGATTTTGGGGTAAAAGCCCTGCTCAGGGTTGTATGGATGCCCCTCAGCACCCTTGTTAGGGTGTTCTTGTTGGAGTTATGGGCCTCCATATGTTGGTTCATGTCCCTCTGCAGCTGCTTGATTTTCTGGAGCTAGGTTCGCATCTGGCCCATCATATCTTGGGGACTCATAGACCCTCTAGACTTGGTTGATGGTATCCTGGTCGTGAGTGGTCCCAAAGACCTCACTCTGCCAGCCCACAACATCCCTCCCAGGTTGCCCTCTCCAATTTTGTCCTTGACCCTCAGTGTCAGGTTTGTTGATTTGCAGCTCAGGATGCAGGACTGGGGGCACAAGATGGTAGCAACTGTGCTAGTTACACAGGTTGGGAGTCACATTGTTGTCTGTGTTGGTGAAGCAATTGGGGTGGGAGGTGTTGTGGGCACAGTGAGAGTCACTGTTGCCATCTGACCAGGCTGCCCAGATGGGCCAGGACCGTCCTTCACATCAACATGTCCAGGCGTGTCATCATCACTGAGGCCTCCATCCAGAGGTAGGCTGGGAATCTGGTCAGTGGAGAATGTCTGGCCAGGAGCTCTGCCAGCTTGACCTGTTGAGAAATAGAGTACATTGGTATTGGTTGAAGTGTCAAATCTACATCCAAAGCTTTTGTGTCAGTATAAGTAGAGACTTTGGACACTCCTAAGAGGGAGTTTTACAGATTGTGCTATGTTACCATGGTGCTGATGTAGTTGACATGACATATATGAAGCTTGCGAGAACTATTAGACTCCAGCAGGTCCTTAGATTGGTGATCAGTTGTGCTTTAGAGGAGGGAAGGAACTTATCATCTTTGAAATAGTGAAGCCAACACAGTGGAGAGGAAAGACGTGTATTTGACCATTCCAAAACCTAGTTGTGTGAGATACAAGTGAACACACAACTTTGTTGGAGATGTAGCTGTAACCATCTTATGAGCAGTGCTGAATCAATGTGTTAACTGTCACTACCAATCTGATGTAGCAGCTTAATGAATAAGGAACACTTGAGGTACAAACTTGGTTAGGTGTCATTCCTGTCCTCAATAGTTTCATTTTGAGATACCAGGACATGAGCAAGCTAGGTAGAGAGACATGTCTCCTGGAAGTTGTAGTCATGTCACTTGCTCACTCCCCACACTACACAAAGGGTGAACTCCCAGGGGAGGGTACATCATTTGAGAGATGACACAGTTATATTTTGAGAAGTTCAGGGAGGCCAGTTGGTTTGCGTTACAGAAACAGGGCCTCCTAGTAGTTGGAGTCATGTTACTCTCTGTACTTCTTATTCTTCCATATCTGTTGCCAACCCGCAGTTATGTTGACCTAAACATTTACATGTAGACACATACTAAGGTCATCTTAGATATTGAAACACTTACAGTTCCCATTCCAACATATGGCATGTAATGGGGATTGATACATGTGATACTATGTACAACAATGCACATTGACAAGCTTACATCTCAGTAACTCTGGGTATTGGATGTTGAGAAGGTAGATTAACAACACAGTGGCAAAGGGTGAAATGTGAGCATGCGGGACATTGAAGATTTGTGATAGTTTTTGTGCTGTAACTTATCAGATTCTGCTCCCCCAGCCATTCCTGTCAAGCCCTCAGGATGCAGGATGACCAAGACCTTCTCATCCCAGGGAAAGAGTTGTAATGGGGCACTGGGAGGACCACCACCAGTCTTCTGACCCGCCATGTGTTGCCTGGAGGCCTGGGAATGTACCTTCCCCCTCAGTTCGTTCCACCTCTTCCTAACGTCCTGCTTTGTGTGGCAGGTGGTGCCTAAGGCATTCACTCTTTCGACTATCCTTTGTCATATTTCCATTTTCCTCCTGAGAGGAGTATGCTGGACTTGTGCTCCAAACAAGTGTGGCTCTACTCTTATGATTTCATCCACCATGACTCTCAACTCATCTTCAGAAAAAACAGAGATTTGTTGGACATGACATAGCTGTAAATTAAAGTGGGTGACACAGAATTATGTACGCAAAAAAATTATATTGGGAGTAAATGAACCTGTGTTAAAGGTGTTGAATGGGATTGTGAAAAAAGGGGTCCCTTATCTATCATTGATGAGACAAACAGTGGGCTCTGGTCTCTTTCTTGCAGTGGAGAGGCAAAGGATCATGGTCTGGCAAGGGGTGTGTTTTATAATGTTATTAGAAGGTGTGTCCACTGAGCCAATGTATGTCAGCTGTGTTGTTTTCTAATCCATCCAATGGGCACTTGTCTGTTGCTTTGCTGAATGTGGACCAGGCGTCCGACTGCCTTCAGCTGACAGCTGCAAGGTAATGCCACATAGACTGGGTTATTGTAATGGACTTGGCAGTTCCACAAGGCATTGGCGGCCACGGAGTACACACCACCAAGACTGCAGGCCGCCGTGCAGCTGACGGGCAGCCATTTAGTTTGGCAATGCTGGTTCTGCCTGCATACATCATAATATAGTGGTCTGAAGTCCACTGATGGTGTAAGTTTTTGGGACCACCACCTTTGTGGTCTGGCAGTTCAATCAACAAACTTGTAATCAGGCCCTAAGTAATACAAAATATGATTAATACATTATACAATGTAAATATTCAAACATGTACATATTATACTGAATTAATTAAATAATATCTAATCAGAGTAACTAAATACATGTAAAAAAAAAAAATTAACGTGTACAACAAAAATATAATATTTATTGTATTACTCTTCTCACAGTATTCACCTGCGAAGCCAACAACCTGACAAGAAATCTAAAACATTTAGACTGAATAATTTATAACTCTTTAAATATATTACAAACAACAAAACAATAAACTATGCTAGAAAATAATCGGCCATAAAATAATAGTAACCTACATCACTCAAACTAATAAAACTGTAAAAAAAAATAACAATATTTAACCCCTTCGCTGCCAGGCCTTTCCCCCTTCTGGTGGCAGGCCTTTTTTTGGCTATTTGAGGCAAGGCGTGCTTAGGCCCTCATAACTTTTTGTCCACATAAGCTACCCATGCCAAATTTGCATTCTTTTTTTCTAATATCCTAGGGATTCTAGAAAACCCCAGACTTTGTGGGTTCCCCTGAAGGAGACCAAGAAATTAGCCAAAATACAGTGAACATTTATTTTTATTTTAAATTGGAAAAAAAGGCTGCAGAAGAAGGCATGTGGTTTTTTTCCTGAAATTGCCACCACAAAGGGTTTGCAGTGCTAAAATCACCAGCTCACCAGCTTTCAGGAACAGGCAGACTTGAATCAGAAAACCCAATTTTTCAACACAATTTTGGCATTTTACTGGGACATACCGCATTTGTTTGTGCTTTCAGCCTCCTTCCAGTCAGTGACAGAAATGGGTGTGAAACCAATGCTGGATCCCAGAAACCTAAACATTTCTGAAAAGTATACAAAATTCTGAATTCAGCCATGGGTAATTTGTGTAGATCCTACAATGGTTTCCTACAGAAAATAACAACTAAAATAAACAAATATTGAAATTGAGGTGAAAAAAACAGCCATTTTTCTCTACGTTTTACTCTGTAACCTTTTCCTGCGATGTCAGATTTTTGAAAGCAATATACTGTTACATCTGGTGGACTCTTCTGGTTGCGGGGATATACAGGGCTTGTAGGTTCATCAAGAACCCCAGGTACCCAGAGCCAATAAATGAGCTGCACCTTGCAGTGGTTTTTCATTCTATACCAGGTATGCAGCAATTCATTTGCTGAAATATAAAGAGTCAAAAATAGGTATCATGAAAACCTTTGTGTTTCCAAAATGTGCACAAGATAAGGTGTTGAGGAGCAGAGGTTATTTGCACATCTCTGAATTCTGGGGTGCCCATACTAGCATGTGAATTACAGGGCATTTTTCAAATAGACATCTTTTTTGCACACTGTCTTATATTTTGAAGGAAAAAATGTAGAGAAAGACAAGGGGCAATAACACTTGTTTTGCTGTTCTATGTTCCCCCAAGTCTCCCGATACAAATGGTACCTCACTTGTGTGGGTTGGCCTAGTGCCCGCGACAGTAAATGCCCCAAAACACAAAGTGGACACATCACATTTTCTCAAAGAAAACAGAGCTGTTTTTTGCAAAGTGTCTACCTGTGGATTTTGGCCTGTAGCTCAGCCATCACCTAGGGAAACCTACCAAACCTGTATATTTTTGAAAACTAGAGACCTAGGGGAATCTCAGATGGGGTGACTTGTGGGGCTCTCACCAGGTTCTGTTACCCAGAATCCTTTGCAAACTTAAAAATGTGGCTAAAAAAACACATTTTCCTCACATTTCGATGACAGAAAGTTCTGGAATCTGAGAGGAGCCACAAATGTCCTTCCACCCAGCGTTCCCCCAAGTCTCCCGATACAAATGGTACCTCACTTGTGGGGGTAGGCCTAGTGCCCACAACAGGAAATGCCCCAAAACACAAAGTAGACACATCACATTTTCTCAAAGAAAACAGATGTTTTTTTTGCAAAGTGCCTACCTGTGGATTTTGGCCTCTAGCTCAGCTGCCACCTAGGGAAACCTACAAAACCTTTGCATTTCTGAAAACTAGAGACCTAGGGGAATCTAAGATGGGGTGACTTGTCCAGCTCTCGCCAGGTTCTCTTACCCAGAATCCTTTGCAAACCTCAAAATGTGGCTAAAAAACACTTTTTCCTCACATTTCGGTGACAGAAAGTTCTGGAATCTGAAAGGAGCCACAAATTTCTTTCCACCCAGCGTTCCCCCAAGTCTCCCGATTAAATGGTACCTCACTTGTGTAGGTTGGCCTAGTGCTCGCAACAGGTAATGCCCTAAAACAATATCTGGACAAATCAAAATTATCAAATAGAAAACAACCTGTTTTTGCGGGGGGGCACCTGCGTTTTTGGTCGTGGGCTCAGCAGCCATCTAGTGAAACCTTCCAAACCCAGACATTTCTGAAAACTAGACACCCGAGGGAGTCAAGGGAGGTGTGACTTGCATGGATCCCCCAATATTTTCTTACCCAGAATCCTCAGCAAACCTCAAATTTAGCTAAAAAGTCATATTTTTCCCACATTTCTGTATGGGATCACTGCACCTGGACGAATTTCCTACCACCCAACGTCCTCCTCAGTCTCCCGGTAAAAATGATACCTCACTTGTATAGGTGGGCCAAGTGTTTGTGACAGGGAAGAGCCAAAAACATGTTGAAATTGAGGGGGAAACAAAATGTGTCCAAAAGGGCAGTTTGAAAAAAAAAATTTTTAGGCTGACAAGTGCAGCAGAAATTTTATCGGTATAGATGAGACAATGCTGGGTGGTAGGAATTTTGTGGATTACTGCAGATTCCGGAAGGTACCATCCCAAAAATGTGGGGAAAATGTGTGCTTTCCAGCAAAGCTGCAAGTTTGCAGGGCATTGTGGGTAAGGAAATGGTGCGGGGTGCATGTGAAGCACACAACCCTGGAATCAACTAGATGTTTAGTTTTCAGATGTGACTAGGTCTTGTGGATTTTTCTACATGGCAGCGTCCCAAAGTGAAAAAAAAGTGCAGCCCTCACCATTCCAAGTGGGACGATTTTGAGAGTTACCAAGCTCTCATGGCCCAAATGTAAAACAAAAAAACAAAAATAATCAAATGTCCTCTTGCTTGCCATGGGATAAGATGTTTTAGAGTGTGGGGGAGAGCTGAAAGACTGTTAGCCCCTTCAGTTCAGGTGAGGGCATAACCAGGCCCATACTGGTTGGTAGCTACCACCCCACTATTTTCTTTTTTTTTTTTATTCCCTGGCAACTAGTAGACTTTCTGTCCCCCCGGGGTGTGGATCGGGGATAATTGCCCAATCTGCCCACTGGTGGGCAGAACAACCTTTGCCCCATTTATTTGGGGTAGGGGTATGGCCATACCCCCAACCTCTTATTTTGAAAAAAAAATCTTCCCTGGTCTCTTTCTGCTTAATTTAATGAACAAAACAAGACCAAAATTACAAACAGCCAATACCTAGAACCTGAGTTATGAATTTCTATAGAATAAACTCAAATGCAGTGCTTAAAAGCATAAAGAGCCAACCTGGGCAACCTGTTTGAGCTAGACCGGTACAAATCTAAAAAAAGTTAGGCCGACCGCGATGCTGTACCTTTTTTGTCTCATCGAGGGAGATGCAAGGAGCAAAGGAGAGGATGTGTCATCATCAATCCTCACATTAAGGTGGTGCATCAGCTCCAAGCCACATAAAGTCTGACATGCATCGGAAGTGAAGGCAATGTGGGTCATGCCATTGGTGATGTGATGTCCCCAGTCCTTGCAGCAGCGACGATGTGTTAGCGTTGTTGGAGATGTGCCAATTCTGAGCGGCACAACAGCATTGATGCATTGATTCTTGACTGGAGTTGCACTTTATACCCACTTCCAAGGGCCCAGGAGTAGATTGCACCACTTAGCAGGGCAAGACTCACAGTTGGTAGTGTCCAGGTGCTGTAGGTAATGAATTGGTAGTCTTTTGTGTACCTGACACAGAAAACAAGAAGCAAGTCAGCAAGCCCTTGGAGTCACTCTCGTTCTGTGTTCAAATGATGTGGGTCAAGTCCTTCTCACCCAAGTGCAGAGGGCAGCAGGCAGCAGGACAGCACAGCAAGAAGGCAGTTCTTCCAGAGCAGCAGTCCAGCAGAGTGTCAGTCATTGTTGCTGCACAGCAGTCCTTCTTCCTGGCAGAGTATCCACAGGTCCAGAAGTGTACTGCGTTGATAGGGTCAGAAGTCATGTTTTTAAACCTAGTGGTGAGGGAGACTTCAAAGAAGGGCTTTGAAGTACACAGAGGTACAACCTTTCTGTCCTGGCTTAGTTTAAGCAGCCTTTGTATGGGGAACGGACACTGCCTATTTAGGAGTAAGTGCGAGGCTGTGCCCAGCTCTTCCCTCCCACCCTATCCAGTATTGCCCATGAAGATGTTGATAGCCCATCAGTCACACCTAAGCTCCCTTTGTGTGTGGCTGCCTAGAGGGAATGCACAAAACCCAGCTGTCACCCACCCCAGATGTGTATTGGAGACAGGCGGCAGGCACACAGGGCTAAGAGCAGGAAAATACCAACTTTCTAAATGTTTAATTTTCTAAATTGCAACTATAAATCTGATTTCACCATTAAATAGGACTTATCATTACAATTAAATAGGTACTTAACATGACAGATCTACCCCTTCCCAATCAGGAATTACAACTTATCAAAAGTAATAAGGACTTCCCACTGTCATCTTATGACATTATGACAGGAGTGGGCCTCACAGTAAATTACAGGCCCTGGGCACATATAGTGCACTTTACTAGGGATTAACAAGTAAATTAAATATGCAAATTATGTATATGCACCAAACAAACCATGTTTTAGGGAGAACACTTTAGCACTCATTAGCAGTGGTAAAGTCCACAGAGTCCTAAGGCCAACAAAAACAAATTCAGCAAAATTAAACACAAGCAGGCAAAAAGTTTGGGGGAAGACCACCCTAAGGCTGACAGGTCTACCATCTTCCCAGTCCTTTTGTCAGAGTTATCTCTGGTTCTTGCATCAAATTAAAAGAAATAAAGTTCTGCTAGTGTGAACTGTCTGTACAAAAAATGGATGCTCAGTGAGCATGACCTCTTTTTCCATTTTCCTGTCAATAGGGTTATATTTGCTTGTTGTAACAAGTAGTTGCCCATCCCTATACATTTAAAAAGGAGAGGATTTGTTATTCATGTATTTACATTTTTGACATATACGACCAATTACCAGCCATTAAAGGAAGTTTAGACATGTCCATCACTACACCACCTTGACATTTTAGTGCATTAGACACAACAGCCTCATGCCATTTGGAAGAGAAAGCCCATGTCAAGGCAGAGTCCAAGCCTCGTTGTCACTTCTATCATGGACATTATTAACCTTCAGGACTGTGTAAAATGTATAAGGTAAAGATATACTCTCAGGTACCTCTTCAAAAGTCAGCTCCCGTTCAACCTATCCAATCATCAAAAGTCTCTATCATGTATGTTATGACATAGTCAACATAGTCAATATATTACTCATAGGTAATGGATGACATAATTACCCAAGTAGAGGGGGCAGCTTTAAACATCTACGTCTGCAGCGGTTTCCAGATGTCTTTGAGTCTGCTGCTATTGAGAGTGGATAATGCACTTCAAGCTGTTCTGCCAGCAAAACCTCTGTCATGTGAAATGTGTTTCTTCCCCATTTGCATGTCATCTTCCTTCAGCAAACGATAAGGCTATAGAAGTAAAACATCAAACTGACCGTGAGATTTGCTTAGTGTACCTCAATAAAGCTACCTTAGGAGAAGAAGCTATATTATCACCTTGAGTCATAGTAGATAAAATGACAAACACTTTGCCCCAGTGTTCTACAATCTTACAACACTCCCATGCAAGGTTTTTAAAATCATCATAAGGGACTCAATAATACATGACTAGTTGATCTTGAGGGTTTTGAGGGGCGTGGTTTACGTCTGAGGTAGAAATTTAAATTGGATTAAACGCAGCCTGTCATTTGGAGACAGAGAGCCAATCTGGCTGCAAAATAGAGCCATTCTTTGTCTAAAAGAGTTGTAGCCAAAGTAGATTGCCTTCTAGTTCTAGCTTGGAGTTTGGTTATCAGGGCCTATTTCTTCAAAGCTCTGTATAATCTATTGACAACATGCCTAGCTGAGGGGGTGTCATGAGCTAAAGCAGCACCTTAAACAACGCATATTGTGCAAAGCTTAAAGTATGTGAGCATGTCCAGTGCCACGGTCTACGTTCTATCTGTGACAGTGGAGTATTGGACTTGGCCCTCTCTGTATGATCACCCCAAACCTTTTGCCTCCACCTCTCCAATTTTTGCTGAATTTGTTTTTGTTGACTTTAGAACTCTTTGAATGTTACCGCTGCAAACCAGTGCTAAAGTATTTATGTTCTCCTTTAAACATGATAACTTTGGTTTACACCTCATTGGCATAGTTATTTTACCTATACGTCCCTTGTAGAGTAGCATGCCATGTACCCAGAGCCTGTAAATTAAATGCTACTAGTAAGACTGCTACACGTATTGTACCTCCCACTCATGTAGCCCCTTAAATCATGCCCCAAGTCTGCCATTGCAACCTGAATGAAGTTTCAAACGGCCAGTTTGATTTGGCAATATAACCCCTTTGCCAATCCTTAAACTTCCCTTTGGTTGCACGTCACTCCTAAGGTAATCCTTAGCTAGCTTATGCAGTAGGGCGCATTGTAATTAAAAGGTTGGACATGTACTTTTCCCTTTATATGTCCTGGTAGTGAAAAACTCCTAAATTGAGTTTTCACTATTGTGAGGCCTACCTCTTCATAGGACAACATAGAGTTTTCTTATTTGCATTGAATAACTGCTAAGATTTGAGTGGGGACTGGTAAATATTTCATGTTTGGTGTCTGAGAAATTGTAATTGAAAATACTCTTTACTGGTAAAGTCAGATTTTAAGTTACAATCATTGTTAGAAATGGGGTCTTTGGTTGGCAGTCAGGTTACCCCTTGTCCAAGCAAGGACCCTCACTCTAGTCAGGGTAAGTCACACACAATCCAAATTATCCTGTGCCCTCACTCTGGTACCTTGGTAGTGAGCAGTCAGGCTCAACTTAGAAGGCAAAGTGTAAAGTATTGGTGCAATAAATAATTCAATAACACAGTAGAGTACCACAAAAATACACCACACCGTGTTTAGAAAAATATATAATATTTATCTGGTAAGATGTAGGTCAAAACGATCAAGATTCAATAAGTATACGTTGAGAGTTCACAGCAAAAATGATATAAAGTGTCTTTAATCCGTTAAAAAGCAACAAGTGTCTTTTGCAAGCACAAAGTACCTGGTTTACGTTCAAATTCTCCACAAGGGACTGCAGAGGAGGAGTTGTGTGGAAAACGGGGAGGTATGCATCGTTTTTTCCAGTGCACACAGACGATGCGTCATTGACTTTTCACGCAGGGCAGGCTCTGCGTTCATTTCCGGCGGGAGACTGGGATCCTTTTCAGGTTGAAGGAATTTCTGCCACACAAGGAGTTCTTTTGCAGAGATGAAGTGTTTTTGGTCCTGAGACTTCAGGGAACAGGAGGCAAGCTCTATCCAAGCCCTTGGAGAGCACTTCTCAGCACAGCCAGAAGACAGCAAGGCAGCAGGGCAACAGCAGGGCAGCAGTCCTTTGAAGAAAAGCAGTAGTCAGGTGAGTCCTTTGGGCAGCCAGGCAGTTCTTCTTGGCAGGTTGCAGGTTCTGGTTCAGGGATTCTTCACCAGTAGTATCTTGTCCAAAAGTGTCTGTTAAGTCACTTCAGAAGTGTCTGAGTTGGAAGGGTCAGAGACCCTGCTTAAATACCCATATGTGCAATTGAAGTAGGGGAGACTTCAAAGAGTGGCTTAGAAGTGCACAAGGTCCCCTTTCAGTTCCATCCTGCCTGCCAGGTTCCATTTAGGGGGTGTGAAAGTCCTTTGTGTGAGGTCAGGCTACTGTCCTTTGACATGTAAGTGTCAGGCCCTCCACCCTCCCAGCCCAGGAAGACCCATTCAATATGCAGATGTGTGCAAGTGTGATTGAGCATCCTGTGTTTGGGGGTGTCTGAGAGAATGCACAAGGGAGCTGTCAACTAAACCTAGCCAGATGTGGATTGGAAGGCACAGAAGGAGTTAAGTGTAGAGAAATGCTCACTTTCTAAAAGTAGCATTTCTAAAATAGTAATATAAAATCCAACTTCACCAATAAGCAGGTTATTCTATTACCATTCTGGCCGTACTAAATATGACCTGACTACTCCTTTCAGATCAGGAGCCACCACTCAAACAGTATATGAGGGTAGCCCTAAAGCTATCTTATGAAAGGAGCATGCCTCACAGCAGTGTAAAATGAATTTAGGAGTTTTACACTACCAAGTCATATAGAACACACATGGTCATGTCCTGCCTTTTACTTACATAGCACTCTTCCCTATGGGCTACCTAGGGCCTACCTTAGGGATGACTTATAAGCAGAAAAAGGGGAGTTTAAGGCTTGGCAATTACTTACAAATGCAAAGTTGATGTAGCAGTGAAATTACACACACAGGCCCTGCAATGGTAGGCCTGAGACATGGTTAGGGGGCTACATATGTGGGTGGCACAACCAGTGCTGCAGCCCACTGGTAGCATTTAATTCACAGGCCCTGGGCACATGTATTGCACTTAACTCGGGACTTACAAGTAAATTAAATACACCAATTGGGTATGAGCCAATGTCATCATGTTTTAAGGAGAGAGCATATGCACTTTAGCACTGATTAGCAGTGGTAAAGTGTGCAGAGTCCTAAAGCCAGCAAAAATGAGGTCAGAAAAAGAGAAGGAGGAAGACAAAAAGTTTGGGTGTGACCCTGCAGAAAGGCCATTTCCAACAATCATGAAAATATAATTTTTAGAAAGTTGGCGTTTGCCTTCCCTAGCTGTTTGGTGCCTGCAACATGTCCCAGGTCACATGACCGGGTGTAGTTGGCTTTTGGATTTTGTTTAGTCCTCGCAGACAGCCACATAAAGGAGGAATTAGGTGTGCCTAGATGTGCCATCAATTGTCTGGATGGGGTGACAGAGCTGGGAATAGCTCCACTTGCAACTGAATAGGCTGAGCTCTGCCTTCACATAAAGAACTTGTCACCCTTCCATTGTTCCTGCAACTACTTTGGAGCCAAAAAAGGGGAGTCAGGAAACTTTAACCACTGCAAAGGGAATTCTCTTGATACTTCTTCTAATTTAAAGGCAGTGTCACATGTACAAGAGGGACCCTCAAACCGACTCTTAAGTTCACTTCTGGACCTGCAGAAGGACTCTCAGAGGACTGCCTACTCCTGTGGCCTGCCGTGTACTCCACAAGTCTGCTTTGCTGCACCTGAAAGGACTACTTCACTGCCTGGAGCCTCTCTTAAACCATCGGAGGCCTGCCCTGGTGCTTGAGCCCTGCTTCATCATTTGTACCTGGGACTACCAGAGTGACTTTAAGGGCTATCTTGCTGGTCTCTTGATCAGAGCCTCGAGGACAGAAAAGGCTCCAACCATCTTGAACCCACAACCAGACTCAGCTTGAATGATTCCTACCCTCCCCCCCAAGTACTGCCACTCCAGTTTGGACCCTTGGTGGTAATCCTAAAGTGCCCAGATAGCCAAAATCCAGAACGTGGGACATAGAAATTATATAGAACTAAAAACTACTCTGAGATCTGAGAGAAGAATGAGACTTACTTGGTTGCCTGTCAACCCCAGGTGCATCGCTGGTAGGCCTGACTCCGTGGCAGTTCCTGCTACATTCTTCTCTGCAGTTGCAAACCTGTTCAGCTGCCCCTTGCCGAAGTGGTTTCCAACCTCCTGAAACTCTGGTACATCCTCCACCTTCATCCCACTGGAGCTTTTTGACTTTCAAATAGAGACTAATGGCCTAATTTAGAGTTTGGAGGAGGGGATTACTCTGTCACGTATGTGATGAAAATACCGTACGCCCTATTAGAATTCCAATATAACCTATGCAACTTGTAGTACGGTAGACAGTATATCAAAATCTAAATCGTACAATTCTTCACCACAACTTTGTCCAGTCGCTCCCAGATGATGATGCCCCCTCCTCGGACACTACCTGCTACCTTGCCCACTGAACTTTTCCTTCTCATAACCTTGTTCTTCAAAATTTCAAAACATGGTTTAGCAAGAGTTTCCTAATCTCTTCCCTCCTTCCCATGTTAATTGCATGCAGGCAGTGTAATTTCTTTCTTATTACATGTACAGGTGTGTCTGTCGGGGCCAATGCAGTTCGATGTGCACTGCGTTTCTCGACTGCTAGATGAGCCATGTGATGTGGGGGGATGCATTCAGAGATTGTATTTTGTGCTTGTGCACAAAGATAATGGGATTCAAAGTCCGGGGAAGGCTATCCACCCTGTTCATAAAGTATTTTTAAGGTTTCCTAGTTAACTCTTAGCTGCCTACCTGTCCCTGTCAGTGTAATCATGTGCCCGGTGAGCTTTGAAAAAGTGTGCATTTAGTGGGATGGGTATGCTATTGAAAGAGAGTTGAAAATTTGAGATTTCCAAGTCTGCCATTTCTATTTTTGGAGTCAGAATTTATAATACTATTGTGCTACTTTGCAGGATTAGCACCATAAACTGTGGCGCTAATCCTGCAACGTAAAGGGAAGCACATTGAAAGCAATGGGCACGTCATTTTAATGCCTGCTCTGAGCAGGCGTTGAAAGTGGCACTTATAATGGCACAGTAAAATTTTGTAAATTTCGCTGTGCCATTGTTATGCAGGTATAGTGTGGAGCAAGGGGTTACAAAGTGGAGTAATGAAGGATTGAGTCACTTTGTAAATATGGCGAAGGAGAATGGCCTCCTTAATGCCACATTCGTGTAAAACAATGACCCTAATGTGGCGCTAATAGGTGCTAGGGGCTTGTAAATCTGGCCCTAAGTGCAACCTATCACGTGAGTGTCTACAGATGTTGATTTGATGGATCAGGATATGATAGAATAATATGTTTGCACCTACAAATTATTTTTGGGAAACTTCTAAATTGTTCTAAGGTGCACAAAATGGGGAGGGGTCAGTACACACAGGCAATAAAGTGTTTTCCTATAGAATGGGAAACCCCTCTGATAGGTTAGGCCCAAGTTAGTAGTTTTTAAAGTTTTTTTTTCTCTGCTTCTATTATTTTCCTTAAAATGATGCATAATTCTTGCTGTGATGTACCAATGTAATGAAAACGTGCTCACTAGATAGTAAAAAAGATTTAGCATTTTATGTGTTATTAATGGAAACCCCCACATTTTTTTATATTCTTTCTGATTTTGTAATTGTCATTGATTATGTTTCTATTCTTTTTAACATCTTTAACAATGGGACGGAAACACGACGAAAATAGATCAATTAGAAGCGCAATTTCATGAAGAGACAAAATGTTCTAATGCAATCTCCTGCTTCTACTGTGGGTATTTTTGCATGTTATGCATAATGCAGAACTATTTATCATCAGTAATTTGCCAGATATTAGGAATATTCTGTTAAGCGACCCAGACAGCTTTAGATTGTATCTGCTTTGTTTTACATTATATGTAACCAATTATTTAACATATATCAATTTAAATTCCTAATAATGCATACTAAATCTTGATGTAATGGTAAAAGTCTTCAGAAGTTTCAAAAGAATTGGTGAAGGATGAGAAGTCGTTTCAAAATATTTTGGCTAAAAATGTGGTTGCGGGCTTAAATTTCAACGTCTTTTAATGTTTACCTGAAAATGTCATCAAGTATGTGCAAAAACATCACAAAAGATTAAATCATTTTTTTATTTGGTAATCTGTTACCTGTACACAAATCAGCATGGAATGAGTACACGCACAGCACACAAAGTAGTCGAGGTATCTTGAATGTCCAATTTTTATTTACGGCTTATAAAAAGGTAACGGGAGAGTCAGAGGCGTCTAAATGTAAATAGACAGGATGGGGGAGAGTCACCTCCTAATGCTACACGTTCATTCCTACATACCCAAATACAGATCATCAGTTCTATACAGGGCTTCATTTGTGCCAGTACCTGCCGGTGTTGGACAGCAAAACTCATTTTTGGGGACAAGTAATTATTTTGCACCATAAGACTTTGACCCAGAGCAAAAAACGACTAAGGCAGAAAAGTAGAAAGCAGGAGAACGAGGAAGAAAACAGTGACAAAGTGAGAAAGGAGGGAAGTAAAAGAAGAGAGAAGGAGATAAATAGAAATGAAGTGTAGATTCGTGGAATACATTACATGTGAAATCAAGATATGGTAGCCTTGATTATTTTTCGCCCAGACATTTGGCAGCAACAATTTCTAAGAACAACTTTAGAACACAACATTTGCAGTTTCTTTTTAAAAAACATTAAGCGCTAGGGGGCTTATTTACAAGCCCCGTGGAGCGGGCACTGCAGCAAGTGGCCTTGCCTGGCTTCATAAATCTGCTTTAGGAATGGCGCCGCTTTGCACCACGTTAGGTGGTGCAAGAGCGGTAGTAAATATGGCTTTAAGTCCGCACCTTAGATTTCCTGAAGCAGTACGTACAGACGAGATAGATTTAAACTATCACGTCTTTAAGAGCTAGGCTTTGATGCACGCCTTAATTTCCAGCTATTAAATTTGAGATGCAGTTTAGGTGGGAATCTTAAACTGGAAAATGTATAACTCCAGTCCGAGAGCTCTTAAACATTGGAGTCATATAATGTTTGTCATCAAGTTGACTGAACTTTAAACACTATTCTATGCCTAGTAAATCTTTTAGAAAAGTAGAAATTGGACCTATAAAGAGCAATATGTATTTGGCACAGAGATTTAAATATTGCCCTGTTGCAGAATGGAAAACTAAGGACTGAATATATTAGTTTTGATTTATTCCTTGGGAACAATAAAGAAACAGCTCAATTCCGACCATGGTGCAATTGAGACAGATGGGGCCAGATCACAAAACATATTTGACTGGTGATATTTCATGACCTTGGTGGTACAATAAAGCAGTGCTTTTACACATTCCTTTTTATCACTATTAAAGCAGGTTTCTGGAGGCGGTAATGTATGGCAAGAATATGGGGGTCATTATGACCCTGGCAGTCACCAGACCATCAGGGTCAAAGTGGCGGTCGGACAGCTGCAGTCATGGCGGTCTGAATGCCACATTATGACCGTGGCGGAGTTGCCACGGTCCAACCACTGACACCGCCAGGCTGCCACAAGCCTGCAGCCTGGCAGTCCCGGTGGTTGTAATCTCCTAGGGCAGCGCTGCAAGCAGTGCTGCCCTGGGGATTACAAGACCTCATCTCCCAGCCTGTCCATGGCAGTTCACACTGCTATCGAAAGGCTGGCGAATGACTTGGGGGACCCCTTGGGGTCCCTGCACTGCCCAGGCACTTGGCATGAGCAGTGCAGGGGCCCCCATGCACAGTCCAATCGTGCATTCCACTGGAATGCACAATAGGTGCTGCTGCACCCGCTGCACCACCACATTGCCGCTGCCTCCATTAGGAGCCAACTGCAATGTTAAGGCCCTGTTCCCTGCTGGGCCGCAAGGCAGAAACTTTGCTTCCACCCGCTGGTCCAGCAGGGAACTCAAAATAGGACCGGTGCGGTTCAGGCCGTCCATGTGGCCTGATGGTGGTATGACACTGGCGGCCAGCCTCCTCTGCCCGCCAGTGTCATAATGAGGCCTATGTCTCTTTTTGCAATCCATAGCTTTGTGCTGATGTGCTTTTGTGCTGCATTACTGTAATGTGATGTGCTGCACTTTAGTTGCATTCCATTCTGTTTTGATTGTTTTGGTGTGTGCACTCTGTGATAGCTTAATTGTCTTGTTATGGTGCTTTGTGTATGTTATTGCGTTATGTGCCATTATATAATTTAGATTGGTTCATAAACGCAGCTAAGGCCAAACTCATAGGTATGTTTTAAAGTTACCTCTGTCTGTTGTGGTAAAATAGCACACACTCTACTTCGTTAGCGATTAAAGATAGCAATCAGCCAAAAACATTGGCGAAGGCTATGGTCCAAATTACAAAACATTTTTGGTTGCTGCTATTACATATCCTTGGTCATAAGTTAAAGTAATGCTTGCGCCAAATACCTTTCACCATCATATTGCAAACACAGGACAAAATGCTGCCCTATTTGCTCTCACCAGCTACCTGATGGTTTAGACATGTTTTCCAACTTCAAGAGTCTCACTACTAACAAAACAGAATCCATGACACTTAAACACAGGTCAAATCTGAATATGACATTCAAAATGTATTGTACAGCGCTCCACATAGCCTACTATTTATAACTATCTGGGAGGCTGATTCAATGCCAATTTATCATGACAGTGTAATATGACGGCAAATAAAAGAGTACAAAATAAAAGCAGTGGCTGGCATTTTGAACAACGCAGAGATTTAGAGACACAGCAGGACACCAAGGGCCAGATGTATCGAACTTTTTTGCATTTGCAAAAAGTGAGAATCGCAAAAATCAGCTGTTTGCGAATGCAAAAATGCCCTCCACGATGCATCAAAGGCATTCGTAGTGTGAAAATAAGGAATCGTTAAAACTGCGAATTTTAGCGAATTTGACATGGTTTTGCATGTTGCAAACAGTGTATCACAAATAGCGACATGATTTTACTGAATCGCAATTTGCGTATCGCAAACTGCATCAAAGATTTGCGAATCGCAGATCAAGTTGCAATACGCTGATTGTGACACATAAAACCATGTCGCAAAGCGATGCATCAAAAATTCTTAAATTGCGAATATTCGCAGAATGGCCTTTTGCACATGCAATTTACCACAAATTGAAATCATGTGGTAACCATGTGCAAACTATATAAAGAGGCCCAGAATGACTCAGCCTCTTTTCCACAATGGCTGCACTCTACGTCATGGCGAGGAGAATGAGGATCTTGGCAGGTTTGAGGAGAGGAAGAAGAATACAGGAGCGCATTTTCAGAGTGCGCATAACCCTATTTGACCAGACAGGGGAGGAAATTTATGAGAAGTACAGGTTAAGCTCAGCCATGATACTTGACATGATAGCAGATCTACAACCCATACTGCGCGCACCACACACAGGACCAATAGTATACCCACCCATGTACAGGTATTATGCTCCCTGCAACTATTAGCCCCAGGGAGCTATCAGGGGGTTATAGCAGCAGCAGGAGGGGTCTAACAAAGTGCTCTCTCATGCTTCTTCAATGCATTTCTCAATGCCATGCTGAGCAAAATACAAGAGCACATAAGATTCCCAAACACCCCACAGGAAATCAATTTCTATCAGATTGCACGGTTTCTACATGTCATAGGCGCCATCGATGGGACACATGTAGCATCTGTCCACCATCGGGCACCAAGTATATGTATCACAAGAGTAAGAACGATCATTCCATTGACATACAGGTGATTAGCAATGCCTCCAACATCATTACCGATCTCGTGGTCAGGTACCCAGGTAGCACACATGACTCATACATCTTTCGCCACAGCGGGATTCACATAAGACTGCTAGCTGGGGAGTTTGGCGAAGGATATCTACAGGGTAATGTAATAGTTGACAATGCTGCATTGATGTTATTGTGGCATCAGATTTCAACAGTACTCATTTTACGCTCTGTTCATTCCAGGAGACAATGCCTATGCAGTGCGGACCTATTTACTGACACCCTACCTGAACCCTGCAATGCCATCAGAGAGGAGGTGCAATGGTGCATACAGGGCAACCCGCAGTGTGGTGGAGCAGACCTTCGGACTGCTGAAGAGCTGCCTCAGGTGCATCCAGAAGAGTGGAGGTGCACTACAGTACAGCCCAGAGACGACCTGCAAAATTGTGGCTACATATGCTATGTTGCACAGCATTGCACTGAGACGGGGCATACCAGTTGAACCAATGGAGCTGGACTCAGATGACGATGGTGATCCCTTACCACCCCTTCACCCAGTAGACAGGACCAGTGCAGCAGAGGGCAGGCAAAGACGTGCAGACATCACGCACAACCATTTCTGAAGTAAATAATGACAACACCACTTCAATATTATATATTTCTGTAGTTATCAACTTTATTACCTTGACTTCAGGTAACCTATGTGTCAATAGGACACAGCCATCTACTGAGATTAACAGTGTCACACTATTAGCATCATAGAATAACTGTGTAGCTATACATGATTGTAGTCCCCTGTAGCCCTCAATATTACTTCCTACGTCCACGCACTCCACTTGAGTGCTCAGTGGCCTCAATGGCACCTCTTGTAGTGGGTTCACTGGCAGTATTGCGTCTGGTACTGCAACACCTAGGATCCATCACAGGGGCTGTAAGACTGCTGAGGCTAGAAAACTCTTTACTATCCCCACCACCCAGTTCGCTATTTGTAGCACTGTGTGCTGTCTGCATTGCATCCAGAACATTGGTTATTTGCACCAAACCCTGTGCAACGTCCTGACTGCAGTGTGCCATCTCCACCTGTGTGCCCTCAGCACATTGTAAAATTAAGGTAGTTGAGCTAGCGAGCTGATTGCCCGATTGCCCGATCTGCAGAACCCATCAAACCTTCCCATGAATTTGTGATGGCACCTACAATGGCTAACACGCTCCTTCTGAATTTCAGTGCAGAGGTCCCTAATGGCGTTTGTCAACTCCTTTGTGTTTTCTGCTGCTGTTTGCTGTCCCTCATTCAGAGACTCCAACTGCTTGTTCATTGATCCAATGTTTTCATTGAGTAAATCCAGCTGCTTGTGCAGTACTCCCATGTTGTCATTGTGAGACTCAAACTGCCTGTGCATTGCGCCCATGTTATGATCGATTGACACCAACTGCCTGTGCATTGACCTCATGTGTTTGCATTGCAGGTGCTGCACTTTCACCATGGAAGCTTCAAGGCCGCCAAAGATTGATGGGCCCTCTCCTTCATCTGTGCACTGTCTGCCTGCTTTGTGATGCCTCCTGAGGGGAGTTGACTGATGCTGGGGCAGGGACTGCAGTCTTCCTGTGGATCTAGCCTCTGAGGGTGGTGTGGGGACTTCATCCTGCATTTCATCTGAGTCCTGGTTAAACTCTGGAAGAGGTAACACCCTCACCCTTCGTGTAGTTGGTGCAATACTGAAAGACTCACTTGAGTTGGAGTTGGACTGTGGCTGTGTTTCAACATCCCCCACATTTCTACCTTCTGCTGCAGCAGGGCCCAGGACATCTACAACGACAATGTGCAGATGTCATTTATGTATGAATAACACTAGATATTGCACAAAAGTATAAATGTACACCGACATGGTTTCACTATGTGGCGTTTGTGCTGATTTGCTCTGTGGATGCCCACTAACTTGTTATTTATGTGGTATTTTGACTTTAGGGTTGTGGACTACCACTCCCATAAGGCAAAGTTGGGTTGTATGTAAGATGTGGCATGGATTACTTATCACACTGCATCTAACCAATAGCTATTTTCTAAGGGGCATTTGTACATGAACATATCGGATACACATCATTGCTGGCCTTACTTTTGCTGGTGCTGGGTGTCCCTGAGGTGTCAATGTCAGTGATACCACTGACAGCTTCAGGCAGCAGTGTGGACTCCACCATGTCTTCCATTGGTGTGGATGGTGTCTGGGTGGGTGGTCCTTCTCCGGTGCTCCTTGCATCCTTTAGCCTGCTGGCTACCCTTTCTTTGGCACGGGAACGCAAGTCACACCATCCCTTACGTATCTCCTCAACAGAGCGCTGCGCAACACCCACGGTTCATATTTTGGTCTGTATTTCTGACCACAGTTTCCTCTTCTCACTTTCAGGTACCTGTAGTGAGTTCTTCCCAAAAGGTTTGTCATGGTTCCTGACCACCTCCTCAGTGAGCACCTCCAATTCCTGCTCACTGAATTTGAGCTTGCGCTTCCTTTCTCTTTCACATTCCCATCATTGGCCGTGTTGCAGTTTGGTCCTGGCTCGCTCACAAAGCTGGCTCCCTGGTGCTGGACTGTGTCTCTCTGCCTGCTCCTGTGGGTGTGGCTTCTGGAAACAGCATGGGCTGACTCACTTCCTGGTTGGGATGTCACCAGGCTGTTCTGGTTTGCAGTTTTCGCAATTTGCGATTTTCAGATACTGATTCGCTATTTATTTGCGATTTGGGAATTTTAAGAAATCGCTATTTCCGATTCGCAATTTTGATACATCCTATTTTGCATTTCTTAAGGAAATGCAAACTGGGAGCTTGGTACATGTGGCCTAAAATGAGGCATGCTAAAAATTGAGAATCATTTCCTACTATGGGCCTAATATGTGGCAACCACCAGGGTCACGGTCGCGGTTGGACCGCCGCCAAATCAGCGGTCCGACCGAAACATCACGACCATGGTGAAAGCCACAGTCGGACCGCCGGCACTGACAAAAGGGGGACCTGTGCACTTCACAAGAACTTTTTTGTAGTCATCCTCATATCAAAGGCTCTTTCTTGTATAAGTACTGGGTCTCTTGAGCCCTAAAGACAGTACACTACTGGATCCACAAGAAACTCTGCTGGAGTGAAGGCTGCTGTGCCTTGACGATTGTCACTTTGCTTTGAATGACTGTTCCTAGGAACTGCTGCCCTGCTTTGTGAGCCACCCTGCTGACCTCTGCTCTGCACAATCAAACCTCAAGCCAACTCCAGAGTGACTCCAGGGGATTGACCGCCAACCCCTGCCCATGTCTGAGGTCTCATAACCTCTGCCGACCTGAGCACCAGGAGACCTGCCTCTCTGCCTGCGCTCGCAGCGCTGCTCGAGTGCCGAGGACTGAGTGTCATGACAGCATAGTAGGAGAGACCACGGGTTGCAGCCCGTACCCTGGGTAAGCTGTGACAGTGCTTGAGGACTTTGTGCATCCACTCAACAGAGCATTGAAACTGCAGCACTCTTCAGCAGGTGAACTGTGCTCGCCTGAACTCACAGCCGAAGGGTCTCCGCAACATTCGCTTCCCCAGACCCTCCTGTCACTGTGTAGCATGGCTTCCCAGCCTGTACCATGGACTCTGTGTGAGGAGTCGCTGACGTCCCAGGGACTGGGAACATCTTCCTGTTGGCAGCAGGTCACCCTGCTTGGGGCTGCCTAAGGGGGGCAGACCCATGCGGTCCCAGCTGTTCATCAAGTCCTCCTCTTTGGAGAGGAAGCATTACTGCATTACTGCATTCCATCTGATGCGCTGGTCCTCAGATGCCCAACCTAAACCCCAGCCATGGCTTCCTTTGTATAACCAATAGTCTGCTGACATTATCGTAAAGGCCCTAACACTAGCCTCACATACTCATGGATGCTGGGACACTTGTTTTGGTACATCTACCTTTTAAACCTTGCATAGACTGCTCACAGAGTCATATTCCTGGACTGGTCCTGATACTGTTTCAACTGAATCTATCCTATAGTATAATCCCCAAGCTATTTGTTGGATTTTTCTTGTTTTGGTCTGACATTTACTATATAAAGAGTCACTATATTTTCTTTAATCTTGTGGGGAGTCTTTCTAGTGGTGTTCTACTGCGTTGCTCTGAGTATGTTGCACAAACAGCTAAACCTGACTGCTCTGCGCCAAGCTGCCAGAGGGTGAGCACAGGTTAATTTAGGGTGCATATCTGACAAACCCTGACTAGAGTGGTGGGTTCTGCCTGGTTTAGGTGTATGCCCTCGCCAACCCGAAACCCCATTTCTAACAGCTCCCAATTGAAGGTTACCACTTATTAAATGTATTAAGGGAACCCAACGTTATTCTATGGGAAAGGTAGGCCTTACAGTAGTGAAAAACGAATATAGGAGTTGTTCCCTACCAGGACATGTGAAACTTAAAAGTAAATGACCAACTTTTAAAATTCACTCCATACTGCCCTCTGGGCTGTTCAGGGTCTATCCTAGGGGTGACTTATATACACTACAAAGAAAGGTTTAGGCCTGACAAGTGGTTTATAATGCCATGTTGATATGACAGTTTAAAATGGCATGCACAGGCAAGAAGCTACTTAAGTGGATGGCAAAACATTCTGATATGCAGAGTGAAACATGTACTTACAACAGCATCAGCAGTATGTCAGTTGATTTCCCAAAGTTCAACTGCAGCCTCCCACATTGTAGCTATGAACAATTGGAGAATTAACTTTTTTATTTTTGATAAATGTTTGGCACACCTGAAGCCATCAAGATGGAAATAAAGCAGTAAAACATAAAGATCTCCCCTAAGGAATGAACAAAATGAGGTGGTTAATTTTGTCATACAAATTATATTTACTGCTCTAGCAAGCTAACATGAAGACAAACAGTTGGCAGGGAAAGTGGCAGCACAACTGACCACGTCCATACTTGGTAAAAGGAAAGAAGGAGCTTTTAAAGAAAATATCGGGGACTAGCTTTTCCCCATTGTCTTCCAGTGAAGTGAATGTAATGTCAGGTGGGAGGCACCTAAGATAAAGTCATTTTTGGATTTAAAATGTATGAGTCCTCAGCATGACCTAAGTGTTTTGGCATGTATGCGCATAGGGCAGCAATACATGGACAATGAGGGCATGTGATGCAAGCTGACCATGGAGAACAGGCCAGCATAGGCAGTTGCAGCACAATGGGCCATGGAAAGCAAGGGTGTGGGGCAGGGGCATGCACACAGAGATGGAGGGGTGGATGGGACTGTTACGACTCAGTCGTCCCATTTCCAGGGGGCGCTGTAAGGGGACTGTCAGAAACCTGGGAATCACCTTGAACACCTATCTAGAGTCCCTTGCTGACTCCTGTTTGTTTCTCTTTTCTCCATGGTACACTTGTGTAGGACTACATTTGCTTCTTGGGACTGCAAATCCCATAATGCACAGTTTGGTAGTCAGGAAAACCCAGATTCTGTTTCCCATTGTTTTCAATGGGAGAAGTCCAGTTGCTCCTTTTCACTGGATCCTCTCCTCCAGGACTTGCAAGTGTCCGAAACTACACACACCTGAAACCTCTCCTGTGCAGCCCAGCTTGGAACTGCTTATAAGCAGCCATTTCCTCAAGCTCCCCGTCGTGCATCGGACTTCGATTCCTTTGTGTTACAGACCCTTTGTCGGATGGTGTTCCAGTTTTGTTCCTGTTCTGTTCCAGCTTGGTCCTGTTTCCTGTTTCTCTGCCCTGCTCCTAATTGTTCCAGCCAGAGTCTGCTCCCTATCTCTTAGCCTTGTACCTGTTTGTTTCTTCCATAGCCTGCTCCCTGTTTCTCTGCCCTGCTCCTGCCTTCTTTCAGCCTGAACCTTCTCTCTGTTTCCCAGTCCTGTTTACTGCTCATTTCCTACTCCCTGTATTCCAGTCCTGTCCTTGCCTGTTCCAGCCAGAGCCTGTTCTCAGTTTCCCAGTCCTGTCTCTGTTTGTCCCAGCCAGAAGTTTGCGCCCTGTTTTCAAGTCCTAGTCCCGCCTTTGCTTCAGCCTGAACCTGTTCCTAATTCTTGCCTCTGCCTCTTTGTTTGTTCCCTTCTGTTTCTGTTTCTTGGTTCTTTGTGTCTGGTAAGTGTTCTATCAGTCTTCACCAGTGTATACGTGTCCTCCTGTGTACTGGGGTTGGCTCCTGGTTTCCAGGAGGCAATTCCAGTCCCCATCCTTGTCCAGTGTTATACGTTGTATTTCGTGCCTAACAGTGACAGTGTGCTATTGCTGTTTTCTCAGGAATCCCCACTGTGTTTCCAGCTGGACCCACAAGAGCGTGTCCTGTGTATGTAAGTACTATCCTTGTTTGTTTTCTAGGGTCCAGAGACAGAATCACCTCTGCTGCCTCCTTTCTATGGGGCTGGCAGGGTGACTATCTGTAAGAGCAAACTGCACAGAGGCATTGAGATTCCCAGTCACTGTGGGAGGTTCTGCGCCTTACTCTGTGTACAACCCCAGCATGTTTGTCCACTGGTAATCCGTTTCCTGTTTGTTCACACAAGGGTTGCTCTGCTTTTACTTTCCTGTTTCCTGTGCCTATCCATAGCTGTCCTTTCCGTGTATGCCTTTAGCTGCTCCTCTGCCCCAGTGTACTACCTCTTTAGGATATTCGGTGACCTCAAGGGGTGCCCCAACCAAAGTCCTGATCAGACCCGCCCGAAACCGTGACAGGGACGGGTACAGGGTGAGGTGTAGTAAGCTCACAATGAAGGGCAGTTGATAGAAGGAAGGGGCACTCAGACGGTAAGCAGAGGGAAGGTAACAAGCAGGTAGGGGCAGCACAATGGACCATGGAGTGCAGGAGGGAGGGGCAGGGGCACGCAGAGAGAAAACGGAGGGTGTGGGTAATTGGGTTGGTGTACAAAGACAAAGAATGGAGGGTTGGGGTGGGAGGCAGGGGTCTCAAACTGAACAGGGAGTGCAAGATCGCATAGGAAGGAGAAGCACAATGGACCACAGAGGGAAGGAGCAAGGTGGTAGTGGCACACATAGGGAAAGGAGGGAGAGGATAGGAGCACACACAGAGAACAGTGGGTAGTGGGAGGGGTTAGTGGCAGGGGAAGCAACCTGACCAAGGAGGGCAAGCTTGCATGGACAAGGGTAGCAACACAGACCATGGCAGGCAAGAGGAAGGTGGAAGGTGTGTGAATTCATAGGAATCAGGCAGGTGGGCAGGTGGCAGGGGCATTATGCTGCCCATGGGGTTCTAGCCACTATAGACAGGGCAGCAGGAGCAGCCAGGTGACCATGAAGGGCAAGCAGGAGGGGGAAGGTGTAAGAAGATGGGGATTTGATCAGGCAGGAGGGAGGCAGGGTGCGGCTAGCTGATTATTCAGACCAAGGCAGACCAGAACAGGCCTCAAGCTGAGGATGGTGGTCAGGGTGGAGGCGGAAGGGCCATACAGACAAAAAACAGAGGGCAGAAAGGAGCGGGCACGGGCAGTAAGCTGACTACAGAGGGCAGGCTGCTATGGGTTGGCCAACTGGGGGTTAGGCCAGGGCCAACCTCCTGCTGTTCATGGCCAAATCAGTGAGCAATTGAGATGTTGGCTGAATATGAAGAAAAAAACATACATTTACAGAATACATATGTTAAAGAGATGTTACAGTAGGGAATGGTAATATGATCTTCCATTTCATTAAAAAAACATAAATTCACAGAAACTAATAAAGGTTAAAGTAACATTATGCTTAATTGTTAAAATGGCTTACAAATTATAATCAAAATAATAAATACTGAAATTCACCAGTTGTAGTTCAGTGAACTAATTGCATGACATGCTCCTCCACTATGCACTGCTAATTACCTCATAAATTCCATCATTCATGATATGTTAAATTATATCATTGATAAAATATTAGATGACATCTCAAATGACATCATTGATAACATCATTGATGACAGTTTGGACAAAGTTTCAGGTAAAAATGATTGTGTTGCAGAAATATTGTGTCAAGAATATGAGGATTTCTAAAATATCATGGACAGGAATATCGAAGGTAAAAATACTTTTTTAAGTGTAATCCTTAATATCCATGTAAAAAATATCGATTTAGTAAATATAATTCGATATAATATTGTTTTTTAGAGTTAAATAGTATGTTCTGCATTGTATTTTTTTTATTTTTGGGTTCATAATTTTTGGAATGTATTTTTATTTTGTAATCTTTATATTATTATTACACTATTATAATTTGTATTTTTTTATTATTTTAATGTTTTGTATTAATGAATTAATTTTTTGTAGTAGCTTGTAGTTTGTATTGAGCTAATGGGGGACAAGGGTGGGGGGATTATTTAAACATGTCTATTTTAATTTTTAATTATAAGCTAATAACGTTTAGGTGGAGCGTGCAAGCACTCTGGCTTGTTGTTATCTATCTGTGGTCTTCTAACCACACCCAACCCATACCCATCAATATCACTCATTCATGGGCTTGCCTATCAAAAGTCCTTTGTTATCATTGGCAAATGCCTTATGTTTATCCCACCTTGGGGCAGTTTTGTTATCGCCTTGGCCATCGACCCTGTTACATGGATAATTGCACATTTGCTGATACGTTTGAGTGCAAGAGAATTTGTTTTCCCTTTAGTGTCAATCATTCGTGCTCATTCTCATGATGGCCGTGTGGTTTGAATTGTTGCGCTTATGTCAACTGTTTTACTTTTCATTTCCAATTTATGTGGCAAGAAAAGTCCTGCTAGGAATTCACAACGCTTATAGTTCTAACTTGTGCAAACGTGAGACCCATTGCATTGCGAATGCTTGTTAATATAAGCATTTTTTATTAATTGTAAAGTGTATTTTATCATACTATGGGACTGATTACGATCTCAGCGGAAACAGTCCCACTGTGGAAATGGCATTGGATTCCCCATACGTCTAGTTGGAGGTCCACCTGCTGTATTACGATATTGGCAGGTTGCTGAACGAGAGACCTCTGAAGTCCGACCGACTCCACCAGCCATTTGCTGACCGCTTTGACGGCACTAGAAAAAACAGTGATCAGAGAGCAGAACAGACAAGGTTCCCGCTGTCCAGGTTACGAAGTGCCTTTCTCTGGCAAGCCAGCTGTGGTGGGGAGATCGAAGGAAAAGGGGTACAAGCTCACTCATTTCCTTCTTTTTCCTTCAGTCTCTGATGTGGATCCCTTTGTCCAGGGCCCACTTCACAGCAGTAACTTGACCCCAGAGAAAATGACCCAGTGAAAGGTATGTTTTCACGTGTCATGCATATGTGTACAATTTACACTTATTTAGTCAAAATGTGCACTCACCTGCATCAACACATATGAAAAAATATTTCTTAAATTGCTGACCATGTCCTGCACCGGTCCGCCTCTTTCAGAAACAATGCCGCCTGGCCAAAGGTGACATCTAAATATGGCAGACGAGAGACCATCAACGTATCGGAGTACTTGGTACCACCACCATGGCCGCATGGTGGGAAGACCACAAGATTGAAATCAGGCCCTACCTTTTATTTTATTTTTTCAAGCGTATTGTGATATAAAATTATTTCAATGTTTTTAAAAAAAAACATTATTTTTTAAAACCATTTAAAATAATTTAGAACATTTAAAAAAGTAATATATTTGTTTTTTAGATGTCTAGATTAAAAATAATAATAATACATTTTTTATGAACGTTTGTATAAAACAGAAAAATAAATATTTAGAAAGGAAAAATATATAAATTGTGATAATGTACAAATATAAGAAAAACATTGTGTAAATTTAACTAGAAATTTTTTATTTTTGAAACAAATGTAATTGTTGTCATTTAAATTTAGGAATAGCAGAAATATTTATTACATCCTTGAAAATGTTATCACAAAAAAAAAAAAAAAAATTTATTTTTAATATTTAAAATTGTATTTAAATATTAGTAGTAAAAATTAGTGTGACATTCTATAATATTTTTGACAGTGTGCCTTTTGGGGGTGCTGGTTTGCTACTGGGTTGGCTTTGGCTCCCTTAAGGGAGCCGAGACCAATACCATAGCACTGTTCCTGCTGGTTAGCCTGGCAGGAACATCGTAATACAATCTTCCTGCCGTTCAGCCCAGCGGGAACATTACATTATGACTTTGGGGGTTGAATCCAGCATGGCGGTTGCACCCTCCCTGCATCATTGGCAATTCCATAGAGGCACTGTGAATGTTGTAATGAGGCTGCTAAATTGGAGTGTCCAACACTTTTTCATGAGTTTGTTTAAATTGTGTGAGAATAGTAAATGTCACCCTTTAGTGTCAAACACCTTCCCTGTGTTGGTTTAGAATGGATTGGGAATAGTAAATGCCATTCCTTTAGTGATCAACATGTTCCCTGAGTTGGTTAGTATTGGATGGAAATAGTAACTGTCACCACCTGAGTGTCAACACCCTTCCCCAAGTTTGTCTGGATTGGAGTAGAAATAGTAAATGTCACCCTTTTAGTGTCCAACTCCTTCCTCAAATTATTTTAGATTGGATTGGGAATATTAAATGTCACCCCTTTAGTGTCCAACGCCTTCCCCTAATTGGTTTAAATTGGAGTGGGAATGTTAAATGTGCCCCTCAAGTGTCCAACTTCTTCCCAGAGCTGGTTTATATGGTAGTAGGAATACTAAATTTCACCCTTTAATGTCCAAAACCTTCCTCAAATTGGTTTAGATTAGAGTGGGAATAGTCAAGGTCATCCCTTTAGTGCCTGACACCTTCCCTGCGTTGGTTTATATTGGAGTGGGTATACTAAATTTCACCCCTTTATGTCCAACAGTTTCCCTAAGTTTGTTTAGATTGGAGTGGGAATAGTAAATGTCACCCTTTTGGTGTCCAATACCTTCCCTAAGTTTGTTTAGATTGGAGTGGGAATAGTAAGTGTCACCCCTTTGGTGTCCAGCACCTTCCACAACTTAATTTACATTGAATGGGGAATTGCAAATGTCATCCCTTTAGCGTCCATTACCATCTCTGAGTTGGTTCAGATTTGAGTGTGGCTAGTAAATGTCACCCCTTTAGTGTGTAAGATTTTCCCCAAATTAACTATAATGAAAAAATTCGCATATAGTTTTTAAATTTTATTTTTTGACAATTTTAATTTATTGTATACTTATATTATGTAAATATATTATGTATATAATATTGTTTTTCTCTTGTCATGTATATAATATTGTTATTATTGTTATAATGTAATGTGCTTTACCTTTTTTCCATACATTTTATAAATGTCATTTAGAATATTTAAAATTTGTTTATATTAAATAATATATATTTTAACTACTATTTAATGTATTACTCTACAGTTTTTGGAACAATTTTCACAACATGACAAGTTTAACATTTTTATATTTTTTGTTCCTTTTATAATCATTTATTAAACATTTTTACTATGTTTCCCATTTATTTCTATTGGAAGGTTTTTTTGTAATTTCATTTTATCCAGGACTAAAGACGCACTTACAAGCTGCTGTTCATTGCAACTGGTAAGTCTATTTTTAAGGATTTTATAACAGTTTTGAGGATAGAGGGGATTTAGGGTGCATGTGAAATAGTTTGGTGTAGTTTTTGGGATATTTAGATGGGTTTTTAATTTGTTTTCATTGGTTTATGTTTTGATTATTAAATGTCATGTATGTGCATATTTGGGACTGTAATGTATTATACGGGTGGGTGTTTTACACTATTTTAGAGGTTTTTGTCTATGAATGATTTCAATAGGAAGTAGAGTTTATGATTTAGTTTAAAGGAAATCTGTTTTGGTTTGTTATAAACCAAATGTTATTATTTAGATTTCCTTCTATTTGGGTTTCCTGGAGGAGCTTTTAAAAAATTTTTTTCAGTTTTTTTTTTTAAATGGAACCTATAGACTTTGGATTGCATTTAGGGATTTCAATTGGATTGTTAACATTTTTGCATTTTTTCTGTGTTTTTTACATTTGTTTTCTTCATTTTTTGGGGGATTGTTATTTTTTGTTACGTGGCGATGTTGAGAGGTCAGCAGTCCAGCATAGTGGCGGCCACCAAAAGACCGCCATGTTGACGGTTTTACAGACCGCCGTATTACGAGTTACACAGGAAGGACAGACAAAAGCCATCCAAAAAAGCAACTACTGACAGCCCGACAACCAACCACCGAACCTATTACAAGTACTAAATTGCATTGGTGGTCATGTCGTGGCAGCCCTCCAAAGGTGGTCCAAACCACAGCAGTTAGCAGCCACTTCAGTAACACACACCACCACATTTGATGATTTAAAAAACAACACAGCTGACACACATTCACACACCCAACATGCTTACAAACCACACTTTAAAACACACCCCTTCACACACCACAATCATTTGCAACTCCCACAAAAAGTACACCATACAGAGCGCCCACAAAAAGAAAACATCCAAATTAATTGGCACCTCTCCATCTCGCACTGAGCAAATATTCCACACCCTCTACACACCCATATCATACCCATTTGCACCCCTCCAATCCATTTACCACTGCCACCTTTCCCAGCACCTATCTTTATCAGTGATTATTTAATTTTACCACCAAGTCACCCCAGAAAAATCCCCGTTTCACTGAAGATGAGTTAAGAGTCACGGTGGATGAAATTATTATAATAGAGCCACATCTATTTGGATTCCAAGTCCAGCACCCTACTATCAAAAGGAAAATGGAAATGTGGCAAAGGGTAGTCGACAGAGTGAATTCTGTAGGCCCCACCCCGTGCACAAGGGACGACATCAGGAAGCGGTGGAACGACCTCAGGGGAGGTACATTCCATGACATCTAGGCACCAGCTGCATGCTCAGAACACTGGTGGTGGACCCCACTGCCTCCCTTACAACACAAATTATGGAAGGAGAAGGATTTAGCCATCCTGCATCTGGAGGGCTTGACAGGAATACATGGGGGAGTGGAGTCATATAAGTCACATAAAGAAAATTGGCACCAAAATGTACTGGTATGCATGCTCACTGCTCAACTTTTGCCACCCTCACTGTCGTGCCACTCAACAGTCCAGTGTCCACTTGTCCTGAGACCTCTGTCTGGCCACCACATGTGAATTAGACCCACCTGTGCGACCTACATCTCTGCATAGTGAGTGAAACGCAGGGATTGACAGCACTAAAAATCCCAGCAGCCACTGTCCCAACATTACAAAAAACAGAACAGCGTAGCATATTCAATTGACATTTACTCCACATTGGAGTGTACTCACCTGAGAGGATGGCATCTGTACAGTCTGTGGGTAGGCCAGGCACTGACAATAATGCTAAGACCAGGAGGTCCAGCTACTCTCACTCTCCTCAGCCATAACACTGTCCTCTGTCACTATGACCCTTCTCCCACTACTCAACCAGTAAACTGTACTCACCTGAGGGGATGGCATCTGTACAGTCTGTGGGTAGGACAGGCACTGACAGCAATTCTAGGGCCAGGAGGCCCTGCTCCTCCCACTCTACTCAGGCACAACAATGTCCTCTGCCACTATGACCCTACACCCTCTACTCAAACAGTAAACTGTACTCACCTGAGGGGATGGCATCTGTAGAGTCTGTGGGTAGGACAGGCACTGCCAGCAATGCTAAGGCAAGGAGGCACTGCTATTCACACTCTACTCAGCCACAACAATGTCCCATGGATTTGTATTATATTGGACTAGAGAATGGCCTTTGTTCATAGTTCATGCCATATTTGTTGTTGGCATTAAAGCCAAAGAGTTTATTTTGTTCGCTATCCCTTTGTCCTGCAATTGCTTTCAGTGGTAAATCCCGCTTACCTCCACGCTGACGGCTGCCAACTTACCGCCACGGTGGCAGATATCCGTTCACATATTGTGACACACACACACCAACCTGACAGAATACCGCCACATACACAAATCTGCCAGTCCAAAGGTCAGTGCAAGTGTGGCGGTCCCAAAACCCATACTGTCACAACAACAAAACAACACACACCACATTATGACTCACGAATCACCACGGCGGACATTCAATGGTGGTAAACCATTGACGGTAAATACCGCCGCCCTCAGAATGGACACCCATATACAAAACAGCACTACATTGGCCAATTTTAAAAACACACACTTGACACCCATGCCCACACCACACCCACACCACTATAAAACACACACCCACAATCCCCACATCCCCTTATGAACAACAATTGCCACCAGAAGACTGAGACGAAGAGCACAAAGACAACTAGAGACACACATCACTTACACCCTTACGCCCCTCACACACCTCACATCACACACCCCACCACATTATCCAACACACCCTCATTAACACACATCACACAACAAACATGGCAACACCCTTTCAATGAGAAGGAGTTGAGGGTCATGGTGGAGTAAATTGTCAGGGTAGAGCCACAGCTCTTTGGAGCACAAGTACAACAGATATCCATTGCAAGGAAGATGGAGCTGTGGCGGAGAATCGAGGACAGGGTTAATGCCGTGGGACAGCACCCAAGAACAAAGGACAACATCAGGAAGAGGTGGAACGACCTATGGGGGAAGGCACGTTCCATAGCAGCAAGACACCAGCTCGCCATACAGAGGACTGGCAGTGGCCCTCACCTCCTCCCCCACAGCTCACAGCATGGGAGGAGCAGGTACTGACAATACTGCATCCTGAGGGACTTGCTGGAGGACTGGACACTGGTAAGTCAACAGTTACTAATCATCACCCCCATACCTGCATGCCATCACACACCCTCACCCTCACTCCCATCACTCCACACCATCCCACACTTTGTACCTACAGCTATGACTAACCACAATGTCAAGCCCTGCATGCAATACCAATGCATGGATATCCCTCCCAGCCCTGCATGGACACCCATCACTAAAGTATGCACAGCATAGGGAAATGAACATTCCCACAGTATGTCACCACGCACAAGCAAAAGCCGGCAGGGTAACACCAACCATACAGGGGAAGCTACGGAAGTACAAATGTCATACACTTGAAACATAATACATCATTTACATCCCCACAGGTACCCCAGCCAATGTCAGTGGAGAGGAGGTGCCACCACTATCCAGTCCCCCAACAGAAGAGGCCCCCAGTGATGACAGTAACTCTGCACTTCAGGATCTGGAAGACCTACCTGGCCCATCAGGGACCACTGGACAGTCGGTCACCCAAGTCCACTCACAGACCACCACAGAGCCTCCCCGATCAGATACCAACAAAATAGCACCCACCCAGTGCACCCACACCTCTGTCCCCAGAACACATCAATCAGCAGTGTGTGCATCTGCACAAGGATGCCAGGCCACACCTCGCCCCCAAGACAATCAGGGACCTGGGGTCAGTGACAGTGAGCACACCATTCAGGGGACAGAGGCACAGGCCAACAGAGACACTGGGAGAGGACAGGACCAGGGAACCGATTCTCCAGGAGGCACTCTCTGAGACTTTGGGAGCATACCATTACCAGGACACGATGGTCCAGATCCTTGACAACGTGCAGGAGAACAGGAAGGTGCAGGAGGGACAGTATTAGAGGATCAGGGAGGACTTGCAGGCCATTAACAACACCCTAATCTCCATAGCAGGGGTGCTGGCAGAAATGGCCAACATCATGAGGGAGGCAACAGCACACCAGCGGGCCCCTACCACTAGCCAGTCAACTGAATAGCCCTCCACTTCCACTGCCGCTAGTGGTCAGGAGGCCCTGCCACAGGACCCACAGGCCAACAGCACTCCTACCCCTACATAGGGTGAATCACCCACAAACGTTCATTGTGAGCCAGACAGAAGCCAGAGATACTTGCCAAAACTACTGCCAGGAAATCAGACTCTCCTGATTGTCCCCCTTGTGTCCCACTCAGTCACCTTGTCCACTTTGAACCACCATTGCTCCCCTTCCTATGTCCCCCTTGGACACTGCATCTGTGCTACAAACAGACTGGAACAATACCTTTGACTTTCCTCTATTATCACCCCATTCCATTGCACTTTCCCCTCAATATCTTAGTACTGCAATAAACACCCTTGGACAAACTTCGACTACTAGTATTTCATGTATTGCAAATTTGTATTCATTGACACAGCTACATCCATTGCAAACAAACTGTACATAGTGAGAGCATAGAATGAATGACCTGTTGCTGGCTGTTGTGATCACATCAGCACATTGTTGTCATATCACCAACATCTGTAAAATGACAATCCATAGGTGACAGTAAGTAGAGGAAACAAGTGGTTAATTCCAGCATGCCAATGCCACACAGAATACAACAATAGTCATAGAAATGTGAAGTTTCACTGTCTCACCTGGTGTCATTGGAAGTATTGTCATATAACTGATGTTCTGTTGTCCTCATCCTCATCATCTGCCTCCTCTGCCTCCTCATCCTCACTGTCCCCAGGGTCCACTGCTGCCACAGGGGCATCTCCATTCTCCTCCTTCTGCAGAAAATGTACATGGCATCTGAGGGCCAGGTTGTGCAATATGCAGCATGCCACTACTCTCTTGCAGACCTTCTTGGGTGAGTAGCACAGGGATCCACATGTCAGAGGGAGGCACCTGAACCTGGCCTTCAGGAGACCAAAGGTTCTCTCAATCATCCTTCTGGTTCACCCATGTGCCTCATTATAATGTTCTTCTGCCCTTGTCCTGGCATTCCTCACAGGGATCAGCAGCCAAAATAGGTTTGGGTAACCAGAGTCACCTGCAAATATTGAGGGACAACATTTAGCCACACTCTATCCTATTTGGCTAACAGCATAGGCATACACCAACATACACTGGGTGGGGACCAAGGCTCACCCATAAGTCACACCCTGTGTCTCTGTAGTTGGGCCATCACATTAGGGATGCTGCTATTCCTCAGGATAAAGGCATCCTGCACAAACCCAGGATACTTAGCATTGATGAGGGAGCTGTTCTGGTCCGCCAGGCACGCCATCTGCACATTCATGGGGTGGAAACTCTTACGATTCCTGTACCCCTGTTCATTCTGCTGCGGGGGACAAACGCAATATATGTACCATCAATTGCCCCAATTATATTGGGGATATGTCCCACTGCATAAAATCCGGCCTTCACAGTGGCCAATCTTTCCACCTGGGGGAAAGCAATGTAGCTGCACATGTGTTTTACCAAATGCGAACAAGACTCTTGCCAGCACGATTGAGAACATTGGCTGTGACATTCCTCCTGCCAAGCTCACTGTCACTTGGAAAGAACCAGTTGCCATGAAATGGAGCACTGATAGAACTTGCACAAGTGGGATGATGGATAGCTGACATCAGGTCAGACTCCAGCTGGGCACACAGATCTGAGATTGTGGCCCTGTCCAGTCTTTAGGTGAGTATAATGTGCCTGTCTTCCAGTGTAGCTATGTCACCATCTCCTATTCATCTGCAGCGGTAGGTATCTAAGAAACACAAGAGGGAGTAGGCTGTTTGAACAACTATACCACAACAGCAGTCCACATCATGCAATCATGTTTTGGGACAGTGGAATTTAAAAGTATGTGCTTTTTATCCTGTGACTCAGCAATTATCGATAGGCCTGTTCCCCCCCTTGAAATGGTGACCACCTGTCCTGTGTGGAGGCACAAGTGGAAGTGAGGTAATGCCGCCGACGTTGTGTGCCGTGGCGGTAGGCGATTGTGAACCGCTGTGCAATTCTTCAATGAACAACATTGGGCCCTATTGGGTACAGTGCCTAATGGGGATGTATGCCGACGGTGATGGTATACACCACCGCAGACGTGACCGCCATTTTATTTCTCAATCATCACTTGTTTCCTGAACTTCCACAGGAGAAGACCTACACTGCATGTGCTGCTGTCACTTGTGTCTGGAACCGACCATGGCCCGTGTGACTGGGAAAAGGGCCCCAGCCTTCACTTTTGAGGAGTTGGAGCGACTGGTGGATGGACTCCTACCCCAGTACGGACTGCTGTATGGCCCTCCAGACCAACAGTTGAGTACACTGTCGGCATGATGCATGTGGCATGAATGCATGGAGATATGTGTGAAGGCATTGTGTAAGGGTGGTTGGGAGGATGTTCTCTTGATGGGTTACATGTTGTGGGCTGGCCTATGTGTTTTGCAATGGTGATGGGCTCGGGTATGGTGGGCCATGTGTGTGACAGGCTGGACTGTTCATTTGATGGAGTTCTCCTGTATGTATTACCTGTGCAGGTCAGCGCCCATCAAAAGAAGGGATTATGGTGTGACCTCGCCTTGGAGGTGTGGACCATGGGGGTTTATGGCAGGTAGAGCACCCACTGTCGCAAACGGTGGGAGGACCTGACACGCTGGGCACGGAAGACCTCGGAGGCCCAGTCGGGGATGGCCTCCCAATGAGAAAGGGGTGCCCGTCGGACAGGACATCACAGCAGCCACAAGGGGGTGAGTACAGTGGATATAATTACAACTTATGGCTGGTGGGATGGGATCCGGGTGGTGGTTGTGTGTTAGCGGGTGCCCTTAAGGCCAGGTCAGACATAGCAGTGTAGGTCCTCTGAAGGGTAATGGTTGCCTGGCAAATTCACTTCTAGGCAGGGCTGCATGGGTTCCAGGTGTGCTGCAATTGGCGATGTGTGCTCCTCCTCATGCCTTGGTGACTAGCCATTTCACTGGTAGTGCAATGCATAGTGCGTAGGCCTGTTCCCTGTGCGTGAGGGTGCTGTGTATGCCACCGGTGGTGTTGGTGCAGTCATTGACCCAGTGTATCCTTTGTCTCTCACCCCCCTTTCTTTTTTTGTCATCCTGTCCTTATGTGGATTAGCATCATCTGGCGGAGGAGCAGAGGCACCTGTGACTGAGGGAGCTGCATCCCACAGGACCCTGGAGGCAGAGTCCACTGATGCCGAGGGAACCAGTGGGACGGAGGGCGAGGGGAGCACCACGGGGGAGACTGGATGGAACTTTGATACCTCCTCTGATGTGAGCTCCGTGGTGGTGGCGGATACCTATGTGACCACCCCAGCTGCAGGTGCAGCTGTCACCCCCATACGAACACCGCCCTCCGAGTAGCCCCTCAGCAGGTTGCCCATGCCTGCTCACCTAGGAGGGTGGGCATCTCCTTCGTCCCAGGCACCACAGGCCCTGCCCCAGTGAGCCCTGCTGCCCTGAGTGAGGAGGCTATTGACCTCTTGAGATCCATCTCTGTAGGGCATCCAACCATTGTGAATGCCATCCAGGGGCAGGCATTCCCAGAAGCAGCAATGCATCCGTGGAGGGCAGTCATGGTGGATTGGTGGCCCAACAGAGATCGATCCAGGCTCTGGCATCCTCTCTGATGGCAGCCATTGTCCCTGTTTCAACTGCCCCCCCTCTAACTCCCACTTCCCAATCCCATTCTCCAGAACCCCAACCCATCTCAAGCACACAAACAGATGAGCATGCACACAAGGCAACACCCAAGAGTGGCACAGACAAACACAAGCACCACACTTCATCCCACAGGCACTCACTTAAACACCATACTGTTACAGACATGACAATATCCACAGCCTCCTCTGTCTCCCCCTCCTCCTTCTCCTAACCTCCCTCCCAGTTACATCCACACTCACACCTGCATACACTACATCAACATCCACTACCAGCATCACCACACCAAGCAGAACACACATGTTACTGGCAGACACCTCCTCAACATCCATGCACGCGTCCCGTGTGTCCTCTCCCACCCTGTCTGTCACCTCCTCCTAAAGGACACAAATGCAAGCACTCAGACACCAAACAGCCATCCACCTCACATCAGCATACAGCCCATGTACCTGCACCCAAATCGAGCAGACATACACCACCAACAACCACTCCCTCATCCTACACTCCCATTACTCCTCCCTCCTCCCACCCCAACATCCCTAAAGGCTTTTCCTTGCCCAACTTGACCTCTTCCCTACCCCTCCCCCGTCCTGCACATATGGACAGAGTACCAAGGACACAGCCCAGCACCTCAGCCAGTCCACGGGGACAGTGGTAGCACCACCTACACGTGGTGGTAAGGATACAAGACCTACAACACTGAAGGGGAAGGAGCCAGCACCACCAGGGATGAAAAGGAAGAGTCCTGCACCAGCTGTGAGGAAGGGGAAGGAGCCTACACCAGCTGTGAAGAAGGGGAAGGAGCTTGCACCTGCTGTGAGGAAGGGGAAGGAGCCTACATCAGCTGTGAGGAAGGGGAAGGAGCCTGCACAGCCAGGCAGAGAGAGGAAGAGCCCATCCACCCCTGCGAGGAAGGGTGAGAGATCCCCAAGCCATGAACAGGAGGAGAAGAGGCACTGTACACCAGCGGAAGCTGTCAGGCTAACACCGCCGCCACCACCAGCTGTCACTGGGCCCCCACCGCCAGCTGTGGATGTGCAGCCATCAGCGAGTGCAGTGGCTGCCCAGGAGCCTCCCCCAACCACCACCACAATGCAGAAATCACTGAGTGCAGGGACTGCCCAGGATCCTCCCCCAACCACCACCACAATGCAACCATCACTGAGTGCAGGGGCTGCCCAGGAGCCTCCCCAACCACCACCACCATGCAGCCATCATCAGCGGTGGACGCCATGTAGTCCACCCTCCGGGGGCTACTGTGCGGGCTGCCCCCTCCAGAACCAGTAGGCAAGTCACCCACTTGAGAGACTGTGGACTTGCACTACCCAGGACAAAGCAATGGGCATGTTGCCCCCTCTAGAACCAGTGGGCAAGTCACCCACTTGAGTAATTGTGGCCTTGCACTCCCCAGGACAAAGCAATGGGCATGTTGCCCCCCTCCAGAACAAGTGGGCAAGTCACCCACTTCAGAGACTGAGGCCTTGTACTCCCCAGGACAAAGTAATGGGCATGTCGCCCCCTCCAGAACCAGTGGGCTTGTTCCTGCATCCGGCGGAGGTACACCCCCTTCCCCTGAGGTGCCTGCCTATTTGCAAACTGATGCCCCTTCAGTGTTCTATCCAGATGTGCTCAGGATTCTAGTAGGGCCTTAGACTGTACCCTGTGGCCATGTGGGCACTTTGAACTTTGGACTGGGCAGTGTCTCTTTTTTGTACATATGTACATATATGTTTCATTGCCAAATCAAATTATTAATTTTGATGTTGATCTGATTACAATCACTTTAGTCAATTCCTGTTGTCCTTGCATTAATCTGCCGATTTTGGGGGACAAATTGTTTTTCGTGTGCAGCTGGTTGTGTGTATGGTGTGTGTGTCGGGTTTGTGTCGTGCGTGTGTGTAATTCTCATTTTCCTCCCCCCCTCCCTTGTGTGCTAGGCAGCCGTACTCACCGTTGTCGTTTTCATCAGCATTGGTGTTCCAGGTGGAGCATAACGTAGAAGATCATCGGAAAAACTTGCAGTTTGGGTTCCATGGCGGCGTGGTTCTTCCCTGTGTCTCCAATGGTGAGTCCTTTAACTTCTGAGCTGTATTTCCATCAGGGTTTTGTTGGTGTTGGTACCGCCCTGGAAAAGGTGATGGTTTAAAGTGTCATAATATGGTGGGCAGTACTTTGTCTTCTGCCTGGCTTTTGTTTCCGCCCTGGCTGTTGGTGTTGTAAATTGGCTGTCTATGGGAGATATCACCGCCATGGTCATAATTTGGCTGTAATTACCTAAAAGCCTGTTGCCGGTATTATCGCCACTTCATCACCCACCGCCAGGGTCGTAATGAGAGCCTGAGTGTTTTCATTCATGTGTGTAAGTACTCTGTGACTACAATGGTATTGCAGGAGCTTTGCATGTCTCCTGGATAAGCCTTGAGTGTTCATCCACAGCTACCTCTAGATAGCCTGGCTTCTACACACTGACTACACTACACTAATAAAGGATAACCTGGACCTGGTGTAAGGTGTACCTACCACACACAAGGCCAGCCTCCTACACTCATGCATTGTATCCACAGCCATCTCTGTTACTGTCTACAACTCCTTGACTCTTTTTCTTTTGTCACCCTAGCTCGGTGCGATCAAAGCAGAGTTTCCCAACCAACACCTCACCCAACTACTAAGGCCCAAACACACTGCTCACTTGGCTTAATTACTTTGTCATTCACAAATTAGATGGGAATTATTTATCTGCCAGTGGCACAGGACTAGCATGATGCTTGACTATGATATTAAAGGTATAGCAGAGCTGTGTGATATGTCATAACTTCAGCAGTGAACTGTAAAATCCCCACCCAATACCTAAAACATTTCTTCTGTAAGATACATGTTTTTCCATGCTTCTTGTCCTAACTTTACCCAAAATGCACTTTGTGTCACAATTCATTTCCTATATTCTTCTGCCCACCACCAGGGGCATAACTGTGGGACTCTTCAGTGTTCTAATACGCTTCCGGAACTTTGCAAGCAGATCCTGACTTCCAGGCTCTTGGGCACTTTGGAAATTCCCATCCAGCTCCCTCCACTTTTCTGAAACCGTTTTTGCTGTTTTTAGGACTCTTCCACTGCTAACTAGGGCTAAAGTGCATATGCTCTCTCCTTAAAACATGGTAACATAGGTACCATGGTAACATAGGTTCATACCCAATTGGCATATTTGATCTACTTGTAAGTCCCTAATAAAGGGCACTACATGTGCCCAGGGCCTTTAGATTGAATGCTACTAGTGGGCCTGCAGCACTGGTTCTGCCATCCACATAAGTAGCCCCTTAACCATGCCTCAGTCCTGCCATTGCAAGGCCTATGTGTGCAGTTTCACTGCCACTTCGACTTGCCAAGCCTTAAACTCCCCTTTTTCTACATGCAAGTCACCCCTAATGTAAGCCCTAAGTAACCCATAGGGCAGGGTTCTGCGTAGGTAAGAGGCAAGACATATACCTGTGTGTTTTATATGTCCTGGTAGTGTAAAACTCCTAAGTTTGTTTTCCACTGCTGCGAGGCCTGCTCCTTTCATTGGCTAACATTATGGCTACCCTCATATACTTTTTGAGTGGTAGATTCTGATCAGAAAGGGGTAAATAGGTCATATTTAGTATGGCCAGAATGGTAATACAAAATCCTGCTTATTGGTGAGGTTGGATTTTATATTGTTATTTTAGAAATGCCACTTTCCGAAAGTGGGCATTTCTCTGCACTTAAAATCCATCTGTGCCTTACATCCTGCCTCAAATCCATGTCTGGGCTGGGCTGGTCGACAGCTCCCTTGTGCATTTCACCTAGCAACTACAAACGGAGGATACTCAGTCACACCTGCACTCATCTGCATAATAAATGGGTTTTCCTGGTCTGGAAGCCTGGAGGGGCCTGACACTTACATTTCAAAGGCTAGTGGCCTTCCCTCAGACAATGGACTGCCAAACCCACGCTACTGGGACCCTGACAGACAGACCTGTACTGAAAGAGGACCTTGTGCACTTCAAAACCAATCTTTGAAGTCTCCCGCACTTCAAAGGCACTTTTGGGTATAGAACCTCGTAGCCTGACCCCACCAACTCAGACCCTTCATGGGAAAGAAACTCTGAACCAGATCCTGCAACCTGCCAAGAGAAGCTGCCTGGCTGCCCAAAGGACTCACTTGGACTGCTTTGCTGTGAAGGACTGCTGCCTTACTGTTGTCCTGATGATTTGCTGGCCTCTGGCTCTGCTGAGAAGTACTCTGCAAGGACTTGGATTGAGCTTGCCTCCTGTTCCTGATGTCTAGGGGGCCAAAAAGACTTCTCTTCAAGGAAACTCCTTCTGCAGTGGAAATCAACTCACAGCCTGCCTGAATCGACCCACAGCCTGCCCAGCTGTGAAAGAAGTGCTGCACCGCCGAGCCGGAAAACGCAGCCCGACTTCCTGCATGAGGAATCGACGCAGCGCCTGCCATGTGACAGAAAGTCCGATGCATCGCCACACCAGAGCAACGCAGCACCTGTGACTTCATCCTGCATTTCCACGCATTGTCCCTGTGCATCAAAAGACCTCGCAATGCAGTGAGAATCCAAGACTGCACGCAGGAAATTGATGCAAAGCCTTTGCAGCGTAGGAAGAATCGACACATCATCTGTGCATCACCTTCCTTTTTCCACACAAATACTCCTCTGCGGTCTTCGTGCGTGTTATTTTTGATGCATACCAGGTACTTTGTGCACACAAGAGACATTTGTTGATTTCTAAAGAGTTAAGACTCTTCTTATCATTGCAAAAGTGATATTTCAATGTGTGCTTCGTTTTGACCTTCATCTACTCAGATAAATATCTTATATTTTTGTAAACCTGTGTGGTGTATTTGTTGTGGTGTTATTGCATGATTTATTGCACAAATACTTTACACATTGCCTTCTAAGTTGCGCCTGACTGCTCAGTGCCAAGTTACCAGAGGGTGGGCACAGGATAATTTGGATTGTCTGTGACTTACCCTGACTAGGATTGTAGTCCCTACTTGGACAGGATGTATACCTCTGCCAACTAGAGATTCCATTTCTAAGAATTAGATATGCCAATTGGTAATAAGCCAATATTACCAGGTTTTAACCAGAGAGCAATTTAGCACTGATTAGCCATGGTAAACTATGCAGAGTCCTAAGGCCAACAAAAACAAATTCAGCTAAAAGTATGAGGAGAAAGGCAAAAAGTTGGGGGATGACCCAGCAGAAAGAGCAAGGTGTAACACCCTTTATTGCTCAACGTGTTATGCCTTGCAAGTCCGCCCCAGGTGTTAGTTAGTGTGAATGCTACATTGTCTCTTGTGTGCCTGTACTTTCTGAGGTTTTACTAAGCTATACCCTTGTGCAGAGATTCCTCTTTGGATCTCTTTTCCTTTCTGACTCCTGGTGTAATCTTCACCTAGTATTCTGCTTACTTTTTCTACACTGCCACCGGTTCTTGCCAGAGTTCCTGACACCTAGCTTTGTGTTCATTTGTTGGCTGACATGCCTAGATTAGTAAGCAATGTATGAATGACTATTTAGAGCGTCTTGCAAGGAACAGAAGTTACTTTCCAGTCCACACTATGTTCCATTTCTTTTGATGTTGCCCTTGTGGTTTATGTTGCTTGATATTTTACAATAGGGGACTGCATAAGTACAGCTTACTTTCCCTACTATTAGGTGCCTTACAATGGTACGAAACAGTGCTGGCCTGGCCATTATACATATCATCTCTATTTTTATTTTCATGACTGATCATCATTAAGCATTTGATGTCAGTCGAAAGTTTTTTCCCAAAAATTGCTGGAATAACATCTTGAAAGATTGTCAAATCTCTGCTGTTTGTGCTCAAAAGTCAAACGTTCTCTCTTAGTGGGAGCTATGCAAAGTCATGTATCTGCAGGAAGGTGTCCTTCTCTTCAATATGTCCATCCCACATAAAAACGTAATGAAGACATTACTCTATCACCTTCCTGTAGGGCTGCCCCCGTTTCCCTCCCTCAGCAAAGAGCCGTCTTGCAGCTCCTCTATCTGTTACTTTATTTAATCTAGCCAAATAATATAGGTGATCATTACATTTGGATGGACCACCATTGAGACAGTTGCACTAATGTCAAAGCCGATGCCACATTTGTTGTGCCCGCCCAGCAAAGTGTTTTGCTTTTTTTAAAAAAAAAAACTCCTAAAGCAGATTTTTCTTACTGCTCGTTGGGGGGAATTATTTGATATACCTGGTCATGAGGGACATTAGGGGTTTACATGGAGTAAACAAACAGGAAAATGCAGTGTCTGATGCCCACCTTAGTAGGGTAAGTGTAGAGGCACTGTGACCAAATGGCTTAGTAGCAGAAGGGTTGTTTGATTAAAGTTTTCTAACAAAAAAGCCAGCTGAGCCTCTGCCTCCCATAACACTAGAGCCCACACATATTCTCCACCAATCCTATTGTTGGAACTGTGATTTTGGCAAATGCAGAATACATCATTTTGGTGACTATCCTCTATCTACCAAATCTTAAATGACACACATCATCTAGGTAGCAACTGTCCTATTGTAAAACTCTTATTCATTTTGACTTCATTGGTTCCACCAGTTTACTGCATCAGAAGACAGAAATTAAGAATCCCTATCTGTGAGGCTATGAACTCAGCCTTCTCGGTTTTCACTGCTTCTGAGAAATGATAGTCATTAACTACTTCTGTAAACTTAACTAGATATCTGAGGGCAATTGGTAAAGCTGCTGGAACCATTCTAAGACAGATCAACGAACACTATAGAATACCTGTAGGGTTGGGAAATGTACGGAACAATGACGCCGGAACCACAACAACATTGTTAACGCAAGCAGAACCATGCTTGTGTTAACAACTACTCCCTTTTTCTCTGCCTCAACCACTCATGTGATGAACAACCCACATGCTTGGTTAAGGCAGAGAAAAAGGGAGTCAGCATATGGAGACGATTCGGTCAGATAAATGGGGCTAGAGGGGTCGGTTTTAGGGCAATTTTGTTTTTTGTCTGGAGATCAGGGTTAGGGTAATTTTGGTGTTAGGGGTGGGGATGATGGGGTGGTGTAATTTTGTATATAGGATGGGTGGGTGGGTTTTTAGGGGAGGGGTAGGATGTCGGGTAATTTTGTTTTTAGGAGCGAGGGTGGAGGGTGGTGGTAATTTTGTATTTATTGTGGGTTTTCAGGGGTGGGGTGGGGGGTCGGGCTAATTTTGAATTTAGGGCGGGTGGATTGTTTGGGGTAGTTTTGTATTTAGGGCGGGTGGGGGTCAAGTTGGGGAGTTTGGGGTAATTTTGTATTTATGCCAGGTGGGTGTTGGGCTTTTAGGGGCGGGGTGGTGGGTCGGTTGTTTTTAGGGCAGGTGGGGTCAGTTGTTTTTAGGGCGGGTGGGGGTGTTGGGATAGGTTTTAGGGCTCGTTGTGGGTGGGGTTTTCAGGTAGTTTTATTTTTGGGGTGGGTGGGGCGGGTTGGGTAGTTTTATTTTGTGGGTGTGGGTTGGGGTAGTTTTGTATTTTAGGGTGGGGTGGGGGTCGTTTTGTATTTAGGGGTGGGGTAGTTTTTTTTTTGGGGTGAGAGTCAGTTGTTTTTAGGGTGGGTGGGGTAGGTTTTAGGGCTCAGGGTGGGTGGAGGTATCAGAATAGTTTTTAGGGGCAGGTAGTTTTATTTTTATAGCGGGTGGGGGGTTGGAGTAGTGTTATTTTTAGGGTGTGGAGGTCGGGGTAGTTGTATTTTTAGAGCCGGTGGGGGGGTGGAATACGAAAACCACGCATGCCGTTCCACACATTCCTTTACCTCGCATGCCTTTACCCTGAAAAATCATTGTAAAGTCATGCGTGGTAAAGGCATTCGTGGAAACAACACAGTCGTTGTTTTGACCGTGTTATTCAGGCATGCGTGGCTGGTGCATGCGTTGTTCCATCATACATCCCCGTGATAGAGTAGTGAACCAGTACAACTCACCATGTTCAAATCCCACAACAAATGAAAACCCTTTACTGAAATATGATTAACATATAACAATTAAACAATGTGTGATGTGCTTCAAAAATAATATAAGATGGCCAGAGGAAGACATTTTTCCTTTCTATATATGCCTTGTGTTTTTTACTATCCTCTTAATGTGTGCTCTGCCATTTTAATTATACAAAATCATTAAGTCTAATGGTTCGTTACGAATCTTACATTGAGTGCAATTCATATGAGACGCCAGATGAAATGGGTACATAATGAGTAAAAGCAAACTTGGAAAATCATTAGTATTGTGTGCATATTTAAGCAAATGTAATATCTACATACTGAAATTGATACTTTTAGTGAAAACATTCAATCTAATGAATTTTATTGTAAACGTTGAATAAAGTGATAATTAAAGTAGGCTAACATCATCACAGTCGCTATTGTTAATTGTTTCCGATTTTTAGGGTTCAACGTAGGTGTACAAAATATACATTTTCAAAGGTAAAGTCTCATACCATATTTAGAATAATCCTGAATGACAGATTTTCGCCTCTGCAAATTGGATTTTCTCAAATGTACATGATGCTACTCTGGTGAAATTTCTGCAATCACAATTTCAGTTTTCGTCAGGTTTGGGACCAATTCAGGATAGGTTTATCAGAAAAGGTTGATGAACGCCCACGTATACATTTAGATGTATAAACCAAAAAAAATACACATGTAATCAACCACCGTTGAGATGCATGCAACAGTACTGTTTTAAAGTCTGGAGTAAATGTGTTTCCGTGGTGAGAATAGGGAAGGAAATTTAAATATTTCATGCCGATGGAGGGGAAGGAGTTATCGCATAGTGATCATAGGTGATAGCTTCTAACTTCATTCTGTACATATTGTGGAAACCCTAATATATAAAACGGCCTCCCAGTGAAACCAATTGGACTTTTGCAATTTCTCACACACGTTTAAAGTTTAACATATAGTGGTCAAATATGTCTCTCCTAACTGTCCGATTGTCTTATACCGGAAGGCCACATTCATCAACCAATTTTGATATCTAAAAATCTAGAAATCATGACCAGTGTTTAAGCTGTAGTTTTCAGAAAACATCTGTTATCTGTTAGACTGACCCCAAGATCTATGTATGCTACAATTTTATCCCATTTTATGTTTACGGAGGCATATACATCTATTTCTAGCTTTAATGCTACTTTTTCACATTAGTTTTAACGTGTTACTTAGAGCACATTTACATGGAAATTCTTTAATTACTTTAAAAGAAAAACGTCCAATCAGTACTTGTGCTCCTCCTAGGCAAGAAGTATACCTCAGTTTCAGGCTTTTATAGTCAACAAAATCCTTCAGATCAAAGGCTCATTGCATATTTCTTCCACCCATGGTCAGAGTTTGACGCCTACATATTCTATTGACAGATGAAACCAACACAAATAAACAAAAAATAATAGGGATATTGTTGGAAATGGCCTTTCTGCAGGGTCACCCCCAAACCTTTTGCCTTCCTCCTTTTTTTCTGGCCTCATTTTTGTTGGCTTTAGGACTCTGCGCACTTTACCACTGCTAATCAGTGCTAAAGTGCATATGCTCTCTCCTTAAAACATGGTGATATTGTCTCATACCCAATTGTCTTATTTAATTTACTTATAAGTCCCTAGTCAAGTGCACTACATGTGCCCAGGGCCTGTAAATTAAATGCTACTAGTGAGTGGCAGCATTGGTTGTGCCACCCACATTAGTCGCCCCCTAACCATGTCTCAGGCCTTCCTTTGCAGAGGCCAGTGTGTGCAGTTTCACTGCAACGTGGACTTGCCATTTAAATGTACTTGCCAAGCCTTAAACTCTCCTTTTTCTACATGTGTCATCCCTAAGGTAGGTCCTAGGCAGCCCATAGGGCAGGGTGCCATGTAGGTAAAAGGCAGGCCGTGAACATGTGCGTTCTATATGTCCTGGTAGTGTACAACTCCTTAATTCATTTTACACTGCTGTGAGGCCTGCTCCTTTCATAAGATAGCATTAGGGCTACCCTTATATACTGTTTGAGCAGTAGATCCTGATCTGAAAGGAGTAGCCAGGTCATATTTAGTATGGCCAGAATGGTGATACAAAATCCCGCTTAATGGTGAAGTTGGATCTTCTATTACTATTTTAGAAATACTACTTTTAGAAAGTGAGCATTTCTCTACATTTAAATCCTTCTGTGCCTTCCAATCCTTGTCTGGCTAGGTTTAGTTGACTGCTCCCTTGTGCATTCACTAAGACAACCCCAAACACAGTATTCTCAGTCACACTTGCACACATCTGCATATTGAATGGGTCTTCCTGGGCTGGGACGGTGGAGAGCTTGAAACTTACATGTCAAAGGACAGTAGTCTGCCCTCACACACAGGACTGCCACACCCCCTACTGGGACCCTGACAGACAGGATGGAACTCAAAGGAGACCTTGTGCACTTATAAGCCACTCTTTGAAGTCTCCCCCACTTCAAAGGCATATTTGGGTATTTCAGCAGGGACTCTGACACTACCAACTTAGACACTTCTTGACAAGACACTCTTGTCACAGACACTTCCTGGAGAAGAGAACCTGAACCAGAACCTGCAACCTGCTAAAAAGAACTTCCTGGCTGCCCAAATAACTCACCTGCCTGCTTTCTGTGAAGGACTGCTGCCTTGCTGATGCCCTGCTTTCTTGCTGCTCTCTGGCTGTGCTGAGAAGTGCTCTTCAAGGGCTTGGATAGAGCTTGCCTCCTGTTCCCTGGAGTCTCAGGAGCAAAAATACTTCATTCCTGCATGAAGAACTCCCTGTGCAGCAGAAATCGACGCACAGCCGACAGAAAACAAAGCACAGCCTGCATCACTGTGAAAAATTCACCGCACGCAGAACTGGAACAACTGAGAAGATCGATGCAGCGCCAGCGTAGAGACTGGAAATGCGATGCATGACTGTAGGAAAGCCTTCCTTTTTGCCCTGGTCCCCCCCAAACATTTTGGACAGGTACTGGTGGTTACTGACTCTTGGCTGTGCCCTGGGTACTGCTTACCAGTCCCTGGGCCAGTGCTCTATGTAAAGTGGATATGCAAATTAGGCTAATTATAATTGGCAAAATTAACCTACCTATAATTCCCTAGTATATTGTAGGGCATGGAGGTTTAGGGACCCCAGCATAGGTAGTGCCCTCATAGGTGCACTGCTGAGGTGCCCAGTGCCATTTTAAAGGCAGGCCTGCCTTTCTGGCTGCTTTTAAATTAAAGTTACATGCAAATTCGACCTTGGAATTAAAAGTAGTTCCAAAGTCTTAACCTACCTTATTTTTACATATAAGTAACTCCTAAGATGTGCTCTATGTGTCCCTAGGGCTGGGTGTCATGTAACTATAAGCAGGGAGCTTATAAAAATATTTTTATAAACCCTGGTGAGGTAAAACAGCCAAATTCAGTTTTCCCTTATTGTAGTGAATAGCCTCCATACGCAAGAATGGAGAGACTTTATTTTAATTTTAAAAATTCCCTTAAGTAACAGATACAACAAGTTTGGTATCAAATTAATTGTTATAATAAATCCCACAACGTCCAGTTGTTGGATTTAATATAATTTGTTCAGGTTTAAGAGTTTTAAACTTTACCTGAAAAGTTGCCAACTTCAGCCCTGCAGTGTTTTTGCTGCTTTGCTCTGATTGGCCAGCCTCTGGCAGCCTGGCCAGGCTGCCTTGATGAGGTGTGAAGTGGCCTGGCTCAACACAAAGAGATGTGGCTGGGGGAGGAGATCTCCCCTCAGCAGATGGGAAAGCAGGAAGGGGGAGGGCTGCCAATCTGGTCTTCAAAGGCAGGGAAGGACATTTGTAGCAACCCACCAACACCCTCATATCCTGCAAACCCAGACAATTAGGTGCCCCCTTGATTAGATTAGGAGAAGGCAGGAGAGGGGTGTGTTTAGGATTTGTAGCCACACCAGCAGGTGGGCTCAGCCAGATGTAACCTCCAAAAATCACTTTCAGCCATGATCGATTTTTGAGCAATGTTGCTCGTTGGGATTGATTTTTGCCACACTTCACAGGAAGTGGTCATCACAGGGGGAATGACCATGCCCCTGATTGGAGAACCAGGACCCCCCTGATTTTCATCCAGGACAAGGATAAAACTGGCAGACCGGCACCCACACCTCAGATCCCTATCAGATTCCAACAAGGAAGAACTACAGAAGAAGGACTGCCCTGCTGGACCCCTGACCTGGACACTGCACTCTGGAGGACTGCACCCGCTGCACACTTGTGCTTCACCACAAGAAGGACTTTGCCTGGCCTCTACTGGTTCAAGGAGGGACTCCCTGTTTGCTACAGGTGAAAACTTGCTAACCAGAATCCCTTGCACCAACTCCTGAAGAAATTAACATGCTGACCAATGTCCAGTCGCAAAAGAGGAGTTTGCGCCCGGTGCATTCTGGGAGTTGTAGTCCGCACCCTCAAGGAGCATCTCAGAGCTTCTGGAACCCTGGGGTGAACTGTGGACCTCAAAAGAACCTTAAAAGAACATCTGGAAGGAGATCCAGAAGTTTGGAGAACTTTGGAGGACTTTTGGAAAAAAGCTCCATAGAGGGACCGACCCACCATGGCACCCCTAGCCGGCTTACCTCATCCGCAACCCGGCCTGACTTGCAGGTTCGTCCCGGTGAAAGAAATCTCCCAAAAAGTGACTACGTCCGAATGTGGGAAGTTGACCGGGACCTCCCAGGCAGCGTATCCGAAAAGGGCTCCAAGGACGTCAGGTCAAGATTCAGGTTTGCCCCAGTCGAAGGATATTCACCCCGAAAATAGACTAAGTCCGAAGGTAAAAAATATCCACAGAGGGCTTCCGCGATGTGTATCTGAGGAAGAGTTCCAGGAGGTTGGATTGGACTGGCAGATTTGTCCTGGTGAAGAAAATCTCCAGAAAAATGACTACGTCCTAAGGTAAACTTTTGGCCAAGGCCTCCCACGGGCTGTAGCCGAGCCGGGCTCCATCGTGGTCGGCCTTAAACTTTGACTTTGCCCTGGTCTAGGTGCGACCAGATGACAAGATTTTCACTTTTTGTTTCTATGCGCTAAAAAGCATTAATTCTTTACAAATTCATATTTCCGGTTCCCCTTGTCAAATTGTATTCGTTTTGGGGTCATTTTAAAGCTAAAAATATTTCCTACTGTTATAAAGTGATTTTAGATTTTTAAACTGTTTCCTGTGTTTTATTTAATTACTGTTTTGTGATATTTGAATGCTTTACGCTTTGTCTCCTAAGTTAAGCCTTGTCGCTCGTTGCCAAGCTACCAAGGGTTGAGCTAGGTTTAATTTACTGGGACCTAACTGGACCTAAGTAGAGGTTAGTGGCCTATTTCTAAGTGTAGGTACTTACCTGCCCTTACCAATAACCCATTTTCCAACAACGGCCCACTGGATCGATGCACAGCCGAGCCAGAACAATGCAGCCCGACTTCCAGAGAGGAATCAACGCCGTGCATGCCGTGCGGTAGAAATTTCCAAGCAACTCCCACTGGATCAACACTGCCCCTGTGACTTCGTCCTGTCAGCACCAGATTTCAATGCATTGTCCCCGGGGTGTCCAAAAACCCTGCAACCCGAAGAGGATCCAAGACCGAGCCCGGAAATCGACGCAAAGCCTTCCCTGAGTGAAAAATAAACAACGCATCGCTGGGTGTGGCCCGAGAAATCGAAGCACACCTCCCTGTTTTCCACACATCTCCTCCTCTGCGGTTCCTTGCGGAGATTTTGAATGCAAATTACAGTGATAGCTCAACATATACTTATTGCATCTTAATTGTTTTGACCTGCATTTTACCAGATAAATATTATATATTTTTCTAAACACTGCGTGGTGTATTTTTGTGGTGTTCTACTGTGTTATTGCATGATTTATCGCACAAATACACATTGCCTTTTAAGTTAAGCCTGACTGCTCAGTGCCAAGCTACCAGAGGGTGGGCACAGGATAATCTGGATTGTATGTGACTTACCCTGACTAGAGTGAGGGTCCTTGCTTGGACTGGGGGGGTAACATGACTGCCAACCAAAGACCCCATTTCTAACAGATATGAACCCTTCATTTCACCATTTTTTATTTAGTTGATACTTTTATATAGTTCTTGGGCACTGAAATATTATGTCGATGCTTCAAATTCCAAAAACAGGAACCATTTAAAGAAGACATAAATAACATGCAGAGAAGCACACTCCATATTTAGATGTCTTGCATAGAACTAGACTCCCAGTTATTTTGGAGACCACTGTTTAATGATTGCTTGCTTCTTGTAGACTTTGCAGGCATTGCATCACTCCCCCGGGCCCTTTGTCCTCGTCTCCTTTGTCACAAGTGAGATATATCCTATCTCACTGTATAGAAAAAAGAACAGACGAACGCTAGTAGCTACTGCTAAACCCCTCGACTGGAGGATACGTAAACAGTACCTAGCCAGCATTCCTCCTTTTCTTTTTTCTGTCTGTCAACAGGATGATAAGGATGAGGAATGGAGGTTGCTTCTGTGGGGCTTGGGCAATCCATTGGTTGCAGTTGACGCTGGCTGACATTCCAGATAGGCAGGGTTGTCAGCCAGAAGGATTTGAGTCTCTCTCCCTGCAGGGCATATGGGTTGATGCGTGGGATCCATAAACCATGTTGCATTTTTTGGTGATGATTCAGTAGTGCATTGGAGGAATTTGGGTGCTTTACTTCCTGGTTTCATTTTACACATGAGCAACCACATGGGGGTGTGCAAGCCGGTTTTCTTCTCTCCCGGCATTGTGTGACAAGATGGGGGGACTTAAAAGGCCAGTGATTGGGTGAGTACCGCATAGGTGTTTTGAAGATGATGGGTGATATTTTCTGTGGTGTTTGGGACTTGTAAGGGCAAAAATTCCACATTTTTTGTAATGGCTGTAATTGCAACTGCGGGGTTGCTGCCTGTCTGAAGGGGTTGCAAGTGGACACATAGGTAATCAGGAATTTTTGTCAGGACTCCCTCCTCACTGGTTAAGGGTCCTAGACTATTTCAGCAAAGTCTGAGCGTGGGTGCTAGACTTCTTGGTTGTAGTGTGCACAGTGCACCAAGACATGTGTGTTTGTGTGTGTGTGTGTGTGTGTGCACATGCATGCTGGCCTCGCCTTTCCTGAGTCATGGCTGAATCTATGGGGAACCATCATGTACCGGCCTTCGGATGAGTAACGCTTTGCGGTTTTTCACATTCCTTGGAGGTGGTGTTTCTGGGAGTTTACTAATTGGATGATCCATGTGGTCATATCCTCTGCTTCTGGCTTCTTCCTCTACCTCCATGTGGCAGTGACACAAGGTGAGGGTTGATGCCTTTGTCCTGAAGCTCTTTAAAAGGTGTTTTGTGAACAGGGGTCAGGCAAAGTTTTGTTGTTGGGAGGACTGCCAGTGGGCTTCTCTCAGTCCTCAGGTTAGGTGGAGAAGGGACAGAGTTGCAAAAGCCTGTGGGCATGGTTCAAGGGTTTGTTGTCTGAGAGTAGTCATGTGTGTTGAGGCTCTTGTGGGTTTTCCAGAGGATATTATTCCAGACATATCTGCGGCGTCATTCCCATATGCATTCCGGTACACGGCTACCCTGTTATTTCCTGTTTCATCCCTTCAGATGTGAGGTCCTGAAGTGATGTTGATGAGCTCCGACACGTTTGTTCTCCCTGGCCCAGTTTGGTGGGGAAAGCTTCTCAGCAGAGGCTGTGGGTGTCTGAGTTCTGATGGACACAAGTGGTGCAACGGCTAAAGCTTCCAGCTACTGAACTAGGGCTGAGTTTCAGCATCTAATCGATCTCCTGTGATTCTGGGTAACTAATTTAATCTCCCAGTGCCTATCAAAAGACAAATAAAGTGTCCTTGTCTGATTTGACTGGTGGTCATGTAAAGTGCTCCAATGTCTTTGGGTTGTGCATGAGCTATATAGAACTGTAAAAGAAAACATACAAATATTTCATGCAGCCCTGCGTCCGATATTTTCTGGCTTGCATCTGGCTCTGTGAGTAAGGGACATCTGTAGCCCAGTCTTTTGTTTCAGCTTTTTTTCAGTTTGTTGATGGGGCATCTGCTAGTTCGGGTTTATTGCCTAACTGGAATGGTCACTGAAATTCCTGTCCGCCGTTTCCTTTGTTATTACCTACACACAGCACTATCTGGAGGGGCATGTGTGGCTGCCCGTTGGGACTTAGTTTGGCCTTTAAAAGCATCTGTTCTTCGGTTTCCCTTCAGGGTAGCCAGATTTTTGGGACAGAGCTGTGGGGAGGGTCTCTTTTTAACATCTGCCCTCCTTGACGCGATGTCAGCGATACCTGGGTGGTTTTTAAGGATCATCAGGGTAGGGAAGGGGAGACTAAGTATTTTATGGCCCTTGCTGTTGCCTGGGGCTGGATGGTCAGGGGTGTGCTGTGGGTGGTCAGTTCCAGTAGTTTCTCAATGTGTGAGTAACATCTAATTCAGCTACTTGGTCGCTGGGTGTTCTCAGAATTCAGGAGGCTGCCTTTCAGTACCAAGTTTGCAACCAGGGTTTTCCTGACAATGTTGAAACCCTTGGTGGCCTCTATTCCTTTGGGGAGTATTCACAGGTATCCATACTTGGTCGTTTGGCCTCTCCATGCTCCCACAGTATTGCTGCTCCTTCACGATCTAGCCTTGGTCTGTTCTCAAGTTCTGGGGTTTCTGATCCATTGTGTTGAGTGCCAGTTGGTTTTTTACCATTCAGGTTCTGCACAGATCTGACCACATTATTACATCTATCCCCCGGGGCAGTATTCTGGCTTGTTTCTGGTCTTGCAATTGGTAGGCTGCCTCTCCTTTTTCTTCCTTTTTCTGTTTGTAGTCCACTGTGGTCTCATCTTCCTTCATCTGAATGGCCCTGTGACTAGTGGGGTCACCGGGCTCTGCAGGTGATGGCCTCTGTCTACTTCCCTCTATCTCCACAGGCCTGGTGTTAACACAGATTTGTTTTCATTGGTTACCAGCTTAGTTGGTCCAGTTCGCTGAACGTTCTTGCTACCCTGCTGTTTTCTGTGGGAGGTGCTTCACTTGGGGTTTCTGTGGTGGTCCACCTCAGTGGTGTAGACACTGGGGTGGAAGTTTCTCTCAGCAAGTTCTTTCCTTCTTCCTAGGGCATACCTCTGAGAAGGCTATCCTTTTTTTATTTGTGTGTATGGTTGGTATGCCGTTTTAGACCTTTTTGCTTCCCGGCTCTTTGTGCATGTTCCCTGGTTACGTTCTCACAGTTCACAGGTGGAAGCCTCGGGTGGTTGCTTTTGCCCTTCCATGGTCAGCTGGGCTTTTGTATGATTTTCTACTGGTTCCTCGCCTTACCATCTGGCTGTCAAACCTGTTGGGGATGCACTAGTACTGGCTGGGGTGGTGACATTTTGGCCCAGATGCTCATGGTTCCCTAGGCTCCAGTTTTCAACATTCTGAGTTCTGAATACCCTTACAATTGTCTGGGGCTATTCGCAGTTCTGCGTACCTTTTCCTTGGCCCCACATGAGTGGCAGTGGGGTAGTTCTCATCTCAAGCTGTCCACGATTGTCTGCGGCCTGTGTATTGTTCTGCAATTGTTACGTGTAGCATTTGGGTATGGTCTGGCAATTTCTATCCTGCAAGCCCAGTGGGTGGCTAGTAGATTGTTTTGGTTCAATTGGGGGTCATTGGCTCTTGGTGGATGCTATGGTGGCACATTTCGTACACAGCTTTTCTCTTTCCCGCCCTCTGCTGAGTCCTTTGTTTCCTCTGGTGCTTTTCCTTTGGTTTTGGATTGCTTGGTTTCTACTCCCTTTTAATATTTAGTGGTGATGGTTGTTCAATTTTTTCACTTTCATGGTGGTGTTTCTGGTGGCCATTACTTCTGCCTGCCTCATTGGTGTTTGGGAGCTTTACTGGCTCGGGACTTCTTTTTCTATCCTGTTGGGATGCTAGTGTAATTCTTCATTTGCATTCTACTTTTGTGATGAATCTCACACCCTCATTTTGTTTGATCTAAGAAGTGATTATTCTCACTCTTTGTGCTGAAGCCTGGTTCTTCTTCAGAGGTCCAGTGGTCTTTGTCGGTGGAACACAGTGCTTGGATGGTCTGACTGGATGGGACTCCCTCCCTTTGAAGGACGGGTTCTTTGTTGTTTTCCTTCAGTCCTCTTCTCGGAGTAATGTGGCTTCACTTTTATCCATCAGTTGGGGGATAAAGCAGTTGTTGTTTTGGGCATATTCTTTGTCTAGCTCCTTCTACTGGGATTCCGGGGTGGTCTGCCCGAGGGGTCATTGCTATCTGGGCTGACATGTACTGGGTGCCCATTTTGAAGGTTTGTCAGGCAGTTCTATGGGCTGCATCGGTTACCTTTTTTATGCATTTCAGGTGGCAGACTGTTTTTTGTGCGTGGTACTGTGTTGGTTGAGGTGTTTTGCATTTCTGGCATGCCGTACATTGCCCATTTGCCTGTATTAGTGTATCACTATAAGTGTATTGCAGTATTGTGTTGGAGTCCTTGTGTGGTTTTCTTCTTTCCCTATGAATGTTGGGTTTCTCTGCTTGGGGATTTTCACTTGTGATGAAGGGGACGCGGACAAAGGGGACCAGGAAGTAATGTCCTATTACTTGCCAGTAATCTTCATCACTCCTGGTCTTGTTGTTCTCGTCCCATTCATCGTGCACCTCCCTCCCGGATGGCCAGCTTGGTAGTTCAGAAGGAATACTGTGTAGGTGCTGCCTAAGTATCCTCTAGTGGGAGGGTGTGGGTCAGTAGTTACTAACATTGCTCTGTTCTTTTTTTTGCATGGTGAGATTGGATAAATCTCAATTTTTAATGAATGGGACGAGGACAACAGGACCAGCTGTAATGAAGATTATTGGTAAGTAATAGGACATTACCAGATGTTTAGATGAGAGGGAATAGATTTTTTTTCATTCAAATGATAGAGCCGAACCAAAAACTTACAGCCAAAAAGATAGTCTTGAAAACAGTGAGGCATTCAGCAATCAGCCACTTCAAGATCAGTTACATCCACCACTCTCTCAATGTTGAAACTCAATATTGAAAACTGCTGATCTGATTCTGTATTTTAGCCTCAACTAGCCTCTTTCAAGACTCTAACCGGTTCCTACCCTGGGCTCTTCTGCGTTCCAAGAAACAATCTTCATAATTCATCCCAGGAAAGCCTGTCATTAATTGGCCATGCTGCCTCTTTGAAAAGCAGGTGTTCGAGTGATAATACTGAACACCTCTTGAGAAAGGCCACGAATTCACAAGCCATGCAGCTTTTGTCAGCTGGTTGCTCTCTTAATATTTCGTTCTGTGTGGAAAACAGCCAAAAACAAGTACAGTATGAGTCATGGCGCTTGTGAGAAGCAGGGAGAATGGCAATCGCGGCTTCTGCTGGATAATGAGGGAGATGGCGTAATGGGGAGTTATTCAAGTGTTAAAATAACTCTCTTTTGAAATTACACATTGATCGCTTTTAAATGGCATTGTATATTTAATTCTCACATGTTATTGTGACATGTCAGAGGGCGCCTGCCTTTTTGTGCTGTTTGCTCCATTTTCGAATTATTCCTTCGCGTGATTTACAAAAGATTTAACAAAATCCCAGGTTTTCTAAAAAAATTAAAAAAAAAGACTTCAAGGCATCAAAAATACACCAATTGTGTTTTGCTGGCTATCGAGGCATACCCATTTTAGCAGAATGTCAACAGGCGCAAAGTCTGCATCTGTCTTAAATAGGTAGATGTCAGAAGCATGCACTTATTATTATATGGTTTACTTTGCCTTCTTGCAAAAAAAGTTTCGTGTCATTTGGAAAAAGTATTTTTGCAGTTTATGACACCAAATTTTTTAAGCTAAAAATGTACATTTATTTGAAAAACATATTTTTTTCACAGGTTTTTTGACCTGACTGTGGTACTTGGCCAAGAGGATTGCAGGGAGATAATTAACACTTAATTAGTAAAAACAGTCAGTCCCAGGGCCATTCATAGGCCACTTCAGCATGCACTACCCAATTGCTCCTCCCAGCTCTGTCAATAACAGTACCAGCACGACTACTAACCATCACACTCTTACAAATGTAACAATTCAGACTATCCCAGGCCACTAAAAACTATGAGAATCGCGTTCGCGATAAGCGGTAACAATTTTTTCTTTTAATTGATTTATTAAACACTTGTTGTGCTTTTTTAAAATTAGACATACATTTCCACCATGTGATAGCCAGTCATTACTAATGGTGAGAGCATTAGGTGCTCGTACCAGACACCACTGACAAATTAAGCACTAGCATTCTCTGCTTTGTTTCACATAAAACATTTTTCAATTAGCATTTTTTAGAGAAACGCCGGCCCTGATTTATACTTTTTTTGCGCTGAATTAGCGTCATTTTTTGATGCAAAAGCGGCGTATACTTACAAAATTTAGTTATATTTTGTACGTTTGCACCACTTTTGCATCAAAAAATTATGCTAATGCAGCGTAAAAAAAGTATAAATCAGGGCCGTAGTGTCCCTGCACATAGACGCTCCTCCTGTCAAAGGTATGTGAAATAGAGATTGCCACAAAACAAAAAAACAATAACATTCTTAGGGGCAGATTTATACTCTGTTTGCACCGAATTAGCATCATATTTTTTAACTCTAATTTGGTGGAAAACTAACTCCATATTTATACTTTGGTGCTAGACCCGTCTAGTGCCAAATTTATGGAGTTAAAGTCATTTTTTGGAAGTGGAGACCTACCTTGCCTTAATGAGGTGCAAGGTAGGCGTTCCCATGCAAAAAATGACTCTATGGCCTTAACGCCATATTTAGGGGCATATTTATACTCTGCAGCATATTTATACTCAGTTTGCACCGAATTAGCGTAATTGTTTTTACTCTAATTCGGTGCAAAACTAACTCCATATTTATACATTGGTGCTAGACCTGTCTAGCACCAAGGCCCTGATTTATACTTTTTTTGCGCTGTATTAACATCATTTTATGACGCAAAAGTGGCGCAAACTTACAAAATATGGGCCCTTATTTATACTTTTTGCTGCAAAACTGCACTAACTCAGTTTTGCACCAAAAAGTTTAGCACCGGCTTGCACTATTTCTGTGCACCAGCTGGGCACCATATTTATGGAATGGTGCAAGCCGGTGCAAAGGGTAGGCTACAGTGAAAAAAATTACTTTAGTCGGGTGGGGCTGGCTGTATTGAAGAAGAAGAGGGTTTAGCACCAAAAAATTACTTTAGGCAGGTTAGAGTAAAAAAAAAAAAGATTAGCATCATTTTATGGTGCTAAACCTACCATGCCACATGACTCCTGCCTTAGAAAAGGCAGGAGTCATGCCCACCAACCCAATGGCCAGCACAGAGGACAAGGGTCCCCTGGGCGTTTTGGAGCCTCAGGTTTTGACCTGTGAGCAAGGAGCGGAGGCTCAAAACCCCGTCAGGATTTCTCTGTTGAATTTTCAATAAACACGGTTCTGCACTAGAGTCACAGCACATATTTTTTTTATACTTCGAGGTGAATGCCTCATAAGTTTTTCTGACAACGCTTTTGAGGATATACGCCACCCTGTCTGGACTCACCACTAATACAAAGTGGCTGGAATAAAGGCGAATAACTGAGGATGTATATATATATATATATATATATATATATATATATATATATATATACATATATATATATATATATAGTTATTCACTAGAATGAAAATAATATTTAAGTGTTATTTTAATTATTTTCTATTAAATGTTATTTTTTGTTTATAACTAAATACATTGATTTGTGTTGCAATCTATTTATCATGATTTGGTCTGTATTATAAGAAGGACACCAACATAAAGAAAAGGATGCATTGCAGATGGCTTAATGAACAGAAGAAAAAATGAAGCTGACAGACATAAACTGACAAGCAGAGGAGCAATATGGCAGATGGAAAAGTTAACCATTTTTTTAAATGGGAAAAAGGAGTAATGGGAAGGAAGGACAAATGGGATGAGGAAGGGGAAGTCTGCATGTTGTGGGAGCACTATGGGGGGACACAGGTACGTATTCAAAATTGGAAAAATTAAGCATAAATATCAAAAAAGAGGTTGGGAAAGCCAAAAAAATACAAATGGGCGGGCATGAATGAGGGGTTGGAAGGTGAAAAGTAAATATGTAAAAGAGGTAGAGAAGAGAGAGGAACACATTTGGAACATTTGGCATATGCAAGGCACCTATTGCAAATAATAGAAACATATTAAAAGTGAGCACATGAAGAGGACAAAAGTTGACATACACATAAGTGAACTACAAAGATGAATTAGAACAAAATTCAATTTCTTTACCACAAGAGTTTTGAAAAACAGACAGACTTACACGATGAGCACAATATTATTGCTGCTAGGTTTTATCAGAACATTTTATAGTCTGCCTTTTTATGGGAGAATTGTTTCCACTCAATCCTCCACAAAAGGCTATCAATAGATAACTCACATTCATGAAGAACCTTCTAAGGTCATAAAAGTCCAGACATGTACTATTGTAGCCATTGTGAAATAGGACTCTTGTCATCAGACACTTGACCATTCAACAGTGAGAGATATTGGGCATGGCACACTTTACAACATTCATAATGAGCACTGAAGAATGCATTCTGTCACTTTAGGAATTACAAAGGTCATTGGCAGTCAGAAATCATATATTCTGGTGTTCAATCTAATCAGTGGTGGATGAATGGCCAACACATTTAAAGAAGGATCAAGCTGCTTTGAAAGGGTGGTAATAATGAGCCATAGAGAAGATTGATTCACTTACAATTTTAAATAGTCAACCCACAGAGGTTGAAGAGGAGCCGGAAGTGCTCTGACAGTTTGGAGCAAAGGATTATGAAAACTGAAATATATTTTGAATGAAAGTAAACACTGTGAAACAGCATCTGTAAATATGTACAATGTGGCTTTATAAGCAATCAAATATGCTTGAAAAATTAGAGATTAGTATAGAATTCAGTGGTTAGGTCCTAGAAACTATGCCATGTGAATCACTTTATTTAGAATTACACAAATATTACATCTCGAAAGAATTGTCAATCACAATTCAGCTGATGTTTGAGCTGACAGATATACGAGCATGCACAACAGTAGAGGTGGGTAGGCTCTGTCATTGGTACCCTTACTGGTGTTTGATCCTCTTCTCTGCCAATTTACTCTGATAAGGTACTGACAGACAACCGTGTGCACTTTGTGAGTTCATAACTACATGCCCATGGCTCCAAACATTTCCAATATTTCTTTATTTACATTGATTAAGTGGTCAATTTGTAAAATAAATAAAGAACTGAATAAATAAATGCAGAAGGATTTCTTAGTAGCCCAGTACCCCTGTAGTTGCTGAATATACGGGTTGCTTACAATACATTCCAACTCATGTTCCCCACCACTGGATGCTTCCTTTCTCTTTATCTCACTCTTTTGGGTTCTCTACATCTCTTCTTTTTTACTTCATCAGTTCTTTCCTTTGTTTTCCTTCTTCCTCCATTGTTGTGCTCTGTGTTGGTTTTCCTCTCTATTGCTTTTGGCTCAAACTCTGATGCTCCGTCAAACGACATTTTATCACTCATGTGTGGGGGTGTTTGACAACCACTTTTTTCAAGAGATACCTTCCTATGTATCTCTGAAAATAACACAATGAATACAACGCATTCTCAAAATGGTCTGTTATCCATGGTGTTATAATAGCTCTCTAAATGTTACTTTGTACCTCTTCTTCCACTGTGCTATGATACATCACCACATCACTCAATATCATTGTATGAAACAGAAGGCCAGGCCACGCTATGGGTTAGATGCAACTGACAATTTTGTGTAGCAGTTATTTGGCAGCACAAGACATCTGCTGTTACACTTTCATCTGATATTGAATTAAACATACTGCATGGGATGGATGCGATGACTCATCAAGGTCGGCAGTCATGATTGCATCAGCTGAACAGGTCAGTTCCTCAAATCATACAATTTCACTGCCCACTTTAAAAGTTGTGACTGCTTACAACCAAATAATGTATTTTAAGTTTTTTATACTGTATGTTCTCATCATTCTGTTTTTTTCAGTCTTTCAGTTGTCCAGTGACATGTTGGGCAATCAAGCTAATGTTCTGGAGGCATCTCGGTTTACTGGCATTGATGCCAGTAAAATAAAATACATCATATTATGCCTGATGAAGTTCCCAGGATGGAACGAAACACGTTAGCTGGGCTGGGTCTACATAATATTATATAAACTCAATAAAAGGAGAATATTTGCGAAGAAAAAAGAAAAAAGTAAAACAAAATACTTTGCTTTGGCAACTTTTTTGATAAAACAGCTTCTTTCATGCCGTCAACATGGCAGGTCGTAGGCACGTTTCACATATTGTCAAATGTATCATGTTTACTGACCAGATGGTGTGTTATTCTCTATGTAAACCTGGTCGCTCTTTCGGCCTGCATACAACACATCTATCAAGCTTTCCTGAAGGCTGGCTAAGCAACAGTTTCCAGTCTGCTCTGCTAGTAAATTGAAGGAGTGATGGTAACTGGTTGCCAACATTGTACTAGATGGGTATGTAAACAACTAGGAACAGCAACACTCAAAGATGTGACTGTGTTTGAAGAAATGCCCATGCTGAGACCTAACACAATGGAAATAACAGTGCCCATGCCAATGCTCCAGACCCGGACTGATTAGTGAACCAGCACCCTGCCTCTCTATTGTGACCTTCCATTTGTGAGCACACTGTCATCAGATCATTCTAGAACTGCACTGTGAGAAATTGGTTTGTTGCTTGACTGGGGAGTTAGTCCTGATCAAGCAGCATTCACAATTCTTGTCAGTGTAAGGTGCAAGCAAATCCCAAATTAACGTGTGCTGACCCTCTGGTAGCTTGACAGAGAGTAGCCAGGCCTAACCTGAAGGCAATGTGTAAAGTAATTGTGCAAAACCTCAAACAGTAAATCAGTAACACACTACACAAAAAGGTTCCCACACGAGTTAGAGAAATAGAACTTATTTTAATAAATAAATAAAACAAGACCAAAATGACAAAAATCCAATATGTAGAACTTGAGTTACGATTTTTTAAAGAATAAACTGTAAATTAACGCTTAGAAGCCAAAAGCACCAACTGGGGACATCTGGTCGCGTTGGACTGGGACAAAGTCAAAAGTTCAGGCTGACCACGATGGACCTTGGGTCAGCTAGAGGGACTGTGTTGGGCCCGGTACCTTCAATTCTGCTTGTGAAATGTTGTCTTCCTGGCAGAGTATCCACAGATCAAGAAGTGAACTTCTGAAGTAATGGTGTCAGTGGTCCAGTACTTTTACCCAGTTTGGCCTTTGAAGAGGAGGAGGTGCCAAAGACATGTCTTTGAAGTGCAGAGTCCCTGTGCTTCCTGTCCTGGCTCCAGACTCATGACAAGTGGTTATGAAGCCCTGTGTAAGTGGACAGGTCACATCCTATTATATAGCCTGTTGTATGTGTATGTGAGGCTGTGCCCATCTCCTTCCTCCCATCCTGCCCAAGATGGCCCATTAAAGCCCATCTGGTCACACCTAAGCTCCCATTGTGTACAGCTGCCTAGGAGGATTACACAAGGCTCAGCTGTCTTCCCACCCAAGACAAGTGATCAGAGACTGGCAGTAGGCACCAAATGGCTAAAGTAAGAAAATGCTAACTTTCTAAAAGTAGCATTTTTAGTATTGCAATTTGAAATTTGACTTCACCATAAGTTGTGATTTTAAATTGTGATTCCAGAGTCACTAAATGTGTGAATTACACTTACAAAATATAATAAGGTAATCCCAACGTTAACCTATGGGAGAGATAGGCCTTGCAGTAGTGCAAAACACATTTAAGAGTTTTTCACTACCAGGACATGTGAAACTTAAAAGTACATGTCCAACTTTTGAATGCACTGTACCTAGCCTATGGGGCAGTCTAGTGCCTACCTTAAAGATGACTTGTCTGCATAAAACAGGAGGGTGTAGGCCCTAGAAAAAGGTTTACCTTGCCAGGTTGACATGGCAGTTTAAAACTGCACACACAGGCTCTGCAGTAGCAGGCCCAAGACAGGTTTAGAAGGCTACTTAAGTGGGGGGCACAGTCAGCCCTGCAGGCCCTGGTAACATCAATTTACAGGCCCTTGGCACACGTAGGACACTCTACTAAGGACTACAATAAGTACATTAAATATGCCAATTTGAGATAAACCAATGTTACCACATTTTAGGGAACATGCACCAGCACATTAGCACTTGTTAGCAGTGGTAAATTGTGCAGAATCCTTAAGGCCAGCAAAAACGAAGTCAGCAAAAACTGGAGGTCAGACGGCAAATTGTTAGGTGGACCCACGCCAAGGATGCCAGGTCACACTTGCACTCACTCTGTCTAGCTCAAACTATGAATGTTGTGCGGCCACCTTCCACAGGACATGGACCGGTTCATTGTCCTGTGTCTTTCAATAAAAATAACTCTTCTTACATAACTCTCATAAGTACCTTCAGTGTTGAACTGTTTATGCAAGTTTGTATTTTATTGTAATTTATACAGAGCAAACCTAATAGTTAAGCAACAGAACAGAGGAAAGTGTGTGGGGGAAGTGGGAGGATAATTTAACAACCACTTATACTGCACAAATGTCTGAACACTCTCATCATGGCACATTTGGTAATAAAGTGAAATTAGCCCCCTCCTACTGTGCATTTATCGAATTTATGACAGTCCTCAAAACAATTGAAAAGGGGTTGCCAAGAGATGAAGCTCAGGAAGCGGGGGCTGCCAGAATCACTGAAGATGGGTCTACAATTGCTGCAGTGTGGCAGCAGTGTGGCAGTGCTCTTGGCGAATTTGTAATCACTATCAAAATCCTGTCTCGCCGCTGTATTGAGAAACGGTACCTGTTTGGCTTTCTTTTAGTTTATATCTTTTTGTCTGATCTAGATTTTTAATTGCATGGGTTAAATTCTCATGCGCTGGCATAAGCAATAAGTGTTTTCTGTGGTATTTGCATTGATTATTGTATGCCACAATACGATAGAAGATCTGCAAAGCTGCTTCACCTAGCTAGATGATTATTTCAGACAATCGATTGAAAGTAAATAGCAAGAAATGGTAAGTTATGGCCTTTGGGTGAAAAAGGAAGAAAACCGCAAATAAGTCGGAGGGAAAAAAATGGGATTACGACAATGGCGGAAACCTCCAACATAGACAGCCACTTTAACACTCCGACCGCCACGGCGGTAGAAACAAACACCGCTGCGGTAACCGCCAACAGACAGGCGGAAGACAAAGTACCGCCCACTGTATGTCAAGACGCCTATCCGCAACCTTTTCCGGGTTGGAACCAACGCTATCAAAAGCAATGCAGAAACAGTACACAGAAGGGAAAACACTCACCTCTCGACACCCAACGAGGAACCAGGACGCCATGGAGCCCGAACTTCAGGTGTTACCTATGTTGGTTTACCTCCTCTTCTACCAGGAGTACGAACGGCGGCGGCGGCGGCGACTACGGTGAGTACTGCACCTACAACACAGGGGAGGGGGGAAGGAAAGAGAGGGACACACACACACACAACATGCAACACCCCCAACCTCACACTCAACAACATACACACAAATACATGCATCAACATCACATATACACCCCACACCCCCTGGAAGAACGCAAGGACAAAAGGAAATGGTTGTAAAGTTTGTAATCATGAAAAATCCATTAGTCAAAAGTCAAAATTCAGTATACAAATATGTACACCAACTACACAAGTCCCAGTAATGTACCAATCATGGCACACTGGCAGCCCTGATGGGTGGTGCACTCGATGACCCCGCAGTTGCTGGCATCACTGTGCCTGGGGATGTGGTGGCTGATGTGCTGGGCTAGGACCTGGAAAGCCTGGCCCTAGGGGAAGGACGGGGGGGAGGTGTAGGGAAGAGGTAATTTTTAGCCAGGAAGAGTTTTTTAGACACAATGGGACGGGAAGATGGAGGTGGTTTGGGAGTGGAGGTAGAGGTAGTGGTTGTAGGAGGTGTACGTCTTCTGAATTTGGGTGAAGGTGCATGGGCCGTAGGCTGTTGTGAGGTGGATGGCTGTTGGGTGGGTGTGTGCCTGCGTTTGTGTACTTTGGGAGGAGGGCTCACTGACACACTGGGAGAGGACACTAGGGATGTGTGAATGGTAGTGGGGGTGGTGAGTGCACGTGAGCGGTGTGTGGAGATGGGCGTGCTGGTGATGGAGGTAGTGGCTGAGGATGTAGTGCATGCAGGTGTGTGTGGAGATGAGACAGGGAGGGAGGAGGAGGACGTGGAGGAGGGGGACACAGTGGAGGCAGTGGATGTTGCTGTGTCTGCATGGGGATGGTGCTTGTGTGACAGCTTGTCGGATGTGTGGTGCTTATGTTTGCAATGTCCACTCTTGTGTGTTGATGAGTGTGCATGCTGGTCTGATGGTGTGCTTGGGATAGGCTGAGGTACAGGGGATTGGGTCTGGGTGGAGGAAGTTGGAGGGGGAGGCTGGACACAGGGACAATGGCTGCCATCAGTGCTGAGGCCAGAGCCTGAAATGCTCTCTGTTGGGTTGCCTGCCCAGAATGAATGCCCTCCAGGTATGCATTTGTTTGTTGCAAATGCCTCTCTACACCCTGGATGGCATTCACAATGGTAGATTGCCCAACAGTGAGGGATCTCAGGAGGTCAATAGCCTCATCACTGAGGGCAACATGGCTGACAGGGGCAGGGCCTGAGGTGCCTGGGGTGAAGGAGATGCCCACCCTCCTGGGTGAGCAGGCACGGGACACACGCTGAGGGGCTGCTGGAAGGGTGGTGCTGGTAGGGGGGGTGGCGACTGTACCTGTTGATGTGGTGGGCACAGAGGTGCCCGCCACCACAGGGGAGCTCCCATCAGAGGAGGAGTCGCTGTTACTGCTGTCTGCTCCTGTCCCCGCCGTGGATCTCCCCTTGCCCTCCGTCCCACTGGTGGCTTCAGACACCGTTGCTTCACCCTCCAGGGCCGAGTGGGTTGTAGCTCCCTCCTGCTCCGGTGCCAATGCTCCTCCGCCTGATGATGTTATTGCACACAAGAACAGGGAGACCACAAAAAGGGGGAGGGAGACAAAACAAAGACATGTTCAGTGCATGCAACACCACTACCGTTGGCGGACACAACACACATGGAGCAGCCCTCTGCACTACGCCATGCACTGACAGTTCCTAGAAATTTCAGCTGACCATGGGGTACGAGGCCTAAGACCAATTGCTGTACACCTGGAAGTCACAGGAACCTGACTAGGTGTAGAAGGCTCTTACCACTGGTGGGGTTGGAGTGCCACATAGCCTGCCTCACAAGGGACCTTGCCTACTAAGCTCGCCCTGGCTTAGGGGAACCCACTGCCCACCTCCCCCACCCAGACACCTCGTAATGCATGCAGAGTCAGCTGAATGAGAGTGTACTCACCCCCTTGTGGCTGCTGTGATGTCCTCATGCGCCCATCCAACTCCGGATAGGCCACCGCCAGGATCCGGAACATCAGGAGGGTAATGGTGCGACGGGCACCCCTCCCAGGTTGGGAGGCCATCCCCAGCTGGGCCTCCACCATCTTCTTGCTCCAGCGGCGCAGGTCCTCCCATCTTTTACGGCAGTGGGTGGTCCGTCTGTGGTAGACCCCCAGGGTGCAGACGTCCTTGGTGAGGGCACGCAAATACCCTTCTTCTGGTGGGCGCTGACCTAGAGGAATGGTACAGGAGGAAAGGAAATTACTTACCCGTCCGGACCGTCATACTCATTGTCCACCAGTTCCCACCCATACCCTGACGCACATACACTCACCATCCGCACATGCAGGCCTCAGCCCTCCCATGTATCTTCCATCCACACCACTCAAAACAGGCATTGCGCATGCAGCATGCTCACAGTCCACTCAACTGTTTGTCTGGAGGACCATACAGTTGCGTGTACTGGGGGAGGACCCCATCCACTAGTTTCACCAACTCCTCCGAAGTGAAGGCATGGGCCGTTTCCACAGACACTGTAGCCATCGTCGCTTCCAGACAAAGGTCACAGCAGCACTTGCAGTGTAGGTCCTCTCCTGTTGAAGGTCAGGTATCAAGTGAGGGAACAGACAGATAATGGCTGTCACGTCTGCAGCGGTGCATAGCGTCACCGCCAGCGTACATCGTCATTGGCTCCTGGGACCCATAGGGCCCAATGTTAACCCAAGCTGAATTGCACAGCGGTCTTCGACCGCCCACCGCGACGGTGTACAATGCCAGCGCAGTTACCTCATATCCCCTTGTCCCACCTTACAGGTCAGGCAGCCGTCATTTCAGGAGGCCACATGGGATGGATGTTAACTGCGTCACACCTATCTAGGCCGGGAATATAGACAGATAACAGCACATTGCAGATTAATAAAGTTTCTGCAAATAACAAATTGTGATACCTCAGTGTTGGATGACTCTCTGCTCGCTGTTCTCCTCCATAGGGCACGTCTGCTGGGGCAGGTGATGAGATGGTGGCATCCTCCGGTGTACAGACTCCTGGTGGACCTGTCGACAATGGAAGAGAGACACATCCTAGTCACATACAGACTTGATCATGCAACAATCCAGGAACTGTGTGCCCAGTTGGAGCCAGACCTGATTTCATCTATCCGCATCCCACAGGAATCCCCCCTCTACTGCAGGTCGTGTCAGTACTCCATTTCCTGGCCAGTGGGTCTTTTCAAACAACAGTGGCCATGGCATCAGGGATGTCCCAGCCTATGTTCTCCAACATGGCCAGAGTGTTGTCTTCCCTACTGAAACACATGCACAGCTACATCGTGTTCCCTCAGGTAGAGGATTTGCCCACAGTGAAAGGTGATTTCTATCCCCTGGGACATATCCCCAACATCATTGGTGCCATTGATGGGACACATGTGGTATTTGACCCCCCTGCACAAATAAACAGGTGTATAGAAACCAGAAGAGCTACCATTCGATGAAGGTGCAGGTGGTGTGTTTGGCAGACCAGTACATCTCCCATGTGAATGACAAGTATCCTGGCTCTGTGCATGACGCTTACATTTTGAGAAATAGCAGCATCCCTTATGTGATGGGGCAACTCCAGAGGCACTGTGTGTGGCTAATAGGTGAGGGCAAGGTCCCAATACAATTGACATAGGTGTCTGGGTATGGGGCTGTCCCTAAGGGTTAGTGTGTGTCGAACAGTTGTCCCTTGACATTTGCAGGTGACTCTGGTTACCCCAACCTGTCATGGCTACTGACCCCAGTGAGGAATCCCAGGACAAGGACAAAGGAACGCTACAATGAGGCACATGGGCGAACTAGGAGGGTGATTGAGTGCACCTTCGGCCTCCTGAAGGCCAGATTCCGGTGCCTCCATCTGACAGGTGGCTCCCTATACTATTCACCGAAGAAGGTGTGCCAGATAATCGTGGCCTGCTGTATGCTGTACAACCTGGCTTTGCGATGGCAGGTGCCTTTTCTGCAGGATGATGGGCCAGATGGTGGTCTTGTGGCAGCTGTGGAGCCTGTGGATAGTCAAGAAGAGGAGGCAGAAGAAGATGATATCGACAACCGCAACAACATCATCATGCAATACTTCCAGTGAGACATAGGTAAGAAGATGTCACTGCTTCCCACATCTCATACTATTGTTTGGGCTAGCATAAGTCTGTCATTTTAACTCAGTGTATGGACCCTGACTTGTCACTTTGACTTTCCATTTCACAGATCTGGGTCCCACTTTGTGACCTCTGCTCTGTTTACTCCTGGCCTACAGCTGTGTTACATTGGTATGTGAACAAGTAATTTGACATCGCTATATTCCACAGTTATTGCAATTACACCTTTGTGAAAGCACAGACTGACTCCAGATTGTTTTGTGATTTAAGTGTGTTTATTCCTGTGCAAATAAGTGGAGGGGGTTGTAAAATGGGCTGGGGTGATGGTGGAGGTATTTGTTTCACAGGTGCATTGTCCAAAGGGGCATAAGAAGTGGAGCAATGGCAGTTTAAGGATGGACAGGGTGACATAGTGGGACAGGAGGGTGACATTCAGGGGGGGGTCTAATTTCCTGGCCGGGGTCTTGGCAATGGTCTCTGTCTTGTTCCTGGATCTCAGGGACCGTTTACGGGATGGTTCTCAATCTGCAGGGGGTGGGGTGCTGGTGTCCTGTTGTTCCTGTGGCGGTGCCTCCTGTCCACTATCGCCGGCAGAGATGGAGGGCTTTTCATCTTCCAGGCTAGTGTCAGGGGCCCCTTGTGCTGCCACTGTGTCCCTCCTGGTGTTGATAAGGTCTGCCAGCACCCCTGCAATGGTGACCAGGGTGGTAATGGACTTCAAGTCCTCCCTGAGCCCAAGGTAGTGTTTCTCCTGCAGCAGCTGGGTCTCCTGAAACTTGGCCAGTACCGTTGCCATTGTCTCCTGTGAATGATGGTAAGCTCCCATGATGTTGGAGAGTGCCTCGTGGAGTGTGGGTTCCCTGAGCCTGTCCACCCCGTCGCACAGCAGTCCTCCCAGTTTCCCTGTTATCCTGTGCCTCTGTCCCCTGAACCGTGTGCCTACTGCCACTGCCCCCAGGTCCCTGATCGTCCTGTGTTAGTGGGTTTACCCGGGTTCCATGTAGTGGTGGACACACTGCTGATTGACGTGTTCTGGAGACAGAGGGATGGGCCCGCTGGGTGGGTACTGTGCTGGTGTTTCCTGAGGGGGGAGGGTCTGTGGTGGCTTGTGACAGTGGCAGGGGAACCAACTGTCCCGAGGTCCCAGATGAGCCGGGCTGGTCATCTTGATCCAGAAGTGCAGAGCTGCTTTCATGACTGTGGGCCTCTTCTGTGGGGGGACTGGATATGTCTGGCACCTCCTGTCCAGTGACATTGGGTAGGGGTCCTGTTGGGGTGTAAATGCATAGTTATTGTATCTGTGTGCCATTGTGTGCAATGGGTGAGTGACCCCCTACACCCGTGCTTGCATTATTGGCTTGGTCCTTGTGTGATTGGTGATTTTGGGGCATGAGTGAGTCTCTGTACTGGACATGCTTGGGTGATGGGTGTCCATGCATTGCTGTTACATGCAGAGCTTGGTTTTGGGATGTGTGGGTTGTGTTGGTGGGGTATCTGTGGGTTGTTGGGGTGATCGGAGTGAGGGTAAGGGTGGGAGTATGTGATGGCATGCAGGTGGGGTGGGGGGATAAGGTAGTAAAGATTTGCCTTACCAGAGTCCAGTCCTCCTGCTACTCATGCGAGGCCCTCAGGATGCAGTATTGGCAAGACCTGCTCCTCCAATGTTGTTAGTTGTGGGGGAAGAGGTGGGGGTCCACCGCCAGTCCTCTGAACATCAATCTGGTGTCTGGAGACCACAGAACGCACCTTCTCCCGTAGGTCGTTCCACATCTTCCTGATGTCATCCCATGTTCTGGGATGCTGTCCCACTGCGTTGACCCTGTTGACAATTCGGCGCCATAGCTCCATCTTCCTTGCAATGGATGTCTGCTGCACCTGTGTTCCGAATAGCTGTGGCTCTACCCTGACGATTTCCTCCACCATGACCCTGAGCTCCTCCTTAGAGAACCTGGGGTGTCTTTGAGGTGCCATGATGTGGTGTGGGTGATGTGTGAGGTGGTGTCTGTTGTGATGTGTGAGGGGATGTGTTGGTGTGTGTTGTTTGAGGTGCGTGGATGTTGTGTAAGTGATGGCATTGTGTGTCTGTGGATGCTGGTGTTGTTTTAGGTAGTGTCTCTCTCTGGCCTGCTTTCAAATTTCTGGTAGTAAGGGTTTGTGGGTAATGTGGGTGTGTGTTTTTTAGTTGTGTGAGTGTGTGGGTGTGGTGTGTGTATGTGTATCAGGTGTGTGTATTTTGAATTGTCCAATGTGGTTATGTTTTGTTAGTGTGTGTGTACTTTTAGCGCAGCGGTGTGTACTGCCAATGGTTTACCGCGGTTGAAAGGCTGCCGCGTTGATTCATGGGTCGTGATAGTGTGGGCGTATTCTTGTTGGCGTGACGGTAGAGGTTTTGTTATCGCCAGTTTATCACTGACCTTTGGTGTGGTGGACTCGTGTGGGTGTCTGTATTGTGGTGGATTCCGAGCTGTGGGTCGTAATAGCTGTAGCGGAATTCCGCGGCCGCAGCGGTATGTTGGCAGTCTTCTGCACGGCGGTAAGTGGGATTTACTGCCTGGGTTGTAATGAGGGCCTTAATGTGTAAAAATACACCAACAGCGTTAAAAAAGAGACACAGGGGCTCAGAGGTATGTAGTTATTAGGTTTTAAGACAAAAAGTGCCTGGAAAAAGTAAATTGCTCATTGAAAACAAAAGTTTGAAGCTGAATGGGGCCTGGGAGCAAGGTATCTTTTCCGGCTGACCATGATGAAGCAGTGGTCCGTTAGAACAAGTGGGCCATCTGGGTCAAAGTTCTACCTATGATCCTAGAGTCCAATTTAGAGTTTGGCAGACTGGTTACTCTGTCACAAACACAACAGCGGAGTTTGGTCAAAGGATTTATCTTCAAACTTTTGGAAAGTCAAAATCCTCCAGCAGGACAAGGTTTCAAGCTGTAGCCGGCACAGTTGCACAAGGCCTGATGCCTTTACCACAACACCTCACTGAAACTGTTTTCAGCTTTGCAAAAAGCTCAGAGTGTGACAAACCTGTTTTTATTGCCCGGCTAGGGTGAAATCCTCCAGGTCAAGGTTCATCACTTTGTCTCAGCTCACTTTTCTCACACTGCTTGAACAGCTCATTCTGGTAATTTCTGCAACCCCTGGATTCACAGGGCAGGTTTCTGGGTGCAATTATTCACTTTCCACGTGATCTCCAGCAGAGTCCAGCACTTTTAGGTGAGCTGGCCCCTCTTGTAGTCACGGGTCCTTCTGCTTTTAGTGTCCCTGGAGCAGACAAGCTGGCCAACAAAGTGGCCCTTGGGGAGCAGTTCCAGTGCCTGGATGTCAGTGGGCAGGTGTCAAGAGTCCTTGAGTGAGTCCTCTTCTTTGAGCAGGAGTCAGATGTCTTCCTCCAGCAGTTCCTTCTTCTTCAAGTGGATTATTCCCAGTTCTAGGAATGTTCTGAGGAGGTGGCGGTAGAGATAGCAGGTTCATTTAGTGCACTTGATTGCTATTGGTAAAATTCTGCCACCCAATCCTAACTACTCTCCATCTCCTTTTGAAGCACTTCTTAGTCTTACTATAAAATTATCCAGTAGCCCCTGTTTCTTGAACCCTTCTGCCAACAGGCAGACCTGTCTTCAGCTCTTTGGCCACTCAGCTGTTTAGATGAGTTCCCCTGTGTTGGAAATGGCCTTTCTTCAGGGTCACCCCCAATCATTTTGCCTTCCTCTTTCTCTTTTTCTGACCTCATTTTTGCTGGCTTTAGGACTCTGCACACTTTACCACTGTTAATCAGTGCTAAAGTGCATATGCTCTCTCCCTAAAATATGGTAATATTGGCTCATTCCCAATTGGCTTATTTAATTTACTTGTAAGTCCCTAATCAAGTGCACTACATGTGCCCAGGGCCTGTAAATTAAATGCTACTAGTAGGGTGCAGCACTGGTTGTGCCACCCACATACGTGGCCCTCTAACCATGTCTCAGGCCAGCCATGGCAGGGCCTGTGTGTGCAGTCTCACTGCCACTTCGATTTGGCATTTAAAAGTAATTGCTAAGCCTTAAACTCCCCTTTTTCTACATGTAAGTCACCCCTACCATATGCCCTAGGTATCCCATAGGACAGGGTGCCATGTAGGTAAAAGGAAGGACAGGAACATCTGTGTTCTATATGTCCTGGTAGTGTAAAACTCCTAAATTTGTTTTACACAGCTGTAAGGTCTGCTCATTTCATAGGATAGTATTAGGGCTACCCTCATGCACTGTTTGAGTGGTAGATTCTGATCTGAAAGCAGTAACCAGGTAATATTTAGTATGGCCAGAATGGTAATAGAAATTTCTGCTTATTGGTGACGTTGGATTTAATATTGCTATTCTAGAAATGCCACTTTTAGAAAGCGAGCATTTCTATACACTCACATCCTTCTGTGCCTTACTACCTGTCTCCAATCCATGTCTGGCTGCGTTAGTTGACAGCTCCCTTGTGCATTTCACTCAGACAACCCCAAACACGGGATGCTCAGTCACACCTGCACACATCTGCATACTAAATCGGTCTTCCTGGGCTTGGAGGGTGGAGGGCCTGACACTTACATGTCAAAGGACAGTGGCCTTCCCTCACACAGTGGACTGCCAAACCCCCTACTGGGACCCTGGCAGACAGGATGGAACTGAAAGGGGACCTTGTGCACTTCTAAGCCACTCTTTGAAGTCTCCCCCACTCCAGAGGCACATTCGGGTATTTAAACCAGGTCTCTGACCCTACCAACTCAGACAATTCTTGGGAAGATATTCTGCACCAGAACCTGCAACCTGTTAAGAAAAGCTGCCTGGCTGCCCAAAGGACTCACCTAACTGCTTTGCTATAAAGGACTGAGGCCTTGCTGTTACCCTGCTGCCTTGCTGCTCTCTGGGTCTGCTGAGGAGTGCTCTCCAAGGGCTTGGATTGAGCTTACCTCCTGTTTTCTGAAGTTTCAGGGCCACAAAGACTTCATCTCTCCAAAGAACTCATTGTGCAGCGAAAAGCAACGCACAGCCTGCTGGAATCAGTGCACCGCCTGCAGCGTTATGAGAAAATCACGCTAACTGGAATGATGCAGCTCGGCTCCCAGAGTGGAGATCGACGCAGCGCCAGCGTTGTGACCAAACTTCAATGCACAACCCACTGGATCGATGCAGTGCAGAGCCAGATCGACACAGCCTGACTTCTTGCAAAGAGGAATTGATGTAGCACCTTTGGTGTGACAGAAATTTCCCTGCATCACCCCCCGGATCTATGCAACTCCTGTGACTTCGTCCTGCACCCCCCAGGATTTCTCCGCATCATCCCTGGGGCATCCAAATACCCCCAACCCAAAAGAGGATCCAAGCTTGCATGCCTTCAATCGACGCAAAGCCCTTGCTGCATTGAAAATTATCGATGCATCGTCTGTGTGCGCCCGCAGAAACCGAAGCTCACCTCCCGTTTTCCACGCATCTCCTCCTCTGCGGTTCCTTGCAGATAATTTAGACGCAAACCAGGTACTTTGTGCCTGCAAGAGACACTTATTGCTTTTTAAGAACTAAAGACTTTTTATCATTTTCCAAAATTATATTTCAATGTGTACTTTCGACCTGCATTTAATCAGATAAATATTCTATATTTTTCTAAACCTGTGTAGTGTATTTTTGTGGTGCTTCTACTGTGTTATTGCATGATTTATTGCACAAATACTTTATACATTACCTTCTAAGTTAAGCCTTACTGCTTAGTGCCAAGCTACCAAAGGGTGGGCACAGGATAATTTAGATTGTGTGTGACTTACCCTTACTAGTGAGAGGGCCCTTGCTTGGAGAGGGGGTAACCTGACAGTCAACCAAAGGCTCCATTTCTAACACCCTGCCACGTGCAGGCTTCAAACTAGCTCTCTTGCCACTTACATCACTGCAGCTTAGCTTTTAAGAAGGGCCCTGGGAAATAGTATGAGAATCCCTTCCTAGCATCTTCAAGTCAAAAGAGGTAATACTAAAACTGGCCTTTGTTCAGCCAACTGTTCCTATCCACTCCTAACTGATCTCTACTAAATGGTCAGCAGTTAACATTTACCAGTTATTCCTTGGCCTAGAGGCAGGGTGTTTAACTGTCCTAGCCAGGGAAGTGCATTCAAGCGCTGGATTTGTGGTGAGTGGGCTTGCCGGGTACACTTTAGGCGTGGCATCCTAATATATTTAATATATTTTTTGTAACATGACAAAGGCACTTTTCTTTCCCATATGTTACTCCAATACATTTAAATCCTAACAGGGCCAGAGCACAGTGATGCTTCAGGCACCCATATGTTTGACATTAATGTGGGTGGAGTAAATACACATTGCAACCCACATATGACATTGAGCCCTCCGTTTTATAGGTGCATAGGTAGACCTGATACCCTTAGGGTGGTCATCCCCCAACTTTTTGCCTGCCTCCCTTCATTTTTCTGACCTTGTTTTTGTTGGTTTTAGGACTCTGTGCACTTTACCACTGCTGACCAGTGCTAAAGTGCAATAGCTTTCTCCCCTAAACATGGTAACATTGGTTCCTATCCAATTGGCATTTTTAGTTTACCTATACAGCCCTAGTAAAGTGCTCCAGAGGTGCCCAGGGCCTCTGAATTAAACGCTACTAGCGGACCTGCAGCACTGATTATGCCACCCCCTTAAGTAGCCCTTAACAGTGTCTCAGGCCTGCATTGCAAAGGCTGTGTGTGCAGTTTCACTGCCACTTTGACTTTGCATTAAAACTACTTGCCAAGCCTTAACCTCCCCTTTTTCTACATAGACGTCACCCTCAAGGTAGGCCCTAGGTTACCCATAGGGCAGGGTAAATTTGTTTCTCACTACTGTGAGGCCTGCTCCTCTCATAGGCCAGCATTAGAACTGCCCTTTTGTACTTTTAAGTGGTAGATTCTAATCTGAAAGGAGTAGCCCTGTCGGGTTTGGAATGGCCAGAATGGTAATAGAAAATCCTGCTTACCGGTGAAATTAGATTTAATATTACTATTTTAGATATGCCACTTTTATGGGTATTTTTCTGCACTTACTGCTTTCTGTGCCTTACAGTCTGTCTCCAATACACGTCTAGGGTGTGCTGGTGGACAGCTTCCCTTGTGGATCCCAACCAGACAGCCATAAACAGGACACTGAGCCACATCTGCATTCATCTGCATACTGGATGGGTCTCCATGGGGAGGAAGGTTGAAGGGGCTCTCGCACTTCAAAGGCCAGCAGCCTGACCCCACACAAAGGACTGATAACCCCCCACAGGGATCCTGGCAGACAGAGCTGGGTTGAAAGGGGACCTTATGCACTGCAAAACCACTCTTTTAAGTTTTCCCCACTTCAAAGGCATTATTGGGTATATATACTGAGTCCCTCCAAAATCAGTCACTTCTGGATCTACTATTGGAGTCTGCCAGAGGGACTTCCATGGCTGCGCAAAGGAGTCAAATGGACTGCTTTGCTGGAAGAACTGCTGCCCTGCTTGTTGCCCTGCTCCCTGCTGGTCGCTGGTTTTGCTGGAAGGACTCTACCTTCTGCACAGGTGCTCTACAAAGGCTTGGATTGAGCTTGCCTCTAGTTCTGCAGTCCCAGGGCTATAAAGACTTCACCAAAGACAAGAAGATCCCTGTGTGTAGGAAAATTGATGCACCGCCTGCAGGAATCGGCACATTGCCTGCCTTGTAGCTGAAAAATAGCCCCATTGCCTACTGGATTGATGAAGCATCTGCTTCTTCTTCCCAACATGTCAACGATTTTCACTGCATCGTCCCTGGGCTTCAAAATATCACTGCATTGCAGTGAGGAACTAAGGCTACGCTCCTGGAAATCGACGCATAACCTTGCCGTGTGAAAAGAAATAACAAATCGCCTGTGCTGCGCAAGAAAATCCAACACAGCGCCCTATTTTTCAATGCATTTCCTACCCTGCAGCCCCGTGCATCATTATTTTTGACGCATCCCAGGTAATGCGTGTTGCAAGGATACAACTGCTGATTCTTAAGAATTGAGACTCATTTAAACCTTTAAAAAGTAAAGTTTTGACTTGCGCATATTGGATTTTTGTCGTTTGGTCTTATTTTATTCAGATAAATAGTATCTATTTTTCTAAACTAGTGTGGAGTACTTTTTGTGGTGATTATACTGTGTTACTGTATGAGTTATTGCACAAATACTTTACACATTGCCTTCCACATTAAGCCTGCCTGCTCTCTGCCAAACTGCCAGGGGGTGAACACAGGATAATTTAGGTTGTGTAGTGACTTACCCTAACTATGATTGTCGTCCCTACTTGTACAAGGGTGTACTTCTGCCAACTAGAGACCCAATAGCTAACATGTGGGTTAGGCACTATCTTCAACGGACTAATAGGGAAGTAAAGTAGGCCGAACAGGGAGATTCAATTCACAACATGTGTTTTAGGAAGGAAGCACAGACGATTTACCATTAGTAAGCAGTCATGAAGCACAATTCAAAAGCCAGCAAATTCAGTCAGGAACAAATAGGTGACCATACAAACTGATGCCAATACCTACACTCTAGAACACCTATATTGATCTGTCTTCCCTTTTTTACATGTTTCAAAATTAATTTTCAAACTGAACACTGTGATAGGTAGCCAGTCCAGATTTTGGTCATCCATAATATTTGTCTCTGCTTATAAATACAACCAATCATATCCCATAGAATAGGACTTTAAAAAATGACCATTGAACCTTTTCTTAATAATTTCCATTATTTGTCCAGAGTTTGACTAGTAACAGAGTATAAACGTTGAAATCTTTCTTCGAAGCACTGCACCAGTGTGGTCAAATGCTACAGTTGCCGAACACAAAGACTGTCCACACGAGGTTCCACCTATACTTCCTCTATCTTGAACTTCCTCTTACAGGTTCTGTTCCATCCCCTCTTTCACTGTGTCATTGTTTGTTTGTGTTTCTCTTCCTCCTCTATCTTTTGCCTTTATCTACCTTTCTCTCTTTCCTTGGGTCAATGTGAGATATGGAATGGTAAGCACCAGTCCATCACATCCTCCAACAAATAAAAATGGCAGACCTGCAGGAACATTTCTTTCCCTAGATTGCCACCACCTAAGATTAGTGGCCTGCATGTGCTTGCCGGGATTAATGTGTGCATTGTGAATGTATGTGGTATTGGTATACTGCAAAACTAACAAAAATTCAGAGGAGATCTATACTGTATCGAAGCAAAGGTACAGTCAACAAATACATAAAGAAAGGGCTGGGTCGTAGCTGCATTGTGATGTGTTGTTATTTTGAGAGGTGTGCCTTTCCTAAATTGGAGCATGGTTGGGACGGTCCAGATGGATACAGGCATGTTGTTTCAGATTGCCTGTTGTCTTATTTCTTATTTATTTTATACTTTTTTACGTTCAGTCTGATGATGTCCTTGATGCTGGAGTGGCCAGATTGGTGTGTGTGCTGGTTTGTGACTAGGTCTGTGTGTTATTTCAATCACACTGGAATAATGAAAAAAATATTGGTAATTCAGCATACTCTTTGGCACAGAATTACCAATAATAACACAATTACACTCTCTCACTAAATTAAGAGTCAATTGAGGGAAAAATACTACTCCGAGAAGTTATTTGCACTGTTGTTTGTGTTTTGTTGCCTTTTAGCCCTATTCATGTTGTGTTGCATGTATTACCGTTTCTACGTGCAAAATGCATCTTCATGTCCATTTTGGAGGCAATGGGGCATTTTTTGCGCTAAAGAAATTGTGTTAAACGCAGAATTACTCTTCTCGCCTAATTCCACTTTATCTCGTGGATTTTTCAGGTCATGCTACTTGATTATGCTACATGGAATTACGGGAGTTATGCCCACCCCTAGTTGTGATGGCTTTGTAATGTTGTGGCTAGTATGCAGGCCGGCAAGGAGAGCCAGTTGAGTTCAATCTGGATGGGGGTAGTATGATTATGTTTCTTCAAGCCATTGATAAGATGGGTGCAGCATAAGGGTGTCCTTAATGAAGGTCAATGTGGAGCCTGTGAAATACTGTGGCAGGGCACTGCCACCCTTCAGATGCAAAAATACAAGGGTTTATACAGCAGATCTTATGTCTCCTTCTGGAAGGAACAGTTTAATTTTCTTTTTCTGAAAGAGCTGGTATGAGGCTGTCTTTGTTTTCTCAGCAATGCCCTTCTTTATTGTGAGGTTTATAGTCAAATTTGGGGTTTGAGGCAATCAATATTCATGACTTTGACCCAGATTTAGTCATTGCTTGGTATTCTTCTCTTGTTTCAGAAAAGCTGCTGTACTGAGCTTTGTGTGTATATTTATCGAACAGCTTCAGGAGCGTTCTCGCTTTAGGCTCTGTGCTCGTGCACGCGTATTTCTTTAATGTACCTCTATGTGTTGTGCCATTTTGAGGTCAGGCACCTACGCATGAATAATTTATCTACGTTTGTGAATGCATCATCTTGATGTCAGGTAACTACTCAAGTGCCAATTCTAGCTGGGTGTTTGATCGATGATGCGCACACCTGTGTATCACAAGTCAGTTTACAACTACAAGGAACTTATACCAGTAATGCTCACACCATATATGTCATTACATATTGACACATAACATATTTTACTCTACACATAATTGATAGTGGTTTAAAATGTGTTAGTTTTGGCATGCCTGTGATTCTACAGTTGAGTGTTAGACTTCCCAATTGATTGAGATTTCTTCAGATATTAAGGTAACATCTCCAGTTCCTTTTCTTCCTAGAGCAGGTGAACCAGCAATGAAATGGGCTGATTGGAAAGACTATTTCCTAAATTACATTGTCACTACTAAGGATGAAATCGGAGAAAATGTTCGAGTGTCAGAAGAAAACAAATACCATTACATAGTTTAGGACCTGAAGGATTAAGAGTTTTTACACACATGGAAAAGAAAACAAGTGATGATCCTGATGTGTTCAAACATGCATTGGAAGATTTAGATGCATATTATCAACCTATCATTCATGAAGCAATTGACAGATTCAATTTATTTAACACAAACAAGGCAAGGATGAAACAGTTGAAGAATATGTGTCTGCCCTTCTCAAGTTAGCAATTGTTTGCAAGTTTGGAAAATTACATAACAAAATTATTTGTGATCAAATTATAATGTATTCTAATAATGCCAGTGTCCAAGAAAAGTTATGGGTAAGTGGAGACACTCCCATGAATGAAATAATTGCTGTAGTAAAGAAGGCAGAACTATTGAAGCGTTGTGCCAAGGCAGCTTTAAGCAATGGAAAGAGGTGGAATCTGTATGTAAAGTTATAAACGAGGAGAAGAAATCTGATAACACAGAGTTCTGTGCAAACACAAGGACTGAGGAAATATCTGCAGGAGAAGAATACTGTGTGTTTCAGATGTGGGAAAAAAGGACACCTTGCTAGAGATAATAGTTGCCTGGCAATTAAATCCGAATGTTCATATTGCGGTATTACAGGACATTTTGCAAACGTTTGTAGGGAAAAAGTCAATAATTCAATGGTTAAGCATGTTGAGGATGAACAAGAATATCCAGTAGATGTCAATGAATCAGGGGAGGAGGATTTTATTTTATGTATTGAGGACACCGTGTTAGGAATTAACAAGATGAAAAAGAAATCAGTGCGTGAAATGGAAATTGGTGCTGTACAGCTACATATGGTAACTGATTCAGGGTCACCTTATACTGTTATTTGTAAAGATGTCTGGGAAGAAAAAGTTGCACACTTGCTGGGAAATGATTTACGTCCTTCCAGTGTATTCCCAGCTAGGTTTACAGGAGAGAAGATACCTATGTTGGAATGTAAAAGTTTAACATTTGTGTTCAAAGGGAGGAGAACACAAGGAACACTCTTTGAGCAAATTAAGGGCCCTCTCTCTTAGGGTGGATAGACCAGGAAGCAATGGGCGTCATACTCAATCCCAGTATTAATATACAAGTGTTATCACTAGAAGAACCAAGGAAATTGCTAGAATTAGAGATATTAAAGAAATGTCCTCATGTATTTTCAGGTAATGTGAGCAAACTATTGAAATTTAAACATAAAATAGTGGTAAAGGAAGGAGCTCCTCCAGTGTGCCACAAAGTGAGGAACATCCCTATGAAGGTCAAAGAAGCCATTATGCAAGAATCAGAGAGGTTGGAAAGTAGTGGCATTATAGAACCTATAGAGTGCTGAATGGTTGGCACCCTTGGTTGCAGCTCATAATCTAATGGACAAATTAGGCTATGTGTTGATTTAAGAGAGCTGACAAAACACAGTTGTGGATAGGTTTCCACTTCCCAAGATAGAAGAATTACTAGCAAAATCTAAAGGTTACCAGTGGTTTTCTAGCATATACTTAAAGTCAGCCTACTATCAAATTCCCTTAAGCCACTCTAGTAAACAATTATTAGCATCCTTTAAAACACCTTTTGGGTGTTATAGATTTGTTTGTATGCCGTTTGGACTTATATCCGCTGCTGTTGTTTTCCAATGGTTAATGCACAAGATATTTTTTTACATAGGAGGTCTTTCCAGGATGATATACTCATTATGGGGAAGGACAAGAAAGAACATGATGCAAGACTGATGCTAGTTATGGAAAGGCTTGCTACTAATGGGTTGACTGCTGAACTCAGAAAGTGTAAATATGCTATGGAATGTGTCACATACCTAGGGCACATGGTTGGTAGGAATGGTATTCTTCCAAAAGAAAGTATTTTGTCTGCAATCAGGGAGGCCACTACTCCTGTATCTAAGGATGAAGTGAGGTATTTCTTAGGATTAGTAGCATTTTGTGCAAAATTTGTTAAACATTTCACTAATACTCAGAGGAAGAGAACCTTTCGCCAAAGATAATAGAGCTAGGATGAACTTAAAGATTCAGAGCAAGTGGTGTCCTGATATGGTCAAAAGCAATATTTCAAAGGCGCAAAAAATTTACAAGTAACATTATGATCAAAGCCGCAAAAAAAGAGGTTAAGTTGTCACCTGGAGATTGGGTGAAGGTGAAGTTGGGTTGGAAAACAAAAAGGGGAACAGTAAGTTTTTCGATCCTCTTCAAGTGAAAAAGATTTTTACATGTTCAGCTTTATTGAGTGATGGAAAAGTGTGGCACATGGGCAGGTTGGCGAAATGCAATAAAATGTTAATGTGGAAATCTGAGGAGGAATTGCATAATGAGACAACTAGCTATGATTGGTTGTGGCCAGAGGCTGTGTGCAATAATGAGAGTATAACGAGAGTCACTGTATCTAAATCGGTGTAATTCCATCACTCTCCTTTTATCTCTTTTTGACTCTCTCTACGCTATCACTGGGGAAGATCTTTATTACCCAAACATACTCTTGTGTAATTCTAGAATATAGGATATCATGCATTTCATATAATTGTTGGTGGCTATACTTTTTGTGTAATGTGTCCTTCCATGTGAGACTGCTTCAATAAGAAAATGTCTAGTGGGAGCTGTGAAAATTATATGTGCCATTGAGTCACAATATTCTCTGTTAGGCTTCTACCCAATTCTCTGCTCAAACAGATATCCCACTGGTACTTCATGTGACTTTTGTTTGTGAGGTTTGAACTTGTGTTAAATTTTCACAAGCATTATCAGGCAATGGTTTTCACTTTGTCGCGCCCTCGAGAGAACCTGGAGCAAGGACCACACCGCTGACAACATGACCGCCCTCAAGAACGCGACCCGCGAACACCACCACCTGATCCGCGCAGCCAAAAGGAATTTCTTCACCGACAGACTGGACAAAAACAGCCACAACAGCAGAGAACTTTTCAGCATCGTTAAAGAGTTCTCCACCCCCAACGCCAATGCCAACGCCGTCACGCCCTCACAAGACCTGTGCAACTCCCTCGCCACATTCTTCCATCGCAAGATCACCGACCTCCACGACAGCTTCGGACACCAGACCCAACCAAGCATCACCGAACCCACACCCCCGACCATCACCCTCATCGCCTGGACCCACATCAACACTGAAGAAAACCACCATGAACTCTATCCACTCCGGCACCCCATCGGACCCCTGCCCTCACTTCATCTTCAATAAAGCCGACGACATCATCGCCCCGCACCTCCAGGCCATCATCAACTCTTCATTTTCTTCTGCTACCTTCCCCGAAAGCTGGAAACCCGCCGAAGTCAACGCCCTACTAAAGAAACCTACGGCTGACCCAAGCGACCTGAAAAACTTCCGCCCCATCTCGCTCCTCCCCTTCCCTTCCCTGCCAAGGTAATAGAGAAGACCGTCAACAAACAGCTTACCAACTTCCTGGAAGACAACAACCTTCTCGACCCTTCACAAACCGGATTCCGAACCAACCACAGCACTGAAACCGCCCTCATCTCAGTCACAGACGACATCAGAACCCTGATGGACAACGGTGAAACAGTCGCCCTCATCCTCCTCGACCTCTCGGCTGCCTTCGACACCGTCTGTCACCGCACCCTAATAACCCGCCTCCGCTCCACCGGGATCCAAGGCCAGGCCCTGGACTGGATCGCCTCCTTCCTCTCAAACCGCTCTCAAAGAGTTTACCTCCCACCTTTTTGCTCAGACCCCACCAAGATCATCTGCGGCGTACCTCAAGGCTCCTCGCTCAGCCCGACACTCTTCAATGTCTACATGAGCCCCCTCGCCGACATCGTACTCAAGCACAACATCATCATCACCTCCTACGCCGACGACACCCAACTTATACTCTCCCTCACCAAGGACCCCGCCAGCGCTAAGACCAACCTACAAGACGGCATGAAGGACGTCGCAGATTGGATGAGGCTCAGCCGCCTAAAGCTGAACTCGGACAAAACGGAAGTCCTCATCCTCGGCAACACCCCGACCGCATGGGATGATTCCTGGTGGCCCACGGCCCTTGGCACCGCACCGACCCCTTCAGACCACGCCCGCAACCTCGGCTTCATCTTGGACCCTCTTCTCACCATGACCAAACAAGTCAACGCCGTGTCCTCCGCCTGCTTCCTCACCCTCCGCATGCTCCGGAAGATCTTCCGCTGGATCTCCGCCGACACCAGAAAAACCGTGACCCACGCCCTCGTCACGAGCCGCCTGGACTACGGCAACACCCTCTATGCTGGGACCACCGCTAAACTCCAAAAACGCCTGCAAAGTATTCAAAACGCCTCGGCCCGCCTCATCCTCGACGTACCCCGCAATAGCCACATCTCCGCACACTTGAGACACCTGCATTGGCTCCCAGTCAGCAAAAGGATCACCTTCCGACTTCTCACCCACGCACACAAAGCCCTCCACCACAAGGGACCGGAATACCTCAACCGTCGCCTCAGCTTCTACGCCCCCACCCGTCTCCTCCGTTCCTCTGGCCTCACGCTCGCTGCCGTCCCTCGCATCCGCCGCTCCACGGCGGGTGGGAGGTCCTTCTCCTACCTGGCAGCCAAGACCTGGAACACCCTCCCCACCAGCCTCAGGACCACCCAGGACCACTCCGCATTCCGGAGACTCCTCAAGACCTGGCTTTTCGAGCAGCAGTAACCCCCCTCCCCCCTAGCGCCTTGAGACCCGCACGGGTGAGTAGCGTGCTTTATAAATGTTAATGATTTGATTTGATTTGAATACATGCAATTTCACACACTTTTTGTTTGAAGACATAATTTATAAAAATGCCCATTCATATTTGTCAATTTCTTCACACAGTGTCATATTACGGATTTTAAGAGCTCTAGGAAAGGTATTTGCAGGCCCCCGTTTCCAACTACTTAGTATTGTGTTCTCTATTCTCTATTATTTTGAGTAAGCATCATGCCAAGCAGTCTTGAATAATATGTTAAATTGTTGGGAATTGGGTCACACAGAAACAGTCAAAATATGTATTGTGTAGGACCTCAAAATCCTTAAGATGGCACTGGGTAGGGAAAGACAGAGGGGCCTGATTTAGAACTTGGGAAAGGGGAAAACTCAGTCACAAACGTATTATGATCCCATTATTTGCATTTTCTACAGGGATTGTAATATGGTGGACGGGATAGTCCTCACGTTTGTGACAAAGTATTCCATCCCCCAAGTTCTAAAACAGGTCAAGAGTCTGAGCTAGATATTGGCAGACAGAGGAAATATTTTGAGATATACCAATGGAGAAATAGAGGTGCTATAGAAAGAAAAATCACTTTCTTAGGGGGCCCTTGGGCTCTGGGAATCCTGTGCAATTGCCCATTTTGCTTTTCCTTAAAACATCTCTGGATTCATAAACCCATGACCCCCCCCCCCCACTGAGAGACATCTTCCATGAAAATTAAGGCCCAAATTTATATTTTTGACGCAAAACTGCACAAACGCAGTTTTGCATCAAAAAGCTTAGTGTTGGCTAGCGCCATTTTAATATGTCCCTCTGCACCTGGGTGTCTTATTTATACCATGACACACAATGGCGCTAAAAATGGTTAGAGTCAAATTTTTTGACGATACCCATTGTGCCTTGTCGTAAGGCAAACTTACATTAACACTGCAAAAATGACTAATCTGTTTTACGGCATGTAAATTTGTCACAAAACGGATATGCACTATTTTTAACCGGATTAGCATCAACTTCAGATGCTACTGCAGAAAACAGTGCAAAGGAGAGGTAAAATGGACCCAGAAAGCCAGGAGAGACCCCAGGGTGACCCCATTCAACCAAAAACCATCCAGGAGGACACACACATATCCCAGGGGAGGGAGAAGAAAAATAGAAAGTATTGTTTAAGTGCAGAGGAGCATGAAATACTTGTGAGAGAGGTGATGGAACACCAACATCAACTCTTTGTCACATCCAAAGTGCGAATTGGCAGGAGGGAGGCAATATGGCAACAGAGAGTTGACAAGATTAACAGTGTGGCAGAGGTGAGGAGAACCGTAACTGAGTGCAAGAAACGCCTTCATGATTGCAAGCAAAGGACAAAGGAAAAAATGGCGAGGAACAGGAAGGCAGCACTGCAAACTGGAGGTGGTGTCCAGCACCACAAGAGGACCTGGACGAGCTGGAGGAGATGGTTGCAGCGCTCATCCCGGAGGAAGTGGTCACTGGAATCGCAGGACAGGACAGTGCAGACTACCAAGAAACACCAGAAATACAGGATAAGTTGCACAGGGGAAATTAATGCTAAATTGTCAAGTGCAAGAAGGGGAAGGCACATAGGACACACTCAATGCATGTTAAAGGAGCGCAGAGGGACATATTACACATGAAGCAAGTAATACCATGCAGACATAAGCTACACATGTACATATGCCTTGGTAGTGCCATGCACCACAACACATACACAACCATGACATATGTCAATCATCAGGGCTAAATATCTACATGTACACATCCAGCACATAGGATGGAAGGCATGTCTAATGACTGTGCTTCTAGTTGTGTCATCACAACATCCCTTGCACATAGTCAAATAAACCCTACCAGCCTGATCAAGACATCAAAGACTAGGAAGTCAGTCAATACATTCCTGGGGTTACGTCATGGTTGTGTCCCTTGCAGTAACTCCTTGCAACTGTCTCGCCTCTATGCACAAACACCTGTGTGCCACATCTTACAGCACACAATTCATTGCAACCATTCCCAACAGTACCCAGACATGTGCGGGTGGCACCACCAACCCACACATTAACAGCACATCCACATAAGGCTGCCACCACTCCAACTTGCAGTAAGGATGCCCCCTGGGTACAGGTAAAAATAATCTGGGCAAGCACTGGGGTAATAGCAGGGTTGTCCTGTATCACTGGAAACATGCTGCTACCCAGAACAACTAAACTGGTGTAGTGTGGAGCCACATATTTTGATGCTGACCAGAACTGTGCCACTACAGAAAATAAGTACCATAGATTGCAAACTGTAGGTCACAACAAATACAGGCTGAGCCCACAACTACTCTGACACAACCATGTGAGACACATAGGAATGGGAAAAGAACCACACACATACGACACATGGGGTATGAATGTGAACATAATGGTGTACAATTTCACATTGACGGGCAGGGGGTGGTGCATGGGCAAGTTTGGTGTTAGTAAGACTGCCAGCGCAGTGTACCCTTTGCGGTAGGCAGTATGGGTCACACGTTGGGATGTGGGTGGAAATCTGTCTTCTCATGGTAGCTCTGTGGGGCACTTAGCACAACATTGCTGATGGATCAAAATGAGTCTGTACCAGCCGGGGGGTGCATTGGGTGTGACAGGACATACCGCTCTTGGCAGTGGAAAGGTCAAAGGGGCAGGGCATTTGTCCCCCTGCACTGCCTATGCCAGGTGCATGAGCTGTGCAGGGGCACCCAGAGCCACACCACACCACATCACCACCAACCTTTGCATGAGGGTTTCACCACCATGCAAAGGCTGGTGAAAAAGTAGGAACATACCTGGATGGTATGGCTGATCGTAATACTGTTCTGGTGTCACAAGACAGGTGGCATTGCAGGGTCTGTAAGCTGCCGAAAACCTGCCAGTGCCAAGCCATTGGCACATGGAGCATTCCCCATGGACAAAATATGCCACTACCACCTGCGCTATTGGGGATGGTCATATAGACCATGGCAGTCAGGTGGTTATAGGACTGCCGGACTTGTACGGAGGGTCCATGTGTGCACCGGTATGACTATCTACAAAATCACCATCAAAATAGCTCGAGGCCCACTCCTACGTCCATCTCCAGTTAACTGGCTATGTCCATCAACTAATTTACCATCAAGTACTGTCATATAGAAAATGATGTTCACAGCAACAAATGATACCCATGCTGGCCATCCCTGGGTCCACCCCTGTGCCTGTGTCAGTTTAGCTGCACTGCCTCTATGCTGCATCTCTTGCATAATAGTGCAAGAGTGGCTGCATTGAGGGGGAGATCATAGTTGTGTAGGAAGGAACACCTTCCAGCACAGGCAGAAGATGAAATGAAAATCTGCTAGGTCCATGTGTGCTATGCAATGTAGCACACATACACATACATCAACATGAGAAGCTATCAAAGGAAACAACAGCATAGTGTCTTGGCAATGCCATCCCTGGGGTGGTGTAAGGTATTATTACCACCCAGGTGTATGTGAAACATGAAAGACTGGGACATGAGTTTATTTCAATGTGCGTTGTTGTGGCATGGCCACTGCAACACCCATTGCAAGGCCCTACCATGCAAATGGATGCATAGGGAGAGTTGACAATAACAAGTTGGTATCAAGCCAACAAAAGGATTTACATCACACCAAGTAGATAAGACGCAGCCTATTGCGCCAACTGAGCTTACCCTCATGTGACACTCAGGTTGGACACAGGGCTGATAGACAGCAACCATGATGTAAAGGAACAATGTTTGGGAAGTAAGATGACAATGAGCCTCCAATATTAAGTCAGTGACGTGACATGTCACCTGCCACAACACAGAAAGATTGATTTTATTACATCTCATTGCAGAGGATGATGGCTCTCCTGCTGATCTGCCTCTCCTGCAGTACCTGGATGACCTGGATGAGCAGCTGACAACCATCAGCCAAGAGATCATCCAAGAAATCATGGTATCCCTCCAGACACCACCGCCAGTCGCAAGGAGGACAAATAATTTAGCAGCCATCCCAGATGCTCAACCCAACACCCCAGTTGCATGACCTGCCACCACCAACACAGCTGAGGACTCAGAGGACCCACGGATTTGCTTTGAGAGGACAGTGGTAGGAGTCCAGTAGGAGCTGGCTAAGCAGGTGCAGGTAGGGATGGAGACTTTGGCAGCCAGCCTGGAGGGTATGCGCATGTGCCTCGTTACGGCCAGTGAACATACGGCAGCCAAACAAGACACACACTCCCCACTGCATGGAGTCTAGCAGTGTCTGAGGGACATAGCTGCTGCCATGAGGGAGAGGACACACCAACTGGCCTCCCAAACTGGCAGCAGCATGCTTGAGAACAAGATGGACTTCATGCAGCTCGAACTGGTCTCCCTCAGGGCAGACATGGATGTCTACCACTGGGATTTGCTGCTATCCTGAAAAATCAGCAGCTCCTCCTTGCTGCAGTGATGCCATATGTTGTTCCACAAATGGCAGCTGCCGGGAATTAGGATTCCACATCTCTAACCACTGAAGTGTGTGTGGCCCCCTCTACCTCCCTGCCGCCACCATCAAGAACAGAGGAGATACCTCATTTATCGGAGGATGAAGATGTGGAACAGATCATCTTCACTCGTAAGAGTTCCTGGTAGCACCAGCCCATGCCACATGGGCAGTGTTTTCCTTTGATCTGTGCTTGAGATCATGCCAGTGTTAGCACAGTTGGAGATGTGCGCACTTCACCCACACACTGTTGACCTGTCTGCTATGGACTTTCATTATCTCTCACTTACCAATTGGCAATTATGATTCCTCTGCACTGAACAACACTTCACCCAAAACATGTTCCATGACATGTCCCTCAACCTTGGACTTGTGTGTTGTCACGATTGTATGGATTTCACAACACTTGCAAATAAACACCACATACACAAAAAGCATGTCTTTGTGTGTTGTGAGCAATCTACTACGCTTAGTAATTGTGATGAGTGTAACCATGTCATTGGTCATGGAGTGTCAAGACTGTGAGGGCACATACCTACACACAAGGTCCTAACATGACAAATGGTAATGCTAGTCTCATCCCCTACAAGCAATTCAATGAGTGTGTCACAAATGAAGAACACATGTATGCTTCACTCACTACATACGGCAGGAATGGCTGTGAAACAGTTCTAGGGCAATATCATCAACACATTGGTGTTATACAGAGGAACCTAACCTCATTAATGATTGCCACCGGTCAGGTTTGCAGGATAGTGTTCATATTTAGGCTGTTGTCAGATGTGCCACAGTTTCCAACATTCCTAAACCTGACCCCAACATTGACAGCTGAAGTACTACACCTACCTCTCCAAAGCAAAATAAACATAGTCACCTTGAGTGGCGGGTGCACTGGATGGAAGATGCATGGACAAGTAGATGTGTTGTTGCTGCCAATGTGACAGCTCAGTTGTCAATAGGTGATGCACATGTCAAGAGAGATAATCGGAGGCAGGACGGAATCCCTAGGCCAACACACAGTTTGCACTGTGCACTCATGGAATGACCCTGAAACACAAGCATATAACACAAAATGTATAAGAGTATGCAAACATGTTTATTATAAATTTAACTAAACTAAAAATATTTAACCCCTTTGCTGCCAGGCCTTTTCCCCTCCTGTGCTGAGCCTTTTTTTGGCTATTTGGGGCAGTTTACGCTTAGGCCCTCATAACTTTTTGTTCACATAAGCTACCCACACCAAATTTATGTCCTTTTTTCCAACACATCCTAGGGATTCTAGAGGTACCCAGCCTTTGTGGGTTCACCTGAAGGAGACCAAGAAATCAGCCAAAATACAGCACAAATTTCATTTTTGTCAAAACAATTGGAAAAAAGGGCTGCAGAAGAAGGCTCGTGGTTTTTTCCCTGAAAATGGCATCAACAAAAGGTTTACGGTAGTAAAATCACCATCTTCCCGGCTTTCAGGAACAGACACACTTGAATTAGAAAACCTAATTTTTCAACATAATTTTGACATTTTACTGGGACATACCCCATTTTTACTATTTTTTGTGCTTTCAGCATCCTTCCAGTTAGTGACAGAAATGGGTAAGAAACAAATGCTGGATCCCAGAAAGCTAAGCATTTCTGAAAAGTAGACAAAATTCTGCATTCAGCAAGGGGTCATTTGTGTAGATCCTACAAGTGTTTCCTACAGAAAATAACAACTTAAATAAAAGAATATTGAAATTGAGGTAAAAAAACAAACATTTTTCTCCATGTTTTACTCTGTAACTTTTTTCTACGATGTCAGATTTTTTAAAGCAATATACCTTTACATCAGCTGGACTCTTCGGGTTGCGGGGATATATAGGGCTTGTAGATTCATCTAGAACCCTAGGTACCCAGAGCCAATAAATGACCTGCACCTTGCAATGGGTTTTCATTCTATACCGGGTATACAGCAATTCATTTGCTGAAACATAAAAAGTGAAAAATAGGTATCAAGAAAACCTTTGTATTTAAAAAATGGCCACAAGATAAGGTGTTCAGGAGCAGTGGTCATTTGCACACCTCTGAATTCCGGGATGCCCATACTAGCATGTGAATTATAGGCCATTTCTCAAATAGACGTCTTTTTTACACACTGTCTTACATTTGCAAGGAAAAAATGTAGAGAAAGACAAGGGGCAATAACACTTGTTTTGCTATTCTGTGTTCCCCTATGTCTCCCAATAACAATGGTACCTCACTTGCATGGGTAGGCCTTGCGCCCGCGACAGGAACTGCCACAAAACACAACGTGGACACATCACATTTTCACAAGGAAAACAGAGCTGTTTTTTTGCAAAGTGGCTAGCTGTGGATTTTGGCCTCTAGCTCAGCCAGCACCTAGGGAAACCTAGCAAACCTGCGCAGTTTTGAAAACTAGAAACCTAGGGGAATCCAAGATGGGGTGACTCGTCGGGCTCTGACCAGGGTCTGTTACCCAGAATCCTTTGCAAACCTCAAAATTTGGCTAAAAAAACACATGTTCCTCACATTTCTGTGGCAGAAAGTTCTGGAATCTGAGAGGAGCAACAAATTTCATTCCACCCAGCGTTCCCCCAAGTCTCCCGATAAAAATGGCACCTCACTTGTGCGGGTAGGCCTAGCGCCCGCGTCAGGAAACGTCCCAAAGCGCAACGTGGACACATCCAAATATTTGGAAGAAAACAGAGGTGTTTTTTGCGAAGTGCCTTCCTGTAGATTTTGGCCTCTAGCTCAGCCGGCACCTAGGGAAACCTACCAAACCTGTGCATTTCTGAAAATTAGAGACCTAGGGGAATCCAAGAAGGGGTGACTTGCGAGGCTCGGACCAGGTTCTGTTACCCAGAATCCTTTGCAAACCTCAAAATTTGGCTAAAAAAACACATGTTCCTCACATTTCTGTGGCAGAAAGTTCTGGAATCTGAGAGGAGCCACAAATTTCCTTCCACCCAGCGTTCCCCAAAGTCTCCCGATAAAATTGATACCTCACTTGTGTGGGTAGGCCTAGCGCCCGCGACAGGAAACGCCCCAAAGCGCAACGTGGACACTTCACATTTTCACAAGGAAAACAGAGGTGTTTTTTGCGAAGTGCCTACCTGTAGATTTTGGCCTCTAGCTCAGCCGGCACCTAGGGAAACCTACCAAACCTGTGCATTTCTAAAAACTAGAGACCTATGGGAATCCAAGGAGGGGTGACTTGCGGGGCTCGGACCAGGTTCTGTTACCCAGAATCCTTTGCAAACCTCAAAATTTGGCTAAAAAAACACATATTCCTCAAATTTCTGTGGCAGAAAGTTCTGGAATCTGAGAGGAGCAACAAATTTCCTTCCACCCAGCATTCCCCCAAGTCTCCCGATAAAAATGGCACCTCACTTGTGCGGGTAGGCCTAGCGCCCGCGTCAGGAAACGTCCCAAAGCGCAACGTGGACACATCCAAATATTTGGAAGAAAACAGAGGTGTTTTTTGCGAAGTGCCTTCCTGTAGATTTTGGCCTCTAGCTCAGCCGGCACCTAGGGAAACCTACCAAACCTGTGCATTTCTGAAAACTAGAGACCTAGGGGAATCCAAGGAGGGGTGACTTGCGGGGCTCGGACCAGGTTCTGTTACCCAGAATCCTTTGCAAACTTAAAAATTTGGCTAAAAAAACACATGTTCCTCACATTTCTGTGGCAGAAAGTTCTGGAATCTGAGAGGAGCCACAAATTTCCTTCCACCCAGCGTTCCCCCAAGTCTCCTGATAAAAATGATACCTCACTTGTGTGGGTAGGCCTAGCGCCCGCTACAGGAAACGCCCCAAAGCGCAACGTGGACACTTCCAAATTTTTGGAAGAAAACAGAGGTGTTTTTTGCGAAGTGCCTACCTGTAGATTTTGGCCTCTAGCTCAGCCGGCACCTAGGGAAACCTACCAAACCTGTGCATTTCTGAAAACTAGAGACCTAGGGGAATCCAAGGAGGGGTGACTTGCGGGGCTCAGACCAGGTTCTGTTACCCAGAATCCTTTGCAAACCTCAAAATTTGGCTAAAAAAACACATGTTCCTCACATTTCTGTGGCAGAAAGTTCTGGAATCTGAGAGGAGCCACAAATTTCCTTCCACCCAGCGTTCCCCAAAGTCTCCCGATAAAATTGATACCTCACTTGTGTGGGTAGGCCTAGCGCCCGCGACACGAAACGCCCCAAAGCGCAACGTGGACACATCCAAATTTTTGAAAGAAAACAGAGGTGTTTTTGCGAAGGGCCTTCCTGTAGATTTTGGCCTCTAGCTCAGCCGGCACCTAGGGAAACCTACCAAACCTGTGCATTTCTGAAAACTAGAGACCTAGGGGAATCCAAGGAGGGGTGACTTGCGGGGCTCGGACCAGGTTCTGTTACCCAGAATCCTTTGCAAACTTAAAAATTTGGCTAAAAAAACACATGTTCCTCACATTTCTGTGGCAGAAAGTTCTGGAATCTGAGAGGAGCCACAAATTTCCTTCCACCCAGCGTTCCCCCAAGTCTCCTGATAAAAATGATACCTCACTTGTGTGGGTAGGCCTAGCGCCCGCTACAGGAAACGCCCCAAAGCACAACGTGGACACTTCCAAATTTTTGGAAGAAAACAGAGGTGTTTTTTGCAAAGTGCCTACCTGTAGATTTTGGCCTCTAGCTCAGCCGGCACCTAGGGAAACCTACCAAACCTGTGCATTTCTAAAAACTAGAGACCTAGGGGAATCCAAGGAGGGGTGACTTGCGGGGCTCGGACCAGGTTCTGTTACCCAGAATCCTTTGCAAACCTCAAAATTTGGCTAAAAAAACACATATTCCTCACATTTCTGTGGCAGAAAGTTCTGGAATCTGAGAGGAGCAACAAATTTCCTTCCACCCAGCGTTCCCCCAAGTCTCCCGATAAAAATGGTACCTCACTTGTGCGGGTAGGCCTAGCGCCCGCGTCAGGAAACGTCCCAAAGCGCAACGTGGACACATCCAAATATTTGGAAGAAAACAGAGGTGTTTTTTGCGAAATGCCTTCCTGTAGATTTTGGCCTCTAGCTCAGCCGGCACCTAGGGAAACCTACCAAACCTGTGCATTTCTGAAAACTAGAGACCCAGGGGAATCCAAGGAGGGGTGACTTGCGGGGCTCGGACCAGGTTCTGTTACCCAGAATCCTTTGCAAACCTCAAAATTTGGCTAAAAAAACACATGTTCCTCACATTTCTGTGGCAGAAAGTTCTGGAATCTGAGAGGAGCCACAAATTTCCTTCCACCCAGCGTTCCCCCAAGTCTCCCGATAAAAATGATACCTCACTTGTGTGGGTAGGCCTAGCGCCCGCTACAGGAAACGCCCCAAAGCGCAACGTGGACACTTCCAAATTTTTGGAAGAAAACAGAGGTGTTTTTTGCGAAGTGCCTACCTGTAGATTTTGGCCTCTAGCTCAGCCGGCACCTAGGGAAACCTACCAAACCTGTGCATTTCTGAAAACTAGAGACCTAGGGGAATCCAAGGAGGGGTGACTTGCGGGGCTCGGACCAGGTTCTGTTACCCAGAATCCTTTGCAAACTTAAAAATTTGGCTAAAAAAACACATGTTCCTCACATTTCTGTGGCAGAAAGTTCTGGAATCTGAGAGGAGCCACAAATTTCCTTCCACCCAGCGTTCCCCCAAGTCTCCTGATAAAAATGATACCTCACTTGTGTGGGTAGGCCTAGCGCCCGCTACAGGAAACGCCCCAAAGCACAACGTGGACACTTCCAAATTTTTGGAAGAAAACAGAGGTGTTTTTTGCAAAGTGCCTACCTGTAGATTTTGGCCTCTAGCTCAGCCGGCACCTAGGGAAACCTACCAAACCTGTGCATTTCTAAAAACTAGAGACCTAGGGGAATCCAAGGAGGGGTGACTTGCGGGGCTCGGACCAGGTTCTGTTACCCAGAATCCTTTGCAAACCTCAAAATTTGGCTAAAAAAACACATATTCCTCACATTTCTGTGGCAGAAAGTTCTGGAATCTGAGAGGAGCAACAAATTTCCTTCCACCCAGCGTTCCCCCAAGTCTCCCGATAAAAATGGTACCTCACTTGTGCGGGTAGGCCTAGCGCCCGCGTCAGGAAACGTCCCAAAGCGCAACGTGGACACATCCAAATATTTGGAAGAAAACAGAGGTGTTTTTTGCGAAGTGCCTTCCTGTAGATTTTGGCCTCTAGCTCAGCCGGCACCTAGGGAAACCTACCAAACCTGTGCATTTCTGAAAACTAGAGACCTAGGGGAATCCAAGGAGGGGTGACTTGCGGGGCTCGGACCAGGTTCTGTTACCCAGAATCCTTTGCAAACCTCAAAATTTGGCTAAAAAAACACATGTTCCTCACATTTCTGTGGCAGAAAGTTCTGGAATCTGAGACGAGCCACAAATTTCCTTCCACCCAGCGTTCCCCCAAGTCTCCCGATAAAAATGATACCTCACTTGTGTGGGTAGGCCTAGCGCCCGCTACAGGAAACGCCCCAAAGCGCAACGTGGACACTTCCAAATTTTTGGAAGAAAACAGAGGTGTTTTTTGCGAAGTGCCTACCTGTAGATTTTGGCCTCTAGCTCAGCCGGCACCTAGGGAAACCTACCAAACCTGTGCATTTCTGAAAACTAGAGACCTAGGGGAATCCAAGGAGGGGTGACTTGCGGGGCTCGGACCAGGTTCTGTTACCCAGAATCCTTTGCAAACTTAAAAATTTGGCTAAAAAAACACATGTTCCTCACATTTCTGTGGCAGAAAGTTCTGGAATCTGAGAGGAGCCACAAATTTCCTTCCACCCAGCGTTCCCCCAAGTCTCCTGATAAAAATGATACCTCACTTGTGTGGGTAGGCCTAGCGCCCGCTACAGGAAACGCCCCAAAGCGCAACGTGGACACTTCCAAATTTTTGGAAGAAAACAGAGGTGTTTTTTGCGAAGTGCCTACCTGTAGATTTTGGCCTCTAGCTCAGCCGGCACCTAGGGAAACCTACCAAACCTGTGCATTTCTGAAAACTAGAGACCTAGGGGAATCCAAGGAGGGGTGACTTGCGGGGCTCAGACCAGGTTCTGTTACCCAGAATCCTTTGCAAACCTCAAAATTTGGCTAAAAAAACACATGTTCCTCACATTTCTGTGGCAGAAAGTTCTGGAATCTGAGAGGAGCCACAAATTTCCTTCCACCCAGCGTTCCCCAAAGTCTCCCGATAAAATTGATACCTCACTTGTGTGGGTAGGCCTAGCGCCCGCGACAGGAAACGCCCCAAAGCGCAACGTGGACACATCCAAATTTTTGAAAGAAAACAGAGGTGTTTTTGCGAAGGGCCTTCCTGTAGATTTTGGCCTCTAGCTCAGCCGGCACCTAGGGAAACCTACCAAACCTGTGCATTTCTGAAAACTAGAGACCTAGGGGAATCCAAGGAGGGGTGACTTGCGGGGCTCGGACCAGGTTCTGTTACCCAGAATCCTTTGCAAACTTAAAAATTTGGCTAAAAAAACACATGTTCCTCACATTTCTGTGGCAGAAAGTTCTGGAATCTGAGAGGAGCCACAAATTTCCTTCCACCCAGCGTTCCCCCAAGTCTCCTGATAAAAATGATACCTCACTTGTGTGGGTAGGCCTAGCGCCCGCTACAGGAAACGCCCCAAAGCACAACGTGGACACTTCCAAATTTTTGGAAGAAAACAGAGGTGTTTTTTGCAAAGTGCCTACCTGTAGATTTTGGCCTCTAGCTCAGCCGGCACCTAGGGAAACCTACCAAACCTGTGCATTTCTAAAAACTAGAGACCTAGGGGAATCCAAGGAGGGGTGACTTGCGGGGCTCGGACCAGGTTCTGTTACCCAGAATCCTTTGCAAACCTCAAAATTTGGCTAAAAAAACACATATTCCTCACATTTCTGTGGCAGAAAGTTCTGGAATCTGAGAGGAGCAACAAATTTCCTTCCACCCAGCGTTCCCCCAAGTCTCCCGATAAAAATGGTACCTCACTTGTGCGGGTAGGCCTAGCGCCCGCGTCAGGAAACGTCCCAAAGCGCAACGTGGACACATCCAAATATTTGGAAGAAAACAGAGGTGTTTTTTGCGAAGTGCCTTCCTGTAGATTTTGGCCTCTAGCTCAGCCGGCACCTAGGGAAACCTACCAAACCTGTGCATTTCTGAAAACTAGAGACCTAGGGGAATCCAAGGAGGGGTGACTTGCGGGGCTCGGACCAGGTTCTGTTACCCAGAATCCTTTGCAAACCTCAAAATTTGGCTAAAAAAACACATGTTCCTCACATTTCTGTGGCAGAAAGTTCTGGAATCTGAGAGGAGCCACAAATTTACTTCCACCCAGCGTTCCCCCAAGTCTCCCGATAAAAATGATACCTCACTTGTGTGGGTAGGCCTAGCGCCCGCTACAGGAAACGCCCCAAAGCGCAACGTGGACACTTCCAAATTTTTGGAAGAAAACAGAGGTGTTTTTTGCGAAGTGCCTACCTGTAGATTTTGGCCTCTAGCTCAGCCGGCACCTAGGGAAACCTACCAAACCTGTGCATTTCTAAAAACTAGAGACCTAGGGGAATCCAAGGAGGGGTGACTTGCGGGGCTCGGACCAGGTTCTGTTACCCAGAATCCTTTGCAAACCTCAAAATTTGGCTAAAAAAACACATATTCCTCACATTTCTGTGGCAGAAAGTTCTGGAATCTGAGAGGAGCAACAAATTTCCTTCCACCCAGCGTTCCCCCAAGTCTCCCGATAAAAATGGTACCTCACTTGTGCGGGTAGGCCTAGCGCCCGCGTCAGGAAACGTCCCAAAGCGCAACGTGGACACATCCAAATATTTGGAAGAAAACAGAGGTGTTTTTTGCGAAGTGCCTTCCTGTAGATTTTGGCCTCTAGCTCAGCCGGCACCTAGGGAAACCTACCAAACCTGTGCATTTCTGAAAACTAGAGACCTAGGGGAATCCAAGGAGGGGTGACTTGCGGGGCTCGGACCAGGTTCTGTTACCCAGAATCCTTTGCAAACCTCAAAATTTGGCTAAAAAAACACATGTTCCTCACATTTCTGTGGCAGAAAGTTCTGGAATCTGAGAGGAGCCACAAATTTCCTTCCACCCAGCGTTCCCCCAAGTCTCCCGATAAAAATGATACCTCACTTGTGTGGGTAGGCCTAGCGCCCGCTACAGGAAACGCCCCAAAGCGCAACGTGGACACTTCCAAATTTTTGGAAGAAAACAGAGGTGTTTTTTGCGAAGTGCCTACCTGTAGATTTTGGCCTCTAGCTCAGCCGGCACCTAGGGAAACCTACCAAACCTGTGCATTTCTGAAAACTAGAGACCTAGGGGAATCCAAGGAGGGGTGACTTGCGGGGCTCGGACCAGGTTCTGTTACCCAGAATCCTTTGCAAACCTCAAAATTTGGCTAAAAAAACACATGTTCCTCACATTTCTGTGGCAGAAAGTTCTGGAATCTGAGAGGAGCCACAAATTTCCTTCCACCCAGCGTTCCCCAAAGTCTCCCGATAAAATTGATACCTCACTTGTGTGGGTAGGCCTAGCGCCCGCGACAGGAAACGCCCCAAAGCGCAACGTGGACACATCCAAATTTTTGAAAGAAAACAGAGGTGTTTTTGCGAAGTGCCTTCCTGTAGATTTTGGCCTCTAGCTCAGCCGGCACCTAGGGAAACCTACCAAACCTGTGCATTTCTGAAAACTAGAGACCTAGGGGAATCCAAGGAGGGGTGACTTGCGGGGCTCGGACCAGGTTCTGTTACCCAGAATCCTTTGCAAACCTCAAAATTTGGCTAAAAAAACACATATTCCTCACATTTCTGTGGCAGAAAGTTCTGGAATCTGAGAGGAGCAACAAATTTCCTTCCACCCAGCGTTCCCCCAAGTCTCCCGATAAAAATGGTACCTCACTTGTGCGGGTAGGCCTAGCGCCCGCGTCAGGAAACGTCCCAAAGCGCAACGTGGACACATCCAAATATTTGGAAGAAAACAGAGGTGTTTTTTGCGAAGTGCCTTCCTGTAGATTTTGGCCTCTAGCTCAGCCGGCACCTAGGGAAACCTACCAAACCTGTGCATTTCTGAAAACTAGAGACCTAGGGGAATCCAAGGAGGGGTGACTTGCGGGGCTCGGACCAGGTTCTGTTACCCAGAATCCTTTGCAAACCTCAAAATTTGGCTAAAAAAACACATGTTCCTCACATTTCTGTGGCAGAAAGTTCTGGAATCTGAGAGGAGCCACAAATTTCCTTCCACCCAGCGTTCCCCCAAGTCTCCCGATAAAAATGATACCTCACTTGTGTGGGTAGGCCTAGCGCCCGCTACAGGAAACGCCCCAAAGCGCAACGTGGACACTTCCAAATTTTTGGAAGAAAACAGAGGTGTTTTTTGCGAAGTGCCTACCTGTAGATTTTGGCCTCTAGCTCAGCCGGCACCTAGGGAAACCTACCAAACCTGTGCATTTCTGAAAACTAGAGACCTAGGGGAATCCAAGGAGGGGTGACTTGCGGGGCTCGGACCAGGTTCTGTTACCCAGAATCCTTTGCAAACCTCAAAATTTGGCTAAAAAAACACATGTTCCTCACATTTCTGTGGCAGAAAGTTCTGGAATCTGAGAGGAGCCACAAATTTCCTTCCACCCAGCGTTCCCCAAAGTCTCCCGATAAAATTGATACCTCACTTGTGTGGGTAGGCCTAGCGCCCGCGACAGGAAACGCCCCAAAGCGCAACGTGGACACATCCAAATTTTTGAAAGAAAACAGAGGTGTTTTTGCGAAGTGCCTTCCTGTAGATTTTGGCCTCTAGCTCAGCCGGCACCTAGGGAAACCTACCAAACCTGTGCATTTCTGAAAACTAGAGACCTAGGGGAATCCAAGGAGGGGTGACTTGCGGGGCTCGGACCAGGTTCTGTTACCCAGAATCCTTTGCAAACTTAAAAATTTGGCTAAAAAAACACATGTTCCTCACATTTCTGTGGCAGAAAGTTCTGGAATCTGAGAGGAGCCACAAATTTCCTTCCACCCAGCGTTCCCCCAAGTCTCCTGATAAAAATGATACCTCACTTGTGTGGGTAGGCCTAGCGCCCGCTACAGGAAACGCCCCAAAGCACAACGTGGACACTTCCAAATTTTTGGAAGAAAACAGAGGTGTTTTTTGCAAAGTGCCTACCTGTAGATTTTGGCCTCTAGCTCAGCCGGCACCTAGGGAAACCTACCAAACCTGTGCATTTCTAAAAACTAGAGACCTAGGGGAATCCAAGGAGGGGTGACTTGCGGGGCTCGGACCAGGTTCTGTTACCCAGAATCCTTTGCAAACCTCAAAATTTGGCTAAAAAAACACATATTCCTCACATTTCTGTGGCAGAAAGTTCTGGAATCTGAGAGGAGCAACAAATTTCCTTCCACCCAGCGTTCCCCCAAGTCTCCCGATAAAAATGGTACCTCACTTGTGCGGGTAGGCCTAGCGCCCGCGTCAGGAAACGTCCCAAAGCGCAACGTGGACACATCCAAATATTTGGAAGAAAACAGAGGTGTTTTTTGCGAAGTGCCTTCCTGTAGATTTTGGCCTCTAGCTCAGCCGGCACCTAGGGAAACCTACCAAACCTGTGCATTTCTGAAAACTAGAGACCTAGGGGAATCCAAGGAGGGGTGACTTGCGGGGCTCGGACCAGGTTCTGTTACCCAGAATCCTTTGCAAACCTCAAAATTTGGCTAAAAAAACACATGTTCCTCACATTTCTGTGGCAGAAAGTTCTGGAATCTGAGAGGAGCCACAAATTTCCTTCCACCCAGCGTTCCCCCAAGTCTCCCGATAAAAATGATACCTCACTTGTGTGGGTAGGCCTAGCGCCCGCTACAGGAAACGCCCCAAAGCGCAACGTGGACACTTCCAAATTTTTGGAAGAAAACAGAGGTGTTTTTTGCGAAGTGCCTACCTGTAGATTTTGGCCTCTAGCTCAGCCGGCACCTAGGGAAACCTACCAAACCTGTGCATTTCTGAAAACTAGAGACCTAGGGGAATCCAAGGAGGGGTGACTTGCGGGGCTCGGACCAGGTTCTGTTACCCAGAATCCTTTGCAAACCTCTAAATTTGGCCAAAAAAAAACATGTTCCTCACATTTCTGTGGCAGAAAGTTCTGGAATCTGAGAGGAGCCACAAATTTCCTTCCACCCAGCGTTCCCCAAAGTCTCCCGATAAAAATGATACCTCACTTGTGTGGGTAGGCCTAGCGCCCGTGACAGGAAACGCCCCAAAGCGCAACGTGGACACATGCAAATTTTTGAAAGAAAACAGAGGTGTTTTTTGCGAAGTGCCTTCCTGTAGATTTTGGCCTCTAGCTCAGCCGGCACCTAGGGAAACCTACCGAACCTGTGCATTTCTGAAAACTAGAGACCTAGGGGAATCCAAGGAGGGGTGACTTGCAGGGCTCGGACCAGGTTCTGTTACCCAGAATCCTTTGCAAACCTCAAAATTTGGCTAAAAAAACACATGTTCCTCACATTTCTGTGGCAGAAAGTTCTGGAATCTGAGAGGAGCCACAAATTTCCTTCCACCCAGCGTTCCCTCAAGTCTCCCGATAAAAATGATACCTCACTTGTGTGGGTAGGCCTAGCGCCCGCGACAGGAAACGCCCCAAAGCGCAACGTGGACACATCCAAATATTTGGAAGAAAACAGAGGTGTTTTTTGCGAAGTGCCTTCCTGTAGATTTTGGCCTCTAGCTCAGCCGGCACCTAGGGAAACCTACCAAACCTGTGCATTTCTGAAAACTAGAGACCTAGGGGAATCCAAGGAGGGGTGACTTGCGAGGCTCGGACCAGGTTCTGTTACCCAGAATCCTTTGCAAACCTCAAAATTTGGCTAAAAAAACACATGTTCCTCACATTTCTGTGGCAGAAAGTTCTGGAATCTGAGAGGAGCCACAAATTTCCTTCCACCCAGCGTTCCCCAAAGTCTCCCGATAAAATTGATACCTCACTTGTGTGGGTAGGCCTAGCGCCCGCGACAGGAAACGCCCCAAAGCGCAACGTGGACACTTCACATTTTCACAAGGAAAACAGAGGTGTTTTTTGCGAAGTGCCTACCTGTAGATTTTGGCCTCTAGCTCAGCCGGCACCTAGGGAAACCTACCAAACCTGTGCATTTCTAAAAACTAGAGACCTATGGGAATCCAAGGAGGGGTGACTTGCGGGGCTCGGACTAGGTTCTGTTACCCAGAATCCTTTGCAAACCTCAAAATTTGGCTAAAAAAACACATATTCCTCACATTTCTGTGGCAGAAAGTTCTGGAATCTGAGAGGAGCAACAAATTTCCTTCCACCCAGCATTCCCCCAAGTCTCCCGATAAAAATGGCACCTCACTTGTGCGGGTAGGCCTAGCGCCCGCGTCAGGAAACGTCCCAAAGCGCAACGTGGACACATCCAAATGTTTGGAAGAAAACAGAGGTGTTTTTTGCGAAGTGCCTTCCTGTAGATTTTGGCCTCTAGCTCAGCCGGCACCTAGGGAAACCTACCAAACCTGTGCATTTCTGAAAACTAGAGACCTAGGGGAATCCAAGGAGGGGTGACTTGCGGGGCTCGGACCAGGTTCTGTTACCCAGAATCCTTTGCAAACTTAAAAATTTGGCTAAAAAAACACATGTTCCTCACATTTCTGTGGCAGAAAGTTCTGGAATCTGAGAGGAGCCACAAATTTCCTTCCACCCAGCGTTCCCCCAAGTCTCCTGATAAAAATGATACCTCACTTGTGTGGGTAGGCCTAGCGCCCGCTACAGGAAACGCCCCAAAGCGCAACGTGGACACTTCCAAATTTTTGGAAGAAAACAGAGGTGTTTTTTGCGAAGTGCCTACCTGTAGATTTTGGCCTCTAGCTCAGCCGGCACCTAGGGAAACCTACCAAACCTGTGCATTTCTGAAAACTAGAGACCTAGGGGAATCCAAGGAGGGGTGACTTGCGGGGCTCAGACCAGGTTCTGTTACCCAGAATCCTTTGCAAACCTCAAAATTTGGCTAAAAAAACACATGTTCCTCACATTTCTGTGGCAGAAAGTTCTGGAATCTGAGAGGAGCCACAAATTTCCTTCCACCCAGCGTTCCCCAAAGTCTCCCGATAAAATTGATACCTCACTTGTGTGGGTAGGCCTAGCGCCCGCGACAGGAAACGCCCCAAAGCGCAACGTGGACACATCCAAATATTTGGAAGAAAACAGAGGTGTTTTTTGCGAAGTGCCTTCCTGTAGATTTTGGCCTCTAGCTCAGCCGGCACCTAGGGAAACCTACCAAACCTGTGCATTTCTGAAAACTAGAGACCTAGGGGAATCCAAGGAGGGGTGACTTGCGAGGCTCGGACCAGGTTCTGTTACCCAGAATCCTTTGCAAACCTCAAAATTTTGCTAAAAAAACACATGTTCCTCACATTTCTGTGGCAGAAAGTTCTGGAATCTGAGAGGAGCCACAAATTTCCTTCCACCCAGCGTTCCCCAAAGTCTCCCGATAAAATTGATACCTCACTTGTGTGGGTAGGCCTAGCGCCCGCGACAGGAAACGCCCCAAAGCGCAACGTGGACACTTCACATTTTCACAAGGAAAACAGAGGTGTTTTTTGCGAAGTGCCTACCTGTAGATTTTGGCCTCTAGCTCAGCCGGCACCTAGGGAAACCTACCAAACCTGTGCATTTCTAAAAACTAGAGACCTATGGGAATCCAAGGAGGGGTGACTTGCGGGGCTCGGACCAGGTTCTGTTACCCAGAATCCTTTGCAAACCTCAAAATTTGGCTAAAAAAACACATATTCCTCACATTTCTGTGGCAGAAAGTTCTGGAATCTGAGAGGAGCAACAAATTTCCTTCCACCCAGCATTCCCCCAAGTCTCCCGATAAAAATGGCACCTCACTTGTGCGGGTAGGCCTAGCGCCCGCGTCAGGAAACGTCCCAAAGCGCAACGTGGACACATCCAAATGTTTGGAAGAAAACAGAGGTGTTTTTTGCGAAGTGCCTTCCTGTAGATTTTGGCCTCTAGCTCAGCCGGCACCTAGGGAAACCTACCAAACCTGTGCATTTCTGAAAACTAGAGACCTAGGGGAATCCAAGGAGGGGTGACTTGCGGGGCTCGGACCAGGTTCTGTTACCCAGAATCCTTTGCAAACTTAAAAATTTGGCTAAAAAAACACATGTTCCTCACATTTCTGTGGCAGAAAGTTCTGGAATCTGAGAGGAGCCACAAATTTCCTTCCACCCAGCGTTCCCCCAAGTCTCCTGATAAAAATGATACCTCACTTGTGTGGGTAGGCCTAGCGCCCGCTACAGGAAACGCCCCAAAGCGCAACGTGGACACTTCCAAATTTTTGGAAGAAAACAGAGGTGTTTTTTGCGAAGTGCCTACCTGTAGATTTTGGCCTCTAGCTCAGCCGGCACCTAGGGAAACCTACCAAACCTGTGCATTTCTGAAAACTAGAGACCTAGGGGAATCCAAGGAGGGGTGACTTGCGGGGCTCAGACCAGGTTCTGTTACCCAGAATCCTTTGCAAACCTCAAAATTTGGCTAAAAAAACACATGTTCCTCACATTTCTGTGGCAGAAAGTTCTGGAATCTGAGAGGAGCCACAAATTTCCTTCCACCCAGCGTTCCCCAAAGTCTCCCGATAAAATTGATACCTCACTTGTGTGGGTAGGCCTAGCGCCCGCGACAGGAAACGCCCCAAAGCGCAACGTGGACACATCCAAATTTTTGAAAGAAAACAGAGGTGTTTTTGCGAAGTGCCTTCCTGTAGATTTTGGCCTCTAGCTCAGCCGGCACCTAGGGAAACCTACCAAACCTGTGCATTTCTGAAAACTAGAGACCTAGGGGAATCCAAGGAGGGGTGACTTGCGGGGCTCGGACCAGGTTCTGTTACCCAGAATCCTTTGCAAACTTAAAAATTTGGCTAAAAAAACACATGTTCCTCACATTTCTGTGGCAGAAAGTTCTGGAATCTGAGAGGAGCCACAAATTTCCTTCCACCCAGCGTTCCCCCAAGTCTCCTGATAAAAATGATACCTCACTTGTGTGGGTAGGCCTAGCGCCCGCTACAGGAAACGCCCCAAAGCACAACGTGGACACTTCCAAATTTTTGGAAGAAAACAGAGGTGTTTTTTGCAAAGTGCCTACCTGTAGATTTTGGCCTCTAGCTCAGCCGGCACCTAGGGAAACCTACCAAACCTGTGCATTTCTAAAAACTAGAGACCTAGGGGAATCCAAGGAGGGGTGACTTGCGGGGCTCGGACCAGGTTCTGTTACCCAGAATCCTTTGCAAACCTCGAAATTTGGCTAAAAAAACACATATTCCTGACATTTCTGTGGCAGAAAGTTCTGGAATCTGAGAGGAGCAACAAATTTCCTTCCACCCAGCGTTCCCCCAAGTCTCCCGATAAAAATGGTACCTCACTTGTGCGGGTAGGCCTAGCGCCCGCGTCAGGAAACGTCCCAAAGCGCAACGTGGACACATCCAAATATTTGGAAGAAAACAGAGGTGTTTTTTGCGAAGTGCCTTCCTGTAGATTTTGGCCTCTAGCTCAGCCGGCACCTAGGGAAACCTACCAAACCTGTGCATTTCTGAAAACTAGAGACCTAGGGGAATCCAAGGAGGGGTGACTTGCGGGGCTCGGACCAGGTTCTGTTACCCAGAATCCTTTGCAAACCTCAAAATTTGGCTAAAAAAACACATGTTCCTCACATTTCTGTGGCAGAAAGTTCTGGAATCTGAGAGGAGCCACAAATTTCCTTCCACCCAGCGTTCCCCCAAGTCTCCCGATAAAAATGATACCTCACTTGTGTGGGTAGGCCTAGCGCCCGCTACAGGAAACGCCCCAAAGCGCAACGTGGACACTTCCAAATTTTTGGAAGAAAACAGAGGTGTTTTTTGCGAAGTGCCTACCTGTAGATTTTGGCCTCTAGCTCAGCCGGCACCTAGGGAAACCTACCAAACCTGTGCATTTCTGAAAACTAGAGACCTAGGGGAATCCAAGGAGGGGTGACTTGCGGGGCTCGGACCAGGTTATGTTACCCAGAATCCTTTGCAAACCTCAAAATTTGGCCAAAAAAACACATGTTCCTCACATTTCTGTGGCAGAAAGTTCTGGAATCTGAGAGGAGCCACAAATTTCCTTCCACCCAGCGTTCCCCAAAGTCTCCCGATAAAAATGATACCTCACTTGTGTGGGTAGGCCTAGCGCCCGCGACAGGAAACGCCCCAAAGCGCAACGTGGACACATGCAAATTTTTGAAAGAAAACAGAGGTGTTTTTTGCGAAGTGCCTTCCTGTAGATTTTGGCCTCTAGCTCAGCCGGCACCTAGGGAAACCTACCGAAGCTGTGCATTTCTGAAAACTAGAGACCTAGGGGAATCCAAGGAGGGGTGACTTGCAGGGCTCGGACCAGGTTCTGTTACCCAGAATCCTTTGCAAACCTCAAAATTTGGCTAAAAAAACACATGTTCCTCACATTTCTGTGGCAGAAAGTTCTGGAATCTGAGAGGAGCCACAAATTTCCTTCCACCCAGCGTTCCCCCAAGTCTCCCGATACAAATGATACCTCACTTGTGTGGGTAGGCCTAGCGCCCGCTACAGGAAACGCCCCAAAGCACAACGTGGACACTTCCAAATTTTTTGAAGAAAACAGAGGTGTTTTTTGCGAAGTGCCTACCTGTAGATTTTGGCCTCTAGCTCAGTCGGCACCTAGGGAAACCTACCAAACCTGTGCATTTCTAAAAACTAGAGACCTAGGGGAATCCAAGGAGGGGTGACTTGCGGGGCTCGGACCAGGTTCTGTTACCCAGAATCCTTTGCAAACTTCAAAATTTGGCTAAAAAAACAGATGTTCCTCACATTTCTGTGGCAGAAAGTTCTGGAATCTGTGAGGAGCCACAAATTTCCTTCCACCCAGCGTTCCCCCAAGTCTCCCGATAAAAATGAAACCTCATTTGTGTGGGTAGGCCTAGCGCCCGCTACAGGAAACGCCCCAAAGCGCAACGTGGACACATCCAAATTTTTGGAAGAAAACAGAGGTGTTTTTTGCGAAGTGCCTACCTGTAGATTTTGGCCTCTACCTCAGCCGGCACCTAGGGAAACCTACCAAACCTGTGCATTTCTAAAAACTAGAGACCTAGGGGAATCCGAGGAGGGGTGACTTGCGGGGCTCGGACCAGGTTCTGTTACCCAGAATCCTTTGCAAACCTCAAAATTTGGCTAAAAAAACACATGTTACTCACATTTCTGTGGCAGAAAGTTCTGGAATCTGAGAGGAGCCACTAATTTCCTTCCACCCAGCGTTCCCCCAAGTCTCCCGATAAAAATGATACCTCACTTGTGTGGGTAGGCCTAGCGCCCGCGTCAGGAAACGCCCCAAAGCGCAACGTGGACACATCCAAATTTTTGGAAGAAAACAGAGGTGTTTTTTGCGAAGTGCCTACCTGTAGATTTTGGCCTCTAGCTCAGCCGGCACCTAGGGAAACCTACCAAACCTGTGCATTTCTGAAAACTAGAGACCTAGGGGAATCCAAGATGGTGTGACTTGCGGGGCTCGGACCAGGTTCTGTTACTCAGAATCCTTTGCAAACCTCAAAATTTGGCTAAAAAAACACATGTTCCTCACATTTCTGTGGCAGAAAGTTCTGGAATCTGAGAGGAGCCACAGATTTCCTTCCACCCAGCGTTCCCCCAAGTCTCCCGATAAAAATGATACCTCACTTGTGTGGGTAGGCCTAGCGCCCGCTACAGGAAACGCCCCAAAGCGCAACGTGGACACATCCAAATTTTTGGAAGAAAACAGAGGTGTTTTTTGCGAAGTGCCTACCTGTAGATTTTGGCCTCTAGCTCAGCCGGCACCTAGGGAAACCTACCAAACCTGTGCATTTCTAAAAACTAGAGACCTAGGGGAATCCAAGGAGGGGTGACTTGTGGGGCTCGGACCAGGTTCTGTTACCCAGAATCCTTTGCAAACTTCAAAATTTGGCTAAAAAAACACATGTTCCTCACATTTCTGTGGCAGAAAGTTCTGGAATCTGAGAGGAGCCACAAATTTCCTTCCACCCAGCGTTCCCCCAAGTCTCCCGATAAAAATGATACTTCACTTGTGTGGGTAGGCCTAGCGCCCGCGTCAGGAAACGCCCCAAAGCGCAACGTGGACACATCCAAATTTTTGGAAGAAAACAGAGGTGTTTTTTGCGAAGTGCCTACCTGTAGATTTTGGCCTCTAGCTCAGCCGGCACCTAGGGAAACCTACCAAATCTGTGCATTTCTGAAAACTAGAGACCTAGGGGAATCCACGATGGGGTGACTTGCGGGGCTCGGACCAGGTTCTGTTACCCAGAATCCTTTGCAAACCTCAAAATTTGGCTAAAAAAACACATGTTCCTCACATTTCTGTGGCAGAAAGTTCTGGAATCTGAGAGGAGCCACAAATTTCCTTCCACCCAGCGTTCCCCAAAGTCTCCCGATAAAATTGATACCTCACTTGTGTGGGTAGGCCTAGCGCCCGCGACAGGAAACGCCCCAAAGCGCAACGTGGACACTTCACATTTTCACAAGGAAAACAGAGGTGTTTTTTGCGAAGTGCCTACCTGTAGATTTTGGCCTCTAGCTCAGCCGGCACCTAGGGAAACCTACCAAACCTGTGCATTTCTAAAAACTAGAGACCTATGGGAATCCAAGGAGGGGTGACTTGCGGGGCTCGGACCAGGTTCTGTTACCCAGAATCCTTTGCAAACCTCAAAATTTGGCTAAAAAAACACATATTCCTCACATTTCTGTGGCAAAAAGTTCTGGAATCTGAGAGGAGCAACAAATTTCCTTCCACCCAGCATTCCCCCAAGTCTCCCGATAAAAATGGCACCTCACTTGTGCGAGTAGGCCTAGCGCCCGCGTCAGGAAACGTCCCAAAGCGCAACGTGGACACATCCAAATGTTTGGAAGAAAACAGAGGTGTTTTTTGCGAAGTGCCTTCCTGTAGATTTTGGCCTCTAGCTCAGCCGGCACCTAGGGAAACCTACCAAACCTGTGCATTTCTGAAAACTAGAGACCTAGGGGAATCCAAGGAGGGGTGACTTGCGGGGCTCGGACCAGGTTCTGTTACCCAGAATCCTTTGCAAACTTAAAAATTTGGCTAAAAAAACACATGTTCCTCACATTTCTGTGGCAGAAAGTTCTGGAATCTGAGAGGAGCCACAAATTTCCTTCCACCCAGCGTTCCCCCAAGTCTCCTGATAAAAATGATACCTCACTTGTGTGGGTAGGCCTAGCGCCCGCTACAGGAAACGCCCCAAAGCGCAACGTGGACACTTCCAAATTTTTGGAAGAAAACAGAGGTGTTTTTTGCGAAGTGCCTACCTGTAGATTTTGGCCTCTAGCTCAGCCGGCACCTAGGGAAACCTACCAAACCTGTGCATTTCTGAAAACTAGAGACCTAGGGGAATCCAAGGAGGGGTGACTTGCGGGGCTCAGACCAGGTTCTGTTACCCAGAATCCTTTGCAAACCTCAAAATTTGGCTAAAAAAAACACATGTTCCTCACATTTCTGTGGCAGAAAGTTCTGGAATCTGAGAGGAGCCACAAATTTCCTTCCACCCAGCGTTCCCCAAAGTCTCCCGATAAAATTGATACCTCACTTGTGTGGGTAGGCCTAGCGCCCGCGACAGGAAACGCCCCAAAGCGCAACGTGGACACATCCAAATATTTGGAAGAAAACAGAGGTGTTTTTTGCGAAGTGCCTTCCTGTAGATTTTGGCCTCTAGCTCAGCCGGCACCTAGGGAAACCTACCAAACCTGTGCATTTCTGAAAACTAGAGACCTAGGGGAATCCAAGGAGGGGTGACTTGCGAGGCTCGGACCAGGTTCTGTTACCCAGAATCCTTTGCAAACCTCAAAATTTGGCTAAAAAAACACATGTTCCTCACATTTCTGTGGCAGAAAGTTCTGGAATCTGAGAGGAGCCACAATTTTCCTTCCACCCAGCGTTCCCCAAAGTCTCCCGATAAAATTGATACCTCACTTGTGTGGGTAGGCCTAGCGCCCGCGACAGGAAACGCCCCAAAGCGCAACGTGGACACTTCACATTTTCACAAGGAAAACAGAGGTGTTTTTTGCGAAGTGCCTACCTGTAGATTTTGGCCTCTAGCTCAGCCGGCACCTAGGGAAACCTACCAAACCTGTGCATTTCTAAAAACTAGAGACCTATGGGAATCCAAGGAGGGGTGACTTGCGGGGCTCGGACCAGGTTCTGTTACCCAGAATCCTTTGCAAACCTCAAAATTTGGCTAAAAAAACACATATTCCTCACATTTCTGTGGCAGAAAGTTCTGGAATCTGAGAGGAGCAACAAATTTCCTTCCACCCAGCATTCCCCCAAGTCTCCCGATAAAAATGGCACCTCACTTGTGCGGGTAGGCCTAGCGCCCGCGTCAGGAAACGTCCCAAAGCGCAACGTGGACACATCCAAATGTTTGGAAGAAAACAGAGGTGTTTTTTGCGAAGTGCCTTCCTGTAGATTTTGGCCTCTAGCTCAGCCGGCACCTAGGGAAACCTACCAAACCTGTGCATTTCTGAAAACTAGAGACCTAGGGGAATCCAAGGAGGGGTGACTTGCGGGGCTCGGACCAGGTTCTGTTACCCAGAATCCTTTGCAAACTTAAAAATTTGGCTAAAAAAAACACATGTTCCTCACATTTCTGTGGCAGAAAGTTCTGGAATCTGAGAGGAGCCACAAATTTCCTTCCACCCAGCGTTCCCCCAAGTCTCCTGATAAAAATGATACCTCACTTGTGTGGGTAGGCCTAGCGCCCGCTACAGGAAACGCCCCAAAGCGCAACGTGGACACTTCCAAATTTTTGGAAGAAAACAGAGGTGTTTTTTGCGAAGTGCCTACCTGTAGATTTTGGCCTCTAGCTCAGCCGGCACCTAGGGAAACCTACCAAACCTGTGCATTTCTGAAAACTAGAGACCTAGGGGAATCCAAGGAGGGGTGACTTGCGGGGCTCGGACCAGGTTCTGTTACCCAGAATCCTTTGCAAACTTCAAAATTTGGCTAAAAAAACAGATGTTCCTCACATTTCTGTGGCAGAAAGTTCTGGAATCTGTGAGGAGCCACAAATTTCCTTCCACCCAGCGTTCCCCCAAGTCTCCCGATAAAAATGAAACCTCATTTGTGTGGGTAGGCCTAGCGCCCGCTACAGGAAACGCCCCAAAGCGCAACGTGGACACATCCAAATTTTTGGAAGAAAACAGAGGTGTTTTTTGCGAAGTGCCTACCTGTAGATTTTGGCCTCTACCTCAGCCGGCACCTAGGGAAACCTACCAAACCTGTGCATTTCTAAAAACTAGAGACCTAGGGGAATCCGAGGAGGGGTGACTTGCGGGGCTCGGACCAGGTTCTGTTACCCAGAATCCTTTGCAAACCTCAAAATTTGGCTAAAAAAACACATGTTACTCACATTTCTGTGGCAGAAAGTTCTGGAATCTGAGAGGAGCCACTAATTTCCTTCCACCCAGCGTTCCCCCAAGTCTCCCGATAAAAATGATACCTCACTTGTGTGGGTAGGCCTAGCGCCCGCGTCAGGAAACGCCCCAAAGCGCAACGTGGACACATCCAAATTTTTGGAAGAAAACAGAGGTGTTTTTTGCGAAGTGCCTACCTGTAGATTTTGGCCTCTAGCTCAGCCGGCACCTAGGGAAACCTACCAAACCTGTGCATTTCTGAAAACTAGAGACCTAGGGGAATCCAAGATGGTGTGACTTGCGGGGCTCGGACCAGGTTCTGTTACTCAGAATCCTTTGCAAACCTCAAAATTTGGCTAAAAAAACACATGTTCCTCACATTTCTGTGGCAGAAAGTTCTGGAATCTGAGAGGAGCCACAGATTTCCTTCCACCCAGCGTTCCCCCAAGTCTCCCGATAAAAATGATACCTCACTTGTGTGGGTAGGCCTAGCGCCCGCTACAGGAAACGCCCCAAAGCGCAACGTGGACACATCCAAATTTTTGGAAGAAAACAGAGGTGTTTTTTGCGAAGTGCCTACCTGTAGATTTTGGCCTCTAGCTCAGCCGGCACCTAGGGAAACCTACCAAACCTGTGCATTTCTAAAAACTAGAGACCTAGGGGAATCCAAGGAGGGGTGACTTGTGGGGCTCGGACCAGGTTCTGTTACCCAGAATCCTTTGCAAACTTCAAAATTTGGCTAAAAAAACACATGTTCCTCACATTTCTGTGGCAGAAAGTTCTGGAATCTGAGAGGAGCCACAAATTTCCTTCCACCCAGCGTTCCCCCAAGTCTCCCGATAAAAATGATACTTCACTTGTGTGGGTAGGCCTAGCGCCCGCGTCAGGAAACGCCCCAAAGCGCAACGTGGACACATCCAAATTTTTGGAAGAAAACAGAGGTGTTTTTTGCGAAGTGCCTACCTGTAGATTTTGGCCTCTAGCTCAGCCGGCACCTAGGGAAACCTACCAAATCTGTGCATTTCTGAAAACTAGAGACCTAGGGGAATCCACGATGGGGTGACTTGCGGGGCTCGGACCAGGTTCTGTTACCCAGAATCCTTTGCAAACCTCAAAATTTGGCTAAAAAAACACATGTTCCTCACATTTCTGTGGCAGAAAGTTCTGGAATCTGAGAGGAGCCACAAATTTCCTTCCACCCAGCGTTCCCCAAAGTCTCCCGATAAAATTGATACCTCACTTGTGTGGGTAGGCCTAGCGCCCGCGACAGGAAACGCCCCAAAGCGCAACGTGGACACTTCACATTTTCACAAGGAAAACAGAGGTGTTTTTTGCGAAGTGCCTACCTGTAGATTTTGGCCTCTAGCTCAGCCGGCACCTAGGGAAACCTACCAAACCTGTGCATTTCTAAAAACTAGAGACCTATGGGAATCCAAGGAGGGGTGACTTGCGGGGCTCGGACCAGGTTCTGTTACCCAGAATCCTTTGCAAACCTCAAAATTTGGCTAAAAAAACACATATTCCTCACATTTCTGTGGCAGAAAGTTCTGGAATCTGAGAGGAGCAACAAATTTCCTTCCACCCAGCATTCCCCCAAGTCTCCCGATAAAAATGGCACCTCACTTGTGCGGGTAGGCCTAGCGCCCGCGTCAGGAAACGTCCCAAAGCGCAACGTGGACACATCCAAATGTTTGGAAGAAAACAGAGGTGTTTTTTGCGAAGTGCCTTCCTGTAGATTTTGGCCTCTAGCTCAGCCGGCACCTAGGGAAACCTACCAAACCTGTGCATTTCTGAAAACTAGAGACCTAGGGGAATCCAAGGAGGGGTGACTTGCGGGGCTCGGACCAGGTTCTGTTACCCAGAATCCTTTGCAAACTTAAAAATTTGGCTAAAAAAACACATGTTCCTCACATTTCTGTGGCAGAAAGTTCTGGAATCTGAGAGGAGCCACAAATTTCCTTCCACCCAGCGTTCCCCCAAGTCTCCTGATAAAAATGATACCTCACTTGTGTGGGTAGGCCTAGCGCCCGCTACAGGAAACGCCCCAAAGCGCAACGTGGACACTTCCAAATTTTTGGAAGAAAACAGAGGTGTTTTTTGCGAAGTGCCTACCTGTAGATTTTGGCCTCTAGCTCAGCCGGCACCTAGGGAAACCTACCAAACCTGTGCATTTCTGAAAACTAGAGACCTAGGGGAATCCAGGGAGGGGTGACTTGCGGGGCTCAGACCAGGTTCTGTTACCCAGAATCCTTTGCAAACCTCAAAATTTGGCTAAAAAAACACATGTTCCTCACATTTCTGTGGCAGAAAGTTCTGGAATCTGAGAGGAGCCACAAATTTCCTTCCACCCAGCGTTCCCCAAAGTCTCCCGATAAAATTGATACCTCACTTGTGTGGGTAGGCCTAGCGCCCGCGACAGGAAACGCCCCAAAGCGCAACGTGGACACATCCAAATATTTGGAAGAAAACAGAGGTGTTTTTTGCGAAGTGCCTTCCTGTAGATTTTGGCCTCTAGCTCAGCCGGCACCTAGGGAAACCTACCAAACCTGTGCATTTCTGAAAACTAGAGACCTAGGGGAATCCAAGGAGGGGTGACTTGCGAGGCTCGGACCAGGTTCTGTTACCCAGAATCCTTTGCAAACCTCAAAATTTGGCTAAAAAAACACATGTTCCTCACATTTCTGTGGCAGAAAGTTCTGGAATCTGAGAGGAGCCACAAATTTCCTTCCACCCAGCGTTCCCCAAAGTCTCCCGATAAAATTGATACCTCACTTGTGTGGGTAGGCCTAGCGCCCGCGACAGGAAACGCCCCAAAGCGCAACGTGGACACTTCACATTTTCACAAGGAAAACAGAGGTGTTTTTTGCGAAGTGCCTACCTGTAGATTTTGGCCTCTAGCTCAGCCGGCACCTAGGGAAACCTACCAAACCTGTGCATTTCTAAAAACTAGAGACCTATGGGAATCCAAGGAGGGGTGACTTGCGGGGCTCGGACCAGGTTCTGTTACCCAGAATCCTTTGCAAACCTCAAAATTTGGCTAAAAAAACACATATTCCTCACATTTCTGTGGCAGAAAGTTCTGGAATCTGAGAGGAGCAACAAATTTCCTTCCACCCAGCATTCCCCCAAGTCTCCCGATAAAAATGGCACCTCACTTGTGCGGGTAGGCCTAGCGCCCGCGTCAGGAAACGTCCCAAAGCGCAACGTGGACACATCCAAATGTTTGGAAGAAAACAGAGGTGTTTTTTGCGAAGTGCCTTCCTGTAGATTTTGGCCTCTAGCTCAGCCGGCACCTAGGGAAACCTACCAAACCTGTGCATTTCTGAAAACTAGAGACCTAGGGGAATCCAAGGAGGGGTGACTTGCGGGGCTCGGACCAGGTTCTGTTACCCAGAATCCTTTGCAAACTTAAAAATTTGGCTAAAAAAACACATGTTCCTCACATTTCTGTGGCAGAAAGTTCTGGAATCTGAGAGGAGCCACAAATTTCCTTCCACCCAGCGTTCCCCCAAGTCTCCTGATAAAAATGATACCTCACTTGTGTGGGTAGGCCTAGCGCCCGCTACAGGAAACGCCCCAAAGCGCAACGTGGACACTTCCAAATTTTTGGAAGAAAACAGAGGTGTTTTTTGCGAAGTGCCTACCTGTAGATTTTGGCCTCTAGCTCAGCCGGCACCTAGGGAAACCTACCAAACCTGTGCATTTCTGAAAACTAGAGACCTAGGGGAATCCAAGGAGGGGTGACTTGCGGGGCTCAGACCAGGTTCTGTTACCCAGAATCCTTTGCAAACCTCAAAATTTGGCTAAAAAAACACATGTTCCTCACATTTCTGTGGCAGAAAGTTCTGGAATCTGAGAGGAGCCACAAATTTCCTTCCACCCAGCGTTCCCCAAAGTCTCCCGATAAAATTGATACCTCACTTGTGTGGGTAGGCCTAGCGCCCGCGACAGGAAACGCCCCAAAGCGCAACGTGGACACATCCAAATTTTTGAAAGAAAACAGAGGTGTTTTTGCGAAGTGCCTTCCTGTAGATTTTGGCCTCTAGCTCAGCCGGCACCTAGGGAAACCTACCAAACCTGTGCATTTCTGAAAACTAGAGACCTAGGGGAATCCAAGGAGGGGTGACTTGCGGGGCTCGGACCAGGTTCTGTTACCCAGAATCCTTTGCAAACTTAAAAATTTGGCTAAAAAAACACATGTTCCTCACATTTCTGTGGCAGAAAGTTCTGGAATCTGAGAGGAGCCACAAATTTCCTTCCACCCAGCGTTCCCCCAAGTCTCCTGATAAAAATGATACCTCACTTGTGTGGGTAGGCCTAGCGCCCGCTACAGGAAACGCCCCAAAGCACAACGTGGACACTTCCAAATTTTTGGAAGAAAACAGAGGTGTTTTTTGCAAAGTGCCTACCTGTAGATTTTGGCCTCTAGCTCAGCCGGCACCTAGGGAAACCTACCAAACCTGTGCATTTCTAAAAACTAGAGACCTAGGGGAATCCAAGGAGGGGTGACTTGCGGGGCTCGGACCAGGTTCTGTTACCCAGAATCCTTTGCAAACCTCGAAATTTGGCTAAAAAAACACATATTCCTGACATTTCTGTGGCAGAAAGTTCTGGAATCTGAGAGGAGCAACAAATTTCCTTCCACCCAGCGTTCCCCCAAGTCTCCCGATAAAAATGGTACCTCACTTGTGCGGGTAGGCCTAGCGCCCGCGTCAGGAAACGTCCCAAAGCGCAACGTGGACACATCCAAATATTTGGAAGAAAACAGAGGTGTTTTTTGCGAAGTGCCTTCCTGTAGATTTTGGCCTCTAGCTCAGCCGGCACCTAGGGAAACCTACCAAACCTGTGCATTTCTGAAAACTAGAGACCTAGGGGAATCCAAGGAGGGGTGACTTGCGGGGCTCGGACCAGGTTCTGTTACCCAGAATCCTTTGCAAACCTCAAAATTTGGCTAAAAAAACACATGTTCCTCACATTTCTGTGGCAGAAAGTTCTGGAATCTGAGAGGAGCCACAAATTTCCTTCCACCCAGCGTTCCCCCAAGTCTCCCGATAAAAATGATACCTCACTTGTGTGGGTAGGCCTAGCGCCCGCTACAGGAAACGCCCCAAAGCGCAACGTGGACACTTCCAAATTTTTGGAAGAAAACAGAGGTGTTTTTTGCGAAGTGCCTACCTGTAGATTTTGGCCTCTAGCTCAGCCGGCACCTAGGGAAACCTACCAAACCTGTGCATTTCTGAAAACTAGAGACCTAGGGGAATCCAAGGAGGGGTGACTTGCGGGGCTCGGACCAGGTTATGTTACCCAGAATCCTTTGCAAACCTCAAAATTTGGCCAAAAAAACACATGTTCCTCACATTTCTGTGGCAGAAAGTTCTGGAATCTGAGAGGAGCCACAAATTTCCTTCCACCCAGCGTTCCCCAAAGTCTCCCGATAAAAATGATACCTCACTTGTGTGGGTAGGCCTAGCGCCCGCGACAGGAAACGCCCCAAAGCGCAACGTGGACACATGCAAATTTTTGAAAGAAAACAGAGGTGTTTTTTGCGAAGTGCCTTCCTGTAGATTTTGGCCTCTAGCTCAGCCGGCACCTAGGGAAACCTACCGAACCTGTGCATTTCTGAAAACTAGAGACCTAGGGGAATCCAAGGAGGGGTGACTTGCAGGGCTCGGACCAGGTTCTGTTACCCAGAATCCTTTGCAAACCTCAAAATTTGGCTAAAAAAACACATGTTCCTCACATTTCTGTGGCAGAAAGTTCTGGAATCTGAGAGGAGCCACAAATTTCCTTCCACCCAGCGTTCCCCCAAGTCTCCCGATACAAATGATACCTCACTTGTGTGGGTAGGCCTAGCGCCCGCTACAGGAAACGCCCCAAAGCACAACGTGGACACTTCCAAATTTTTTGAAGAAAACAGAGGTGTTTTTTGCGAAGTGCCTACCTGTAGATTTTGGCCTCTAGCTCAGTCGGCACCTAGGGAAACCTACCAAACCTGTGCATTTCTAAAAACTAGAGACCTAGGGGAATCCAAGGAGGGGTGACTTGCGGGGCTCGGACCAGGTTCTGTTACCCAGAATCCTTTGCAAACTTCAAAATTTGGCTAAAAAAACAGATGTTCCTCACATTTCTGTGGCAGAAAGTTCTGGAATCTGTGAGGAGCCACAAATTTCCTTCCACCCAGCGTTCCCCCAAGTCTCCCGATAAAAATGAAACCTCATTTGTGTGGGTAGGCCTAGCGCCCGCTACAGGAAACGCCCCAAAGCGCAACGTGGACACATCCAAATTTTTGGAAGAAAACAGAGGTGTTTTTTGCGAAGTGCCTACCTGTAGATTTTGGCCTCTACCTCAGCCGGCACCTAGGGAAACCTACCAAACCTGTGCATTTCTAAAAACTAGAGACCTAGGGGAATCCGAGGAGGGGTGACTTGCGGGGCTCGGACCAGGTTCTGTTACCCAGAATCCTTTGCAAACCTCAAAATTTGGCTAAAAAAACACATGTTACTCACATTTCTGTGGCAGAAAGTTCTGGAATCTGAGAGGAGCCACTAATTTCCTTCCACCCAGCGTTCCCCCAAGTCTCCCGATAAAAATGATACCTCACTTGTGTGGGTAGGCCTAGCGCCCGCGTCAGGAAACGCCCCAAAGCGCAACGTGGACACATCCAAATTTTTGGAAGAAAACAGAGGTGTTTTTTGCGAAGTGCCTACCTGTAGATTTTGGCCTCTAGCTCAGCCGGCACCTAGGGAAACCTACCAAACCTGTGCATTTCTGAAAACTAGAGACCTAGGGGAATCCAAGATGGTGTGACTTGCGGGGCTCGGACCAGGTTCTGTTACTCAGAATCCTTTGCAAACCTCAAAATTTGGCTAAAAAAACACATGTTCCTCACATTTCTGTGGCAGAAAGTTCTGGAATCTGAGAGGAGCCACAGATTTCCTTCCACCCAGCGTTCCCCCAAGTCTCCCGATAAAAATGATACCTCACTTGTGTGGGTAGGCCTAGCGCCCGCTACAGGAAACGCCCCAAAGCGCAACGTGGACACATCCAAATTTTTGGAAGAAAACAGAGGTGTTTTTTGCGAAGTGCCTACCTGTAGATTTTGGCCTCTAGCTCAGCCGGCACCTAGGGAAACCTACCAAACCTGTGCATTTCTAAAAACTAGAGACCTAGGGGAATCCAAGGAGGGGTGACTTGTGGGGCTCGGACCAGGTTCTGTTACCCAGAATCCTTTGCAAACTTCAAAATTTGGCTAAAAAAACACATGTTCCTCACATTTCTGTGGCAGAAAGTTCTGGAATCTGAGAGGAGCCACAAATTTCCTTCCACCCAGCGTTCCCCCAAGTCTCCCGATAAAAATGATACTTCACTTGTGTGGGTAGGCCTAGCGCCCGCGTCAGGAAACGCCCCAAAGCGCAACGTGGACACATCCAAATTTTTGGAAGAAAACAGAGGTGTTTTTTGCGAAGTGCCTACCTGTAGATTTTGGCCTCTAGCTCAGCCGGCACCTAGGGAAACCTACCAAATCTGTGCATTTCTGAAAACTAGAGACCTAGGGGAATCCACGATGGGGTGACTTGCGGGGCTCGGACCAGGTTCTGTTACCCAGAATCCTTTGCAAACCTCAAAATTTGGCTAAAAAAACACATGTTCCTCACATTTCTGTGGCAGAAAGTTCTGGAATCTGAGAGGAGCCACAAATTTCCTTCCACCCAGCGTTCCCCTAAGTCTCCCGATAAAAATGATACCTCACTTGTGTGGGTAGGCCTAGCGCCCGTGACAGGAAACGCCCCAAAGCGCAACGTGGACACATCCAAATATTTGGAAGAAAACAGAGGTGTTTTTTGCGAAGTGCCTTCCTGTAGATTTTGGCCTCTAGCTCAGCCGGCACCTAGGGAAACCTACCAAACCTGGGCATTTCTAAAAACTAGAGACCTAGGGAAATCCAAGGAGGGGTGACTTGCGGGGCTCGGACCAGGCTCTGTTACCCAGAATCCTTTGCAAACGTCAAAATTTGGCTAAAAAAACACATGTTCCTCACATTTCTGTGGCAGAAAGTTCTGGAATCTGAGAGGAGCCACAAATTTCCTTCCACCCAGCGTTCCCTCAAGTCTCCCGATAAAAATGATACCTCACTTGTGTGGGTAGGCCTAGCGCCCGCGACAGGAAACGCCCCAAAGCGCAACGTGGACACATCCAAATATTTGGAAGAAAACAGAGGTGTTTTTTGCGAAGTGCCTTCCTGTAGATTTTGGCCTCTAGCTCAGCCGGCACCTAGGGAAACCTACCAAACCTGTGCATTTCTGAAAACTAGAGACCTAGGGAAATCCAAGGAGGGGTGACTTGCGGGGCTCGGACCAGGCTCTGTTACCCAGAATCCTTTGCAAACGTCAAAATTTGGCTAAAAAAACACATGTTCCTCACATTTCTGTGGCAGAAAGTTCTGGAATCTGAGAGGAGCCACAAATTTCCTTCCACCCAGCGTTCCCTCAAGTCTCCCGATAAAAATGATACCTCACTTGTGTGGGTAGGCCTAGCGCCCGCGACAGGAAACGCCCCAAAGCGCAACGTGGACACATCCAAATATTTGGAAGAAAACAGAGGTGTTTTTTGCGAAGTGCCTTCCTGTAGATTTTGGCCTCTAGCTCAGCCGGCACCTAGGGAAACCTACCAAACCTGTGCATTTCTGAAAACTAGAGACCTAGGGAAATCCAAGGAGGGGTGACTTGCGGGGCTCGGACCAGGCTCTGTTACCCAGAATCCTTTGCAAACCTCAAAATTTGGCTAAAAAAACACATGTTCCTCACATTTCTGTGGCAGAAAGTTCTGGAATCTGAGAGGAGCCACAAATTTCCTTCCACCCAGCGTTCCCTCAAGTCTCCCGATAAAAATTATACCTCACTTGTGTGGGTAGGCCTAGCGCCCGCTACAGGAAACGTCCCAAAGCACAACCTGGACACATCCAAATTTTTGGAAGAAAACAGAGGTGTTTTTTGCGAAGTGCCTACCTGTAGATTTTGGCCTCTAGCTCAGCCGGCACCTAGGGAAACCTACCAAACCTGTGCATTTCTTAAAACTAGAGACCTAGGGGAATCCAAGGAGGGGTGACTTGCGTGGCTCGGACCAGGTTATGTTACCCAGAATCCTTTGCAAACCTCAAAATTTGGCTAAAAAAACACATGTTCCTCACATTTCTGTGGCAGAAAGTTCTCGAATCTGAGAGGAGCCACGAATTTCCTTCCACCCAGCGTTCCCCCAAGTCTCCCGATAAAAATGATACCTCACTTGTGTGGGTAGGCATAGCGCCCGCGACAGGAAACGCCCCAAAGCGCAACGTGGACACATCCAAATTTTTGGAAGAAAACAGAGGTGTTTTTTGCGAAGTGCCAACCTGTAGATTTTGGCCTCTAGCTCAGCCGGCACCTAGGGAAACCTACCAAACCTGTGCATTTCTGAAAACTAGAGAACTAGGGGAATCCAAGGAGGGATGACTTGCGGGGCTCGGAGAAGGTTCTGTTACCCAGAATCCTTTGCAAACCTCAATATTTGGCGAAAAAAACACATGTTCCTCACATTTCTGTGGCAGAAAGTTCTGGAATCTGAGAGGAGCCACAAATTTCCTTCCACCCAGCGTTCCCCCAAGTCTCCCGATAAAAATGATACCTCACTTGTGTGGGTAGGCCTAGCGCCCGCGTCAGGAAACGCCCCAAAGCGCAACGTGGACACATCCAAATTTTTGGAAGAAAACAGAGGTGTTTTTTGCGAAATGCCTACCTGTAGATTTTGGCCTCTAGCTCAGCCGGCACCTAGGGAAACCTACCAAACCTGTGCATTTCTGAAAACTAGAGACCTAGGGGAATCCAAAGAGGGGTGACTTGCGGGGCTCGGACCAGGTTCTGTTACCCAGAATCCTTTGCAAACCTCAATATTTGGCTAAAAAAACACATGTTCCTCACATTTCTGTGGCAGAAAGTTCTGGAATCTGAGAGGAGCCACAAATTTCCTTCCACCCAGCGTTCCCCCAAGTCTCCAGATAAAAATGATACCTCACTTGTGTGGGTAGGCCTAGCGCCCGCGTCAGGAAACGCCCCAAAGCGCAACGTGGACACATCCAAATTTTTGGAAGAAAACAGAGGTGTTTTTTGCGAAGTGCCTACCTGTAGATTTTGGCCTCTAGCTCAGCCGGCACCTAGGGAAACCTACCAAACCTGTGCATTTCTGAAAACTAGAGACCTAGGGGAATCCAAAGAGGGGTGACTTGCGGGGCTCGGACCAGGTTCTGTTACCCAGAATCCTTTGCAAACCTCAAAATTTGGCTAAAAAAACACATGTTCCTCACATTTCTGTGGCAGAAAGTTGTGGAATCTGAGAGGAGCCACAAATTTCCTTCCACCCAGTGTTCCCCCAAGTCTCCCGATAAAAATGATACCTCACTTGTGTGGGTAGGCCTAGCGCCCGCGTCAGGAAACGCCCCAAAGCGCAACGTGGACACATCCAAATTTTTGGAAGAAAACAGAGGTGTTTTTTGCGAAGTGCCTACCTGTAGATTTTGGCCTCTAGCTCAGCCGGCACCTAGGGAAACCTACCAAACCTGTGCATTTCTGAAAACTAGAGAACTAGGGGAATCCAAGGAGGGATGACTTGCGGGGCTCGGAGAAGGTTCTGTTACCCAGAATCCTTTGCAAACCTCAATATTTGGCGAAAAAAAACACATGTTCCTCACATTTCTGTGGCAGAAAGTTCTGGAATCTGAGAGGAGCCACAAATTTCCTTCCACCCAGCGTTCCCCCAAGTCTCCCGATAAAAATGATACCTCACTTGTGTGGGTAGGCCTAGCTCCCGCGTCAGGAAACGCCCCAAAGCGCAACGTGGACACATCCAAATTTTTGGAAGAAAACAGAGGTGTTTTTTGCGAAATGCCTACCTGTAGATTTTGGCCTCTAGCTCAGCCGGCACCTAGGGAAACCTACCAAACCTGTGCATTTCTGAAAACTAGAGACCTAGGGGAATCCAAAGAGGGGTGACTTGCGGGGCTCGGACCAGGTTCTGTTACCCAGAATCCTTTGCAAACCTCAATATTTGGCTAAAAAAACACATGTTCCTCACATTTCTGTGGCAGAAAGTTCTGGAATCTGAGAGGAGCCACAAATTTCCTTCCACCCAGCGTTCCCCCAAGTCTCCAGATAAAAATGATACCTCACTTGTGTGGGTAGGCCTAGCGCCCGCGTCAGGAAACGCCCCAAAGCGCAACGTGGACACATCCAAATTTTTGGAAGAAAACAGAGGTGTTTTTTGCGAAGTGCCTACCTGTAGATTTTGGCCTCTAGCTCAGCCGGCACCTAGGGAAACCTACCAAACCTGTGCATTTCTGAAAACTAGAGACCTAGGGGAATCCAAAGAGGGGTGACTTGCGGGGCTCGGACCAGGTTCTGTTACCCAGAATCCTTTGCAAACCTCAAAATTTGGCTAAAAAAACACATGTTCCTCACATTTCTGTGGCAGAAAGTTGTGGAATCTGAGAGGAGCCACAAATTTCCTTCCACCCAGTGTTCCCCCAAGTCTCCCGATAAAAATGATACCTCACTTGTGTGGGTAGGCCTAGCGCCCGCGTCAGGAAACGCCCCAAAGCGCAACGTGGACACATCCAAATTTTTGGAAGAAACAGAGGTGTTTTTTGCGAAGTGCCTACCTGTAGATTTTGGCCTCTAGCTCAGCCGGCACCTAGGGAAACCTACCAAACCTGTGCATTTCTGAAAACTAGAGACCTAGGGGAATCCAAAGAGGGGTGACTTGCGGGGCTCGGACCAGGTTCTGTTACCCAGAATCCTTTGCAAACCTCAAAATTTGGCTAAAAAAACACATGTTCCTCACATTTCTGTGGCAGAAAGTTGTGGAATCTGAGAGGAGCCACAAATTTCCTTCCACCCAGTGTTCCCCCAAGTCTCCCGATAAAAATGATACCTCACTTGTGCGGGTAGGCCTAGCGCCCGCGACAGGAAACGCCCCAAAGCGCAACGTGGACACATCCAAATTTTTGGAAGAAAACAGAGGTGTTTTTTGCGAAGTGTCTACCTGTAGATTTTGGCCTCTAGCTCAGCCAGCACCTAGGGAAACCTACCAACCCTGTGCATTTTTGAAAACTAGAGACCTAGGGGAATCCAAGATGGGGTGACTTGCGGGGCTGGGACCAGGTTCTGTTACCCAGAATCCTTTGCAAACCTCAAACTTTGGCTAAAAAAACACATGTTCCTCACATTTCTGTGGCAGAAAGTTCTGGAATCTGAGAGGAGCCACAAATTTCCTTCCACCCAGCGATCCCCTAAGTCTCTCGATAAAAATGGTACCTCACTTCTGTGGGTAGGCCTAGCTCCCACGAAAGGAAATGGCCCAAAAAACAATGTGGACACAACATATTTTTTCACAGAAAACAGAGGTGTTTTTTGCAAAGTGCCTACCTGTGGAGTTTGGCCTCTAGCTCAGCCGGCCCCGGGAGGGGGGGGGGGCAGAAATGCTCTAAAATAAATTTGACCCCCCCCCCCAAAACCCCCCTGCCCGGGAACGAACCTTGCCTACGGGGTCGCTCCCCCTGCGTGACATTGGCGCCAAAAAACAAATCCCCGGTGCCTAGTGGTTTCTGCCCCCTTGGGGGCAGACTGACCTAAAATCGGCCAATCTGCCCCCAAGGGGGGCAGAAATGGCCTAAATACAATTTGCCCCCCAGGGCAGCGACCCTTGCCTGATGGGTCGCTACCCATCTCTAAAAAAACAAACAAACCCAAAAAAAAAAACACAATTTTTTTTTTTGCCCTGGCGCCTAGAGGGTTCTGCCCCCCCCTGGGGGCAGTTCGGCCTAATAATAGGCCGATCTGCCCCCAGGGGGGCAGAAATGGCCTAAAATAAATTTGCCCCCCCAGGCCCCCCCCGGGAGCGACCCTTGCCTACGGGGTCGCTCCCCCTGCGTGACATTGGCGCCAAAAAACAAATCCCAGGTGCCTAGTGTTTTCTGCCCCCTTGGGGGCAGATTGACCTAAAATCGGCCAATCTGCCACCAAGGGGGGCAGAAATGGCCTAAAAACAATTTGCCCCCCAGGGCAGCGACCATTGCCTGATGGGTCGCTACCCATGTCTAAAAATAAATAAATAAATAAATAAATAAACACAAAAAAAAAATTGCCCTTGCGCCTAGAGGGCTCTGCCCCCCCCCTGGGGGCAGTTCGGCCTAATAATAGGCCGATCTGCCCCCAGGGGGGGCAGAAATGGCCTAAAATAAATTTGCCCCCCCAACCCCCTCGGGAGCGACCCTTGCCTACGGGGTCGCTCCCCCTGCGTGACATTGGCGCCAAAAAACAAATCCCAGGTGCCTAGTGGTTTCTGCCCCCTTGGGGGCAGATTGACCTAAAATCGGCCAATCTGCCCCCAAGGGGTGCAGAAATGGCCTAAATACAATTTGCCCCCCAGGGGAGCGACCCTTGCCTGATGGGTTGCTCCCCATCTCTAAAAAAACAAACAAACAAAAAAACACACAAAAAAAAAAATCCCCTGGCGCCTAGAGGTTTCTGGCCCCTTGCCTGATGGGTTGCTCCCCATCTCTAAAAAAACAAACAAAGAAAAAAAAAATCACCAAAAAAAAATTCCCCTGGCGCCTAGAGGTTTCTGCCTAAAATAAATTTGCCCCCCCCAACCCCCACCCCCCCCGGGGAGCGACCCTTGCCTACGGGGTCGCTCCCCCTGCGTGACATTGGCGCCAAAAAACAAATCCCAGGTGCCTAGTGGTTTCTGCCCCCTTGGGGGCAGATTGACCTAAAAGCGGCCAATCTGCCCCCAAGGGGGGCAGAAATGGCCTAAATACAATTTGCCCCCCAGGGGAGCGACCCTTGCCTGATGGGTTGCTCCCCATCTCTAAAAAAACAAACAAACAAAAAAAAAAAACACAAAAAAAAAATTCCCCTGGCGCCTAGAGGTTTCTGCCCCCAGGGGGGCAAAAATGGCCTAAAATAAATTTGCCCCCCCAAACCCCCCCCCCCGGGAGCGACCCTTGCCTACGGGGTCGCTCCCCCTGCGTGACATTGGCACCAAAAAACAAATCCCAGGTGCCTAGTGGTTTCTGCCCCCTTGGGGGCAGATTGACCTAAAATCGGCCAATCTTCCCCCAAGGGGGGCAGAAATGGCCTAAATACAATTTGCCCCCCAGGGGAGCGACCCTTGCCTGATGGGTCGCTCCCCATCTCTAAAAAAACAAACAAACAAAAAAAAAAAATCACAAAAAAAAAAAATTCCCCTGGCTCCTAGAGGTTTCTGCCCCCACTGGGGGCAGAAATGGCCTAAAATAAATTTGCCCCCCCAACCCCTAACCCCCCCCCGGAGCGACCCTTGCCTACGGGGTCGCTCCCCCTGCGTGACATTGGCGCCAAAAAACAAATCCCAGGTGCCTAGTGTTTTCTGCCCCCTTGGGGGCAGATTGACCTCAAATCGGCCAATCTGCCCCCAAGGGGGGCAGAAATGGCCTAAAAACAATTTGCCCCCCAGGGCAGCGACCATTGCCTGATGGGTCGCTACCCATCTCTAAAAAAAAAAAAAAAACACTAAAAAAAAATTTGCCCTGGTGCCTAGAGGGCTCTGCCCCCCCCTGGGGGCAGTTCGGCCTAATAATAGGCCGATCTGCCCCCAGGGGGGGCAGAAATGGCCTAAAATAAATTTGCCCCCCCAACCCCCACCCCCCCCCCCTCGGGAGCGACCCTTGCCTACGGGGTCGCTCCCCCTGCGTGACATTGGCGCCAAAAAACAAATCCCAGGTGCCTAGTGGTTTCTGCCCCCTTGGGGGCAGATTGACCTAAAATCGGCCAATCTGCCCCCAAGGGGGGCAGAAATGGCCTAAATACAATTTGCCCCCCAGGGGAGCGACCCTTGCCTGATGGGTTGCTCCCCATCTCTAAAAAAACACTAAAAAAAAAAAAAAAAACACTAAAAAAAAAATTCCCCTGGTGCCTAGAGGCTTCTGCCCCCCCTTGGGGAAGATCGGCCTAGTAATAGGCCGATCTGCCCCCAGGGGGGGCAGAAATGGCCTAAAATAATTTCCGCCCCCCCGGGAGCGACCCTTGCCTACGGGGTCGCTCCCCCTGCGTGACATTGGCGCCAAAAAACATATCCCAGGTGCCTAGTGGTTTCTGCCCCCAAGGTGTTCCCCTTCCATCCCCTCCTTGGGGGGTAGGGGGGTGCACGGGGGGGGCGCGCAAGCGCTCCCCCAAGTTCCCCTGTGCCTAGGATGAGATGATCTCGTCCAAGGCACAGGGGAACTGTAGCCTTGGACGAGATCATCTCGTCCAAGGCACAGAACCAGTTAAAAACCTCAAAATTTGGCCAAAAAAACACATTTTCCTCACATTTCGGTGACAGAAAGTTATGGAATCAGAGAGGAGCCACAAATTCCTTCCACCCAGCGTTCCCCCAAGTCTCCCGATAAAAATTGTACCTCACTTGTGTGGGTAGGCCTAGCGGCCGCGACAACAAATACCCCAAAACACAACGTGGACACATCACATTTTCACAAAGAAAACAGAGCTGTTTATTGCAAAGTGCCTAGCTGTTGATTTTGGCCTCTAGCTCAGCCGGCACCTGGGGAAATCTAGCAAACCTGCACAGATTTGAAAACTAGACACCTAGCGGAATCCAAGATGGGATGACTTGTGGGGCTCTGACCAGGTTCTGTTACCCAGAATCCCTTGCAAACCTCAAACTGTGGCCAAATAAACACTTTTCCTCTCATTTCGGTGACAGAAAGTTCTGGCATCAGAGAGGAGCCACAAATTTTCTTCCACCCAGCGTTCCCCCAAGACTCCCGATAAAAATGGTACCTCACTTTTGTGGGTGGGCCTACTCCCCCGAAAGGAAATGCCCCAAAACACTATCCGGACACATCAAAATTATTAAATCCTCCTGGCTCATCAGCCTTCTATGGAAACCTACCAAACCCAGACATTTCTGAAAACTAGACACCCGAGGGAGTCCAGTGAGGTGTGACTTGTGTGGATCCCCCAATGTTTTCTTACCCAGAATCCTCAGCAAACCTCAAATTTAGATACAAAATCACATTTTACCCACTTTTCTGTGTGGGATCACCGCACTGGGACAAATTTCATACCATCCAATGATCGCCTCAGTCTCCCGGTAAAAATGATACCTCATTTGTGTAGTTGGGCCAAGTGCTTGTGAAAGGGAAGAGCCAAAAACATGTCAATATTGAGGGGAAACCAAAGGGGGACCAAAAGGGCAGTTTGCAAAAAAACATTTTTAGGCTGACAAGTGCAGCAGAATTTTTATCGGCATAGATGAGACAATGCTGGGTGGTAGGAATTTTGTGGATTCCTGCAGATTCCGAAGGTTCCATCACAAAAACATGGGAAAAATGTGTGATTTCCAGCAAAGTTGGAGGTTTGCAGGTCATTGTGGGTACAAAAATGGTGCGGGTGCATGTGAAACACCACCCTGGAATCACCCAGATGTTTAGTTTTCAGATGTGTCTAGGTCTTGTGGATTTTTCTACACGGCAGTGTCCCAAAGTCCATAAAGTGCAGCCCTCACCATTCCAAGTGGGACAATTTTGAGAGTTAGCCAAGCTCTCATGGCCCAGATGTAAAACCAAAATCCAAAATAATCAAATGTCTTCTTGCTTGCTGTGGGATAGGATGTTTTAGAGTGTGGGGGACAGATGAAAGACTGTTACCCCCTTCAGTTGGGGTGGAGGCATAACCACACCCATACTGGTTGGTAGCCACCACCCCAATATTGTTTGTGTTTTTTAAATTCCCTGACATCTAGTAGACTTTCTGCTCCCCCTAGGCTGTGGATCAGGGGTAATTGCCCCATCTGCCCACTGGTGGGCAGAACAACTTTGGCCCCATTTATTTGGGGTGGGGGTATGGCCATACCCCCACCCTCTTATTTTGGAAAAAAAAACTTCCCTAGTCTCTGGTGGGCTTTCTACCCCCCTTTAGGGGCAGATAGGCCTTCCTAAATTAGGCGCATCTGCATGTGCCTCCATGGGGAGCGACCCTTACTCAAGGGGCTGCCCCCCTAAAGAAAACACACGCATACACACACACCAATCCCTGGTACCTAAGTGGTTTCTGCCACCCTTGGGTCAGATTGGCCTAAGAAAAATCAGCCGATCTGCCCCCAAGGGAGGGCAGAAATGGTTTAAATACAATTTGCCCCCCCGGGCAGCGACACTTGCCTAAGGGGTCGCTCCCCACGTCTAAAAAACAAAACAAAAAAACATAAAAAACTATTTTACTTTATCCATAGCGCCTAGCGGTTTCTGCCACCCCTAGGGGCAGATCGGCCTAATAACAATAGGCCGATCTGCCCCCAGGGGAGCAGAAATGTCCTAAAATAAATTTGCCCTCCCCTCCCACGGGGAGCGACCCTTGCCTAGGGGGTCGCTCCCCTTTTGTGTATAGCCGCAAAAAAAAAAGATCCCCGGTGCCTATTGGTTTCTGCCCCCCTTGGGGGCAGAGTGACCTAACAAAAATCAGCTGATCTGCCCCCAAGGGGAGCAGAAATGGCCTAAAATAAATTTGCCCCGCGGGGAGCGACCCTTGCCTAAGGGGTCACTCCCCATCCGTGAATTTGGCGTAAAAAAAAAAACCTCCCTGGTGTCTAGATTGGCCTCATAAAAATAGGCCCAACTGCCCCCAAGGGGGGCAGAAATGCCCTAAATATAATTTGCCCTCTAGGGAGCGACCCTTGCCCAAGGGGTCGCTCCCCAACTAAAAAATAAATAAAAAATAACACTAAAAAAAAAACCCAAAAAATGATCCCTGGCGCCTAGTGCATTCTGCCCCCCAGGGAGGGCAGAAAAGGCCTTCCAAAATATTGCTCCCCTGGGAAGCGACCCGTGCCCAAGGGGACACTCCCCTCATGCCCGTTTCATTTTTGTGAAATATCCCTGGTGTCTAGTGGGCATTTCAAAAGCCGGATCACTTTACGATCCGGCTTTTCAAATGCTCTGAGAGACTTCTATGGGAAGGAAATTCCTTTCCTTCCCTTAGAAGCCTCTCAGGGCCCCATCACATGACTGGAAGAGAAATGCTTTGCATTTCTCTTCCGATCGCGCTGGAAGCTGAGCTTCCAGCGCAATGGAGAAGTGGCCTCTGATGAGGTCAGCGCGCGAATGCGCACTGACATCATCAGATGTCACTGGGGGGTCAGAGGGGGTCGGGGGTGGAAGGGGAAGGGCTTCCCCTTCCATCCCTGCCTTGGGGAGTGGGAGGGAAGCCCACAGAGGGAGCACTAGCGCTCCGTCTGAGCTCAGTGGCGGTGGATGTAACCATTACGTCCCCGGCACAGAAGCGGTTAAAAAAACTACTGTATCCCAAACTAACCTATTCTAACTATATTTTACCAACAACTAAAGCCAACTACCCTATTCTAAACTTCACTAACACATTTAACACCACACTCTAAACATTGCTCCCCGACCCCCCTTAAGTTACAAGACGAATGCAGGCCAACATATGCTAATACTACACATATAATAACTAAATCTGAACAAATATATATGTATTTATTTATTTATTTATTTATTTATTTATTTATTTCAATTTTTTATTATAGAAAACACATAGATCCCCCAACATGTCCGCCCCACCCACCTATCCACCTACTATTTAATAGGTAATAATAAAAAAAAACACCCCCAAATCCACTTATCCTATCTAAACTACATACCTATACTAACCTAACACTAACCCGCCAAAAAACCCACAATAAAACATAAATTAAAATCAGAAGGGAGAAGACGGAACTTGGACGATGCAGTACACAAATAACTCAATGTTTGGCCTTCTTTAGTTTTTCCTTAATTAATTTTAGCTTCTTGGTTTTAGCGGCGACCTCCTCCTCTAAGCTGTCCAAACGTTTCATTACCAGAGAAACGTCCCTCTGCAGATTCTGCAGCAATTGTGTATCCATGGCAGCAGGTGGTGTGAGCTGTTGCACTGATGTTGTTGCAGTTGCAGCCAAAACTGTGGGTGTGGTGCCAGCTGTGCCCCCCTGCACTGCTGAGGAGCTAGGTGTCTACTGTGCCTTCATAGCCAGTGTGGGGACCCCTTGTGGGAATGCCTGCCATTCCCCTATTGCCCTCTCTGCACAGTAGCAGCGAGCCATTCTTTGGAACCCAGACAGCCAGGATATGGGGGTGCCTTACTGCGCTCTTCTGAAACGCATGCAGCTCATTATTGGTCATGTTAGCAGCTGTTAAATGGAGACAGGCAACTATCAGTGTCAGCATTGTGTGGAGTCTGCACAGATTAGTAGCTTACACTGCTAAATCGAATTACACATGCACTCCAGCGCACATTCCAGAAAAGACAATGGCCCTGTTAATGTAATGATAACGATGCCTTAGCATCATATTTTTGACACTAAAGCGACTCAAACTGAGAAATTGAACCAAACATTGTGAAGCGTGCATTGTTTTTGCAGAAAAACAAATAATGCAAAGGCAGCGATATCCGTAAATAGATCAGTCCCAAACTTCCTCATCATCTGTGTCTATTTCCAACCATACATCATCAGTCACTTGGCCATGTTATTTGGAGGATAGGATGCTGTTGGTAACCACAAGAGGTCAGAGCTGATAGGTCCTCTCCCCCTGAGCTTAAGGGGGGATGGCCATGCATCCATCATTTCAACTGTCCTGGTCATCCACCAAGGCGTGCCCTCTCATACATGGAGTCAAGAAGTGGGCCATATGTTACGAGGGCTGACAACTAGGAAGCTAGGTCTATCATATCTACATTCATGTATCCAGGTGTAGGCTGCCATCAATACCATATCTGCCACTACTATTCCTTTTCACACCCACTTCCATGCCAGCACACGTTTGGCCTTGATCTGCATGCAAGCCAATTACATTCCACATAAGTGTAACCTACATGGAGTGTTAAAGACGGAGCGCAATTGCCAGCTCAGTCCTCCATCTTCATGATAATACAGGGATGCACAAAAATGGGTTCAATATGGTGCATCCCTGTGTTGTGAGAATGATGGAGTGCACCAGGGCCAATATTCTCACAGTGTTGCACTCTGTCATTCTTAGTCACTTATGGCCCTACATGTGGCTTGTCACCACCTTGTATACACAATGCTGGCCTTTGTGTACCATGAGCCTTAAAAGATGTGACCCTCTGGTGGTGCATGGGAATACTTTAAGTGGGCCATAATGTCACCATACAGCCTACTTTGATATCTGATCATTGGACAGCTTATCACAGTTGGCATTGTATTCAACCCATATGACTCACTCACACCAAACCCTGGATTACTTCACAGGACACACATTATCACACTTACTGGATACATCTCAAGTAGTGCCACTTCACCAATAGTGTAGGGAGCAGGTCCAGCTGTAAGACATAAATGGTAAACCATGCTAAGTGCTAAATCATAGTCACTGCGAATGGACAACAAATTTCAGTGTGAACTAGTTGAGAGGAGTGAGCTAGTTATCCTAGTGGAAAACAGTGCAACAGACACACCACTATGATCACACAATGACTCAGACACTCAGGTGAGTAAGAGCCACACATCTGAACACTAATACTGGGCCCTAGACTCATGTGGTGCTACACCCTGCAACATCCATATGTGGCCATCTATAGAAGATGGAACAACATGGTATAAGGGGGAGTTGCGTAAAAATGCATGACACTTCTGGTGTTTTGCAAAGACTTATAACTCAGGTGCTCAAGCTTGTCCTGCAAGGCACCCAGAGATGCTTTGTGATAGACATGGTGCTCAATTTTAAGTCTGCAATTATCATGCGTTGATTAATCCATGACTAATGTGGCAAAGTTGTCTAATGGTATCAAATGCCCCATAGTAATTTCCCCCTAAGGGGGGGTAATATAATGGCTGCGGCAGGGGTCATGTGTGTGCAATGTTGACAAAGTTGCACTATGCGTGCATTGCGCCACTTTGTTGAGACAATCCAGGGAAAATATGGTAGGTTAGTAGTGCCTTGGCGTTTCATACATGAAACTATGCCGGGCACAGGTGTCACTATGGCCTCAGAAATGTGAGCCTTTATCATAAAGTTATGGTTGTGGTTGTGCAGGACTCATCAGACATCTGACCTGCATTGGTATCAATTTGGACATGTGAACTCCAGGCCTAGCCTGGCGCAGATACACATCATTCTGGTTGCATACAACCTGTCCACAAGCATTGCATGCAGCACTCCAACCCATCTGCTACTGTCATTCAAGAGCAGTGAACAGTCAATAGTTTGCCAGTGGAATGCTCACCAACAAGGCCGCTAATCTCAAGCCCAAGGTGAGTGAGCAGATCCTGCTCCCTGGCCACCAGATCTGCCCAGCGATGCTTTAGGTGGTGCTCATTCCTGCCAGTCCTGTATATTTTCTTCAGGTGGTAGAGCACCTTGCCCCACCATAGCTGCCTGGCCTCAGTCCTGTATTCAAGGATGACCAAGCTACCCATATCAAACATCATTGGCAGGTAGTGGGTTACCAGCCACACAAATCTACCAAGCTCATCCTCTGACATCCTGGTCATCCTCCCCCTTCCAGAAATGTCGAGTTATGGTCAAAGTTGACCCCAAATAAAAATAAGGAAAAAATAAACAGAAACTTAACCCCACTAACTTATCCCAACTATCCCAAATGAGTAACAACCCCAGACAGACACCCCACAGTACAAATACAATTCTATATGAAAACAACACAAAACCACAACTACTGGGACAAAATGCACACAATATATAACAGGTCACGACAGGAGGGACACCACAAATTTCAAGACACAACCAAGACTCAACCACCAACTCAAAAACACAAGCGCACAGTCACAGAGGCACAGACTGTAAAGAGAAAGTCAAACTACACCCACTGTACCATGCTTGTAGACAGGATTTCCTATTACATCACTTCCTGTCCCCGTGCGTCACGTTTTTCAGTTATGTGTATATTATTTTCACACATTTGATGTTTGAGTTGTTTTTTTAGAGACATAACGCACATGCATCGTTGACATTGGCGCATGACGGCTATGCATCGATTTCACAGAAGGCAGCATTGAGATGAGTGCAAAGGTAGAAATCACGCTAAGGGCCCATGTGTAATTTTCTTTGTGCTTGCGGATATTTTTGGATGAATTATCGTCATATTTTTTTACTCATTTCCTGATTGCGTGTTTTTTTGCATTGTACTTAGATGCACCCTGAATCAACATACATATGACATGAGCTGTGCTGCAGTGTGGCAGTTTGGGTATGGCCACATGTGGTAGTCCATGCAACAATGTGGTAAGGGTGTGATTGGTCTTTTCCACCAATGTGTGTGTTACGGAGTCAACAGCAAGCAAACTGTTGCACAGCGTGCACATATATGCATATGTGTCAACACTGTATCCACATATGTTTGGCATTCAGTACAATGCAATAGTTCTGATTTGTGATTGTGAATTGTGTTTTCGTATGTGATGTTTGATGTTGTCATGCAGAGCATAATATTTATGCACAGGTCAGGCATTGTTGATGATGGGTGAACTTTTGCTACCTAGGAAAAATGACCTGACATTTGTCTCCGTATTTAGATTTTGAGTTTATGGAGACCTGTGTGAAGCGTGCATATTTGTCTGACACTCTGCCTACACTCCACCCAGCATATGTATTGATCACAAAGCTTAGGTTAAACTCGTTGTATTTAACAATAGTTGTTTGTTTTGTGTGGTGGACCTGCAGCCCTAGCTTCATATGTTCTCTTCCATACTGATGTGTATTCCGCAGACGTGTCCGTGCAATGTGGGAGGTCATGTGTACCCTGTGTCAAGATTGTACCCCATGGCAGTGGCAGGACAGATTACCATGGATATACTACACAGGCCCAACTTCTTTCATTTGGTTGTTATATCTGGGAAATTCATCATGTCCATAGTTACAAATTATGTCTCCCCCTTGTCATACATGTTCCATGCAGGCATTGGAACTCTCACACTGAGTTGTGACAGTGTTCAGTTACAACATGACTTAATTTCTATTTTTTGACATCCACTACCTCATGTTTGGGCCCCTTGCATACATCCTATTTAGACATGATGTAGTTGTGTGCGATGAGGTATTAAATAACAAGTTGGCAATGTGGGTGTACAAAATATGTTGTGGTCCATGGATTGTGTTCTTCAGTTGTTACATTCCAGTGATGAGGCTGTTAGTGATGTGTGTGATGGTGACAGTATAATCTTACACATCACATATGATGTCGCAATAGTACTTGTCAGATTCATATTTGTAACATTCTCCCTGAGGTTAGACTCACATTCCTATGGTGTATGTAGTGGGGATTGAAGAGACCAAAGCAGGATTGTTTGTATATGTGAAGTGTTTATTTACAAAATGAACAAGGTAAATTCAGTGGTTCTTAAGGGTAAAAGTTGTCTACTATGTGCTGTCTCTGGCGTACCCTAGCAGCTGTGTTTCCCCATCATATTGTTACCACCATCTTCCTCCTCCTTAGGCAGGTCATTAACCTGGTCATACATAGGAACGTTCATCCGCACACATATGTTGTGCAGAATAGCACATGTCAGGATGATTTTGCACAAAATGTGTGGGGCATATAGGAGGCTGCCTCCTGTCAGGTCCAGGGCACCTGAATCTGGATTTCAGTATTCCAAATGCACTTTCCACAATATTGCATGTAATATGGTGTCCCTCATTGTATGCACACTCTGCTGCTCTGTTTGGGTTTGCAAATGGGGTCATCATCCATGGCTGTATGCCATAACCCTGAAGGTGTAAGTTGTTGTTAAGGTAAGCAACAGGTTTTTTATGTAGCATGGCAGTTGTTATTTGGAGTTGGTTGTGACTCATACGTGTTTGTGGTATGGTGTGAGTTTGTGCCCTTGTGCTAAGTTTTATTAGCACTGTTTTGTTGCACATGACAATCTTGGGTATTGGCTCAAGGACCAGGGACATATAATAGGCGGTCATTCTGACCTTGGCGGGCGGCGGAGGCCGCCCGCCAAAGTCCCGCCGTCAGGTTACCGTTCCGCGGTCGAAAGACCGCGGCGGTAATTCTGACTTTCCCGCTGGGCTGGCAGCCGGTCGCCTTCAGACCGCCCGCCAGCCCAGCGGGAAAGAGGCTTCCACGATGAAGCCGGCTCGGAATCGAGCCGGCGGAGTGGAAGCTGTGCGACGGGTGCAGTTGCACCCGTCGCGTATTTCACTGTCTGCGCAGCAGACAGTGAAATACATGTAGGGGCCCTCTTACGGGGGCCCCTGCAATGCCCATGCCAGTGGCATGGGCACTGCAGGGGCCCCCAGGGGCCCCGCGACCCCCCCTACCGCCATCCGGATCCCGGCGGTCGGACCGCCGGGATCTGGATGGCGGTAGGGGGGGTCGGAATCCCCGCGGCGGTGCAGCAAGCTGCGCCGCCGTGGAGGATTCAATGGGGCGGCGGTACACTGGCGGGAGCCCGCCAGTGTTGCCGGTCCGACCGCGGCTTTACCGCCGCGGTCGGAATCCCCATTGGAGCACCGCCGGCCTGTCGGCGGTGCTCCCGCGGTCCTCCGCCCTGGCGGTCTTTGACCGCCAGGGTCAGAATGACCGCCATAATTTGGAATCCTAACTGATGCTCAATATATATGTACCATGTGTTGTGTAGTACACATTCGTATCAGTGTGCTATCACCAGAGGGGACATGACACATCCTCACAACACAATGGAGGTCAGATGTGGTGACAATGTGGTAGCCCTACAGAGCCTGGACATCTTAGACATTTTGACGTGTCATTACAGATTGAGTGCAACACTTAGGTCCATTTTAATGAGTAAATGACAATGCACAACAAAGCTCCGACATTGGCAGCGCTGTGCTGCATCATTTTCTTTATGCAGGAATGCACCATGTGTGACACGTTACTAGGCAGCCCTTTGTCATCCCCTGCCCAGGCGCCTACTATGCAACCGTTCACCAACACTGCCACCTTGCACCAGGGTGCTTGGCTAGCTGCCTGTGGAGATGGATGTATCTGTGCAGGAAGGGACACCTTCCTATACATGTACTGTTTTGATGGACAATTGGCTCTTTCTCTGCGTGCAGCAGTATGCAGCATGCATAGGTGGTACATTCATATTAGTTAAAATCACAGTCTATTTCCGTATTGCAATCTGCAAACGGCACCCCTGGGGTGGTGTTTGACGTTGGCACTGCCTCAAATTTTGGGTGACACCTACATCTGAGGCAGCGTCATCATGCTTTGTATCTTGTGGTGACAGATCTACAGCAACACACATTGCATGCCCCTTCCACACTAAGTGCTGCGTGGGAGGGTGCCCGATTTACAATGTGGCTTCAAGTCACAAAAGAGTGGTCATCCACCAACTTGCACATAAAGTTCAAGCCATGAAAATGGCACTGGGGACTCTTACGTAGGTCCCTTAGACCGACTCCTGCCCGTGCACAGGTGGATAAATATGGCGCTGGGGCTTAGAGTAATTTTTTTGGGATGGGAACGCCTACCTTGCATCTCATTGACGCTAGGTGGTTTCATGCATCCAAAAAATGACGTTAACTCCTACATTGTGATGCTAGTCAGGTCTAGCATCAAAATATAAATATGGAGTTAGGTTTGCACTGAATTAGCATTAAAAAAATACGCTTATTCAGCACAAAGCAAGTACAAATATGGGCCTAAGTTCATTAAGAAAGGGAAATATTTCATTATGTTAAACACTGTAGTGAATCCTAGTTTGTTTTAATGAGATAATAGGAGTTAGCTTAGCCTTTGGCTTGCAGACTCGTGCCCCCGTTGCCTAGTGACTTTTAACCTATTTAGCTTGCTCTGTCTTAGACCATTTATTTAGTTAAATCTTCTAAGATGGCTGCCTTGTTTATAGTTCCTCCTTTTTGTTTAGAGTTATGTTTTCAGTGTCACCGCGCTAAGGTGTCAACTCATGCAACAAAGACAAACAAACTGTAGGTGCTCACATTAGAAATTACCGTCCCAAGCATGCAGCGTTATCTATTGTTTTGGAACAACCTACGTCAGGGGTCCAAGTAGATATGTATAAATACATCACACTTTAGACAGATAATGAGAGGGATTGTGACCAGACACCATCGCTGCTATCGATGCTGCACGTCGCCTTGACACTGACCTGGACTACCTGTTCTTCCGAAGTCTGAGCTCGAGACCTCACTCAAGGTAACCAGGGTTGGGGGCTCCTTCCAGGAACTTGGCATTGGTAGATTAGGTTTAACATACCCAGCTCTCCTCTAGGTAGAAGGTTAGGCCTATTATGATAGGGTACACGGACATATAATACACTTTGGCCCTCATTACAACCCTGGCGGTCGGTGTTAAAGCGGCGGTAAGACCGCCAACAGGCCAACTGTAAAAAAAGTGAATCACGGCCATGGCGGAAACCGCCAACATAGACAGCCACTTTAGCACTCCGACCGCCACGGCGGTACAAAAAAACAGCATGGCGGTCACCGCCAACAGACAGATGGAAGACAATGTACAGCCCGCCCTATTATGAGAGGCCAATCCGCCACCTTTTCCGGGGCGGATTCAACGCGAACAAAAACACGGCAGAAACAGGACTTGGAAGGGGAAACACTCAACTCTACACAACCCACGAGGAACCATGACGCCATGGAGCCAGAACTCCAAATCCTCCCTCCAATAGTTTTCCTGCTCCTCTACCAGGAGCACGAATGACGGTGGCGATGACCACGGTGAGTACTGCACCTACAACACAGGGGAGGGGGAGGGAAAAGAGAGTCACACACACATGCAACATGCAACACCCCCACCCTCACCCACAACAACACACATACCAATACATGCTGCAACAATAGATTTACACCCCCCAATTCCCCCTGGAAGAACGCGATGACAAAAGGAAATGATTGTAACGATTGGAATCAATAAAAATCCATAAGTCAAAACTTTAAATATAGTATAAACAATTATGTACACCAACTATACAAGTCCGGATAGTGCACCATTCAAAGTCCGTGGACCACTGGGCCCAAAATGCATGGGCGAAGCCCACACTCGATACCAGACTGCAAATGGAGAGAACACTCCTGGGACATCAGATCGAAATGAAACACGCACCTCAGGGGGAAAGGAGGGGGGGCACCTCAGCCGGATGAGTGCACAACGCCAGCTCCACGAGGGGGCTCCATGCCAATTGATGTATCCTGGGGGGTGCAAAGCCACAGTCTCTCAAGTCTTTTCAGTGGGTGGTTTGCCCACTGCTTTATCCTGGGGAGTGCAAAGCCACAGTCTCTCAAGTCTTTTCAGTGGGTGGGTTGCCCACTGCTTTATCCTGGGGAGTGCAAAGCCACAGTCTCTCAAGTCTTTTCAGTGGGTGGTTTGCCCACTGCTTTATCCTGGGGAGTGCAAAGCCACAGTCTCTCAAGTCTTTACAATGGGTGGGTTACCCACTGCTTTATCCTGGGGAGTGCAAAGCCACAGTCTCTCAAGTCTTTTCAGTGGGTGGTTTGCCCACTGCTTTATCCTGGGGAGTGCAAAGCCACAGTCTCTCAAGTGGATGCCTTTCTCCACTGGTTCGGGAGGGGGCTTTGTGCCCAGAGTGCTTCATCCTGCCAAGGACTGAGGTAGTGAATGTGATACTCCACTGGTTCTGGAGCGGGCTTTATGCCCAGAGTACTTCATCCTGCCAAGGACAGAGGTAGTGGATGCCTTTCTCCACTGGTTCTGGAGGGGGCTTTGTGCCCAGAGTGCTTCATCCTGCCAAGGACTGAGGTAGTGGATGCCTTTCTCCATTGGTTCTGGAGGGGGCTTTGTGCCCAGAGTGCTTCAACCTGCCAAGGACTGAGGTAGTGTATGTGACACTCCACTGGTTCTGGAGGGGGCTTTGTGCCCAGAGTGCTTCATCCTGCCAAGGACTGAGGTAGTGGATGCCTTTCTCCACTGGTTCTGGAGGGGGCTTTATGCCCAGAGTGCTTCATCCTGCCAAGGACTGAGGTAGTGTATGCTTTTCTCCACTGGTTCTAGAGGGGGATTTGTGCCCAGAGTGCTTCAACCTGCCAAGGACTGAGGTAGTGGATGTGACACTCCACTGGTTCTGGAGGGGGCTTTGTGCCCAGAGTGCTTCATCCTGCCAAGGACTGAGGTAGTGGATGTGATACTCCACTGGTTCTGGAGGGGGCCTTGTGCCCAGAGTGCTTCATCCTGACTGCAGTGCTGGTGGCGGTGTCAGTAGCGGCGGTGCTGGTGGCGGTGTCAGTAGCAGCGGTGCAGGTGGCGGTGGCGGTCTTCTCCGCCATGCAGGTTGGCGTCAATGTGGACCTGCCTTTGATTTTTTGTGCCTTCCCCACCTTGGATGGTGGCCAGCTGTCTTCCCACTTTTTTTTTGCCTGAGCCCTTGGTGACAGGTGTTTTTGCCTTCTGCCTCCAGGATGTGGGCAACTTTTTTCTGTTTTGGAGGTGGGGGAATGTCCTTGCCCTCGCTCCTTGGGACACTGGCAGCCCTGTTGCTTAGCACACTCCAAAATCCCGCTATTGCTGGCACCACTGTGCCCGGTGATGTGGTGGCTGAGGTGCTGGGTTGGGACCTGGAAAGGCGGGCCCTAGGGGATGGACGGGGGGGAGGCGTAGGGGAGAGGTCAACATTTTATAGGAAAAGCTTTTTAGACACACTGGGACGGGTAGATGGAGGGGGTTTGGGAGTGGAGGAAGAGGTAGTGGATGTAGGAGGTGTACGTTTGCTGACTTTGGGTGAAGGTGCATGGGCTGGAGGCTGTTGTGAGGTGGATGGCTGTTGGGTGGGTGTGTGACTGCGTTTATGTACTTTGGGAGGAGGGCTCACAGACACACTGGGAGAGGACACGGGGATGTGTGAATGGTAGTGGGTGTGGTGAGTGCACGAGAGCGGTGTGTGGTGATGGGCATGCTGGTGATGGAGGTAGTGGCTGAAGCTGTAGTGCATGCAGGTGTGAATGGAGATGACATAGGAAGGGAGGAGGGAGACGTGGAGAAGGGGGACACAGTGGAGGCAGTGGATATTGGTATGTTTGCATGGGTATGGTGCTTGTGTGAGTGCCTGTGGGATGTGTAGTGCTTACGATTGCCTGAGCTACCCTTGTGTGTTGAGGTGTGTGCATGCTGGTCTGATGGTGTGCTTGGGATAGGCTGAGGTATGGGGGATTGGGTCTGGGTGGAGGAGGTTGGAGGGGGAGGCTGGACACAGGGACAATGGCTGCCATCAGTGCTGAGGCCAGAGCCTGAAATGCTCGCTGTTGGGCTGCCTGGCCAGAATGAATGCCCTCCAGGTCTGTATTTGTTTGTTGAAACTGCCTCTCTACACCCTGGATGGAATTCAGAATGGTAGACTGCCCAACAGTGAGGGATCTCAGGAGGTCAATAGCCTCCTCACTGAGGGCAGCAGGGCTGACTGGGGAAGGCCTGAGGTGCCTGGGGTGAAGGAGATGGCCACCCTCCTGGATGAGCGGCCACGGGACACACGCTGAGGGGCTGCTGGGAGGGCGGTGCTGGTAGGGGGATGGCGGCTGTACCTGTTGATGTGGTGGGCACAGAGGGGACCGCCACCGCAAGGGAGCTCCCATCAGAGGAGGAGTCGGTGTCGCTGGTCTCTGCTCCTGTCCCCGCCGTGGAGCTCCCCTCACCCTCCGTCCCACTGGTGACTTCAGACTCAGTTGACTCGCCCTCCAGGGCCATGTGGGATGCAGCTCCCTCCTGCTCCTGTGGCACTGCTCCTCCGCCTGATGATGTTAATGTACACAAGAACAGGGAGACCACAAAAAGAGGGGGGGTTGAAAGAAGAAAGACATGTTCAGTGCATGCAATACCGCTACCGTTGGCGGACACTACAGACACAGCAGCCCTCTGCACTATGCCTTGCACTTAGAGTTCCCTAATTAATCACAGGGATATGGGGTAGAAGGCCTATGCCCGATTGCTGCACACATGGAAGTCACAGGAGCCTGACTAGGTGTAGATTGCTCGTACCACTGGTGGGGTTGGGGTGCCACATAGCCTGCCTCACAAAGGGTCCTTGCCCACAAAGCTCACCCTGGCCTAGAGTAACCCACTGACCACCTCCCCCACCCAGACACCTCATAATGCACGCAGAGTCAGATGGATGTGACGGTACTCACCCCCTTGTGGCTGCTGTGATGCCCTCAAGCGCCCAGCCAACTCCGGATACACCACCGCCATGATCCGGAACATCAGGGAGGTCATGGTGCAACGGGCACCCCTCCCACGTTGGGAGGCCATCCCCAGCTGGGCATCCGCCGTCTTCTTGCTCCAGCGGCGAATGTCCTCCCATCTTTTCCGGCAGTTGGTGCTCCGTCTGTGGTGGACCCCCAGGGTGCGGACGTACTTGGCGAGGGCACGCCAAATACCCTTCTTCTGGTGGGCGCTGACCTAGAGGAATAGTACAGGGGAAAGGGATGATCTTTAACCATTCGGAACGTCACAGTCATTGGCCCACATTCCCACCCTTGCCTTGACGCACATACACTCACTGTCTGCTCATGCAGGCCTCAGTCCCCCCCACTGGTATCTTCCATCCACACCACCCCAAACAGGCATTGACCATGCAGCATGCCCACAGTGTACTCACCTGTTTGTCTGGAGGACCGTAGAGTAGCATGTACTGGGGGAGGACCCCATCCACTAACTTCGCCAACTCCTCCGAAGTGAAGGCAGGGGTCCTTTCCCCAGACACATGAGCCATCGTCGCTTCCAGACACAGGTCACAGCAGCACTTGCAGTGTAGGTCCTATCCTGTTGAAGGTCTGGTATCAAGTGAGTGAACAGAGAGAAAATGGCGGTCACGTCCACGGTGGTGCGTACTGTCACCGCCGGCGTACATCGTCATTGGCTCCTGGGACCCACTGGGCCCAATGTTAACCTATGCAGGATTGTGTTGCGATCTTCGACCGCCTACCATTACGTTGTTCAACGCCAGCGCAGTTACCTCATATCTCCTTGTCCCACATTACAGGTCAGGCAGCTGCCATTTCAGGAAGCCACATGGCATTAGTTTTAAATGCTTCACATATATCTAGGCCTTGCATACACACAGTGACAGGCACATAGCAGATTGACAAATGTGTGCAATAATTTCTTTTTGTAAAACCTCAGTGTTGGCTGACTCTGTGCTCGCTGTTCTCGTCCATAGGGCACGTCCGCTGGGACAGGTGAGGAGATGGCGGCATGCCCCGGTGTACAGACCGCTGGTGGACCTGTCGACAATGGACGAGAGACACATCATTATCACATACAGACTTGATCGTGCTACAATCCAAGAACTGTGTGCCTAGTTGGAGCCAGACCTGATTTCAGCTATCCGCAATCCCACAGGAATCCCCATTCTAGTGCAGGTCCTGTCAGTACTCCATTTCCTGGCAAGTGGGTCTTTTCAAACAACAGTGGCCATTGCATCAGGGATGTCCCAGCCTATGTTCTCAAACGTGTTGTCCAGAGTGTTGTCTGCCCTACTGAAACACATGCGCAGCTACATCGTGTTCCCTCAGGTGGAAGATTTGCCCACAGTGAAAGGTGACTTCTATGCCCTGGGACATGTCCCCAACATCATAGGTGCCATTGATGGCGCACATGTCGCCTTGGTACCCCCCGAAGGAGTGAACAGGTGTACAGAAACACGAAGAGCTACCATTCAATGAATGTGTAGATGGTGTGTTTGGCGACCAGTACATCTCCCATGTGAACGCCAAGTTTCCAGGCTCAGTGCATGACGCTTACATTTTGAGGAATAGCAGCATCCCTTATGTGGTGGGGCAACTCCAGAGGCACAGTGTGTGGCTAATAGGTGAGGACAAAGACCCTATACCCTGTGAATAGTTGTCTTGGTCTGGGGTTGTCCCTAAGGGTTAGTGTGTGTCTCACAGTTGTCCCTCGACATTTGCAGGTGACTCTGGGTACCCCAACCTGTCATGGCTACTGACCCCAGTGAGAAATCCCAGGACAAGTGCAGAGGAACGCTACAATCAGTCACATGGGCGAACTAGGAGAGTGAACAAAAGGACCTTCGGCCTCCTGAAGGCCAGGTTCCGGTGCCTCCATATGACAGGTGGTTCTCTCTACTACTCACCAAAGAAAGTGTACCAGATCATCGTGGCCTTCTGTATGCTGCCCAACCTGGCTTTGCGATGACAGGTGCCTTTTCTGCAGGAGGATGGTCCAGAAGGAGGTCTTGTGGCAGCTTTGGAGCCTGTGGACAGTGATGAAGAGGAGGCAGAAGAAGAGGATATCGACAACAGAAACAACGTGATCCAGCAATACTTCCAGGGAGACACAGGTAAGAAGACATCACTGCCTCCTACATCTCATACAATTGTTAGACCTATCATATGTCTGTCCCTTTCACCCAGTTTATGGACCCTGACCTGTCACTTTGCCTTTCCATTTCACAGATGTGGGTCCCACTGTGTGACCTCTGCTATGTTACCTCATGGACTACAGCTGTGTGACATAGGTATGTTGACAATACAATGGACATTGCTATTTTCGTTAGTTATAGCAAATACACATTTGTAAAAGCACAGACTGACTCCAGATTGTTTTGTGATTCAAGGGTGTTTATTTAAGTGCAAATTAGTGGAGGGGGTTGGAAAATGGTCAGGGGTGATGGTGGAGGAATGTCCATGGCAGAGTCCAGTTATTTGGCTCACAGGTGCATTGTCCCAAGGGGCATAGGAAGTGGAGCTAGGGCAGTTTAAGGATGGGCAGGGTGACGAAGTGGGACAGACGGATGACATTCAGGGTGGTCTCATTTCTTGGCGGGGGTCTTGGCATTGTTCTCTGTCTTTGTCCTGGATCTCAGGGACCATTTGCGGGGTGGTTCTCCATCTGCAGTGGATGGGGTGCTGGTGTTGTGGTCCTGTGGCGGTGCCTCCTGTCCACTAGTGCCGGCTGAGGTAGTGGGCAGTTCATCATTGAGGCTAGTGTCAGGGGCCCATTGTTGTGCCACACTGTCCCTCCTGGTGTTCACAGGTCCTTCAGCACCCCTACAATGGTGACCAGTGTGGTGTTGATGGACTTGAGTTCCTCCCTGACCTTCAAATACTGTTCCTCCTGCAGCCGCTGGGTCCCCTGAAACTTGGCCAGTACCGTTGCCATTGTCGCCTGGGAATGATAGTACGCTCCCATGATGTTGGAGAGGGCCTCATGGAGAGTGGGTTCCCTGGGCCTGTCCTCCCCCTGTCGCACAGCAGTCCTCCCAGTTCCCCAGTTTTCCTGTTCCTCTGTCCCCTGACCCGTGTGCCCACTGCCACTGCCCCCAGGTCCATGATGTTCTTGGGCTTGTAGGTTTGCCTGGGTTCCCTGTTATGTTGGACACACTGCTGCTTGATGTGTCCTGGGGACAGAGGTATGGGCCCGCTGGGTGGGTGCTGTGCTGGTGTTTCCTTAGGGGGGAGGCTCTTTGGTGGCATGTGCCAGCGTGTGGGGAACCGACTGTCCCGAGGTCAAAGATGGGCCGGGCTGGTCATCTAGATCCAGATAGACAGAGCTGCTGTCATCACTGTGGGCCTCTTCTGTGGGGGGGTGGACATGTCTGGAACCTCCTGTCCGGTGACATTGGGTAGGGGTCCTGCAGGGGTGTAAAGGCATGATTATTGCATCTGTGTGTGCCATTGTGTGCAATGGGTGGGTGACCCTGTAAGCCAGTGCTTACATTCTTGTCTAGGACATTGTGTGATATTTTGTTTGGGGATCTGTGTGGGTATCTGTAGTGGACATGCTTTGGTGATGGGTGTCCATGCTTTGGTGTTGCATGCAGGGCTTGGTGTTGGGATGGGCGGTTTGTGATAGAGGTACATATGTGAGGTGTTGGAGTGATGGGGGTGAGGGTGAGGGTGGGGGTTTGTGATAGCATGCATGTAGGGTGGGGGATGTAATAGTTAAGATTTGACTTACCAGAGTCCATTCCTCCTGCTACTCCTGCGAGGCCCTCAGGATGCAGTATAGCCAAGACCTGCTCCTCCCATGTTGTTAGTTGTGGGAAAGGAGGCGGAGGTCCGCCGCAAGTCCTCTGAACTGCAATCTGGTGTCTTGAGACCATGGAACGCACCTTCCCCCGTAGGTCGTTCCACCTCTTCCTGATGTCACCCCGTGTTCTTGGGTTCTGTCCCACTGCGTTGACCCTGTCTACGATTCTGCGTCATAGCTCCGTCTTCCTAGCAATGGAGGTGTGCTGTACCTGTGATCCGAATAGCTGTGGCTCTACCCGGACAATTTCCTCCACATGACCCTGAGCTCCTCCTCAGAGAACCTGGGGTGTCTTTGCTTTGCCATGGTGTGGGTGATGTGTGAGGTGGTGTGTGTTGTGATGTGTGAGGGGATGTGTTTGTGTGTGTTGTGTGAGGTGCATGGATGTTGTCTGAGTGATGGTTTTGTGTGCCTGTGGATGCTAGTTTGTTGATGGTGGTGTCTCTCTGTGTGCTTTGTTCTCCATTTTTGTCGTAGGGGTTTGTGGGTGATGTGGGTGTGTGCTTTATATTGTATTGAGTGTGTGGGTGTGGTGTGTGTATGTGTATCAGGTGTGTGTATTTCGATTTGTCCAATGTGGTTGTGTTTTGTAAATGTATGTGTATTTTGAGCGCGGCGGTGTGTACCGCCAATGGAATACCGCAGTTGAAAGACCGCTGTGTGGGTTCGTGGGTCATGATATTGTGGGCGTATTCCTGTTGGCTTGACTGTGGAGGTTTTGTTATCGCCAGTTTATCACTGACCTTTGGTGTGGCAGACTTGTGTGGGTGTTTAGATTTTGGCAAATTCCGGCCTGTGGGTCGTAATAGCTGTAGCGGATTTCCGCGGCTGCAGCGCTGTGTTGTCGTTCTTCTGCACGGCGGTAAGCGGCATTTACCGCCAATGTTGTAATGAGGGCCTTTATGTCTTTCTTTGACAATACAAGATGGCGGGGTCTTCATAATCATGACCCTAGTCTTTACAATTCTATCTCTTGTACTGTTCATTATTCTAATCATTGCAGCCAGTACGATTTAATGCATTGTATTAAATAAAAACTATTGAAACATTACTGCATCTTCGTTATTGCCTGTGTTTGGTTGAGACATAATATATCTGTGAGAAAGTCCCTCTCGTTCCTTTCAGGATGCTCCGGATAGGCGTAGCGAGAAAGGGGGCCGTCCCAACCGACGTCTGGACTACGTGAAACAAAAGAAAAACTCCCCACAGTCTACAGTAAAAAAAGAAGACAAGACTTCACAACGAAAGCCACAATTTAAAAAGAAAAAGGTGGCAGCACTATCGCTTAAAAATGCCAATACATTTGAGAACTTTGCTGAAGAACAAGACGTGGGTAGTGACACTGATAGCAAGAGCAGCAGCGGTCACCATATGTCACCAGAGTCTGAGAGAATATCTAGATGCGACAGCCTAGCGATTTTGTTGCAGTTGAAATAGCGGACAGGCGTGTACTCCCACCAGATAGACTTTATGATCTAAAGATCCAAATTGAGGGAGACGTGGAATGCACCATTGGTATAATCTTTTGGGACAAACTTAATTGTGACATCCTATTGTCCGAAAGAGATTGGCCGCCCGTAAGCTCCCACATGGGGAAAATGTCATTTTGCCTTGTTTCTCTAATCTTGTTCCAGTGGCTAAAAAGGAAGCCTAAGCATGGCAGTTGGGCTCTAGCACAGGCACCTGCATTATATCGCAATCATGTAGGTTTGGGACAGGGAGTCTCCGTGTCATATAATACCTATCAGGTCTACACCCCAGCCTCAGCCACAATATCCAGTTAAACATGAGGTGAAAGCTCCAGAGAGATAGAGCCTCACTCAGCTGGAATATCAGGGGGTAATTGAGCCCTGGGCCTCTGCAATGAATAACCCGTTATACCCGGTTGCGAAGCCAGACCATTCCTATAGAATTGTCTTAGATTACAGACATTTAAACAGCCATACCCGTACATATGCTATACAAAACTCACATAGCACGGCACTAATAAATAACATAGTGAGGTAAAAATATAAAACAACATTGGATATATTGAACGGGTTCTTATGCCAGACTTTAGCAGTACCTGAGTACATTCTCATGTGGCTCACATTCATCTTGTGAGAGTCGATCGCATAATTTTGGGGTTTGCAGAAGTCGGTTATAAATTCAACTTTAAGAAAAGTAAGATCGCCTTTCTCAATGTACTGTTCCTGGGATATGAGCTATCAAACGAAGGAAAGAGCCTGGTCCCACACTTCCTAGAAAAATGTGCACAACTGCACCCACCAAATACGCTAAGGAAACTACAGCCTTTGCTCGGTTTCTTTAATTTTGGCAGAACATACATTCCTGACTATGCACAACACATCAAGCCACTATGGCCCTTATTGCAACCCTGGTGATGAATCCCACTTTCCGCCGTGCAGAAGACCGCCAACATACCGTTGCGGCAGCGGATTGCCGCTACAGGTATTATGACTCACAGCTCAGAATCCGCACAATACAGACACCCACACAAGTCCGCCACACCAAAGGTCAGTGAAAAAACTGGCGATACCAAAACCTACACCGTCAGTCTACAGGAATACGCCCACAGTATCACGACCCACGAATCCACGTTTCGGTCTTTTAACCGCGGTATTTCATTGGCGGTACACAACGCCGCGCTCAAAATACACACACATTTACAAAACACAACCACATGAGACAATTCAAAATACACACACGTGACACACATACACACACCACACCCACACACCCAATCCAATATAAAACACACACCCACATCACCCACAAACCCTTACAACCAAAATTCTGAAAGAAGGCCGGAGAGAGAGACTACCTAACACAACACCAGTATCCACAGACACACAACACCATCACTCATACAACATCCACGCACCTCAAACAACACACACCAACACATCCCCTCACACTTCACAACAGACACCACCTCACACATCACCCACACCACATCATGGCACCTCAAAGACACCCCAGGTTCTCTGAGGAGGAGCTCAAGGTCATGGTGGAGGAAATCATCCTGGTAGAGCCACAGTTATTCGGATCACAGGTGCAGCAGACATCTATTGCAACGAAGATGGAGCTATGGTGGAGAATTGTCGACTGGGTCAACGCAGTGGGACAGCATCTAAGAACACAGGATGACATCAGGAAGAGGTGGAACGACCTACGGGGGAAGGTTAGTTCCATGGTAACCAGACACCAGATTGCTGTATAGAGGACTGGTGGTGGACCCCCACCTCCTCCCCCACAGCTAACAACATGGGAGGAGCAAGTCTTGGCGATCATGCATCCTGAGGGCCTCGCAGGAGTAGCAGGAGGACTGGACTCTGGTAAGGCAAATCTTTACTACTTCATCCCCCACCCCACCTGCATGCCATCACATACTCCCACCCTCACCCCCATCACCCCAACCACCCACAGATACCCCACCAACACAAACCACACTTTCCAAAATCAACCCCTACATGTAACACCAATGCATGGACACCCATCACCAAAGCATGTCCAGTAAAGAGACTCACTCATGCCTCAAAATCACCAATCACACAAGGGCCATGGCAATAATACAAGCACAGGAGTAGAGGGTCACTCACCCATTGCACTAGATGGCACACACAGATACAATAACTATGCATTTACACCCCAACAGGACCCATACCCAACGTCACCAGACAGGAGGTGCTAGACATATCCAGTTCCCCCACAGAAGAGGCCCACATTGACAACAGCATCTCTGCACGCCTGGATCAAGATGACCAGCCAGGCCCATCAGGGATCTCGGGACAGTAGGTTCCCCTGACCCAGTCACAAACCACCACTGAATCTCCCCCCTCAGGAAACACCGCCACAGCACCCACCCAGCGGTCCCATCCCTCTGTCCCCAGGACACGTCAATCAGCAGTGTGTCCACCACTACAGGGAACCCAAGCAACCCCACTAACACAGGATGGTCAGGGACCTTGGGGGCAGTTGCAGTGGGCACACGGTTCAGGGGACAGAGGCACAGGATAACAGGGAAGCTGGGAGGACTGCTGTGCAACAGGGGGAGGACAGGCCCAGGGAACCCACTCTCCACCAGGCACTCTCCAACATCATGGGAGCTTACCACCATTCCCAGGAGACCATGGGCACGGTACTGGCCAAGTTTCAGGAGACCCAGCGGCTGCAGGAGGAACACTACTGGGGATCAGGGAGGACTTAAAGTCCATCAACACTACCCTGGTCACCATTACAGGGGTGCTGGCAGACCTTCTCAACACCAGGAGGGACACAGTGGCACACCAATGGGCCCCTGACACTAGCCTAGATGATGAACAGCCCTCCACTTCCGCTGGCGCTAGTGGACAGGAGGCACCGCCACAGGAACAACAGGCCACCAGCACCCTACCCCCTGCAAACAGTCCCTGAGATCCAGGAACAAGACAGGCGACATTGCCAAGACCCCCGCCAGGAAATAAGACCCCCCTGAATGTTCCCCTTCTGTCCCACTTTGTCACCCTGTCCACCTTAAACTGCCATTGCTCCACTTCCTATGCCCCATTTGACAATGCACCTGGGAAACAAATAGACTGGACTCTGCCATGGTCGTTCCTCCACAATCACCCTAACCCATTTCACCCCCTCCACTTATTTGCACAGAAGTAAACACACTGGAATAACAATCTGGAGTATGTCTGTGCTTTCACTAATGTGTAATTGCAAAACCTCTGGAGTGTAGCAATGTCAATGTACTTGTTCTCATACCAATATAACACAGCTGTAGGCCAGCAGTAAACATAGCAGAGGGCACAAAGTGGGACCCAGATCTGTGAAATGGAAAGGCAAAATAACAAGTCAGGATCCATACACTGGTGAAAATTACAGACTTATGCAAGCACCAACAATAGTATGAGATGTGGGAAGCAGTTACATCTCCTTACCTGTGTCTCACTCGACGTATTGCATGATGATGTTGTTTTGGTTGTCAACATCTTCTTCTTCTGCCTCATCTTCTTCACTATCCAAAGGCTCCACAGCTGCCACAAGACCACCATCTGGCCCATCCTCCTTCAGAAAATGCCCCAGTGTCGCAAAGCCAGATTGTGCAGCATACAGCAGCCCACAAGCATCTGTCACACCTTCTTTGGTGAGTAGTATAGGGAGCCACCTGTAGGATGGAGGCACCGGAATCTGGCCTTCAGGAGGCTGAAAGTGCGTTCTATAATCCTCCTAGTTTGCCCATGTGCCTCATTGTAGCGTTCCTCTGCCCTTGTCCTGGCATTCCTCACTGGGGTCAGTAGCCATGACAGGTTGGGGTAACCAGAGTCACCTGCAAATGTCGAGAGACAAGTGTTAGACACACACTAACCCTTAGTGACAACCCCATACCCAGACACCTATATCAACTGTGTTGGGACCTTGGCCTCACCTATTAGCCACACACAGTGCCTCTGGAGTTGGCCCATCACATAAGGGTTGCTGCTATTCCTCAAAATGTAAACGTCATGCACAGAGCCAGGATACTTGGCATTCACATTGGAGATGTACTGGTCTGCCAAACACACCATCTGCACATTCATTGAATGGTAGCTTTTCCGGTTTCTGTACACCTGTTCATTCCTGCGGGGGGGGGGACAAATGCCACATGTGTACCATCAATGGCAGCAATGATGTTGGGGATATGTCCCAGGGCATAGAAGTCACCTTTCTCTGTGAGCAAATCCTCCACTTGAGGGAAAACGATGTAGCTGCGCATGTGTTTCAGCAGGGCAGATAACACTCTGGACAACACGTTAGAGAACATTGACTGTGACATCCCTGATGTCATGGCCACTGTTTTTTTAAAAGACCCACTGGCCAGGAAATGGAGTACAGACAGAACCTGCACTAGAGGGGGATTCCTGTGGGATGGCGGACAGCTGAAATCAGGTCTGCCTCCAACTGGGCACATAGTTCCATGATTGTTGCACGATCAAGTCTGTATGTGATAATGATGTGTCTCTCTTCCATTGTCGACAGGTCCACCAGGGGTCCGTACACTGGAGGATGCTGTCATCTCATCACCTGCCCCAGCTGATGTGCCCTATGGAGGAGAACAGCGAGCAGAGGTTCATCCAACACTTAGGTATCACAATGTGTTATTTGCTAAAACGTAGGTAAATCGCAATGTGCAGATATCTGTCTGTATTCCAGGCCTAGATAGGTGTGACGCAGTTTTCCCCATCCCATGTGGCCCCCTGAAATGGCGGCTGCCTGACCTGTAAGGTGGGACAAGGGGAAATGAGGTAACTGCGCTGCCATTGTACACCGTCGTGGTGGGCGGTCGAAGACCGTGGCACAATTCAGCATTGGTTAACATTGGGCCCTAGGGGTCCCAGGAGCCAATGAAGATGTACACAGGCGGTGATGGTACGCACCGCCGCGGACGTGACTGCCATTTTCTTATTGTTCACTCACTTGATAACTGACCTTCCACAGGAGAGGACCTACACTGTAAGTGCGGCTGTGACCTGTGTCTGGAAGCGACGATGGCTACAGTATCTGGGGAAAGGGTCCCTGCCTTCACTTCGGAGTTGGAGAAACTGGTGGATGGGGTCCTCCCCCAGTACACGCAACTGTACATTCCTCCAGACAAACAGGTGAGTACACTGTGAGCATGGTGGATGGCACATGAGTGTATGGAGTGTCGTGGATGGAAGAGGTTGGGGAGAGGGACAGCCCAGCATGTCAGGATTGTGTGTGTATATATGGCAGGGCCAGGGTGGGAGGTGTTTGGCAATGCGTGAGATGAAATGTACGGGCTAGAAACATCCATTTTTACTTCACTTTTCCTCTAGGTCAGCGCCCACCATAAGAAAGGTATTTGGCGTGCCATCGCCAAGGACGTCCGGACCCTGGGGGTCTACCATAGATGGAGCACCCACTTCCGGAAAAGATGGGAGGACCTGCGTCGCTGGAGCAAGAAGACAGTGGAGACCCAGCTGGGGATGGCCTCCCAACGTGGAGGAGGTGCCTGTCGCACCATGACCCCCCGGATGTACCGGATCCTGGCGGTGGCCTATCCGGAGTTGGATGGGCGCTTGAGGGCATCACAGCAGCCACAAGGGGGTGAGTACACTCTAATTCAGCTGACTCTGCGCGCATTATGAGGTGTCTGGGTGGGGGAGGTGGGCTGTGGGTTCCCCTAGGCCAGGGCAAACTTGGTACGTAAGGTCCCTTGTTAGGCTGGCTCTGTGGCACCCCAACCCCACTACTGGTAATAGCCATCTACACCTAGTCAGGCTCCTGTGACTTCCAGGTGTACAGCAATTGGGCTTAGGCCTCATCCCCCATGTCCATGTGAATTTGCTAGGAACTGTTAGTGCATGGCTTAGTGCAGAGGGATGCTCCCTGTATGTTGTGTCAGCCAACGGTAGTGGTGTTGCATGCACTGAACATGTGTTTCTTCTGTCTTTCCCCCCCTTTTTGTTTTGTCTACCTGTTCTTGCGTGCAATAGCATCATCTGGCGGAGGAGCAGTGGCACCGGAGCAGGAGGGTGCTGCAACCCACTTGGCCCTGGAGGGTGAAGCAACGGAGTCTGAAGCCACCAGTGGGATGGAGGGCAAGGGGAGCTCCACGACGGGGACAGGAGCATACACCAGCAACAGCGACTCCTCCTCTGATGGGATATCCCTTGTGGTGGCGGGCACCCCTGTGCCCACCGCATCAACAGGTACAGCCGCCACCCCCCTTACCAACACCGCCTTCCCAGCAGCCCCTCAGCATGTGTCCCGTGCCCGCTCACCCAGGAGGGTGGGCATCGCCCCAGGCACCTCAGGCCCTGCCCCAGTCAGTGAGGAGGCTATTGACCTCCTGAGATGCCTCACTGTTGGGCAATTTACCATTTTGAATGCCATCCAGGGTGTTGAGAGGCATTTGCAACAAACAAATGCATACCTGGAGGGCATTCATTCTGGGCAGGCAACCCAACAGAGAGCATTTCAGGCTCTGGCCTCAGCGCTGATGGCAGCCATTGTCCCTGTGGTCCAGCCTCCCCCCTCCAACTTCCTCCACCCAGACCCAATCCCCTGTACCTCAGCATATCCCAAGCACACCATCAGACCAGCATGCACACTCATCAACACACAAGAGTGGACATTGCAAACAAAAGGACCACACATCCGACAAGCTGTCACACAAGCACAATCCCCATGCAGACACAGCAACATCCACTGCCTCCACTGTGTCCCCCTCCTCCACGTCCTCCTCCTCCCTACCTGTCTCATCTCCACTCACACCTGCATGCACTCCATCCTCAGCCACTACCTCCATCACCAGCACGCCCATCACCACACACCGCTCACGTGCAATCACCACCTCCACTACCATGCACACATCCCCAGTGTCCTCTCCCAGTGTGTCTGTAAGCCCTCCTCCCAAAGTACACAAACGCAGGCACACACCCACCCAACAGCCATCCACCTCACAATAGCCTCCGGCCCATGCACCATCACCCAAATTCAGCAAACGTACACCTCCTACAACCACTACCTCTTCCTCCACTCCTAAACCCCCATTGTCTTTCCATCCCAGTGTGTCTAAAAAACTTTAGCTGGCAAACTTTGACCTCTTCCATTCACCCTCCCCATCCTTCCCCTAGGGCCAGGCTTTCCAGGTCCCATCCCAGCACCTCAGCCACCAAATCCCCCTGCACAGTGGTGCCAGCAACTGTGGGGTCATCGAGTGCGCCACCCATCAGGGCTGCCAGTGTGCCAGCTTGCGAGGCCAAGGACATTCCACCACCTGCCAAGGTGAAGAAGGTGCCCATATCCTGGCAGTAGAAGCTGCACCTACCAGCCACCAAGGGCTCCACCAAAACAAAAGGGTACAGTGGCACGATACCTGCGGCACCATCAAAGTTGTGAAAGGGACAAAAGCAGAAGAGCAGGTCAGGACAGGGCACAGTGGCATCGACTGCGGGATTAGTGTCACCCATTGTGTCAACGACTACACCAACCTGTACGGCGGCGAACACCGCAACCTGTCCCGCCACCAGCCCCGCCACCTGCACCGCCACCTGCACCACCACCTGCACCGCCACCTGCACCGCCACCTGCACGTCTGCAGCCTCAGCAACAGTCCCCAGCATCTTCCCCAGTGGGCAGCCGTCCGAGGCTGCAGGAGATGTCCTGCTGTGTCCCTCAACAGGTGCTGACACATGCACAACCGCCAGCACAGCCGCCACAGACACCACCGCCACAGACACAGCCGCAAGCACTGCCACCAGCCCCGCGATGTGCTCGGACAGTGGCACCATCGCTGACATGGCTACCATCCCCAGTGGTCAGCGTCCAAGGCTGGAGGAGACTTCCTGGACCCTGCCCAGCTTCCATGAGGCATGACTCTCATCACTGTTTGCACCTGCAGGTGGAAGGTGAAGCCACAGCAGGGTGGGGTATGTCTCTGCCTCCATGGCGTATCATGCTACTTGTTTCTAGGCAATCTCGTGGCACACACACCCAGGTGAGGGAATGGGACTGGCCACACTGCATGTGGAGCATCCTGGGCACCATGCCCCCTCCAGAAGCAGTGGATATTCACATCCACTACCTCAGTCCTTGGCAGGATGAAGCACTCTGGGCACCATGCCCCCTCTAGAACCAGTGGAGACTGTTATCCACTTGAGAGACTATGGCTTTGCACTCCCCAGGATAGAGCAGTGGGCAAACCACCCACTGGAAGGACTAGAGAGACTGTGGCTTTGCACTCCCCAGGATAAAGCAGTGGCAAACCACCCACTGGAAAGACTTGAGAGACTGTGGCTTTGCACTCCCCAGGATACAGCAGTGGGTAAACCACCCACTGGAAAGACTTGAGAGACTGTGGCTTTGCACTCCCCAGGATACAGCAATGGGCAATGAGCCCCCTCGTGGAGCAGTGGCGTTGTGCATTCATCCGGCTGAGGTGCCCCCCTCCCCTTCCCCCTGAGGTGCCTGTTTTATTTCGATCTGATGCCCCTGCAGTGTTCTCTCCGTTTCGAGTCAGGTATCTTGTGTGGGCTCTGCCCATGCATTTTGGGACCACTGGTCCACGGACAATGATTGGACTATCCGGACTTGTGTTGTTGGTGTTCATATTTGTATATACTGATTTTTGAACTTTCACTATCTGATTTTTCAGGATTAGAATCGTTACAATCATTTAATTTTGTCCTTGCGTTCTTCCAAGGGGTGGGGGGGGTGTATACGTAATGTTGCTGCATGTATTTGTGTGAATGGTGTTGTGGGTCAGGGTGGGGGTGTGGGTATTGCATGTTGCATGTGTGTGTCACTCTCTTTTTCCCTCCCCCTTCCCCAGTGTTGTAGGTGCAGTACTCACCATGGTCGTCGTCTCCACCATTGGTGCTCCTGATATATGAGAAGATACACCAGCATGGGTAGGACGTGCAGCTCGGGCTCCATGGCGTCCTGGTTCTTCGTGGAGTTTTGAGAGGGGAGTGGTTTCCCTTCTGTGTATTGTTTCCGCCGTGCTCTTGATAGCGTTGGTTCCGCCCCGTAAAAGGTGACGGATAGGCCTGTTGTTATACGGTGGGCGGTACTTTGTCCTCCGCCTGTCTGTTGGCAGGTACCGCCGCAGTGTTTGTTTCTACTTCTGTGGCGGTCGGAGTGTTAATATGGCTGTCTATGTTGGCGGTTTCCACCATGGTCGTGATTCCATTTTTTGTACCGCCGGCCTGTTGGCTGTATTACTGCTGCTTTAACACCGACCCCCAGAGTTGTAATGAGGGCCTATATGTCTTAATATGTCCAGACTTTGCTAGCAGACACTGGACAATTGAACATACACGCATCCTTAGGGATTTGCAACAGGACATGCTAGACGCCAAACACTTACACACCCGTGACAAGAAAAATGTGGTCATCAGAATAATTGCTGGCGCTCTTGGGTTCACGTATGTCGCCTTCAATGAGGATGACACCGTGCCCATAGCATATAAATCTCATCTATACTGGAATGCATAGAAACAATTCTAACTGCAGTTCAGATGGCTGTCATAAAAGAGAGACCACTTGCCCAGGGGAAATGCATCTTTGTCGTTACCTCGGTGCCGGCACTAGAGGCCGTCACCAAAGCGAGCGTTCCTAACGTTAAAGCACTACACCCACGCTGGATTCAATGGGCAACCTCTCTGACAGCTACTGATGTAGATTATATTTTTGATCCGAAACTTCAGACACAAGAATTTCTCCAATATGAACAAGAGTGCCCTGCTCCTCTACATCTTTTACGTTTAATCAACTATGATACTGTCATTTATACTGATGGTTCAGCCCAACCAGCTGTAGGTACCAAACATCATTACTCAGCCACTTGCGCAGCTGTGAGTGGAGTGATGAAGGATGTAATTTTCCACCCTCACAACACCTACACGCAGACCCTCAGGGACTGCACAGCTCGGTTGGCTGAACTTAAAGCCCTTATTTTAGCGCTAGAAAAAACAGAGACAGAAAGACTGACTTTGATAGTCTGTGATTCATATTACTGCTTTCAGTCTTACACTGATTATCTTAATCATTGGAAACTGAACGGGTTCAGAGATTCTAAAGGGAACACCATACAACACAGGATGTTGTGGGGGAGGGTGGCTGTCCTTAAGGATAAGCTACTGTGTGTCCATGTAGGACAAACAGACAAAGCAATATACCCTTTGTTGTGACATCTGCCAGCAAATACAGGCCTCTAATATCAAACGCCCACCACAGACATCCCTCGTAGTGTCCAGTAGGCCATTACAATGTGTGTACCTGGACCACCGTTGTCCACTTCAACCGGATGGTGCATACAAATACATTCTAGTCGCTGTAGATTCTTGTGGGTATGGCCGCAGTGGTCGGCTGATGCTTGAACTGTTATCAAAGATTTGCCGATCTTTATCGGTACATATGCGGTTGCAGCATTCCACATGAACAGGGCCCTGCATTTGCTTCTAATGATTTAAGGGACACTATGGGGGCGATAGGTGTTGAACTCCATTACTCCTCACCATACCATCCCGAGGGAAATTTGGTCGTGGAGAGGTGGAACCGTCATCTAAAGCAGTCCTGAACAACTAGAGTATTAGGTTCTGGCCGCAGCTGGCTTCATCACCTATATGGGGTCCAGAGAGCACTGAATAATCTGCCAAGACGGTCCTTGGGGGATAAACTCCCTATGAGGTTCTCTTTCGGATACCTATGTATGTCCCAGATCTTGATGATTCTGGTATGGTGGCAGCAGAAACACCTTTTGACATAAATGAACATCTCACTGTTTTACAGGAGCTTCAACAATTTCGAGATAAAAAATCATCCACCAGTGCTGCCACCTTAGGAATAAGGGGTGTTCCAACAGCTTCCACTAGCTGGATTCCTACAGTTGGGGATCTGGTTCATGAAAAGATTGCTGTAAAGAAGGAATTCGGTCCATACTACAGAGAACCAGTCTCAGGGCCTGATTCTAACTTTGGAGGACGGTGTTAAACCGTCCCAAAAGTGGCGGATATACCACCTACCGTATTACGAGTCCATTATATCCTATGAAACTCGTAATACGGTAGGTGGTATATCCGCCACTTTTGGGACGGTTTAACACCGTCCTCCAAAGTTAGAATCAGGCTCTCAGTCTTGGAAATACAAAGTACAAGAACTGTAATCTTACCACCATTGCCTGGTTCCCGAGGAAACAGATTTGTTTCAATTGACAATGTCAAACTACACCATGTGGCCGATTGTGCACAGTAGACCCAGAGGTCCCTTGGGTGGTTCCCGATCCCCTCTCACTACCCAACAGGACATTCCTCTATAGAATAGAGTGACCAATACTACTATGGACTATGTTACAATGTCCAACAATGATATAAGTTCCTCCTCGACCATGGGGGGGGCGGAGAATGAGTTCTTGCTGGTTCCAGTCAACATTTCTACAGCAACATCTGGTCAAGAATCGGCCGTTTTATACACCAATACAACACAGACTGATGGCACAATTTACTATGAGCCCCCACAAAAAGTAAACAAACCTACAAGTATTGAACTTGCTCTTGTTTTTGCAGAGACTGGATCTGGCTACCTTGTCGACATTGATGACTTTTCTTCAGGCTCATCCACTCATGCGATTGAAAGTGATTCGAAGACACGCAAACTATATCAATGGCTTAAAAAGAACTACTTGATATATCCATGGAACTATTTTTGGTTCTGCCTAACATCTATTACCTTATTTTTATGGATTGCTTTCATGACTGTTCATTACATCCCTGAACGCGCAATTGTAGCACCAAAAGATGAAGTTTTAACTCCACATCATTCCTCACACAAGGTACGCAGTAAACATTTCAGCTGTACCCATTTCTGGCGGGATTGTGTGGGACAAAGTTCCTTTTGAAATATACAGGCCACCTGAGGTCATTCAAATTCCATATGTATTCAAAATATCCATGACAGATGTTATCACACCCGGTGTTGTTTCGGATGATTGGGATGTCCAGACAGTTGATACTATGTTAACTGATATGAAGGACTATTCAATATTTGAAAGTGATTACGTATGTGTAAATACAAAGAATTATGGGGAAATGTTCTGCTACAATAATTGGGGACATTACTACCTGCACCGTGCAACTAGACATAGACCTGTACTTAATTACACACAGTGGGAACAATGTTCAACGCCACCAGTGGGGAGCCCTAAAACTTATTTAGAAAAATTCACTTACTTTTCTGAGCATGACACAAGAAACTCTGAGTCCTATTTTTTCAAATTGCCTCGTTCAAAAATGAGGAAAATGTTGCTAACAAATACAAAACTGATATATTAAGATGCCTTTGTTTTCCATCTTACCATTGAAGGTTACGATCACTGGAAGGACAATATTGATTTAAAGAGTGTATGGGGGACACAGGATTGGCAAACAGGGTAGGGAGGCTTTGTTTAGGGCATGCCTGATTCCTGAACAAATGATTTTTTTGAATGACACTGTTCAACAGACGTCCTGTCTAGGGTTAGCAAAAATAAAAGAAATGAACATGCCCAGTATCCCCACACCTGTAATCTCAAAGGAGTGACTGTTGGAATTTCTGAACTATTGGATTTAATAATTTTTGGACTGTATCGGACACTTATTCCAGTGATTGACTTCACTCTGATGGAAGATACCTTCCCTGTACAACTTTCACTACCTTCCAATGTGACTGCCCGCCACTGGATGGCCAAGCACCCTATGTTTTATGTACTACGGTGCCCTAAAGGAATCGTTGGATGATTTGTTTTGTTTATGTGCAGTACTTGTATATAATTAGATAATTTGTGTTTTTGTAATATATTTTGTTCAGTAGTTCTTTAGGTGAATAGGTAGTTTGTTGACACTATGATTGTGTTGATTTAATTGTAATAAAGAAATTACGTTTCAGTGAAAAATTGAGGTTTTCACTTAGATATTTGGTTACATATTTATCCCTGCTGGATATCTTGATTTCAGTACAGTATCCCCACACCGGCTAAATTCAATGGTTGGCAATTCTTTTTGAATAACACCGAAGAAGAGCTAGATGCAAACGTTCAGCCTGGTACCTATAATTCTTCACTTTCCAGTCCCGGCGGGTGGTTAGTTTGGCCAATAGATACCAATGGATGTCAGGCTTGTTTTTTAAATTCCTCAGGGGGTTTTAAGATTAGCCGGCCAGATCCTCGCTTTATCTCAGGTCAACACACGGGGATAGTCAATACGTACATTGTGGGTAAACTGTGTCAACAATGGATACAGTCTAACACGTTAGCCGCAGTTAAAGAACACTTGAACACACATTCTGAAAATATAGACTTGCAGGACTTCCTATTAGGTCCTAGGAAACAGTGCTCTAAAAGATTTGTATATGCAATGTATAATGAGATATGGAAACTTTCTCAGATAGAAGCCACTGCATGTGTAAGGCAGCTAGATAAGGAAAACTTAGAAAGAACTTTGGCGGTTGTCGATAACGGCATGAACACCCTGTCCAACAGAATTTATTTGCTCACAAATATAGGGGGTCATTCTGACCCTGGCGGTCATTGACCGCCAGGGTCAACGACGCGGGAGTACCGCCAACAGGCTGGCGGTGCTCCCAAGGGCATTCTGACTGCGGCGGTATGGCCGCGGTCAGAAACGGAAACCCGGCGGTCTCCCGCCGGTTTTCCGCTGCCCTGAGGAATCCTCCATGGCGGCGCAGCTTGCTGCGCCGCCATGGGGATTCCGACCCCCTCACCGCCATCCTGTTCCTGGCGGTTTTGACCGCCAGGAACAGGATGGCGGTGAGGGGTGTCGTGGGGCCCCTGGGGGCACCTGCAGTGCCCATGCCAATGGCATGGGCACTGCAGGGGCACCCGTAAGAGGGCCCCTAAAAGATTTTCAGTGTCTGCCATGCAGACACTGAAAATCGCGACGGGTGCTACTGCACCCGTTGCACCCTTCCCACTCCGCCGGCTCCATTCGGAGCCGGCTTCCTCGTGGGAAGGGGTTTCCCGCTGGGCTGGCGGGCGGCCTTCTGGCGGTCGCCCGCCAGCCCAGCGGGAAACACAGAATAACCGGGGCGGTCTTCTGACCGCGTAGCGGTATTCTGTTGGGGGAACTTTGGCGGGCGGCCTCCGCCGCCCGCCAAAGTTAGAATCACCCCCATAGTGTCATCTACGATTGACATTATTCAGTCAGACATGTCCTGTTTATTCCATGGACAAAGTCAGCTGCGTTCTGTTATGCATCTTGGACGTGTTCCATGGAGATACATTAACGGTAGTGAACTGCTGCTTTTAATCTCTCTGAGAAACAACAGACAATGGGTAAAAGGGAGGCGAGTTTCACCATGCTTCATACAGAAAAGTTGGAAAAGTTGCCTTTTACGATTGCAGAGAGTCCTTCTACTGTCTGGCTCATACATGACATTATTAATCTGCCTATATCCACCTTTTGTGTTTTGAAGTGCTTGAAACATCTTGCCGTGGGCAGGTATGAGCATTTGGGTGATAGCTATAGTAAGGGAGAGTGGGAGTTGCCTTTTGATTATAAATGTCTGAACGGCGAATTAGAAGTCTTTCTTAGCGGAAGCGACTATGAGACTACTGTTAGTCATTCTATGATCTGCAAGCAGGTGTCCCTTCATGGCCTCTGCAATACGGGGGTCTCAAACTTGGCCTGTTATCTGAAGGGTACTCCCGTCTATTTGATTCGACCAGCATTTCATGTACTTACCAATGGCAGTTACGTGGTGCTGAGCGATCAAAGCTGTTGCGGTATGCGACCGGGCATTGCCTACACAATTTCGGTCTCTAAGGTCGTTACGTGTTGTGGACATGTTTTATTTCCCCCACATAAGAGATAAAGGTATCAGAAATGTGGTCTTACATTGATACTATTAATGTGAATTATGACAAGCTGAGTAGACTAAAGGCGATACTGTTTCAGAAACAGGTCGTTGTTGACATCTGCTAGAGAGACGTATGCGCTCCAGATTGCAAGATCATCAGCCAAGATACAATCCCTATTAAATACCAACTTCCCCAAGCACTTTGGAGAGCTGGTATCCAGAATATTCAATGCCTTGAGCACTACTGGGATTGTCCACTTCTTTAAGGCTGTCGGGTCTGGATTTGTGTCAGTCTTCTAGGCTATCTTCGGAGTCATCCCGTTGGCCATCCATTCACTCTTTTCAAGTGTGTTTGGTGGCTTTCCTATAATTTTAGCATTATTTGGTGGAATACTACTGCTGTTTTTTCTGATTGCCAGTGGTTGTCTCTTTACAGATACACGGAGCGATGGAGCCACTGCCACCAGCACAACTGTGCCGTGAACGCATGGTTCAGATCTTCGATGCTTCCTTGCTAGAGGAACTAGAGTGGAATTGGTCATTGTCATTTCGACCACTCCTCTGGTGCGTGCAACCGGTCTTTCACTGCGTATGGTGCTTCTTCGAACATTTGCCAACTGTGTGTCTTGCCCTCCTGCCAGTATCTCCTGTAGATCCAGAACTGCTGATGTCCCCGATGAGGGTTCATACATGGTCGTGCCCCATGAGACTAAGGCTGATTCGCGAGGCCACTTATGAACACTCAGAGTTGGTTCTACCATCTATGGACAATGGCACTGACGCAGGTGGGCCCGCACATGAGACTATTGCGCACCTTTGCTCCATTAATCCATCCGCCCAAGTGATCGATCTCACATCAGACAATTTGGCCTCATTGTTTGATTACTTTTTGCAAGGTGACTTCGGAGCTAGGCTTCAAGATCATGACTATAGTTCCACGCAACAATGATTTACTTTGGCCTGCTGTGCTTGTAATGGTTGACTTTAAGTCTCTTTAGTATGTTTTAAACGTTCAATTTTAACGATTTTTTACCTTTGGTTTCTATGCTTCGCTTTCAGTTCAGAGCAGCTTTTTTTTAGCTTTTGGACTACTTCACCTTTGGTGGCAGCCAGTACTGGTGTCATACTTTTTACGGCAATGGGGAGGGTGTAGTGAATCCTAGTTTGTTTTAATGGGATAACTGGAGTTAGCTTAGCCTTTGGCTTGCAGACTTGTGCCCCCATCTCCTAGTGACTTTTAACCTACTTAGCTTGCTCTGCCTTAGACCATTTATTTAATTAAATCTTCTAAGATGGCTGCCTTGTTTATAGTTAGGCCTTTTTGTTTAGAGTTATGTTATCAGTATCACCGCGCTAAGGCGTCAACTCATGCAACAAAGACAAACAAACTGTAGGTGCTTACATTAGAAATTACCGTCCCAAGCATGCACTGTTATTTATTGTTTTGGAACAACCTACGTCAGGGGTCCAAGTAGATCTGTATAAATACATCACACTTTAGACAGATAATTAGAGGGATTCCGACCAGATACCATCGCTGCTATCGATGCTGCACGTCACCTTGATGCTGACCCGGACTTCGTGTTCTTCCGAAGTCTGAGCTCGAGACCTCACTCAAGGTTACCAGGATTGGGAGTTCCTTCCAGGGACATGGCATTGGCAGATTAGGTTTAACATACCCAGCTCTCCTCTAGGTAAAAGGTTAGGCCTATTATGATAGTGTACACAGACATATGATACACTTTGGGCCTCATTCTGAGGCTGGCGGGTGGCGGTAGCCGCCCGCCTGGCGGGAACCGCCAAATGGCCGCAGCGGAGGCCATTCTGGTTTTCCCGCTGGGCTGGCGGGCGACCGCCAGAAGGCCGCCCGCCAGCCCAGCGGGAAACCCCTTCCCACGAGGAAGCCGGCTCCGAATGGAGCCGGCGGACTGGGAAGGTGCGACGGGTGCAGTTGCACCCGTCACGAATTTCAGTGTCTGCACAGCAGACACTGAAATTCTTTGTGGGGCCCTCTTACGGGGGCCCCTTCAGTGCCCAATATCATTGGCATGGGCACTGCAGGGGCCCCCAGGTGCCCCACGACACCCCATACCGCCATCCTGTTCCTGGCGGGCGAACCGCCAGGAACAGGATGGCGGTATGGGGTGTCGGAATCCCCATGGCGGCGCAGATTCCGTCGGGCAGCGGAAAACCAGCGGGAGACCGCCGGTTTTCCTCTTCTGACCGCGGCCAAACCGCCGCGGTCAGAATGCCCTGCAGGGCACCGCCAGCCTGTTGGCGGTGCTCCCGCCGACCCCGGCCCCGGCGGTCCTTGACCGCCGGGGTCGGAATGACACCCTTTATGTCTTCCTATGCTAATACAAGATGGTGGGGGGCCTTCATAGTCATGACCCTCGTCTTTACAATTCTATCTCTTGTTCCGTTCATTATCCTAATCATTTCAGCCAATACGATTCACTGCATTGTATTAAAAAAAAACTGTTGAATCATTACTGCATCTTCGTTATTGCCTGTGTTTGGTTGAGGCATAATATATCTGTGACAAAGAGGTAATCTCCGTTTAACCATGACACTCCCTGAGATGTCATACTTCTGAGTCCATGTGTAAAGGCTGCCACAAATCACCTTTAACTGCTTGGGTTGTTGGTGAGATACTGCTAGTGAGCCGGAAGGGTTGGGACTACAGTTGCAACTTGTTGTAGGATAGGCATAGTCACCTACAAACATAAGTACTGTCATCCTTGAACCAGCAGTCTTGCCCAGAGCAAGAGTCCAAACTACAACAACACACTGTACTCCCTCTTTTCCTTGATAATCCTTTTGGAATTTAAAAAAGTCAATTTTACTGACTTCCTGAAAAGTTTTAAATAATCTGCTTAATTTTGTTTTTAGGGCGGGTGGGGGGTCTGGTTTTTACAGGCGGGGGTCAGGGTAATGTTGTTTTTAGGGGTGGGGTAATTTTATATTTGGGGGCAGTTGTTTTTAGGGCGGGTGGGGGGCTGGAGTCGGTTTTAGGGCTGAGAGTGGGTGGGTGTATCGAGTAGTTTTTAGGGGCCGGTGGGGGGGGGTTCGGTAGTTTTATTTTTGGGGCGCGTGGGGGGGTCAGGGTAGTTTTATTTTGTGGGTGGGGGTTCCAATAGTTTTATTTTTAGGGCTGGTGGGGGGTCGACGTAGTTTTATTTTTAGGGTGAGATGGGGAGTCAGGGTAATTTTGTTTTTAGGAGCAGGGTAATTTTATTTTTCATGGTGGGGGTCAGATGTTTTTGGGGCGGGTGGGAAGTTGGGGTAGGTTTTAGGGTTGAGAGTGGGTGAGGGTATTGGGGTAGCTTTTAGGGGCGGGTGGGGGATCAGTAGTTTTATTTTTGAGGCACGTGAGGGGTCGGGTAGTTTTATTTTGTGGGTGGGGGTCGGGTAGTTTTATTTTTAAGGCAGAAGAGGGGTCAGGTAAGTTTTATTTTTAGGGCAGGTATGGGAGTCATGGTAGTTGTATTTTTAGGGTGGGTGGGGAGATGGCATGCGAAACTAGGCATGCCTTTACAGTGAAAAATCATTGTAAAGGCATGCGTGGTAAAGGCATTCATGGACACAACGCGGTTGTTGGTCCGAACGCGTTGTTCAGACATGTGTGGTTGATGCATGCGTTCTTCCATCGCAAATCCTATCTACGGGCCTGTCATTTTTATCCATTGGGATGATCAGGGTTTGCAAACCAATAGACAAATATAAAAAGGCATTTCTTAAAGGATATCTTCTTTCCACCTGACAGCAACACCTTACTTCTGCTCTACTATATACAAAATAAATACCACTCTTGCCAGTCGAAACAGTCACTGTAAATTGTTGGTCTCATTTAAGATCCATTGCAATTTTGTAATTTTTGTCATAAGTTTAAATATTTATTTGAGGTCTTGCAAATGAAAACCCCCCAAACATTATTGAAAAGCAAAAGGACGGATCTATATTTTGGCACATGGCACTTTATATATCAAGATGGTGTAAGATATCACATCTGCTCAGAGTTGGACAGGGGCATAAAATAGGCCCAGGCACCAAAATAAAAGTGGCCCTTATTAGTGGACTAAATAGCTAAAAAAGTGTCCCATGTTTGCAAATCATGGCAGTGTTGAACTTGTAAAGACACGCTATATAGTTATTTTGCAGGATATGGAGACTGCACGCATGTGTGCTTGCTGCAGGCAATGTTTGTGGTATTATCAGGAAAATCACTGATAAAAACAGCCATCACATCATAAAAGAAGCCGAAAAGCAGCCAAAAAAACAAGTCCACACAGTGACCTGCTGGGGCGGCTCCTCCACTATGGCAGAGGAGCGTCGACCCCTCGACAGCAGGACAATAAATGTAAATGTACCGCATCCCTAAGTGGAAGTCATTTGCCTTTTCTTTGCTCCCAAAAATCCTTCTCCCACTTCTTAAGTCATAAACTGGGCTTCTCCCTGGATTCCTCCGCACCCCAGGCTCTTTTATGATTCTTCGGGGGCCCCCTTGAACAGACTTCATACCTCCAACCACAACAAACTGAACAGGATCTACCTTCTGCTGCTCTGATAATGTAGGTGAAAGCACAGTATCTTGGCAATAGTCTTGGTGGATGCCAACAAGGCTTTCAATAGGGTGAACTGTCTCTATTTTGAGGAAGGTTTGCAAATTTTTTAATATGGGGAAAAATTGTATACGGATTTTGCAGTGGATATATCAAGACACTGAGGCAAGGATTCTGGTGAATGGGATTTTATCCTCTTCTTTCAAAATTAAACGAGGTACTAGACAGGGGTGTCTGTTATCACCATTGCTTTTCAATATCTATCTTGAGCCTTTTGTATGCAAACTTAGGAGGGATCAGAGGGTTCTCCAGTTTTATTGTGGGGATTGGAGAAAGAAGATTTCTCTTTATGCAGACAATATATTAGTATATACATCTGACTTGACCCAAACTTTAGGTTCTTTGAAAGACCAGGTGGGGGTTTGTTAGAAATTGGGTTTTTGGCAGGCAGTCAGGTTGCCCTCTGTCCAAGCAAGAACCCTCACTCTAGTCAGGGTAAGTCACACACAATCCAAAATCAGCCTGTGCTCACCCTCCGGTAGCTTGGCACGAGCAGTCAGGCTTAACTTAGAAGGCAATGTGTAAAGCATTTGTGCAATGAATCATACAATACCATAATATAACACCACAAAAACACACCACACAGTGTTTAGAAAAATATATAATATTTATCTGGGTATTTGCAGGTCAAAACGATCAAAGTTGCAATATGAATTTGTAAAGATATCACTGAAAAGTGATATAAAGTGTCTTAAGTCTTTAGAATATAAACAAAGTCTCTTTCAAGCACAAGTACCTGGTTTGGAGTGGAAAAATCTCCTCAGAGGGCCACAAAGGAAGAGGTGCGTGGAAAAAGGGTGTGTGCGTCGATTTCTCCCCAGCACACACAGACTTGCGTCGTTATTTCCCACGCGGGGAAGTCGTGCGTCGTTTTCCGGCACGCGGACAGTCTCTTTCTGTGCGTCGCGGGGATTACCAGATGTCCCGGGTCTGTGCGTGGATTTTCCTGCTTGTTTTCCGGCTGTGCGTCGTTCTGCGGGGCTGCGCGTCGAAATTACGATCTCACGGCAGGCGTCGCGTCAATTTCTCCTCTAGAGGTCGGACGGCATTGTCCTTGCGAGGCCGTGCGTCAAAGTTTCGATCTCACGACAGGCGTTGCGTCGATTTCTCCTCTAGAGGTCGGGCGGCGTTGTCCTTGCGAGGCCGTGCGTCAAAGTTTTGATCTCACGGCAGGCGTCGCGTCGATTTCTCCTTGGAAGTCGGGCGGCGTTGTCCTTGCGAGGCCGTGCGTCAAAGTTTCGATCGTCCCGAAGGCGTCGCGTTGATCAGCGTAGGTGTGCGGCGTTTTTCTTGCCGCAGAACAAGCTGTGCGTCGAAAATTTCGGCGCACGGAGCGTCCAAGTGAAAAAGGGAAGTCTTTTTGGTCCTGAGGCTTCAGGGAACAGGAGGCAAGCTCTATCCAAGCCCTTGGAGAGCACTTTTACAGCCAGACAAGAGTTCAGCAAGGCAGCAGGCCGACAGCAAGGCAGCAGTCCTTTGTAGAAAAGCAGACAGGTGAGACCTTTGAGCAGCCAGGCAGTTCTTCTTGGTAGGATGTAGTTTCTGGTTCAGGTTTCTTCTCCAGCAAGTGTCTGATGAGGTAGGGCAGAGGCCCTGTTTTATACTAAGTTGTGCCTTTGAAGTGGGGGTGACTTCAAAGAGTGTCTAAGAAATGCACCAAGCCCCCTTTCAGTTCAATCCTGTCTTCCAGAGTCCCAGTAGGGGGTGTGGCAGTCCTTTGTGTGAGGGCAGGCCCTCCACCCTCCCAGCCCAGGAAGATCCATTCAAAATGCAGATGTATGCAAGTGAGGCTGAGTACCCTGTGTTTGGGGTGTGTCTGAGTGAATGCACAAGGAGCTGTCAACTAAACCTAGCCAGACGTGGATTGAATGGCACAACAAGGTTTTAGTGCAAAGAAATGCTCACTTTCTAAAAGTGGCATTTCTAGAATAGTAATATTAAATCCGACTTCACCAGTCAGCAGGATTTTATATTACCATTCTGGCCATACTAAATATGACCTTCCTGCTCCTTTCAGATCAGCAGCTGCCACTTCAACAATGTATGAGAGCAGCCCCAATGTTAGCCTATGAGGGGAGCAGGCCTCACAGTAGTGTAAAAACGAATTTAGGAGTTTTACACTACCAGGACATATAACCACACAAGTACATGTCCTGCCTTTTACCCACACAGCACCCTGCTCTAGGGGTTACCTAGGGCACACATTAGGGGTGACTTATGTATAGAAAAAGGGGAGTTCTAGGCTTGGCAAGTACCTTTAAATGCCAAGTCGAAGTGGCAGTGAAACTGCACACACAGGCCTTGCAATGGCAGGCCTGAGACAAGGTTAAGGGGCTACTGAGGTGGGTGGCACAACCAGTGCTGCAGGCCCACTAGTAGCATTTAATCTACCTGCCCTAGGCACATGTAGTGCACTCTACGAGGGACTTACAAGTAAATTAAATAGTCAATCATGGATAAACCAATCAGTAGTACAATTTACACAGAGAGCATATGCACTTTAGCACTGGTTAGCAGTGGTAAAGTGCCCAGAGGTCAAAAGCCAACAACAACAGGTCAGAAAAAATAGGAGGAAGGAGGCAAAAAGTTTGGGGATGTCCCTGTCAAAAAGCCAGGTCCAACAGGGTTTTTGGGAAGATTAGTGGTTTTGCTGTAAATAGTGAAAAATCTGAAGTAATGGTGTGGAATATGGAGGTAACCGGAGCCCCATTGAAAAAAAAGGTGAAATACTTAGGGGTCACTATAATGCAAGAAATAAATAACATTGCGGAAGTTAAATTTAAGGGAATTTTGAGGGAAACCACGCAAATGATGAAGAAATAGGTTAGTCTTCCCCTTACAATTATAGGATGGGTCAATTTACTAAAGATGATGATCCTTCCAAAATGTTTATTTATTTTCAAAGCAGTCCCATTGATCTTTGAGAAACAGTGGCTGCGTGAGCTTCAGGGAGAAATTGGTAGCTTCATGTGGGCCTCTAAAGGGGTACGCATTGCTTGGAGGAAGTTAAGGAGGAAGAGAGAGAAAGTAGGGTTGGCATTTCCTGATGTGCAGTACTATGCGTTTGCTTTTTTTAACAAATTCCTGGGAACTAAGGGAGGAACCTGGGGACTCTGAGGAGGGACAAATGTTCAAGGCTATGTTGGAACTAAATGGTGTACATCATAAGGGATTGCTGTATAACTTTGGCGACCCCAAGTTCTTTAAAAAAATTAGTCTGAAAGTAATTAAGGACTTGGTAAAACTTTGGTGGGGTCTGAGAAGATCTGTCAAGCTGCCATATTATAGTTGGTATGTCCCACTTTGGGACTTGCCAGGTTCCCCAGAACGGACTAGAGATAAATTGGCTGTCCTTTGAAGGATGCTAACCTGCTGGTTTGGGGACAATTGGTGAAGGATGGGAGTTTGGCATCATTTGAGACATTGAACCGTGAAGTTGGGGGCATTTTATCCACGTTCAAATACCTTCAAATCTCCAGTTGGTTGAAGTATGTGAAGGAGGAAGTAGGGGTCACAAACGAGCTGGAAGAGTTTCCATGCTCTAATCCCCCTTCGAGACGGGAGAGAACAAAGCTGTACTGGTTGATAATGGAGACAGTGGATGGAGAGTTCTCTCTTCCGGAGAAACTATGGGGGAAGGACCTGCCGGGTGAGCAGCTTATGGATCTATGGCAAGCTTCTAATGTCCTTTTATACGAGACAGTTCGACCAGCATATTTGAGAAGGAATCACCTTTTCACTAGTCATAGGGCCTACTAGACACCTGCGAAACTATCTAGAATGGGGCAGTGAATGGTTTTAGCCTGTAAGAAATGCAGTCTTGACAGCGCAGATGATCTCAATTTTTTTATGAGCTGCCCCCAGATGACCTGGTTTTGGGGTAAGGTGGAGGAGGTAATAAGGGCGGTACTCTCGATTAACTGACAGTCATCCGCTCCTTGGTTGGTTTTGGGGTTTTTCAGTAACAAAGCCAGTTAGCACTTTAGAGGATTAAGATTAAGTTACTCTTTGATATGATTTTGTTGGCTAAACATGAAATTTGTAGAAAATGGGTGACTGCTTTCCCCCCAACATTGCAGGATTGGTTGGAGGCACTAATTTACAACTCTACTTTAGATATGAAGAGGGGGAGGAAGGAGCAGGAACTCTGGGCTCCTTTGAGAGATTGGTTGGAAAGTTTGCATTATCAGTTTCCCCTCCGGGGACCTTGATTGTCCGATGATTACACTGCCTCTGATCCTAAGCTTGCTCTGTGGATCTTAAGCAGCACACAATCGGTGACTCAGCTTTGTTTTCTCGACAGGAGCCTCCTGACGGAGAGAGGCAAAGAGTGGCTCGAGGATGCCTGAGTTCCCTGGGGCCCCCCTTTGAGTCAGATTGTGGTAAATGAGGACTAACAAAAAAAAAAAAAAATGGTTCCTTTATCTATTGGACCCAGAGCTGGACTGGCCGTAGCAGGCATTTTCCCAGGAGGCTGAAAGGACGGGACGGTTTTGCAGCTGTGGGGCTGTTTTTTTGATTGAGGGCCGGTTTTGCAGAGGTGCTGCAATATCAGCCTCCGGTAACAAAAGCAGAAGTGCTTTTTACTTGCACCCCTCCACCCCGGACCTCGGGGGCTGGTCCGACAAAATTACAAGGGCTGCTTTGAGATTCCAGTCCAGCCTTGACTGGACTACTGGCTATCCCCCCCAAAGCTGCCTGGCAGAATTGCAAAGGGGAAAATGTCCACTTCGGACATCTTCCCTTCGGTAAATTAGCTTGTAACTTTTAAATGGTTTGCTACTACAAAGGTAACACCAAACCATTGATGCATCTTATTTTAAATCACAAATAAAATTAAACACCCCTTTTATACTCCATATTATTTGCGAACCAAAAATTCTTGTCCAATTTCCTAAAGGGATTTAATACATGCTAAAAATACCTTTGGAGGTTTCAAATCTCTTTATTTTGTGAATTGCAGATTTTTCGTCTGCAAAAGATTTTTGTACGTCAGGCCCTAATTTCAAGAGTACTTGGAAAAAATTTGTTAACTGTCAGAATAAGAAAAACATCAGATTTTTTACTTTTCTTTTCTCACATGACATTACCTTGTATTTCAAAAGCAACTCAACACTGAATTCAAATGGATGAGTCACTTGTTCTTATTAAAGTTTGGGATATTTTTACTCTCATTTTAAAATGCATTGAAACTGTTTTAAGAAGAAATGCAAGTACTCCCAGCATAAAATAATTTGTCAGTTAATTGGCTTCTGAAGAAAGGCTTTTTCTCATTTTAATGAGTTTCCAGCACTTCCGTGTGCTATCTTTTGTGTTTACTCTGTTTTAAACGGTAAAATAATTCTTCAGTAGTGAATTCTGCAAATGTTCTGCAGTTAAAGTGTAAAGCCCCTCAAGTAACATTAATATGTATTAGCATTAAAAGACTTTGACTTGCGTTTAGCGATTGTTTGCCAATTTGTAGCTTCGCAGACTGTATTAATTCAACAGCATACCGCACATTTTCTTATTGGGTGTGTATTTTTTGCAAACTGCAGCAGAAATTAGCTGCATGCTCAATATATTAATTTCTTATGTAGAAGGTAGGAAAGGTTAAAGTTTGTTTATTCCAGTGAAGCTTGTTTACTGTAATCAGTTGAAGAGTTTGCTTGGGAGTGGACGTATGTGTATTGTCGAGACTAGGGTTTCCGATCAAGCAGTATTTGCAAGCCAGTAACGTCATAGAGGGTCCAATAATACATGTCCCAGAGTGATTTAATTTACATGAATACATACTATATAAGCAAATGTTCCTTTAGGTATAAGAAGGATTAGAACGGCATGAGCTGTGGGAAGCAATAACTGACTAACTGAAGGCAGAGGTGTGATTGCTTCTTGAGAAAGATCAGCGTAGCAAGGGTCAGAAACTAACAGTGAAAAGTTCCTTTGTTACTAAGGTCTTGAAACCTTAAAAAATGTGATCAGTGTTAGCTGGCATCATGTTTCCAAGAGATGCAGGTTGCATGTTGTATTTCAGCTGCAAAAACTAAGAACCTGCCGTCAGCTTGATGGGAGGGAGAGGGGTACAACTTTTAAGAGGGCTTCATTCAATAAACCTGAAAAATTTCTTGAATGGATGGATGTGCAAGGAGTTCATGGTAGCGATAGGAATTTCGACCCACCTAAGTGTAGGCGTCCCAATAGGCCAAAGGTCACCCCCTTGTATAGGGCATATTTTATGGTACTTTTTAAGTCTCAATTAGACGAGTTTGACTCTCACGGACAGGAGGGTTCCCGAGTTTGGAGTGTGGGTGAAGACTTGGATTCTGGCTTAGTTGATACAGTTGAGTTAGCTAAGATGGCTAAGAGGGTTCTCTGTAGAGACTCTCAGCGACACAGGTGACACACACGCTTATTGCGTCGAATAGGTCGAATAGGTTCTCTCCTTTAGCTGAATCGATGCGTGAACAGGGGGAGGAGGAGAACGCTTGTGCTTCCGGGAATGCCCCTCGTCTCGGTATTCTTTGGAACTTCCAGAAGAAGAACTGGCAGAACTAGAAGGGGCTACATGTCAAGAACCTATACCGTCCCCCCTTCCAATGATCTTTTGGCCATGACCTTATCAGGAACTAAGGAAGAATCAGGACAAGAGGGGGTGGGAAGCCCCAGGAGCGCTATGAGCCCCTCAATATCAGAAATCTTGAAATGTTTGACGGTTGAACTTAAGGACGGTTTTGAGAAGTGAAGCGCCAATCAATATGGGATAAGGGAATTATGCGAATCATTGGGGGGAAAAATCGACCACCTGGCAGGTCGGACAGCAGTATTGGAAGAAGGAGTGGGGCGCCTAAAGGCAGAAGTACAGAAAAATAAGGAAGTTATTCAAACCCTGAAAACCAGTAAGGAAAGCGTCAAGCTTGAAACCCTGGAAAATCACCAGAGATGTAACAACTTGAGGCTCTTAAAAGTTCCCGCAGGTTTAGAAGCTAATGATTTGAAGGGCCTGGTAGTTTGGCTGATTAAACAGGGTTTGCAGGTTGATTTGGAAGATGCAGAAATTGCAAAAAGATATTAAAAGCATTCATCATGACCCTTATAAGAGGCAGTTAAATCGAGCATCCCTCAGAAAAATTCTGGTGTGTACGTATACAAATAAGGAAAAATATCTTAGTAGCTGCTCTATAGAAGAAGTCAATCTTGGCTGAGGAAGTCTCTTTCGAGATTAGGTCGGATCTTTTAGGGACAACCGTGAGCAAGCAATGAGAGCTAGGGATGAGAATTGAGCTGCTTAGAAAGCAGGAAGTTTCGGCACAGTTGAAATTTCCCGTTACGTTGAGGGTGATGGCGAATAATGGATAATTTTGAAGATGCAAAGTAGATTGATGACCTGATTAAAAGTTAGAGTCCAGTCAATCTTCTTAAGTTTGCCTCCAGTTATCCTCGCTATTCGCTTGTTAAAGCTCGTTAAAAGTATTTGGACAGTAATAGAACGCCCAGATGAGCACACATAGAATGAGTAAATTGCCATCATTGATTGGTTATGTCCAGGAAGGGACACCTTCCTGCACATAATCAATCACCCCCACAAGATGGTCATCTGTGCTCCCTGGTGCAAGGGTGTCTACGTAGGAGCTCGGCTGGTGACTTATTGCCAGCGCAGGGAGAGAGGACAGAAATGCACTGTATCTAATAGATATATCACATTGCTGGCCTTTCCCAGTGGTGCAGGACAGTGCAGCAAGACAATTCCTGCCCTTTCCTGTGCCACAGGGGCTTGTAAATTAGACACACACATGGCAATATATCTTAAGCTACTATGCCATACTTTGCATGATGTCTAAACACACACATGCATGCCAGCCATAGCAGTTCTGTGTGCAAGGGAGGTGTTCCAGGTCCACGGGGGTAAGGGGATTCACATGCAACACACAGGGCACAATATATTTCTCATGACACACACCACACAAACTAGGTGAATACTCACACAATGTAACTCATTGGCAGTTTCTGGACAAACGTACAATAAGCTCCAAAATAACACACATCCTGCATGGATGAACTGTCATGCCACACAAAACACACAATCACCATGCCCATGACTCTGTACCCTTAACTGGAAGGTGCAACTACAATCCTGCATGCAGACAGGAACACACACAACAACGTATACAAATTTGAATTTCTACTTCATAGACAAATACTGCGCAAGGCCAGTTGGAAAGAAACACAACGTTATGTCTGACACTGTCTCTCATCTTCCATTGTGGCAGACCAAGGATAAGGCATCCAGCTGTGGGTCACACCACCATATGGAAACCCATAGAGCGACAAAGAGAAGGAATAAAATCAGGCACATATCCAGACCCAGAATTTTGTTGCTAAGGCATTCGGCATCCTAAAGTCCTGTTTCATTTGCCTTGATTTATCAGAGTGAGACTTATATTCACCACCTCTTGTCTGTAAAATTATCTTAGTGTGTGCCATAGTGCACATTTGTGTGTGGACTAATGTACCCTGGGTCAAACAGATGGAGGACCTCAGGGAGGGGGATGAGAACAATGATTTCCCAGCTCAGGATGGGGAAACACAACATCCTGCTACTGGGTCACACATATGTGCACATTTTGTGCAGAACTTCCTTTCATGAACATTTTAACTATTATTTCACATTGCACCAATTTGTAAATGAATCACTTAATCACACATTTGTCATGGAGTATCTGTCACATTCAAATGCAACAGCAACTCATCCATATCTAGGAAAGCAAGACTAGGCCAAAACAGGGAAATAAAGTAGGAACACACTCAGGAAGACCAAACAACTGCACACAGAGCACTGATAAAGGAATGTGCGGGTGTAATGTATGCATTGCAAGTTGAACATACATTTTACATATCAACACACATATCACAGTCTGTCTGGTTCAGATTTGACGGCAGCCAAATTGGAACTCTGTGTGATGAATGTTGTTCATAAGTCATGCCTTGGTAGGACAAGAATGATCAGTGCCTATAACAGTGGGTCAGTGTCAGCTATGTGACAACGAATTGTCTTCATGTCACAGGTGACAACTCATAACATACCCCTCAGGGGCACTCATATGTATGACAAATAATGTGTGACATACAGAGGACACTGCACCTGTATGTCTAGGCCTGTCTTACTCAAATCAGTTGTCATCTTGCATGTATGTCAAACAATGACATAGCATGTTCCATACCCTTGATAACTCCATGTGTCAATCGGGACACAACCATATTTCCACATGCATGTTGCACTCATAGCTGTGAGGACTATTCATGCAATCCACCCACACTCATTGTGCATCTGATAAAGGATGTTGGTTGCAGCTGTGTGTTAGTGCCCATGTAAAACACATACATATTGAAGGACAGCTGGGACACTCCTGTACTTAACTGGTGCAGGCACTTTGTGGAGGTGACTCACAGACTATACACGTGCTGAGGCTGTAGCCCAGAGATGTGTGGGTGTCAGTCACTCATCCTGCATCCAATGGATATGCTACAGCAAATATTGCTGGCCATGTAGCTGAATCAATGTCCAGTGGCAAATTTCACATGGACAAAATATTGTGACATGCATGAAGGGCTGGAAAGTGAGGGTGAGGAAGAGAAGGAGCAAGTACAAATTGTCCAAACAGTAGCAGCAACGTGGCACTTGAGGCCTACAGTACACAATCTGGCTTCAACATGTGGGAATGACCACGCAATCTTCAAAAATCGCTCCATAAAACAACATTGTAGATATGTAACACCACACACATAAGCACACACATTGTGTAGGCTACTTAACATCCCATTCACACTCTCAGCAAGTCCACCCATGTGCTTACCCAGCACAAACAAGTATAAGTGATGCATGTGTAAACTGATACTATCTGCACCCTGGGTCTGCCGACATGTCCTTGTCCCACTATCTCCATGAAATGCCAAAGCAATAAAAGCACACATTCTATCACAATTCACAGACTCATGGAAGTTCCTAGTAGATAATAGGGCAAAGGCTGACATTACCGACCTGTAAGTGCCAAGGCTGACATAAATCACCTGTAGGTCCCTTGTAGATAATAAGTCAAGGCTGACATAAATCACTTGTGAGTCCCTGGTAGGTAAAAGGGCAAGGCTGACATCAACAACCTGTAAATCCCTGGTAGATAATAGGCCAAGGATGACATCAATCACCTGTAAGTCCCTAGTAGATGATAGGGCTAGGCTGACATAAAACACCTGTAAGTCCCTAGTAGATAATAGGGCATGGCTGACATAAATCACCTCTGCGTCCCTAGTGGCTAACAGGACAAGACTGTCATAAATCACCTGTGAGTCCCTACTAGATAATAAGGCAAAGCTGACATAAATCACCTGTAAGTCTCTAATGTATAATAGGGCAAAGGTGACATCAACAACCTGCAAGTCCCTAGTAGATAATAGCTCAAGGCTGGCATAAAACATCTCTATGTCCCTAGTAGATTATAGGGCAGATAATTATAGTCATACCATTGGATATCTGCACATGAGTGTGCACTGATGTGTAGCCTGCCATCCCTGTCTGACGGCAGCCTGATATGTAGCCTGCCATCCCTGTCTGACGGCAGCCTTGCCATGCTGACTGTGTGCTAAAAATGCAACCTTAATCTCCCCCCTGGGTGCCCTGGGCTTTGTGTGTCCAGCAACTTTGAGCATGGCCAAATGCAAGGATGAATCATGTGGCATGGTGTTTGGGAAAACTACCTCTTATCACTTACAATAGAGATGTATCTACAAAGTAATTGCTCTGAAGGAGCGCTATGATCCATGAATGGATTATTAAGATTGTTGAAGTGATATCCCTAAACACACCACTGTAGTAGGCAGAAGAAATCACACTTGAAAAACATAAACCACCAACACGCATGTCATGACAAACACATCCATGGCACATGTATGCCCAGCACATCCCAGCACTTGCCTGCACGGGAATCTGCAACTTACCCTTGTTGTGTGACAGCCTGATGTCTGCCCCTTTGGACACACATTAGATTGTCACACAAATGCACAGTCAAAGGGGGTCGGTTAGCTGGCTACATTCCAGGGAAAGTCAACAACATCCCTAAAAATAAACTTAGCAAGGGTATCATGTGCATGAACATGTTGAGCACATGGGTCAGCTATCCTAAGCTGTGTGGCTTCACAAACTGTGGAAATGTGCCATCTGTGTAGTGTGATCCCAATAATGCATGTATGCTCACATATGCACCTTCACAGTAAACATATTGTACACATGGGAAGGCAGGAAGGTGGTTAATAGTGAAGCTCCTGTAGAGCTAGCAGCTTGTAAATGAGACCCTAAGTATCACAACACTTGCCTGCAGAACACATTGGCCCTCATTCTGACCTTGGCGGGCGGCGGAGGCCGCCCGCCAAAGTCCCGCCGTCAGATTACCGTTCCGCGGTCGAAAGACCGCGGCGGTAATTCTGACTTTCCCGCTGGGCTGGCGGGCGGTCGCCTTCAGACCGCCCGCCAGCCCAGCGGGAAAGAGGCTTCCACGATGAAGCCGGCTCGGAATCGAGCCGGCGGAGTGGAAGCTGTGCGACGGGTGCAGTTGCACCCGTCGCGTATTTCACTGTCTGCGCAGCAGACAGTGAAATACATGTAGGGGCCCTCTTACGGGGGCCCCTGCAATGCCCATGCCAGTGGCATGGGCACTGCAGGGGCCCCCAGGGGCCCCGCGACCCCCCCTACCGCCATCCGGATCCCAGCGGTCGGACCGCCGGGATCTGGATGGCGGTAGGGGGGGTCGGAATCCCCGCGGCGGTGCAGCAAGCTGCGCCGCCGTGGAGGATTCAATGGGGCGGCGGTACACTGGCGGGAGCCCGCCAGTGGTGCCGGTCCGACCGCGGCTTTACCGCCGCGGTCGGAATCCCCATTGGAGCACCGCCGGCCTGTCGGCGGTGCTCCCGCGGTCCTCCGCCCTGGCGGTCAAAGACCGCCAGGGTCAGAATGAGGGCCATTGTAACCAATCACCCGTTGTGTGACAGCCTGTTTTCTGCATTTTGGGATGCAGCACATATTGCTTGACATGTGCACAGTCCTACATGTGGGTGTATGGACCACATTCCATGGGCAGTCTATGGCATCCCTATGGATAAACTAAGCAATGGACTGAAGTACCAACACATAGGCTACTCTGTGCCCCCCTAACTACATCATGGTATCGATGTATTTACAATACAGGGCACCATGGTATTCGTTAGTACAACTGTGGCAAAACATTTCGGTGCAGTTGTGGCGCTTTGCTGGAATAGCACCAAAAATTGTGGTGCTAGTTAGGCAAAGCTCAGGTAGGCCCATAGGATATAGCACAAGCCTCAGTTTAACGCCTGCCCTGGGCAGGCGTTAAAAAATGATGCTAGAATGGTGCAGTGAAATCTTGTAAATTTCACTGTGCCATTTTTTTGGGCCTCCCTGAGGGGGAAGCCCTCCTTGCATACATTATGCCTGGCGTAGGTATAATGTGGCACAATGGTTTACAAAGTGGGGCAATGCCAGCATTGTGCCACTTTGTAAATATGGTGCAGGTTGAGGGCCTGTTTAGTGCTGCTGTAGCATCAAAATAAATGTCACTATGGCAGTGCTAAGGGGCTCAAGAGGCTTGTACATATGCCCCATAGTTGGCAAATGAAACAACCCTCTGAAGTTCTCAAGTCCATGAGTCATAGGAAATGTGGCCTATACATTGTCTGATCCTAGTAAAGTATGTACCATCACCCATGTAGACTTACAAGACTTACCTTGGACACATGTAAATATAGGAGTATTTGGAGCACAAGTATTCACAGGCAACACAACAAACCACATGACTGCTAAAATCTAAACATGATTTCCACATGGCATCAAGCATCTTTACACAAATTACAGTTATTGCGTACAAAAGTGACGCATTGTCCCAATCTGTGTTTTCTGAAGCCATTGAGTCTGCCAAAAATGATGCATCCCATGTGAAGTGTTGAAGTGACCTCATGTTGTGTTGGCATACAACATAAATAATGATGCACTGGCGCATAGCGTCAAAAGAACAATGCTTTGTCAAAAACGTGCCTCATCACCACAGAAAGTAGGTAATGGATCTGCCATGCTGGACAACAGGAACTGCAAAGTTACTTTCACTTTCTATTACAGTCACAGTCTTTTTGTCTGTGTTGGAGAGAGGTGGTGTGTTTTGTGAGCTGTGTTTAAGAGTGCTGTCAAAGGCGTCTTTTATGGTGCCTTCTCTCCATAGTGTATCTGAAGTCTGTTTTGTTCTGTATATTTGTGCATTGTATTAGTTTGTGATTGTTTTGTCAGGTGTTTGTCTTTAGGGTAGCTTTGTCTGTTGGGTTAGTTGGGGGTAGTTTGGTGTTAAAATGTCTTTGTGAAGGGTACCATAGGTTTGTTTAGATACATGCCAGGGAAGGGCCCATCACCTCAGTGCTGATGAATTGGGAGGCTTCATATGGCTAGTCACTCATTACCTCCCTATTATGGTGGCCATGGAGGGAAGAGTAATAAAGGGATACCGGACAGAGGCACGCAAGCTGTAGTGGGGGAAGGTCCTGTTCCACATGTCCCGTGTCTTCAAGGTTGAGCGCACTGCCTGCCAATTAAAACATTTCTGGGTAGACATCGCCAGGGAACAGGACCTTCTGGACCACATGGGAATCGAGGTCAGTAGGACTGTGGGTGAGTGCACAATCTATGTGGCTGTCTCCTGTTTGAATTGGCCATAGAGCCTCCTTTACCAAGTGAAGACAAAGGGCAGGGCTTGTATAGTGTGTTAGCACAGAACTGGATCCCTGACAAGGGCAGGAATGCACCATTAAGAAGACAAATGGCATATTCCTGTCCTTGTCCCCTGGGTTTAGCCACTAAATTCTGTTGTGCACCAATGCCAACACAACTGTCTCATGGTGGAAAGGTACATAGTTACCAGGAACATGTGTCCATGTCCCTTGAGGATGTAACTACTGTTGTATGTTGCATAGTCATGTACATTTGATGATAAAAATGTCACAGGAGTAAAGGGATTCATATCTGAGTGTGTCCTGTGAGTCATCTATGTGCAGGGTACCATTAAAGGTAGCTATGCTTGGAGAATGTTGCAGAAGGAAGTCATCTGCAAAAAGGGAACTATGTAGCTGAGACATGTATGTATGGTTCCAGCACGTGTTCACAGGTCAGCCTGGCCTACCTATGTATGTCACTGAAACATGTAAAATGGCCTATTTGAGTATTTACTAACCTAAGCTAGGACCATGTAATGTATCAGTTCAAACACAGTGGTGACAATAAGGACATGGGCCAGAAGTACCGGGTACTAACCCGTGTGGATATGAGAGTAGTGTCATGCTCCTCTGTGTGACATGGGTGACTGCTCCCCCCTCCCTTTTCACATATGATTTCTGTCACAGTCACTTTCCATCTATCAATATGTCCAGACATCTGTCCTTGCCTTGTGAGGCACAAACTGCTGTGAGACCACATTTAACTTGCAGTCCTGGCTCGGATGAGTTTGGTACATGCCAATGGATTTAAGGTCACTTGAGCAAGCATGAGGAACATTGAAGAGCAATCCAATATGATGAGTGTGACCTACCCTGGTCACATGGCTGATATGTATGATAATCTTAGTCAATGGTGACATGGTGGTTTGAAGATTTTCTAAGATAGTTCAATGGTATTGTGCAACAATAGCTAGCCTTAATACCTTGGGCACGAGCAATGTGGAGATGATGGTTAGATGTGTATTACCCTTGCCCTTCAGGATGGCTTTGTGATTAGTGCTAGCCAACGTGTGATAACTGCAGATGGTGTTTACATTGCATACCTGTTGTTCCTTTGCCTGATATACATTTGGCTGACATGTCTCACTTATGTTGCAGCCACAAACATGACTCCCATTCCAGAAGCGTCAGTTTGAGAAGCATGCAGAAAGCTACCACCACATAGTCCGGTCATGAAGGTAGGAGGATGGGGCAGTTCTATGAGAGGGTGCATGCATCGGGCTCATGGAAGACATTCCCTCAAGGGGGCTCACCCAAGGAACCATCTGCCTCCAGCACCCACATAGCAGTGGAATCTGCAGCCACAGACAGGGCAGGCTCTACAGGGACAGGACCATAAATATCGGCTGAAGCAAAGAGTCCCCTAACTGGTTCACAGGCTGTACTCACATACGTTGAGTCCACTTATGTGCAGGAATTTCGTGCAGTTTGCAGACCAGCAATACAGGATTGCCAGACTTGAACACAGGACTGCAGAGATAATGCAAATGCTCAGAGAGATCAGGGCTGCAGTGATGAAGCGCTGAGGTGGGCAATGGTCCAGATGGACATTACTTCCCTTCCCCTTATATATTTTTTTCTACAGAGTTGGGGTATTTAGATAGTTAAGGTTAGATAAGTTAGCAGAGTGTAGTTTAGTTGTAGGATATATAAGGTTTTGGGGTGTTTGGGGATAATGTTTTAGGTATGTGTGTTATTAAAAATGAAAAAATACAAAAAACATGTGAACAAAAGCAAAAAAATACATGCTTGTTTAGGCTATATTTTAGCTAGTCAATGTTTAGCTGTAGTTACTATTGTCTGTCTATAGATGTCTATTAAGGGGGATGGGGGTTGATGTTTATCATGTGGCATTAGATGTATAGAATAAGTTAAGATAAGATAAGTTAGTTGTAGGAATAAGTTGGGATACAATAGTGTAGGTTAGTTTAGTATAGGTAGGTTAGTTAGTTTAGGGTTTTTTAGGCTGAGATTTGTAGTTTTATTAAATATATTTTTTCCTACTCTATGGTCTCCATCACGATTTACTGTCTAGGTGGTAGTGTGTCTACACAGGTCATGTTCGGCACATGCCTTTGCAAGCAGTAGTTAGTTACACGTGTGAGTATGTGTATCCCCTATAGTCAAGTACCTGTCATGTTGGCTATGGCGTCACATCAGCAACTCCAGACAACATTTCAGCAATGTATGTGACACTCTTGGTGTGCATGAATACACATCCCAAAACAGGTATTCCTACAGCATTTCTATGTGTTGTGAAGTAATGTGCATTGCATTGTCATAATGTTTTTGTCATTACACTCCCCCTAAATCTAGATATTGTTACAAAGACACTCATGGCTGCTCTTCACAGTCTTAAACCTGCATAATTTGTTTGTTAGATCAATGTTGTACTGTTGCTACCATCCTTGCTTGGACCAGCCATTTGTGTAATGATTGATGTCATCTATCCAATACATGCATGCTAACTGTCACATGCCATGCTTCGGAGCCTCAGGTAATACTTGCTAGTCTACATAGCTCTCAGTCACTCCAATCATGTGGCAGTCAGTATGTGTGGCTTTCTTTATGTCACAAATCCACACATATCCCTTAAACAGGTACTCAGGGGCATACAGATAAGCCCCTAGCGCCACCAGAGCATCTCTTTTTTTGCTGCTCCAGTGGCACTGTGCCCTTTCACGTAGTTACAAGGTGGCATTAAGCCACTTTGTGTGGCTTAGGGCCACATTGAAAATATGGGCCCCACCCCAATGCAGATCATTCTCACTGCCTCAGATTTGCAATGAAATTGGGGTGGTGTTGGCATGGCACAACGGGGTGAAATACTTTTATTTCTCCTTGTTTTTGCTTTTTTATGTATGCTGCATTGTGCAGCACACATAAAAAGAGCAACCAGCCATTATTGATTGTTCATGTGCAGTAAGAGACACCTTCCTTCACATAAACAACCATTCCCTGCAATGCAGACACACTTACACTATGGTGCAAGGGTGTCTGCATTGGCACTAGGCAGCTGATTTAGCACCAGCACTAGGGAAAACACATGGGTGCGTAGTATTCTATTGCATACACCCTAACCCTGCATTTTTTAAATTACCTGTGCTGCACCATTTACTTGTAAATAGGCGCCTCAGTGTATTGGCTTCACACAATGCATGCAGTTCACATAGTTAATGCGTCAGACACAGATTCACAATGAAGGATTGAATGCATTGATTTACATGTGCAATAATGAAATATGTAGTACTATACTGTACACAGGATAATGACCCCAGATCCTAAGCCATTGGATGTCCAGACAGGGTCATGGGGCGGGGGAAATGTCAGGAGATAGGTATAGGAGAGGAGTGCATCAGTGAGGAGGTGATCACAATGCCATTAGGTAAGATTTGCCTCAATGACAGTCCACATGTGTGATTGGTCAACAGTGGGAGAGTGAAGAGGGGAAGTTAATAGTTGGTGCAACACTGGCATGATCTTAACCACAGAGCAAAAGAGAAACTGTCCATGTGCCACAGACTGAAGCTACAGGGTGGTTTTGCTGGTGAAAGATGTTCCTTCCACATCTCCATCCTCTGATGTGTGTGGTGCCTCCTGTGTCAGGGGTGGTGCTGGTGTTGAAGAGAGGGAGGCACACTCACAACAGGGGCTGGAGATGTGGATTCCAAGGTCCCAGCAGCTGTCATCCGTGGAAAGATGAAAGCCAGCACTGGAGCAAGGAGGTACTGCTGGTTTCGCAATACGGCAGCAAAGTCACAGTGGTGTGAGGATAGGTTGTCAGTGAGGGAGTCAGCTTCCACTCCATGGACTCCAGGACAGTTTGGATAGCCCCCAGCCTGTTGTCAATCATGCTGCTTCCACTTTGGGAGGGCATTTGTTTGTGCTTCCATCTCATGACACCAACAATGTCAGCCAGGAACAGCTGGAGTCCACAAAGCAAAGAGAAGGTGCCTCTATGGCAGCAGAGTTGTCCTTATTCAGACTGAGGCACCTATGGACTCCCACTAGTCTGTCTGCCATGGTCTTTATCCCCACCTTCACATGCTGTGCCAGTTCCCGCTGGACTCCTACTGCTGTAAGTTGTAAAATTATATCTGGGTTCTGAGAGTCCATGGCTCTGCAGGAGCTGGCAGGTGGTGTGTGTTCTCTGTTGGGTAGGTCATCTTGAGACCCTCACAACACTGTGGTGGTCATTACGACCGTGGCGGTCATGAGACCATCAGGGCCGTGTTGGAAGTCGGTCCGGCCTCCACATTATGACCGTCACAGAGTCGCCACAGTTGAACCGCAGACACCGCCAGGTTGCCGTCAGCCAACAGACTGGCAGTCTCAGGGTAGTTGAAAGTGCGACAGGTGCTGCTGCACCACCACATTGCTGCCTGCATCAATGTTAAGGCCCTGTTTCCTGGCCCAGCAGGAGACTTCTAATAGGGCCGGCAGTGTTCTGGCCGCACTGGCAGTCAGATGGTTGTATGAGTTTGGTGGGCGGACTCTTCCACCCGCCAAACTCGAAATAAGGGCCTGTGGGTCTTCTCTGCGACCTGTCTTGATGGCACTCAGGATCTGCTGGAGAGTGTCGGGATTGATGCTTTGCAGCTGGTCATCACCATCATTGGAGAAGTCCAGTAGAGGCAGCTGGCAGTGTAGTATGGTATCATGGTCTGCAATGAGACAGAGATATGTCAGTGTTGATCTGTACTAACTCTTCACATGAGTCATGAGGTTGTTAATCATGGTGCCTTATTTACATGGCTCAGAGCCATACATCAAGTCCCTCATTTATGGCCCCTAGCGGCACACTGGGCCACCACGTTGTCATTTTTTTGAACGCTCCATTGGCACATTATGCCAGTCCACATTTACAAGTCCAGTCAAAGCCATCTTGCGAGACTTTTCATGGGCTTCTGCATATGGACCCCTTTTATGCATTACACAGCATGCCAGTTGCATGCCATGGGTGTTGCTTGGGGTTTTCCCACATAACTCCCATGGAAGCGTACAGACATTGTTGCATTGCCAGATCTATAATTTTGTGCACATGTCACAGTCCTCTGCCAGCCCACATGTGTTGTAAGAGTGATGCAAGGGGGAGAACTGTCCACATTCCTTCTCCTTGTCTCCTCTTGCTGTTTGTGCTGTGTCCTGCAATACCAAAGTAAGATGCAACCACCTCTTGTATTTGTGTTTAACAATCATCCCTCCTTGCAGCTTGGGTGCAAGGGTGCCTGTTTTTCAGGGCTGAGTGTTGTACATGAAGGGGCAACTTCCTGCACAATCACATACACAAGAGGTGGTTTCATCTTACTATGGGTAGTGTAGGATACAGCACACATAACGAGAGGTGACAAAGCGGATGCACGTGGACCGTTCCCTCCCTTGCATCACTCTTACAACACATGTGGGGGTGGCAGAAGGACTTGACACATTCCTAAACTTGTCAATGTGTGAATGCATCAGGTTGCTACACCACGTCAGGGGTGCATTGTAGTGGTGCTACCTATGACTAACACTGTTGTGCGCCTATTTCTGGATCTTTCAATGTGTGTTGCAATCAGCAACACACATTGGAAGTGGCAGACAGCATTCCTGATTGTTGATGTTGCAGGATGTGTCCCTTCCTGCACATGTGCAATCAGACCTGCAACACAAGTCCCCATGCATCATGCTCAATGTCTGCTTGTGTTGGTGTTAGGCAGCAGTATGTGCCCCATCACCAAGGGTAGTACAGGGATAGTTAGTGATAACTACACATCCCTGCACATTCAAGATGATTCAGCACAGCAGGCTGGACTGCTGCACTGCATCATTTCATCATACATGGTTACCAATGAGCCACATTTCCCAGACACTGACAGCACACTGCCCCACCAGAGCATAATTTGTATGTTACACTCTAGTGGTGCAGTGTGCCAGGTCATATTGATCAGGCCAAGGAAGGCACCTTGTGTGCTTTTTTATGACCTAGAAATTATGTGCCCCTTACCGACCTCAGACTGCATTTAGGTAGTATTCAATGTGTGTTTCTGGGGATGTTCCCACACAATACACATGTAGCCCACCCAACTTCTGAAGCCTTCCCTGATTTGCACGTCTGGGAATGCTGCAGTTTCATTCACCACCTCAGGGGTGGCATAGAAGTGACAAGAGGGTGAGTGACATCTTTGTCCCAGTAATTTCGTATTTCTATGTGTTCTGCATTGTGCAATCCACATAGTAAAAAAAAAAACACCACTTGTATCTGGTGTTGTGCAGGAAGGTGTCCCCTCATGCAAAACAGCAATAATCCCCAAAACACAGGCACCCTTGCAGCATGGTTCAGGTATGCCTGCATAGGCACATGGAAGCAAATTGTGCACCAGCACAGATGATAATGACAGAAATGACCCATATATTGTGAGTAGGTTACATTTGTGCCCTTTCCCAGCGGTGCAGGGAGGCATATCCCAGCCCTTGCTGCCCCATCCTGCTCAGCAGGCCTGGTACATTATGCCCAGTGAGAGTTAAACATGGTCAGATGGTACAGTTGATACAGTGAAGGGAGTGGTGTGAGGGTTGTGAAGTGGTATGTGCATATAGTGGGGGGGCAGTGCATATTACATGTGTTTGAATTTTAGCCATTTTTGTCCCCGCACACAACTCTTTCCCATGCATACAGTGCTTCCTCTGTGTCACCCTTTTATGTCATTTGTTAGTTAAGACATTGCCCCCTCTGCACCTTACCCTGTGTTTGTTGTTTGTTGTTTAGAAATTTGGTCTTTGGTTGGCAGTCAGGTAACCCCCTGTCAAAGCAAGGACCCTCACTCTAGTCGGAGTAAAGGAGATTCAACCTCAGTTAACCCCCCACTCACCCCTTCGGCAGCTTGGCACAAGCAGGCAGTCTTAACTTCAGAAGCAAGCTGTAAAGTATTTGTAGCAACACACAGTAACTCAGTAAAAACACTACAAAATGACACAACACAGGTTTAGTATGATAGATAATATTTATCTAAACAAAACAAGACCAAAATGACAACAATCCAAAATACATAAGTAAAGTTATGAATTTAACAGGCAAAAAGAGTGTTAAATTCTTTAGCAAACAGTGAGAACATTGTTAGCGTACAAAAGTACCTGGGTAGTGTCAAAATAAAGCCGCACAGGCAAGTGTGCGTCAGAAAAGGCCAGCGATGCATTGATTTCTCACTTGCAAGCGAGAACGTGCGTCGTTCCTCCTCCAGTCAGGTCAGCGTGGGTCATTTCTTCTCAAGAGAGCAATGCGTCGATCCGGACAGTCATCTCCCATCTTGGCAGACTTTTGCCCGTATTTATACTTTTTTTAGCGCCGCGTTTGCGCCGCTTTTTGGCGCAAAACGGCGCAAACCTACAAAATACAATGGCATTTTGCAAGTTTGCGCCGTTTTTGCGTCAAAAAACAACGCAAATGCGGCGCAAAAAAAGTATAAATACGGGCCTTTGTGTTTATTTTCCGTGCCCAGCAATGTTGCGTCAAAATCCGGTCAAACGGTGACAAGAAACCGCACTGCATGAGGGCTTGCGTAATTAACGGCAATCTCTGCGGGTGTTCCGCATTGCGTCAATCTTCCAGCCGCGTTGCATGTGGAGTGTCAATGTTGGCCGCAAGGCCGGCTGGGTGTAATTTTTCAGCTGCGTGGCGGGTGGTGCGTCGAAGGTTTTTGGTGGATTTCTGTCCTTTTCCACCAGCTGCACCTTTCAGGGCCCAGAGACAGGTTAGGGCACCACTTGACAGGCAGGACTCCCAGCAGAAAGCTCAATTGCTGGCAGAGGGAATTCTTTGATGTCCCTGAGACTTCAACAACAGATTCTTCAGTAGTGGGAAGTCACACAAAAGTCAGTCTTTGTCCTCTCTCAGGCAGAAGCAGCTACTGCAGGCCAACCCAGCAAAGTACAGTCACAGGCAAAGGGGCAGTACTCCTCCTCCAGCTTCCAGCTCTTCTCCTTGGCAGAGGTTCCTCTTGGTTCCAGACGTAATCTGATTTTCAGGGCTTTTGGGTTCTCTTTTTATACCCCTTTCTGCATTTGAAGTAGGCCTACTTCGAAGAGAAGTCTCTTTTGTTTTCAAGATTCTGCCTTGCCCAGGCCAGGCTCCAGACACACACCAGGGGGTTGGAGACTGCACTGTGTGAGGGCAGGCACCGCCCTTTCAGGTGTAAGTGACTACTGCTCTCCTCCCCTCAGCCCAGATGGCCCATCGAGATATGCAGTCTACACCCAGCTCCCTTTGAGTCACTGTCTAGAGGAGACGTGCAAACAGCCCAACTGTCAAACTGACCTAGACAGGGAATCCACAAACAAGCAGTCACAGAATGGTTAAAGCAAGAAAATACCTACTTTCTAAAAGTGGCATTTTCAAACACACAATCTAAACACCAACTTCACTAAAAGATGTATTTTTAAATTGTGAATTCAGAGACCCGAAACTCCACATGTCTATCCGCTCCCAAATGGAATCTGTGCTTTACTAATATTTAAAGGCATCCCCCATGTTATCCTATGAGAAAGATAGGCCTTGCAACAGTGAAAACCGAATTTGGCAGTGTTTCACTGTCAGGACATGTAAACATATAAGTACATGTCCTAATTTAGCATACACTGCACCCTGCCCCTGGGGCTACCAAGGGAGTACCTTACATGTATAAAAAGGGAAGGTTTAGGCCTGGCAAGTGAGCACACTTGCCAAGTTGAATTGTGAGTTTAAAACTGCCCTCACAGACACTGCAGTGGCAGGTCTGAGCCATGTTTAGAGGGCTACTAATGTGGGTGGCAGAACCAGTGCTGCAGGCCCACTAGTAGCATTTGATTTACGGGCCCTGGGCACTTCTAGTGCACTTTACTAGGGACTTATTAGTAAATCAAATATGTCAATCATGGATAAGCCAAGGCACACATATAATTTATACAGTGGACACTCACACTTTAGCACTGGTCAGCTGGGGTAAAGTATCCAGAACAAACAAAACAGCAAAAACAGAGTCCAACACACAGAAACAACCTGGGAAGTAGAGGCACAAAGTTAGGGGAGACCCTGCCAATGATGCCAAGTCTAACATTGGTCACCATATGCTGCAGTGTCCTGTCCCAGAACTCCTGCCACCAACTCCTCAGGGACGATCATTGCCACCATCTCCTCTAGCTCATCCAGCTGCTCCTGGGGAGCAGGACCTCCAACACTGGTCTGCAGTGCTACCTTTCAGCTGCTGGCCAGTTTAACTTTTGTTCTGTGCTTGCAATTGTGCTAGCGATTCTTACAGTCCGTCACAGTACTCTTGCCCTCTGCCACACTGTTGAATTTATCAAGTATGGACTGCCATATGGCCTCCTTCCTACCTATTGGGATTTTAGAGGTGACAAAGAGCTGAAGTAGGTGCTCTGTCACCTCTGTGATCATGATGTTGTTTTCTTACTCACTGAACCTACACTTTTCCTTCCTTTTCCCCTTCTCCTGTGAGTCTGTCTGGACATCCATGCTTTTACCAGTCCCATTGGGTCTCTCTGGGGTCCCTCCTGGCCTGTATTCTCCATTGTAGCACCTCATGGCTTCTGTTTGGCATTATTGTGGGCTTTTTAGATGCTTTTAAGCCCAAAAGTGATACTAGCATGACTAGCATCAAAATACGTGGTGCTAATCAGGATAGAGCGACTTTTGCGGCACTAGCGTCATTTTTTTTATGACATGTCGGAAAGTTGAGCGTCACTTTTTTTGCGGTAGCATGTTTTTACCATCATGGTGCGCCATTTTGTAAATATGGCATGCGCACAGTGGTAATAAATGAATTACTGCAGCATTAAAAATGTTGACACACAACTGTCCTAGTGCAGTTGTGCATCATTTCTTGTAAATATGCCCCTATATGTGTTGTAGCTAGTCTGTAATCACCATTTGGGCATATGGTGCGGATTGGTGCTTTCATTTGCTGCACTTTCTGTGCTGAGTATAACAGAAGGCAGCAGACTGTGATTGAAACTGGTGTAGCAGATTCTCAAGGATGATGCAGTCAGAGAGGGAGCACACATTTCCTATCTTTGCTTTATGTAAGTGGCACATGCTGATTAAAGGCAAAGGCTTGTGCACCTGAGCTGGGCCTATGCACTTAAAAAGGTTAAAGCGCTTACTGAATATAACCAGATCAAACAGGTATTTGTCTTTAACTACCTTTTCTTTCAGGCAGGAACAGACTGGCCAAATGGAAAGGTGAAGATGCAGATGTTTTGGCCTACTCACTACTGCAAAGTGACCTCTTCACACCGAGAATCTACCACCCATGATAACGGCCAATGGGAAACTCTAGCAGGACCTGTTCTTCACATTGAAAGTGACAGCTAACATCGACTGACAATGCGAACTTCCAGCAACGATCAGCTCATTGGGATACAGCAGCGACCATCTGCGACATCTGACCTGCTTCTCGCAGAAACAAAGATATCCTTGCAGCCCCTGGCACTATTTATGTGAACTTGAGAAGGTAAATCTCCAGTTGGGCAAACCTAGTCTCAGTGTCAGACCGATGTTCTATTGCAGTTAGCCTGAACTTATGTCTTTACCCTGGTCCAGCTCAACCAGGTAGACATGAGTGGCCCTGTGGGAAGCTGGCTCTGTATCTAGAATATCAAATTGAGAGATAGTGTGCACAGAGTACAGGGATTCCCCAGAGGCTTAACAGATGCTAAAGTGGATATTACTACTTCTCTCTTTTGTGGTGGTGTGGTAGAGCAGTTAGGCTTATCAGGGGGTAGTGCAAAGCATTTGTTGAACACATACAGGCAATAAATGAAGCACACACTCAATGACTAACTCCATGCCAATGGTTTAATGCAGGAAAAATATATTTTGTTTCTTTATTTCTGGAACCACAATATTCAAGTTGCAGGTAAGTACATTTGCAAGCAAGTATCCAACATATGAATCAATTCACTTTGTTTCAAATTGGCAAGTTATACGGTTTTCGAATAAATAGCAATATTCTGTTTTAAAAGTTGACATTGCAATTTTCAAAGACAGTTCTGGGGGGTAAAAAAATGTAGTACAGTTTTGAAGTAAGTACAAGACTTACAGTTCCGGTCTCTGGGGGTCAGGATGTCCACAGGTTGGGGTTCAAGGTAACCCCAAACACCCACCACCAGCAATACGGGGCGGGCCGGGTGCAGAGGTCAAAGTTGATATCAATTTACCATGTGCTCCTATGAAGAAGGGGGGCACTAGGAATCAGGCCTGCTTGCAGGTAAGTACCTGCATCTTCAAATGGCAGACCTAGGGGGCTTAAAGGAGCTCCCGAGGGGGGGCACAGGTCAGCACCAAACACACCCCCTCAGCAGCGGTCAGGTGCCAGGTGCAGACACAGGGGGTCATTCTGACCTCGGCGGTAAAAGTCGCTTACCGCCAGTCAGAAGGCCGCCATAACACCGCCGCGGCCGCGGTAAACCGCCACGGTCATTCTGACCCGCAACTGGCAAACCGCCAAAAACCCGACATCCTCAAAAATCCGCCATACCAAAGGTCAGCGAAAAAATGGCGCTGACCAAACCTCCACCGTCACGCCAACAGAAATACGCCCATACCATTCCGACCCACAAATCCACGCGGCGGTCTTTCAAACGTGGTATTCCATTGGCGGTACACACCGCTGCAGTCAAAATACACACACCCATAGAAAACTCAGCCACATTGGTCAGTTCGAAATACACACACCTGATACACATACTAACACCACTCCCACACACCCAACACAATATAAAACACACACCCACATCACCCACAAGCCCCTACGACCCGAAATCATTGACGAAGGCTAGAGACAGAGCACAGAATAGAGAATCCCACAACACAGAGGCACACAACACCATCACCCACACAGAATCCAACCACCAAACACCACACACCACCACACGCACCACACTCATCACCACAAACGCCACCCCACACCTCAACCACACCACCCCATGGCACCCCAAAGACACCCCAGGTTCAGTGACGCCGAACTCAGGGTCATGGTGGAGGAAATAGTCCGTGTAGAGCCCCAGCTCTTCGGGGCACAGGTGCAGCACACCACAATTGGCAGGAAGATGGAGCTATGGCAAAGGATAGTGGACAGGGTTAATGCGGTGGGACAGCATCCACGCAATCGGGAGGACATCAGGAAGAGATGGAACGACCTACGGGGGAAGGTGCGTTCCATGGTATCAAGGCACAACATTGCGGTGCAGAAGACTGGCGGCGCACCCCCACCTACTCCCCCAGAATTTACCGCGTGGGAGGAGGAAGTCTTGCACATCCTGCATCCTGAGGGCCTCGCAGGAGTAGGCGGAGGAATGGACCTTGGTAAGGCAAATCTTCACTACTGCTTCCCAACCCCACCCCACCTGCATGCCAAATCATACCCCCACCCTCACCCCCTCCCCCATCACACCAACCCCTAGCAAAAGGCTCACCATCACAACCCACCCATCCCAACACCAAGCCCTGCATGCGACCCCAAAGCATGGACACCCATCACCAAAGCATGCCCACTGCACACACACATCACCCCCACAAGCCACCCTCACAAAAGCCCCCACAAGGAAATGCCTGCACATGGTTACACGGACACCCACCCATCACACGAACTGCCACACACAGAAGCAACTGCAGGACCCGAACGCCACCACACCGCCATGTGGCTCCCCAAACGGCCCCTGTCACTAGCCTAGGCCAGGAACAGCCTACCACCTCCGCCGGTGCTAGTGGACAGGAGGCCCCCACACAACGACAGGCCACCAGAACCCCACCTCCTGCAGAAGAAGAACCACCCCGCAAGCGGAACCTGAGATCTCACAAGAAGACAGAGTAGGATTGCAAGACCCCCGCCAGCCTAAGATAGCCCCTGATGTCATCCCACTGTCCCACATTGTCACCCTGTCCAACCTTGAACTGCCCCTGCTCCATCCTTCCACAGGCATATGGACAATGCACCTGTGCGACTGAGAACTGGACTCTGCCATGGACATTACTCCACCCCCACCCATCCCCGCTTCCCAATCATTTACCTATATCTAGCACTTAAAATAAATCACTTATTCCACTTAAATAAACAGGAGTCTGCTTGTATTCTTAACAAATGTATTACACATAACGGTTCAATAATGTCCAGTTACTTTGTGATGACATCATACCAATTTCAATAAGCTTTAGTCCATGGGCAAACAAAGCTGAAGTCAGGCAGTGGGTCATACAGCTCTGAAAAGGGAAGGGAAAGTCACAAATCAGTTAACAGGAACTGGGGGGAAACACAGACAGTGGATACGCATGAGGCCTCAAGTAAATGTAAATTGGGGTGGCTGTTTCTTACCTTTGTGCTACTGAAAGTATTGTTGTATGACTGTATCCCTGTTGTCGTGTCGTCCCCGTCGTCTTCCTCCTCTTCACTCTCCACAGGCTCCACAGCTGCAACAACACCACCATTTGGACCATCCTCCTGCAGAGAAGGCACCTGGCGTCGCAATGCAAGATTGTGAAGCATACAGCAGGCCACGATGATCTGGCACACCTTCTTTGGTGAGTACATGAGGGATCCCCCTGTCATATGCAGGCACCTAAACCTGGCCTTCAGGACCCCGAAAGTCCTTTCTATGATCCTCCTAGATCGCCCATGGGCCTCATTGTACCGTTCCTCTGCCCTGGTCTGGGGATTCCTCACTGGGGTCAGTAGCCACGACAGGTTGGGGTAATCAGAGTCACCAATTAGCCACACACGGTGTCTCTGTAGCTGTTCCATCACATAAGGGATGCTGCTATTTCGCATGACATACGCGTCATGCACTGACCCAGGGAACTTGGCATTTACATGGGAGATGTACTGGTCAGCCAAACAGACCACCTGGACATTCATCGAATGATAACTCTTTCTGTTTCGGTACACCTGCTCACTTTCTTTGGGGGGAACCAAAGCCACATGGGTCCCATCAATGGCACCAATGATGTTGGGGATATGTCCAAGGGCATAGAAATCACCCTTTACTGTAGCCAATTCACCCACCTCAGGGAAAATAATGTAGCTCCGCATGTATTTCATCAGGGCAGACAGCACTCTGGACAAAACCTTAGAAAACATAGGCTGAGACATCCCAGATGATATGGCCACTGTTGTCTGGAAAGACCCACTTGCCAAAAAATGGAGTACTGACAGAACCTGCACCAGAGGGGGAATCCCTGTGGGTTGGCGGATGGGGGACATCAGGTCTGGCTCCAGCTGGGCACATAGTTCATGTATAGTTGCTCTGTCAAGCCGGTATGTAAGTATGATATGTCGTTCTTCCATTGTCGACAGGTCCACCAGCGGTCGGTACACGGGAGGATTCATCCTTCTCCTCGCAAGTCCCAGTGGACGGTGCCTAGGAAGGACAACATGGAGCACAGAGTCAAGCAACCCACAGGTTAGTTCACACAGCTTGCACAGTACACGAATTGCTATGCATGGAACGGCTTGTATGAGTGGCAATGCAAGGGCTAGGCCTGTGTGACACAGTAGAAATCATGCCATGTGGGCCCTTGAAATGGCGGCTGCCTGACCTGTGAAGTGTGGGATGTGAGGTCACTGCGCTGGCGTGGCACACCGTGGCGGTAGGCGGTCGAAGACCGCGGCGCAAAGCAGCATTGGTTAACATTGAACCCTATGGGTCTCAGGAGCCAATGACGATGTGTGCCGGCGGTCGCGGTACGCACCGCCGCGGTACGCACCGCCGCGGGCGTGGCCGCCATTTTCTATCTGATTAATCACTCGAGACCTGATCATCCACAGGAGAGGACCTATACTGCAAGTGCTGCTGTGACCTCGGTCTGGGAGATACAATGGATGCTGCGACTGGGGAAAGGGCCCCTGCCTTCACTGCCGAAGAATTGGAGAAACTTGTTGATGGGGTCCTCCCCCAGTATGCGCTACTCTACGGTCCTCCAGACCAACAGGTTAGTACACAGGGTGCACGTTGAATGGGCTATGCCTGTGTTGAGTGGGGTGTATGTAAGATGGGGATGGGAGCGAATGAGGAGTGCAACGCACGAAAGATGAGAGCATGTGCCACATGGCAAGGTTGGGGAGGGGGGGGCCACTCACATTGACCAGGCAGAAAACTGATGCGATTTCCTTTACCACCCTGTACATGTCACATAGGTCAGCGCCCATCAGAAGATCGACATTTGGCGTGCCATCGCCAAGGACGTCCGGGCCCTGGGGGTCCACAACAGACGGGGCACCCACTGCCGAAAGAGGTGGGAGGACATCCGCCGCGGGACCAGAAAGACTGCCGAGTCTCTGCTGGGGATGGCCTCCCAACGTAGGAGGGGTGCCAGCCGGCAATTGACCCCCCTGATGTCCCGGATCCTGGCGGTGGCCTACCCCGATTTGGATGGGCGCGTGAGGACATCACAGCAGACACAAGGGGGTGAGTATCAGCACATTCTGCTATCTTTGCGTGCAGTGAAGGTGTCTGGGTGGGGGAGGAGGGCTGTGGCTATCTCCAGGCCAGGGCGCATTCTGTAGGCTAGGCCCCTCCGTTAGACACAGCCCTGTGCCCCCGCCCCCCACCTCTGTAGGGTGCCAAGTACAGCTAGCCATGGTCCGGCCCCACCCATGTGTGCATTTGTCGTCCATAGACCCGTAGGCCTAGTCACAATAACTGAGTAGTGTACCCCCATTGCGCGGCCTAGTTCAGGGGGCTTCTGTGTCTGTCCTCTCCGCCAACGGTGTTGCCAATGCATGCACTCAACCTGTCTTCATTTCTCCGCCCCCCCATTTTCTTTGTCTTCCTGTTCATGTGTGCATTAGCATCATCAGGCGGAGGAGAAGTGGCATCGGCGCACGAGGGAGCTGCATCTCACATGGTCCCAGAGGGCCATACAACAGACTCCGAGTATACCAGTGAGACGGAGGGCGAGTGGAGCTCCACAACGGGGACCCGTGGAGACGTCAGCGACACCGACACGTCCTCGGAAGGGAGCTCCCTAGCGGTGGCGGCAACATCCGTGCCCACCGCCACAACAGGTACAGCCGCCACCCAGCGCACCAGCCCCACCCTCCCAGCAGCCCCTCAGCCTTCGCTCCGTGCCCGCTCGCCCAGGAAGGTGGGCATCTCCTTCGCCCCAGGCACCTCAGGCCCTGCCCCAGTTACCCCTGCTGCCCTCAGTGAGGAGGTCATCGAGCTCCTCAGGACACTCATTGTTGGGCAGTCTACCCTTTTGAATGCCATCCAGGGTGTAGAAAGGGAGGTGCATCGGAGCAATGCATACCTGGAGGGCATTCATTCGGGTCAGGCTCCCCATCAGCGATCGTTCAACGCTCTGGCCTCAGCACTGACGGCAGCCATTGTCCCTGTCTCCAGCCTCCCTCTTCTTACTCCCTCCACCCAGTCCCAGTCTCCTGTTCCTCTGCCTATCCCATCCACACCATCAGACCAGCCTGCACACACCTCTACACCCAATGGCAGCTCATCCAGACATAAGCACCACAGATCCCACAAGCATTCACCCAAGCAACATCCAGATGCAGACATGCCAACAGTCACTACCACCTCTGTGTCCCCCACCTCCTCATCTCCCTCCTCCCTCCCTGTGACGTCTCCACTCACACCTGCATGCACACCACCATCAGCCAGTACTTCCATCACCAGCACACCCTCCATTACAGTCCGCACACGTGCAGTCACCACCCCCACTGCCATTTACACGTCCCCTGTGTCCTCTCCCAGTGTGTCTGTCACCCCCTCTTCCAAAGCACACAAACGCAGGCAGCCACCCACCCAACAGCCATCCACCTCACGACAGCCTCCGTCACAAGCACCTGCACCCGAAGACAGCACACTTGACTCTCCTACAACCACATCCCAAGTCGTTTTCCTTTCCAACCTTGAGCTCATTCCAATCCCTGACCCACCCCCTCCATCTGGTAAGAGTAAAAAAAGCACCTCAGCCACCACCAGCCCTGCATCTACTGTGACCATAGTGCAGGGCTATTGGAGTCCACCAGATCCTAGGACAGGAACATCGGCCAGCAGCAAGGGGACAGCCAGCCCCCCCCCTGGGAAGAGGACAAAAAAGAAGAAGGCCCGGCGCGACAAGCCTGAGACGGCTGCCACCAAGGACAGTAGCATTGCCCCGTCACCTGCCACATCATCCAAGGGAGGCAAGGGCCACAGAGCTCCAGCGACGGAGGGCAAGGGCAGCAAGGCAGAGAAGTCAGGCAGCAGGCGAGCTGCCCAGGAGGGCCCCACCAGCCCCATTCCGGGTGTGACGGACGACACCCACGGGCCCAGGACTCCATCACAGGAGGGCGCCGCGACCGCAAGTTCGGATGGTGAATGAGCGGGAAGTCTTGCCCAGGTCTGGCTCCCTAGACACACAGGACAAGCACCGCTGAACAGGGCTCCGCCGGGAGGAGCACTGCTGAACAGGGCCCCGCCGGGAGGAGCACCGCTGAACAGGGCCCCGCCGGGACAAGAACCGCTGAACGGGCCCCGCCGGGACTAGCACCGCTGAACAGTGCCAAGCAGGGAGGAGCACTGCTGAACAGGGCCCCGCCGGGACAAGAACCGCTGAACGGGTCCCGCTGGGAGGAGCACCGCTGAACAGGGCCCCGCCGGGACAAGAACCGCTGAACGGGCCCCGCCGGGAGGAGCACCGCTGAACAGGGCCCCGCCGGGAGGAGCACGGCTGAACAGGGCCCCGCCGGGACAAGAACCGCTGAACAGGGCCCCGGCGGGACAAGAACCGCACCGCTGGGCCCTTCCTGTCAAGCACCGCACCGCTGGGCCCTTCCTGTCAAGCACCGCTCCGCTGGGCCCCGCCGTCTCAAGCACCGCTCCGCTGGGCCCTTCATCTCAAGCACCGCTCCGCTGGGCCCCGCCGTCTCAAGCACCGCTCCGCTGGGCACTTCATCTCAAGCACCGCACCACTGGGCCCCGCCGTCTCTAGCACCGCTCTGCTGGGCCCTTCATCTCAAGCACCGCTCCGCTGGGCCCTTCCTGTCAAGCACCGCTCCGCTGGGCCCTTCATCTCAAGCACCGCACCGCTGGGCCCCGCCGTCTCAAGCACCGCTCCGCTGGGCCCTTCATCTCAAGCACCGCTCCGCTGGGCCCCGCCGTCTCAAGCACCGCTCCGCTGGGCCCCGCCGTCTCAAGCACCGCACCGCTGGGCCCCGCCGTCTCAAGCACCGCTCCGCTGGGCCCTTCATCTCAAGCACCGCTCCGCTGGGCCCCGCCGTCTCAAGCACCGCTCCGCTGGGCCCTTCATCTCAAGCACCGCTCCACTGGGCCCTTCATCTCAAGCACCGCTGGCCCATTGACAGTGCTGGTTCTGTGTCGAGCAGGGCTTCAGGAAGCACTCTGGGCACCATGCCTCCTCCAATAACAGTGGAGTCGGTAATCCATCTGATGGACTGTGGCTTTGCACTCCCCAGGTTGGTCCAGTGGGCAAGCCTCCCACTGTAGACACTTGAGAGACTGTGGCTTTGCACTCCCCAGGATGGTCCAGTGGGCAAGCCTCCCACTGTAGAGACTTGTGAGACTGTGGCTTTGCACTCCCCAGGATGGGACAGTGGGCATGGAGGCCCCTCGTGGATCTGGCGTCGTGGACTCATGTGGCTGAGGTGCCCCCCCTTCCCTTCCCCCTGAGGTGCCTGTAGTTTTATCATCTGATGCCCCTGCAGTGTTCTCTCCAATGGTATCTGGTCTCCTGTGTGGGCTTTGCCCATGTGTTTGTGCACATTGGCCCACGGACTATGGAACTTTGACGGAATGTGCTGGACTTTTTGACCAAGGATATATTGTTGCCTATGTTCATTCCTTATTTTTGTATCTTTTATATGGCATATTTGCCATTCCTTCAATGGAGCTATTTATACATATATTTTATAGATCATTTAAATTGTGTCTTTGCATTATTCCGGGGGGTTTGTGTGGTGTCACTCTGACTTGTTGCTCGGCATTGGGGTGTAGGTATTTGTGGTGGGGGGGTGGGTGTATGGCGCATGTGTGTGCCTGTAAGCTTTCCTCCTCCCGTTCGTAGTCTGTTTCCGCCGTGTTTTTATCGGCGGGGCTCCCGCCCCGGAAAAGGTGGCGGATTGGTGAGTTGTGATAGGGTGGGCGGTACATTGTCTGCCGCCCGCCTGTTGGCGGTGACCGCCGCGCTGTTTGTCGGTCCCGGCGTGGCGGTCGGAGTGTTAAAGGGGCGGCCTGTGTTGGCGGTTCCCGCCAGGGTTAGAATTCCATTTTTTTGACCGCCGGCCTGTTTGCGGTTTGGCCGCCGCTTTTTCATCGACCGCCAGGGTCAGAATGACCCCCACAGTGTTGGGCTCCCAATGCTTTCCAATAGGGGGACCCTGGGCGTCACAAAGATGCTGCAGGTGAAGTCCAGGGGGTCGGTTCCGGAAAACCAAAGGCTGAAGAAGGGGTAGGACCACATGCTGGATGTTGCTACACCAAAGGTTGGATTCCCCAAGGCCAGGTGGCTGCAGGGGTACTTTTTGGCATCAGGAATCTTTATCCGGTTTTGTTCCGGAAAGGGGGGTCCTCCGGATTTATGCTGCAGGCGGCATTGTGTTTGACAGGAGGGTCTACAAACGGTAGACACTAGGTCGGAATCGCCTGGGGACCAGTTCTAGTTGGTTGGGCCACTTGGACACAGGCCGTGGGGGTCGGGTGCAGAGTGGGCAGGACTTGCGGATCTGGGCCAGTTCTGGAGTCCTTTGTTGGTGTTTCTTTCTGGACAGGGCCAATGTCCACGGGAGTTCTCGGACCTTTGGAGTGCAGGCACTCTTCTTGAGACTTTTAAGAGGCTGCTGGTCCTGCAAGATGCATTGCCTTTTCAGTGCAAGACCTCAGAAGCTGGAGACAGGCCTATAGGGCTGGGGCCAAGTCAGTTGGTTTCTTCAGGCTTCTCTGCTGGGGGTGGGCTTAGCAATCCATCTTCTTTTCTTCTGTCATCTTCTTGAGGTCACCAGGAATCTGACTATCTAGGTTCAGGGGAGCCCTTAAATCCTGGATTCAAGGGAGTTACAGGGGTCAACCCTATTGGGCCCTGTCCTTGAACCAAGATGGAGCATTTTGCAAGGAGGGGGTCACTTTTAGCTCTGGACACCTTAGGTGCCCCAGCTGAAGTGGTCACTCTTCCTTGTTTCCTTTATTTTCCTGCCAGACTTGCTGTCAAAAGTGTGGCTTTGTCTGGGGGCAGGCATCTCCACTATCTGGAGTGCCTTGGGGCACTGTAACAAGAGGCCTGAGCCTTTGAGGTTCACTGCCTGGTGTTACAGTTCCTGGAGGGGGGAGGTGTGAAGCATCTCCACCCAGTGCAGGCTTTGTTTCTGGCCACAGAGAGCATAAAGGCTCTCACCCCATGGGGTCAGAAACTCATCTGGAAGTGGCAGGCTGGCACAGACCGGTCAGTCCTGCACTAGAAGTTTGGCCAAAATACAGGGGGCATCTCTAAAATGCCCACTGGGTGCATTTTTCAATAAATCCAACACTGGCATCAGAATGGACTTAGGGGCATATTTTTCATGCAGCTATCCCCACACCCGTGGTATAGTGCACCCTGCCCTAGGGCTTTAAGGCCTGCTAGAGGGGTAACTTACCTATAACATAAGCAGTGGTTTGAGGGCATGGCACCCTGAGAGGGGTGCATTGTCGACTTTGTCTCTTTCTCCCCACCTACTCACACAAGCTGCAAAGACAGTGTGCATGTGCTTGGTGAGGGCCTCCCAGGGAGGCATATTACATGCTGCAGCCCTTGGGGACCTTCCCTGGCCACATGGCCCTGGTACCATGGGTACCTATTACAAGGGACTTGACTGTGTGGCAGGGGTGTGCCAATTGTGAGAAGAATGGTGCAGGTTTGGGAAAGAACACTGGTCCTGGGGCCTGGTTAGCAGGATCACAGCACACACTCAATCAAGTCAGCATCAATATCAGGCACAAAACGTGGGGGAGTAACCATGCCAAGAGGGGCACTTTCCCACAGGCCCTTTATGCTTATTGGAGTTATTTTCACATAAAACTTTTTCATATTTCCAGTTCTACTGATTGTTTTTCTGTCATTTGATGCTATTTTATTAAATTTTACAATATTTTCTGAATTGGTTTGGGATTATTCTTGCGTTATGTTTTGACTTCACTACTGTCGGACCTGCCCCCTTTTGCAGAGTCACCACCAGATTTGTGGCTGTGCTGCAGAATAAGTATTTGCTGGTATTAGGACACTGTGCATTTTACACTGCTAACCAGGGCTAAAGTGATTGTGCTCCTCTCTCTCTCTCTGACATGGTAAATTGGCTTATACCTTATTGCCACAATTAATTGTTTTGTAAGCCCCTAGTGAATGGTACTACACGTACCCAGGGCATGTCAATTAAATAATGCTAGTGGGCCTAAAAGCACTCATTGTGACACCCACTTAGGTAGCCCTTTAAACATTTCTTAGGTGTGTCAGTACACCCAGTGTGTGCAGTTTTAAACTACCATTTTGGGACTCAGCCTTCCTTTTTAATACTTTTTGGTCACACTTCAGGTAGTCCCTGAAGCCTCTTAGGGCAGGGTACATTGCAATTAAAAGTAGGACATGTGTACTTAGGTTTTACATATCCTGGCATTGAAAAACTACTAAAGTCGTTTTTCACTGGTGTAAGGCCTATCTCTCCAATACCACAGGGTTAACCTTTTATATTTAATAAGTGCTGGCTTTGGATTGCAAATAGATAGTAATGTGCTGTTGTCAGTCTAATGAACTGTGATGTAAATCCCTCTTTAATGGTGAAGTTGTATCTTAAGTCACAATTCTGAAAATGACGTGTTTCAAAAAATGTCATTTTCTTGCTCTAATAATTTGTGCCTTCTGCCTGTGTCCTGGGTCACATGACTGTGAGTGGCTCTACTGTTGGGTTTTGTGTATTCCTTTCAGACACTAACACAAAGGTGATTAGGGATTGGGAGGATGGGCCATCCTGCCAGAGTGGGCCATTCTGCAACGGGGGCAGGGGATCGTGCTTTGCCTTGCCCCACTCACACTTCAAAGAGGTTGCCTCCAGCACACACAAAGTAACCAGTCACTACTCCTTTGTTACCCCAGACATCTTGTAGCCTTGACAGGGGAATAGAACAACATTCCAGAACCAGATCTGGGGGTAGTGTAGGGAACAACCCACACTTCAAAGGTATAAATATTGAATCTCCAGGGTTACTCTTCAGTACACATCTGGACTTGTGAACATTACAGAAGAAGAAGGACCTCCTTGCTTTCAAGAGGGCTGTCCTGCTGCTTGAGGCCTGGCTTGCTCTCCAGTTGACTGCTCTGCTGCTCCTAGAGTAGAGCCATGCTGTTTGAGGACAGCCTTTTCCCCAGAAGGCTGCCCTACTGCTTGAGAGCTGCCCTGCTCTCTAGGAAGGAAGGATGGACCTTCTCCCTTCGTCCCAGGCTAACATGAGTGACTCCAAGGATCACTTGACTGACCTGTCTGAGCTAAAGAGACGCAATAAGCTTCAGAGGCCACCCTGCAACTGTCCAGCTGACCTGCTGCACTGGGCCTGCCTGGACCAGCAATTGGACCTGCCTGAGCCTTGCTGGTCTCTGCTGCAGTGAGTTACTGATCCACAAAAGGTGCCCCCTGGGCCCTGGACCTTTGGATGGCATCAGATGAGCCCCTCCTGTGAAGATAGATGAAATCCGGATATTTTGGGCTCTTCATGACTGCAAACAAGCCCATTTGCACCAAGACTCTGCCGTACACAATGACTGCCAATGGTGAACTTGACTCTCCACGCTACAGCTGGGCTATCCTGGTCCCTGTATCCCGACCGACCTCCATAATGGTCAACCTGAAGTTGTGACTTTTCCTTATTTAGCACGACCAGATGGCCATGAGTGGTGCTTTGTGCTTTTAGGCACTATATATACTAAAAAAATTAAAAATGCATATCTTTAGCTCTACAGATTGCATTTTGTTGTTCTGGTACCATTTTATTCGTTAAATTTTACAATATTTTTCTAAATTGGTTTGAGATTTTTCTTGTGTTATGTTTTCACTCCTTCACTGTATCCTGCATGAATACTTTACACATTGCCTCTAAGGCCCATATTTATAGTTTTTTTAGCACCGCATTTGCGTCATTTTTTGACGCAAAAGCAGCGCGAACTTACAAAATACAATTGTATTTTGTAAGTTTGCGCCGCCTTTGCGTTAAAAAACAGCGCTAAAAAAGTATAAATATGGGCCTAAGTTTTTTTAAACATGTTGTTATTGAGAATAATACAATACAAAACATGGCATTACATCACATTTGTCAGTGATACAGACCGTGTTGCAATTAAATGGTCTTCCCCGTTTAAAATGGAAATTAGCCAAACCCATTCTTCAGGGTTGAATACTGTCCCTCCCTATTATGGCTGCCAAATGCCTACACGTCTCTCAGTTAGTGGTTAACGTAGGAGCAACTGAGCCTATGCTATCATCATATATGACCTAAAGTGTTGGAAAATATACCAAATAACTTATACAATACTGAGCTGCAATAGTGGACACCTGAAGTATCACTTTTCCACCAAGCTCCTGGACTATGCCAGGAAGGGGAGAAGAAGGAGGGAAGGTAGAGGAGGCAGTAACGAAGGGGGGAAGCAGCAGTACCTCCAAGACTGCAGGCTCCACCATCCATGAACCCACACATGCACACAGAGAGATCCTGGGATTCAACCCTATATGCCTCCGTAACGGGTGCCCCCAACTGCGGATCCTGGGTGGCCTCAGGAGAGTCATCTCTCTGTGGCTCCACAGCTGTTACATTTTTTAGCATGTCTCCCCACATCTCCAGATCTCTCTCTGTATTCTCATCAGTGAGTATCAGGCTCAACCACTGCTCTTCTACTACTTCCCACTCATGCATGTCTGAAAACCTTTTTTGGATGGTGGATGGCCAGGGTTGTGTCCAATGGACAGTAAGGAGTAGATTAGCCAGCACCAATCCCAGTAGGGCAAAACTGTGTTTCATTTTGACTCCTAACTTAGGGGTCAGAAGCACATCCAGCAGGCAGCGTTTGACTGAGGCATCCACCTGTACATGTCTGGCTCCTTACTGAGCCCACAGCACCCCCTCTCAGGATCTCTTTTGTTTTACTGCACTTCCACGTCATATGTAGGAATGTCGCCAGATTCGAACAGCACCTGGGACATGTGGCAGACCTTAATCCATTAATACTATACAATCTTTGTGGTGTTAAGCAAGTTCAATGCAAGTAATAAAACTGGGTATGTTTGAACCATGCATTGCTAGCTACCTCCCTGGTTTGAGCACAGGCTTCGTTCCATTCGCCCTCCATATGTGGTTCAGGCAAGTTGCCTGTCCATTCAGCATTGACCTCTGTCAAATATGTCTTACGATCTCTCTTCAGAGCTTTTTAAATGTAGGACCCTTGTTGCAGCCAGGATCCAGCAGGAGCCACAGCATCTGTGATTCTGGAAGCTCCACTTGAAAATCTGTCCAGACCTCACAGGACACTTTGGCAAATTGCAAAAACTGGCCCTGCTGTAGCTGAAACAAATCCCACGCCTTCCCCATCATGAGGAAAGTGCCATTTAGGTACAGGTCTCCAGCTATAGTGCAGCCCCCATCAAACCACTATAATATATAAGCAATATATCCATCACTGTCTGTTTGTGTCAATAGGGTGACAGCTACTTAAGGGGTAGTAACCTGGCGTAGTTAGCCCTACACAACACATGCGTGACCACCTGCTCCCAGGACTCCACCACTTGCCTGACAATAAATGGGACTCTTGCCCATTGACTGAGGCACCCAGGGAGGCCTGCTCTGTCAACCCACTCCACCAGCAATTTTATTTTGCCCATTCAGGCCACCTGTGCACCACTGTGCCATGTATTACTGCAGTCCCACAAAATATTACATCAGCAGATCAGGTAGACCCATTTTACCCAATTCTGTGTCCAACTTCAGTATTTCCAGTTTTACTTTGCTCCTCTTACCGGCCCACACTAGGGACACCAGGAGACTATTCAATGTGGCGAAGGTGGATCTTGGTGTATAACATAGAGAGTTCTGCAGGATGTACAGGCATTGTGGTAGCAACACCAAATTGTTTAGAGCCACCCTACCCATCAAAGACAGTGGCAGGTGGTTCCAGAAGTGGATAGACACCTCCAGGTTCTAAAGAAGCCTACTCATATTAAGACGTAATGGGCCTCCAAGATGTGAGCCACCTGTATCCCTAAGTAATGGAAGTGATCCTGCTCCCACTAGAGCACTGTCACTGGGAGATCAGCAGGGTCTGCATGCACCAGCCCTGTCAGTGGGAAAAGCCAGTGGGAAAATCACTGTATTCTGCCTGTTGACCTGCAAGTTTGATACCTCCTCAAATGCAGCCATGATCTCCAGCAGCCACTGACCTTTCTGGGTGGGTAACATAGACAAATGAGTCATCCACATATAATGAGACAACATGGGTGTTACCCCCATCCCCAATACCCCACTCAGTCATATCGCAGCATAGCCAAATTGCCAAGGGCTCCATTGCCAAGGCCAAGAAAGGGACAACAAGTGGTACCCCGTGTCGTACCTCTCTCACTCAACAGCCACTCAGATACTACCTTCCAGGACATGCGTGACAGGACAAATGTAGAGCAACTGCACTCAGAACATAAATACTGGCCCCAGCCCCATCCTCCTCAGGAGCTAGTTGAGTGCGTTGAATGCTTTTTTGATATCTAATGCTACCAATGCAGCCTCCATGTCTGTATCTGCCACAGACTGTTGTATAAGGGACAGTCTCTGCAAGTTCATCTGTGTCCCCCCTACCCAGCATGAAACTGCACTAGTCATCGGCCACCAAGTGCACCACTACCTGCAGTCTAGTCACAAGCACCTTCACCTTAGTGGTGACCCCTAAGATGGAGAGAGGCCTATGTGAATGACTGTTCAGTCTCTACCTTGCTTTAGTAGCATTACAATCTGGGACTCTATCGTAGACTGTGGCAAGACTCCATGTCATCTTGACTCCTGGAGAGCTTCCAGTAAGCAGGGTACCAGTAGGTCAGAAAACACTTGATAATATTCTACCGGAAGCCTGTCTAGGCCTAGCGCCCTGCAGCACACCTTATCATGTATTGCTTCCTTCAGTTCCTCCACTTTGAGCTCTTCCTCCAGTCCCCTCCCCTGTGCCTCTCTAAGGCAGGCAGCACCCACCCATCCAGGAAATGTCCATCATCTGCCAGCCGGTCCTGTGACCCCTCACAGTATATGTTTGCGAGGTTATTCTGTAAGAAAGAATTAATACTTGCCTGCTTCCCAGTGACTGTTCCATTCTAGTGCTTCAGAAATAGGATCAGTGAGGATGGGTGTTCCTTCTTAAGCAGCCATGCAAGTAGTCTCCACAACTTATTCCTGCCTGTTAAATCGCTGATGGCAGTCCCACTGGACCAGGCAGTCAGCTTGTCCCATATCTCTCCTACCCTCCTCTGGGCCAGCAATAACTCTGCCTGCTCCTCCCCCACTACATATGCATTTCGCTGGAGGTCTGCCAAAATTCTCTCCTCCCTGACCAACTCCGCCTCCAGGCGGCTTTGCATACTGCTGATACTGCTGATTTGACACATGCACTCTCTGCGGGTTACCGCCTTCAGGGCACAATGCCTCTAAGTTAAGCCTGACTACATTTGTGCCAAGCTACCAGGGGGGTTAGCCACATGATAAGTTGGTGACTTTTGTAGTTCCCCCTGACAACCGCTGGGTTGTTGCCTGAACGGGGCTTCCATCCCACCATTAACCTAATTTCTAACGAGCACTGTTTAAGTGCTGCATAAATACTTTGCACATTGCCTCTAAGTTAAGCCTGACTGCTTTTGTGACAAGCTACCAGAGGGTTAATCACTGTTTAATTTAGTGATTTTTGTGATTCACCCTGACAAGGATTGCGTTTATTGTTTGAGTGTACTTTCCACCCACCTCCACTAATGAACCAATTTCTTGCAGTTTTAGGGCCATATGTACGAACACTCTTTCCCATAGACACAGAATGGGTAAAAACCTTTGCTACATCTAGCCCTTAGTCTCTAAGACTATGGGACTACATTGCATTTCATGGTCAGTGTGAAGTCCTGTTGTTAAAAGGAGGATTGTTTCCTTTGGTCCTGGATAGAGAGCTCCAACAGCATTATGAACAAGTGTTCGCTTTTCTTTTTTTTGACTCGTAAATGATGACAGAATTACTCTATTCTAATTCAGCAGTAAAAAATCACAATGCAATTGAGTTGTACACCTGATGCAATGGTTCACGTTGAGTTTTCTCAAATTCTCTTTCAACATGTCAACTTGGCTTTCATTTCTCTCTCAAAACTATAGAACAATATGTAGAATTTGTAGAGCAATATTATGTATCATGCTTTTCTGTCACATGCTGAGTTTCTCAGCTCCTATTTTTTTCACAATAACTATGATTTAGATTAGTGATGTTCTATGGTGAATTGGACATTTCTCAGTTCATTGCTTATTCAAATGGCAGCAATGGAACCACTGGACACTGGGAAGGTGTGAAGAAGGAAAGTATCACCTAATGAATAGGCCGGTTAAGGGATTTCCCTTTTACTACGTTTATTGCAGACAGATAATTCAATAAGAATTTTATTTTATTACTATGTTGTAAAGTAAAAAACTTGAATCTCGGTCATGTCCCAAAATGTTGATTTCCTATTGATGATGGAAAGTCCTGTTTTTATTAACCAAACTAAATTAGGTAAAAGATGCCTGGCACCCTCATTGCTGTCCATATTACTAATACAAAAACATAAATTCCAGTTCCATTAAGCTATGCACATCAGTCCATCTATTTAGATTACTATGTATTCTTTATTTCTTCAGCAATAATACAAGCATTTGTAGCCATTTGTACACTTGCTTTTAGTATGTAGTCAATGTGTTTTGTACATCAATTGTTTTTTAAGGGCACAAGCATTGTGGATGAGTGCATGGGTTATGACCTAGGTATTTTAATTCTTCTAGTCAAACAGTATGGTGTTTCTCTGTTAATGTCTGCATATATGTCTAAATTCCATTAATTAGTTCTCTAATACCAACTGTTACTTGTGCATTAAGCAGTTTATTTTGCAAATCCTGTTTGCAGTCCTCGCTTCATCCAGTCCAGTCAGCAGTGGCTCCTCCGCTAGGGTGGAGGAACGTCATCCCCCGCCAGCAACAGCAGCTACAAACCTATAAAAATAAAACAATAATAAACAATGTTAATTATAGTTTTATTTTTAAAAGGGCAGGGCCATGGGGGATGACAGGGACGGAGGGGGTACTGCAGTGCACTCTTCTCAGTGCGCATGTATGTTTGGCTGTCTGTCTTGGACCAGCCAAACACACAATGGCAGTGGGGTCTCTCTGACCCGGCACTGTGTTGCTGGGTTGGGGACAGCAGGCCCTTGCTCCAAGACTGCCTGGGAGTGCAAAGCCAGTGTGCTTCGGCAAATTCTAATGCTGCTTTCATGCTGCCAGCAGAGTGAGAGCAGTGTTAGGATTGGCCACAGGGTAGCCTGTGAGCCTGTGCCTCCAAGTAGAGCCAGAATTGCAGCAGACGGAGGGGAGTCAGGTAAGTTTTTTAATGCTTTACTTTGTTTTGCCACGCTGCCCCACCCCACCCCTTTATTTCTTAGTGCATATTAGTGGACCGTAGTGTGATCCAAAAAGGGATTGTGCTGTTTACCCCACAATATACACGTGCACCTCAAGTAAATATTGAATTTGTTGGTATATTTGTAAATCTCTGATTGTAAACAATGTGTTAAATAAACTGTAGTTCACTCTGTTATTACTAGCAATGTAGTGCTTACTGAGTATTATTGGTAAACAGATGTTCATATTCTGCATCAAAGTAGTTAAAGGAGCAGCAGTTCTACATTTACCACTTCTCAGGCCACCTCTAATTGTTAATTAAAAAATCAAGGAACTGTCACAAAGATCATGGTCAGTATGGCTGTATTCCCTATGACTTTTCAGACAATGCTTCTGGACAAATATTCATTTTTATTGGCAGTTTCAGTCTTTGTAGTTCTACCTCCATCCTCCACATATTCAAGTTCAATAGAGATGTTGGCATCAGATGAACTAGTACATTTTAATGTTATAGATATTAAGCTGTTACTCTTGCACCACACATATAATCTTAACCCCACCTCTAGTCTGAAACACAGTTCCAACTGGAAAACTATGACATCTAAACTTTGATGTCAACTTTCATTACTTCCTGGCCTTCCAACAAAGACAAACAGATAAGTGTGACACTGAGACCAAGGTCCTGATTTAGAGTTTGGTGAAGGAATAACTCAGTCTCAAATGTGATGGATATCCCATCCACCATAGTATAGTTTTAATAGACTACAATGGAATTCTAATACAGCGGACAAGATATCTGTCATGTTTGGGATGGAGTAACCCCCTCCGCCAAACTCTAAATCAGACCCTAGGATGCTAAGAAAATGCCAAAATAATTTCTAACAGTAGTAAAATGGGATACCTTTCATCAAACTCATAAGTATGCGTGGTTTGCAGAATGTGACTGGTGGTAATGCCCCAGAAGTCCTTCCCTGGAAGTGGCATTACATCTGGCTCATGTTACCCACCAGTGATGTCACTCATGACCCCCAACCCACCATGTTGTGATGTCGGCGGTGACCCCTAACGTGGAGAACTGTGTATATTATGATGATATTGGTAATTTTGAAAAGGCAGCCCCGGGCATACCCCTATATGACATTTGGGAAGTTTAGGGTTTTGCAGCCTCTGTTGTAAATGCCTGTTTAAGGTGAGATTTTTATACTCGCTGCTATGGACATAAAATCAAAGATCCTCAGTAGGATACCCACAAATGTCTACAAGCCTCATATATATGTCAAGAACTATCAACTGTATATGTGTTTTGTTAGAACCTCACGATTACATTTTGCTAAGGCTGTTGTATGATTTGATAGGAAAAAATATGCATGCTGATATCGTACATATCTTGTCAAAAACATTCAGAGAGATTTAAGCTGTGTGTTACCCGGATAGAAAACCGGATTGACTCCAAGTCCAATGTTCAGTTTAAAAAAAAAAAGATTGGTTGAAAGAAATATATAAAATGTATATGTGATGTTTATTTTAAAAATAGACATCTTAGAAGTTCCTTTTCCCTTAATAGACTGTCTTAAAAATGCTATGGCTACATATTGCTGTTACTTATGTTTATAAACTTACCTTTTAGGCCAAATTACAGTATGAGCATCCTCAATCTGAGTGTTACATAACTCCTGGATACATTTGCACAGCAAAATTGCAATACCTGCTTCTGAAAGAAAGACTATCAGAAGTACAACCTGTAACTTTGAAGTATACGAAGTTGTGTGTTCTACCTGATACTCCACAGTGTAATAGCCTCATGTACATTGCCAATTTATGTGTAAACACATGGTTACCCACAACCAATCACTATTGGCATTTATACCAGTTACATATGAATGCACTTAACTTTACCACTGAAAGTCAGAATGCAACATGGATTTAGAACATTTAATTGTGGACTATTTCAATAATAAAGGTCATGTACTTTTTGACAGAGAAATGAATGAATTATTGAATGCCGCAAGTGTACTATGTATACAAAGTGATAGTAGTGGAGAGAGGGACAGCCTATTTTATGCCTTTAATATAACCTAAAAAATAGCAAAGATGGTGACTTTACGTCAACATATATATGAACAGGGCAGTGATAAATGCACAAGATGTTCTTCTCTGAAATCAAACTGACAGGTACGGTTACAAGTAGTTAGTAAGGTAGTTCGTATACTGAAACAGCCCTATAATCTGCAAGCTTTAAATATAAAAAATGTAAACTGTGTTTTTTTAATTATTATTTTTTCCACAAAATAAGTGTCTTTCATTTTATGGATTGCATGGATTGCATGTGTGAGTAACATGACTGATGCCCTGCTGAGGAAGCTTTATTATGATGAAAAAGGGGTTGAAGGTTTTGGAAGTGCTGAAGCTCTGAGGGTCAGGGCTGAAAAAAAGTCTGTTGCAAGAAAATTAGTGAGGGAGTGGTTTTCTGGTGAAGATACATATTCTCTATACAAATCGGTTCGGAATCTATTTAGGAGAAGACTAACAGTTGTGGATACTATAGATTATTGATGGCAGGCAGATCTAATTTGCCTTCAGAAATTTGCTAAACACAATAATGGGACAACATATGACTGTCATAAATGTACTATCTGAGTAGGTCTTTGCAGTGGCACTAAAAGACAACACTGGTCCATGTGTTACGGTGGCCTTTAAGGCCATATGTAGTAAAGGCTGAACACCTCAAAAACTGCAAACAGATGCTGGGAAAGAATAATTAGAACAAGCCTTTTCAGAGATTATTACAACACTATGCAATTCACCATTTTATTATGCACACAGAAGTGAAAGCGGCAGTATTAGAATATTTTAATGGAACTTTAAAATCTAAAATATGGAGGTATTTCATAACATACAACATCTTCTAAGTGGATGTATTAGAGTCATTTGTATATGTTTATAACTCTAGTTACCATCAGACTATCAAGACTACATCTGATTTGGTAACACCCCACGATGCTTTACCAGTTTGGAGGACTGTGTATGACGATTGATTCCTAGCTCAGGTAAAGAAGACCATTCTAAAAGAATGGGATCACATTAGAGTGTCTAAGTTAAAAGATATATTTCTAAAAGGTTATCATCAGACTTTCAGTGAAGAAATATTTATAGTGGAGAAGGTTGAGCTTAAAGAAGACTTTTATATTTATCACTTACGAGATTATGCCGATGAAGCTGTTTCGGGGGCTTTTACACTGAGGAGTTTCAAAAAGTCATGGAGGATTTGTGTAGGTGCTACAGGGTTGAAAATGTATTAAAATGGAAAGGTAAAGGTGCAAAAGTCAAAAGAAGCAAGCTTTTGACAAATGGAAGGGGTGGCCTGAGAAATGTAACAGTTGGGTGGAGCTTAGCTCTCCAACAGACATAATAATAAAAATATGGAGAACTCCTTATTTTATCACCTTACCGTCAAACGCTTCACCAAACATTTTCCCCAACAATCAGATTTCTAACTTTATTGTGAAATTGGCTAAACTGGTGGATTTAAAATGGGATTAGGAAGTTACACTCACAGAAATCCAGTACCTCCAGACATGGAACACCTTTACTAGAACCATGGCTAAGTTTACTATTAAGAAGCAACAGGCGGTAGAGTTACTTCATGTCGGATTTCCTTACAGATATTACCCAAGCGTCACAGCAGTGGTTGATAGCATTAAAAAAGCTCTTGCTAACATTTACATGCATTCAGATACTCAGCTGTTTTGAGATGGCATCAAAGAAATGTTTTTTTAAGAAACACCCACCTTGATACAGAATGTATTTGTACCTGCAAGTTATGTAGAATTTTAGGAACAGTACAACATGTGAAAACTATTGCCACATTAGATCCATCATGTCCAGATATTAATGGGGGTTTCTACACTCTCTATGTAATCAGTGATATCATAGAGCCACAGAGGGTCAGTTATAGCTATGTCCCTTTGCTAAAGTGTGTGCAGGTCAAGGGTGACAATAACACATTTGTTAATCTTCAATATGTCAAACTGACTACGTAGCAGTTTCTAGAACCTCTTTGACACATTGTCAGGTTTGAGATTTGAAGATCAGTCACAGGAAGTAGCCTTTAAATAGGTGAAAATGACTATGAAACTTCATTTAAGACCGTGATGTGACAATGAATACTGAAAAAACTTCAACAGAAAATTTGTGAAAACATATGGAGACCCCTCCATATATAGGGAATATTACCATAATCAGGCTGGATATGGAGGTCCTTCTTTTATTTTCAAGGTGCACCTGTTATGTATGGCGCTGGACTGGGAGGCTTATTTCGAAGCTTGTTTAGAAGAGCTGTACCTTTCTGAAGAAAAGGGGTTGAAATAGCCAAACCCCATTTTAAAGCTGGAGCTGCAAACATCGCTCAGGATGTAGTGGGATCTGTTACATCAGCTGTTGCTGAGCATGTGAACAAACAGAACCAAGAAGGAGATGGACTTCTGCAAAGGCCTAAGATTGGTACCAAAAGGTAGAGAAAACCATCTCACCAAGGGGTCCACCACTGCCTCATAAAAAAGGAACCACACTTTAAAAGTCTCTCACAAAAAAAGACGATCTGCAAGTCAGAGACCAGCATTGAAAGCAGTTTTTCTTTGAAGTCTCACCTTTAGCAGCTTTAACACTTCTGGCCCTAGTAGAGTTCTTTGTATCTGGAACTTCAGACATGTATGAAGATCTCAACAATACTCTTTTACAACTGATTTGTAAAATCACAAAAGCTGATGGGACCAATATAGAAGCGGATGCCAAAGTTGAAACTATTTCTTTCCCCATTGCTACTATTTTTAACAACATAGACATCACCGTAGGTGACTGTTCCATAACGCAAAGTGACAATATGTATGCTTATAGAACCTATATCGGGAGTATTCTCAATTACAGCAATAACACCCTGAATACCCAACTTTCTGCAGGGTTCTTTTACAAGGACACATTTTCTTACCTTGAAAATACAGATCTGGATGATGACAATGGGGGTTTTGTAAAGAGAGACAGCTTAGTATTTGGAAGTAAGCAGTTTGACCTATGGAGCCATACACCCTCTGTTTGATTTTGATCTGAATGCTGATATGGAAGTTAGTGATCATCATAATCTTATCAAAAATGACAATCCAAAAGCCGAAATACATTCTAAACAACCACATGCGACAAACGTGTTTTCAGTGTTTGACAATGTGCTACAAATCAATTACACCAGACAGATGTTGTTTATTTGTCTATCAAGAATAAGAAAACAATGACACTTCAGATATCTGATTTTTGGAGCAGCCATAGAAATGGTAAGATTTTTTAGTTTTTTTTTCAGTTGACACCCTCTCTAAGATATTCAACATTAAAAGTCTCTTATTTTTGTATTTAAAAAATACCCACACTATAAGGAAGGAACTTATTGGGCAATCCTGTTTTTAGAGACAGACAAAGTAATTGTCTTGATAGTTTTGCAGCTTTTCCTGAACATAGCATATACACAACTTTATCTTTCTCCTATGTAAAAATAATCAGCAAAAGTGTTAGAATATAATAAAGTACCAGTCCAGGATACTCTAGCTCCCACACGTGGCAAGCACCGTACAGCTTTTATAAGTAAAATGTCAAAGGTATGTTGCTTGAAAATTTATTGAATATGAACTCAGATGAGCTTTTGAAATATGACCATAATTTTATCAAATACAAAAAGTAAACTTATGTGGCCCAACAAAAGTGTCAGAAACTGCTTACACATTCTGCGAAAAAAGTGAAGAAATGTAACTGGATCTGTTATGTAATATTGTACCAGTTTTTTGTATCTTTAAACTAAAATCCTCAGTTAAAGTCCCAGTAACAGCTCTCTGCTATTACAAATGTTAAACAGTGCATATTTTCATACATGCATATAACATTTTTTTTATTTCTGTGAGATATTCTGCATTACGAGTTTGTTATACTTATCAAATATTAAGCCTCATAGTGATTCAAAACAAGAAAGAAAACTGTAAAAAATTTACAATTGCTTTATCTACAATAATTAATTATAGCACTGAAAGAAAAACAGAATTTGAAAATAAAATAAGCACATATTTATATATATAGACATAAATAATATTTTTTTTAAGTGTGCCTCCTTAATCTTCTCAGTAAGATATTCAGATTTAGCTTTAGAAATCGCTTCTTTGTAATTTTTGAGAGCATCTCTTAATTTTCCTTTCTCAATCAAATTGGGGTCTAACTTTCATTGATGTGCTTGATGTCGATATTTTCTTTGAAGTATCTTAAGATCCTTAGTAAACCAAGGATGTTTATCTTTTTTTGTTTCATATGAGGCAAAGGGTTGAGTGGGGCCAGTTGATTAATGGCAATGGCTATACCCTGATTGAAACTGTCTGTAGCTGACAGAGACAAATTTTTCGTGACTGCCCAGGCTGCCTCCAGGGCAGGTCCTAATTCTTGCTTCTTGATGCAGTTCCAGTGTCTGACCGATTTCCCCTTGGGATCAGGTAGCTCAGCAAGAAGTGCCTTAGTAAACCTAAAGGTTAATAGGTAATGATCTGTCCAGCTAAGTGGGGAGTTTGACAATAGTATCTGATCATTAGCTCGAGTAAATATCTCATCTAACAGATGGCCTGCAACATGAGTGGCAGAGTTAACTTTTAGTTCCCAGTCTAAAGCTGTCATAAAGTTTAAAAATTCTCCAATGTATGGGTACTGAGTGTCATCAAAGTGGAGATTAAAATTCCCTAGGATGAGAGCTTTAGTAGACATGATTAGAGGTTCTAATAAGATTGGCCAGTGTTGCAAAAAATTAGTATAAGGGCCTGGTGGTCGATAGACGAGCAGTCCCTCCAATAATATGGAGTTGTCTTGATATAACTTTAAATACATTGTTTCACATATCTCAGGGGAAGTGACCATCCCATTCCATTGACATGTAAGGTATGACTTACAAATAACAGTTAGACCGCCACCACTACCATCAGTTCTATCCAGTCTAAAATGCGCGTATCCCAGAGGTGTACCCTCTATGAAATCTGGGTTAGAGTAATTTTTTGCCCAGGTTTCAGTAATAAAAAGGCAGTCAAGTTTGTGCTGCTTAATTAAATCTTCAATTTCCATTTTATGCTTAAATAAGGAGCGAGCATTTATTAAAGCACAGGTTAGTGTATCTCTAGATGAAGTAGAATCCTTAAGTTGCTTTTTACCTCCCCAAGAAAGGGGCCTATCAAACGCCCTTACATCATCAGATATTTGGGGTGTTCACTTACACTGCACACAGTTCCATTCTTTCCAAAAAATCTAACTCCATCATGTGGACACATAAATTACCTGCTAATGAGTGAAGAATTAGCTAGGAATAAGAAAGGCGGACAGAGCTTACCAGTTGAGGGGCATAATCCCCGGCCCTCGGTCCCGGTCAGGTGCGGACGGGAGGTGACAGGCTTACCGAGGCTCACATGACCACGGCATCAGCACCTAGACTGCTAACCACTCTAGAGTGGTTAGTGTAAAATAGGTAGGGCTCTAACAGGCCCTTACCTTAAAAGAAGCTATAAATTTCACAAGTACAAATGATTCAATAGAAGTTGCCCCCTAAAAAAATGTTTCACGCGCACAAAAGTTTTAAATTTAAGAGAATCCCCTAAAAAGTACACTTCTCTGTACAAACAAAGATTCGAATTAGAGGTGATAAGCACTCACATGTTCCTTTCCGCTGCGCGTCTGCGTCTGCATTGAAAGTTTGGAAAGTTTTAAGACTACTCCAGCAATGTTTATAGCTCCTTTTACTTTCTTTTGTAGCAAAAGGTGGGGTTTAGAAATTGCTTTCTGTACCTACTAAAAAATATTATTAAATTATTTTAAGGATTGTATTTTTTACGTCACATGGAACTACCCCTTAAAACCAGTGCAGCTAATTCTGTACCTTTTAAAGGTGTAGTTTTAAAATTACTGAATATTTGCACCATTTCATCTGTTTTTTTGAGAGCATATTCAATGTTGCCATCTTTCTTTTGCTTTTTCATTTTGAAGATTTTGCAGTGCACTTTGTTTTTACCTTTCTGACAGCTGTAAGAACCTCTTTAAAGCTCTTAGCTAAGTAATGTTGTAATAGCAGAAAGATGTCCTGTTTGTTAGTGTGACTATGACAAGGGAAAACCTGAATATTGGCTGCAAGCTCAGAAAGAACTGTTCTATTTAATTCAGTGTCTAACACATTTGGACACTCAGCAGCTTATAGGGTGCCAAATCCTAAATGTGCAGAACAAGCTAGGGACTTAGATACTGCTCTAGGGGAAGTCTGTTATACTCTTTCGTCTCAGCAATGATATTTGTGAAGTACCCAACAGGCAAAGATTGTGCTGTTAAACTGGTAGAAGGATAATATTCATAATTGGCTGCTGAAATGGGGGGGGTTGCTTGCTTGTGTTTAGGTGATTCTTTGGCAAGCGATAGTGGTCTCATAATCTTTATAGTCTGAGGAAATGCTATTGAAGAAATATGCAGGACATAGTGTTTTCTGCTCTTATTCCTCAAAAATCAACTTTAGGGACCTCAAAGGTGATGCCCTGTGTGGGGCTGAAATTATATCCTCTTTCACTTACAGGAATCATGGGGGAGTAGGTGTGTGGCTCTGTTGAAACCTCAAGCTCTGAAGCAAAGGTCAAAATCGTGGGGGTGTGGGCTACATGTTATGAGGACTTCTCTTCAGTTTTTTGTCTATTGGTGAGGTCTGTAAACTCCATACAGCTGGAGGTTATATACACAGTCTCATCAGGTTCTATCTCTTTAGAACACTTTGCTTGAAAACAGGATTTGGTATCGCAATGTGGATCTGAGTGTGATTCACAAGGTTGTTGTGAGCAAGTGAGGTCAATTATTTCCAATGTTTCAGAGCCTCCTTATAGCCCTTCAGATATGGGATACCTTTTTTCAATCTCACCAGTTACTGGCTTTTTTGGTAGACACTGGATCACTGTGGTGTGGTCCCTTTGCTGTTTAGGAATACTCTAAAATGTTTTTCAGATTACTGCTCCTGCTTCAACAATCCCTTCAGAAGATATGGATTAAACAACCAGAAAAAAATATATGTAATAGGTGTAAAAAGTAGCATTCCTCTGGTAGTTCATTATAGCCACAATTCATACCCTGTAGTTTTTTAAAAAAGCATAAAAGTAAATAAGAAATTATTTTTGGCACAAATACTTTCAACTTGTGGATAAGGCTTGCTTAAGAAGAAGATATTATTTTGAAAAGTGCTTTTTTCAAAGCTCACCCTGCCCTTTGCTTTCCCCTTTAGCCTGCTTATTCTACCCCTCTGATACCTCTGCCCCCCATATGCACACACCACACACAAACACACAGACACACACCCTAAAAAACACCTGTTTTTAAATGTTCTGATGTAAGTTGCCTTTATGATGGTCACCCTGCTTCAGCCTGTTAAGATTTCTTTACAACGGAAACCTCACAATCTCAATCATGGTTTTTGGCAATGCCATATTCAGGCGTGATAGGTTCTTTTTTGGTGTAACTATGATCTTTCAGAGTGATATGTACTGTTACATAAACAAAATAACCACATAAATGAAATACCTTTGCGCAAACTCTTAGAATTTTGTTTTCTATCTACTTTGACAGGTTGGCGCAAACTGTCTTTGAAATACTTTAAATACTTAATGTTGGACCTGGCTTTTTGACAGGGTCATCCCCAAACTTTTTGCCTTCCTCCTTTTCTTTTTCTGACCTCATTTTTGCTGGTTTTTAGACTCTGCGCACTTTACCACTGCTAACCAGTGCTAAAGTGCATATGCTCTCTCCCTTAAAACATGGTAACCTTGAATCATACCTGATTGGACTATTAATTTACTTATAAGTCCCTAGTAAGGTGCACTTTATGTGCATAGGGCTGGTAAAGTAAATGCTACTAGTGTGCCAGCAGCACTGGTTGTGCCACCCACTTAAGTAGCCCCTTTTCCTTGTCTCAGGCCTGCCATTGCAAGGCCTGTGTGTGCAGTTTCACTGCCACCTCGACTTGGCATTTAAAAGTACTTGCCAAGCCTAGAACTCCCCTTTTTCTACATATAAGTCACCCTTAATGTGTGCCCTAGGTAACCCCTAGAGCAGGGTGCTGTGTAGGTAAAAGGCAGGACATGCACCTGTGTAGTTATATGTCCTGGTAGTGTAAAACCCATGAATTCGTTTTTACACTACTGTGAGGCCTGCTCCCTTCATAGGCTAACATTGGGGCTGCCCTCATACACTGTTGAAGTGGCAGCTGCTGATCTGAAAGGAGCAGGAAGGTCATATTTAGTATGGCCAGAATGGTAATACAAAATCCTGCTGACTGGTGAAGTCGGATTTAATATTACTATTCTAGAAATGCCACTTTTAGAAAGTGAGCATTTCTTTGCACTTAAATCCTTCTGTGCCTTACAATCCACGTCTGGCTGGGCTTGGTTGACAGCTCCTTGTGCATTCACTCAGACACACCCCAAACACAGGGTACTCAGCCTCACTTGCATACATCTGCATTTTGAATGGGTCTTCCTGGGCTGGGAGGGTGGAGGGCCTGCTCTCACACAAAGGACTGCCACACCCCCTACTGGGACCCTGGCAGACAGGATTGAACTGAAAGGGGACCTGGTGCACTTCTTAGCCACTCTTTGAAGTCTCCCCCACTTCAAAGGCACATTTGGGTATAAAACAGGGCCTCTGCCCTACCCCATCAGACACTTGCTGGAGAAGAAACCTGAACCAGAAACTACATCCTGCCAAGAAGAACTGCCTGGCTGCTCAAAGGACTCACCTGTCTGCTTTTCTACAAAGGACTGCTGCCTTGCTGTTGGCCTGCTGCCTTGCTGAACTGCCTGGCTGCTCAAAGGACTCACCTGTCTGCTTTTCTACAAAGGACTGCTGCCTTGCTGTTGCCCTGCTGCCTTGCTGAACTCTTGTCTGGCTGTGAAAGTGCTCTCCAAGGGCTTGGATAGAGCTTGCCTCCTGTTCCTTGAAGTCCCAGGACCAAAAAGACTTCTCTCTTTTACTTGGACGCTCCGTGCGCAGAAAATTTCGACGCACAGCTTGTTTCGCAGCGAGAAAAACGCCGGACTCCGACGCTGATCGACGCGACGCTCTGGGGACGATCGAAGATCCGACGCACGGCCTCGCAAGGACAACGCCGCCCGACCTCTAGAGGAGAAATCGACGCAACGCCTGCCGTGAGATCGTAATTTCAACGCGCAGCCCGCAGATCGAAGTCTAGAGGAGAAATGGACGTGACGCCTGCCGTGAGATCGTAATTTCGACGCGCAGCCCCGCAGACCGACGCGCAGCCGGAGAACAAGCAGGAAAATCCACGCACAGACCCGGGACATCTGGTAATCCCCGCGATCCACAGAAAGAGACTGTCCGCGCGCCGGAAAACGACGCCCGACTTCCCCGCGTGGAAAATAACGACACAAGTCTGTGTGTGCTGGGGAGAAATCGACGCACACACCCTTTTTCCACGCACCTCTTCCTCTGTGGCCCTCTGAGGAGATTTTCCACCAGAAACCAGGTACTTTGTGTTTGAAAGAGACTTTGTTTACTTTCTAAAGACTTAAGACACTTTCTATCACTTTTCAGTGATATCTTTACAAATTCGTATTGCAACTTTGATCGTTTTGACCTGAAGATACCCAGATAAATATTATATATTTTTCTAAATACTGTGTGGTGTATTTTTGTGGTGTTATGCTATGGTGTTGTATGATTTATTGCACAACTGCTTTACACATTGCCTTCTAAGTTAAGCCTGACTGCTTGTGCCAAGCTACCGGAGGGTGAGCACAGGCTGATTTTGGATTGTGTGTGACTTACCCTGACTAGAGTGAGGGTTCTTGCTTGGACAGAGGGCAACCGGACTGCCAACCAAAAACCCCATTTCTAACACTTAACATGTGTCTGACTGTCTACTGACCATTCCGGCCTTGATATACCCAAAGCCACATCAGGTTCTCTGAATGGATTTGTAAATTAGGCTGTAAAATGCTTAGTAAACACAGCATCCAAAATAGGTTTATCTACAAACAGCCAAATGGTTGCACCATGCTGGAACAGTATAAAATTCTATTACCTAAAAAGTTTTATTTTAATACCTGTAAACCGTCCCTCATGATTACTTTTCTCCTCTCACAAACACATATTCATAACCCACAACTGTGGAAGACACTTTAAAAATCCTGAAGGCATGTAATGTGTAGAAAAACATTATTTTAAAACTTTGCATTTGAAAGCAGACGATGTAAAATGGGCTGTCAGATCCCTGTATGTTTTCAAATGAAATCATGATGCATTTCGATGCCTACAGGTTTTGCTAGCATCTTTAATTAACTATAAACATGTGCAAAACATGGGACTAACCCAAATTGGATTAGAGTTGGATAAAACAAATTGTGCATTGCAGCATCTAAAACAAACCATACGTTGGCGACTCTGTTTTCTACATTCTGAAACTAAAACCCCAGAGAACTTTTACATGCAGTATATTTTGGCATTCATATTTAATTTACACACAGCGTTAACAATTCTGATAAAATTCACAAACAAAACTATAGCATTTTTTAAAGGCACTTTGCCTGTTCCATATACTGAAATACAGTAGGCACATAGCTCCTCATACGACAGTTTGTCATACAAAATGAATACATAAGTAAATCAAAACACAATAATACACATAGTTCAAAACAATCATCAACTAACCTTGTATATAAGAGTAAAGTTCATCACCAAGTGCCATCTGTAATTAAATAGACTACATGTAAACAAAACACAATTCTATGCATATTATAAAACAAATCTAGTGTTACAATACATTGTTTATGTAGATTTAAACATATATCTTTAATTTACCTCTCAAGTGTTTATGGTGTTCATTTTTGGGATCAGTGTGTTCACACTGTGCTCTGCAGGACTAAGTTCTGAACAGTAGCACAGTTACCAAAAACACTTGCAACTGAAATACAGTTCTGGGGTGGTCTCCTCATTACACGTTATCTTCAGATAACACAGGGGATCAAGAGGAATCTTATCTTGAGAAAACACTAGGGTCCCTTAAATGTTCAGAGTGTTTTCTCATGTGCTTGTCCAAAGTGTAAATAGAAGTAGTTTTTGTTTACCCAGCTATATTCATATATCCTTAAAACAGACCAAAATCTTTATTAGCATAATTTGAAATTTTAACACTGGCCTGGAAAAGGAAATCCATTTTCTGACACTTTCGCTTAAAATCAATGCGAACTAACTCAGTTCAATTGGAAGGTTATTGCTAAGTGCATGTTCAAAGCACTATGTGAAGATATGCTTAATCTAGCAATAAGCCAATCTACATCTTTTCAGCAACCTTCATGCCGCTTATAAACTTTGACAAGATCATTATACACATTATTAACAAAATCACACCATAAATTCTGCATCCAAAGTTGGCAATCAAACAAGCTGAAACTGGAAATGTAAGGACATTCAGAAAGAGCTCCTTATCCCTCTCATCTCTTAAAGCTGCAAGTTAAAAAACAGATGCAAACACCATCAATTCTAAAGCTTGTTATATGCAAGAAAAAATGTATTACTCTGTGAACCAAGCTAAATAGTAGAACTGTACTCAAATCCTTAGTATTGACCTTTCCATTTCAATCTAATGCCAATGCAGTTAATAGCAAGGTTTTTTATCTTCAAAATGGATGTACTGAGAAATTCAAAATGTAGAACTAACATTAATGAATTGGATAACCAAATGTCTCTTTTCTCATTGAAAGAAAATATGGACCTAATAAAAAAATTAGATAAAGATTTTCAATATGATAAATGCATCACCAAATGTCAGCTATTTGCCTAAAATTAAACCCTCAAAAATTGAATCTAATAATCTATAAAGTATACAAAACTGAAATTTAACATGTACTGGCTCTTGGGCCTGCAAATAGAAGGTTTAAACCCATGTGTCTTCAAAGGAGACAGAGGCCCTCATTCTGACCCTGGCGGTCGGCGGAGAGGCGGCGGTCGGACCGCGAACAGACCGGCGGTATTAAAAATGGCATTCTGACCCTGGCGGGAACCGCCAACACAGCCCGCCAACTTAACACTCCGACCGCCACAGCGGTACAAACAAACAGCGCGGCGGTTCCCGCCAACAGCCCGGCGGCAGACAAAGTACCGCCCACCCTATTACGACCCACCAATCTGCCACCTTTTCCGGGGCGGGAGCACCGCCGATAAGAACACGGCGGAAACAGACTACGAACGGGAAAACGCTCACCTCTACGCACTCCACGGGAGATTCCGGCAGTATGGAGCCAGAGTTGCAGGTCATCCCCGCACTCCTATTCCTCCTCATATACCAGGAGCACGCCCGGCGGCGCGGAAGACATCGGTGAGTACTGCACCTACGACACAGGGGAGGGAAAAGATTACCGGCACACACCCACCCACCCACACCCACTACAACACACACATCAATGCATTCCCACAGATCACTGTCACAACCCACAAACCACCCCCCTCCGAAATAATGCAAAGACCAAAAGAAGAGATCAGAAACGGGCAGATATATTGAAATAAACTATGTACAAAATATATACAGCTACTAAATGTAGTCCAACCACTGTCCGTGGATCACAGGGGTCCTGTGCAAAGGGGCAAGGCCCAGTCCCGCGACAAGAACTCCACGGAGAGAACACTGCAGGGGCATCAGAAAGAAAATAGGACAGGCACCTCAGGGGGAAGGGAAGGGGGGGCACCTCAGCCACTTGAGTACACGACGCCAGATCCACGAGGGGACTCCATGACCACTGGGCCATCCTGGGGAGAGCAAAGCCACAGTCCATACAGTCCATACAGTGGGTGGCCTGCCCACTGGGCCATCCTGTGGAGAGCAAAGCCACAGTCCAAACAGTCCATACAGTGGGTGGCCTGCCCACTGGGCCATCCTGGGGAGAGCAAAGCCACAGTCCATACAGTCCATACAGTGGGTGGCCTGCCCACTGGGCCATCCTGGGGAGAGCAAAGCCACAGTCCAAACAGTCCATACAGTGGGTGGCCTGCCCACTGGGCCATCCTGGGGAGAGCAAAGCCACAGTCCATACAGTCCATACAGTGGGTGGCCTGCCCACTGGGCCATCCTGGGGAGAGCAAAGCCACAGTCCATACAGTCCATACAGTGGGTGGCCTGCCCACTGGGCCATCCTGGGGAGAGCAAAGCCACAGTCCAAACAGTCCATACAGTGGGTGGCCTGCCCACTGGGCCATCCTGGGGAGAGCAAAGCCACAGTCCATACAGTCCATACAGTGGGTGGCCTGCCCACTGGGCCATCCTGGGGAGAGCAAAGCCACAGTCCAAACAGTCCATACAGTGGGTGGCCTGCCCACTGGGCCATCCTGGGGAGAGCAAAGCCACAGTCCAAACAGTCCATACAGTGGGTGGCCTGCCCACTGGGCCATCCTGGGGAGAGCAAAGCCACAGTCCATACAGTCCATACAGTGGGTGGCCTGCCCACTGGGCCATCCTGGGGAGAGCAAAGCCACAGTCCAAACAGTCCATACAGTGGGTGGCCTGCCCACTGGGCCATCCTGGGGAGAGCAAAGCCACAGTCCATACAGTCCATACAGTGGGTGGCCTGCCCACTGGGCCATCCTGGGGAGAGCAAAGCCACAGTCCATACAGTCCATACAGTGGGTGGCCTGCCCACTGGGCCATCCTGGGGAGAGCAAAGCCACAGTCCAAACAGTCCATAACAGACCCCACTGCCACTGGAGGAGGCAAGTTGGCCAGAGGACATCCTGCAGCCCTGCGCAAGATAGATCCTGCCCTGCCACGTCTGCCAAAGGGCCAGCGGTTCTTGCCTTGAAGGGCCCAGTTCAGCGGTTCTTGAGACGGCGGGGCCCAGTTCAGCGGTTCTTGCCTTGAAGGGCCCAGTTCAGCGGTTCTTGCCTTGAAGGGCCCAGGTCAGCGGTTCTTGAGACGGCGGGGCCCAGTTCAGCGGTTCTTGCCTTGAAGGGCCCAGTTCAGCGGTTCTTGAGACGGCGGGGCCCAGTTCAGCGGTTCTTGCCTTGAAGGGCCCAGTTCAGCGGTTCTTGAGACGGCGGGGCCCAGTTCAGCGGTTCTTGCCTTGAAGGGCCCAGTTCAGCGGTTCTTGCCTTGAAGGGCCCAGGTCAGCGGTTCTTGCCTTGAAGGGCCCAGGTCAGCGGTTCTTGAGACGGCGGGGCCCAGTTCAGCGGTTCTTGCCTTGAAGGGCCCAGTCCAGCGGTTCTTGAGACGGCGGGGCCCAGTTCAGCGGTTCTTGCCTTGAAGGGCCCAGTTCAGCGGTTCTTGAGACGGCGGGGCCCAGTTCAGCGGTTCTTGCCTTGAAGGGCCCAGTTCAGCGGTTCTTGCCTTGAAGGGCCCAGGTCAGCGGTTCTTGAGACGGCGGGGCCCAGTTCAGCGGTTCTTGCCTTGAAGGGCCCAGTTCAGCGGTTCTTGAGACGGCGGGGCCCAGTTCAGCGGTTCTTGCCTTGAAGGGCCCAGTTCAGCGGTTCTTGCCTTGAAGGGCCCAGGTCAGCGGTTCTTGCCTTGAAGGGCCCAGGTCAGCGGTTCTTGAGACGGCGGGGCCCAGTTCAGCGGTTCTTGCCTTGAAGGGCCCAGGTCAGCGGTTCTTGAGACGGCGGGGCCCAGTTCAGCGGTTCTTGCCTTGAAGGGCCCAGTTCAGCGGTTCTTGCCTTGAAGGGCCCAGGTCAGCGGTTCTTGAGACGGCGGGGCCCAGTTCAGCGGTTCTTGAGACGGCGGACGGTCTATGGCCAACTGCTAATTGCATGGTGGTGCCCTCCTGGGCAGCGGGGATGGTGCTCCTTCACTGCCCACCTGGGCTGTGGGTGGTGGGGCCCTCCTGGCCAGCTGGGCTGGGTCCTCCCTGGGCAGCGGCTATGGGGGTGGTGGGCTCTCCCGGGGCAGCGGCTATGGGGGTTGTGGGCTCCTCCTGGGCAGCAGGCCTGCTGCCTGACCTCTCCAACTTGCTGCCCTTGCCCTCCTTAGTCGTCGGCCTGTGGCCCTTGCCTCCCTTTGGAGCTGTGGCTGGTGACTGTCTCTGGGTGGTGTCCGGGGGGGATGTAGAAGGCGGGCTCCTGCGGCGCCCCTTCCGCCTTCTGCTCCTCTTCCCAGGGGGTGGGCTGGCTGTCCCCTTGCTGCTGGGTGAAGATCCAGACATGCGGGCTGGCGGGCTCCAATACCCCTGCACCCTTGTCAAGGGGGCTGCAGGGCTGGTGGTGGCTGAGGTGCTCTTCTTACCCCGACGAGAAGGAGGGGGGGGCTCAGGGTCAGGAAAGAAGTTAGTAGTGGCGAGGAAGAGCTTCTTGGGACAATGGAGAGTGGTAGGTACAGTGGGAATGGGAGTGGAGGGAGAGGATGTGGTTGTAGGTGAGTCACGTTTGCTGTCTTTGGGTGCAGGTGCAGGAGGGATAGGCTGTCGTGAGGTGGATGGCTGTTGGGTGGGTGGGTGGCTGCGTTTGTGTGGTGTGGAAGAGGGGGTGACAGACACAGTGGGAGAGGACACAGGGGACGTGTAAATGGCAGTGGGGGTGGTGACTGCACGTGTGCGGACTGGAGTGGAGGGTGTGCTGGTGATGGAAACACTGGCTGATGGTGAGGTGTATGGAGGTGTGAGTGTAGACGTCACAGGGAGGGAGGAGGGAGACGAGGAGGTGGGGGTCACAGAGGTGGTAGTGACTGTTGGCATGTCTGCATCGGAATGTTGCGTGTGTGAATGTCTGGGTGATCTGTGGTGCTTATGTTTGGATGAGCTTCTCTTGGGTGTTGAGGTGTGTGCAGGCTGGTCTGATGGTGTGGGTGGGACAGGCAGAGGAACAGGAGACTGGGAGGAGGGAGTTAGTAGAGGCAGGCAGGAGACAGGGACAATGGCTGCCGTCAGTGCTGAGGCCAGAGCCTGGAACGATCGCTGATGGGCAGCCTGACCCGAATGAATGCCCTCCAGGTACGCATTGCTGCGATGAACCTCCCTCTCCACCCCCTGGATGGCATTCAAAAGGGTAGTCTGCCCAACAATGAGCGTTCGGAGGAGGTCAATGACCTCCTCACTGAGGGCAGCGGGGGTAACAGGGGCAGGGCCTGAGGTGCCTGGGGCGAAGGAGATGCCCGGCTTCCTGGCAGAGCGGGCACGGGGCGAACGCGGAGGGGCTGCTGGGAGGGCGGAGATGGTGCGCTGGGTGGCGGCTGTACCTGTAATGGCGGGGGGCACGGATGGTGCCACCCCCGCAAGGGAGCCCCCTTCCGAGGACGTGTCCGTGTCGCTGCAGGCTCCAGTCGTCCCCGTCGTGGAGCTCCCCTCGCCCTCCGTCTCACTGGTCCAGTCTGACTCTGTGGCATGGCCCTCCTGGGCCATGTGAGATGCAGCTCCCTCCTGCCCCGATGCCACTTCTCCTCCGCCTGATGATGCTGATGCACACAAGCACAGAAAGACAAACAAAAAGGGGGGGGGAGAGAGAAATAAAGGGATATTGAGTACATGGATCTCCGGTACAGTTAGCGGACATGACAGACACAGATGCCCCCTGCACTAAGTTGCGCACTTGTGGTCCGCTACGCATTCCGTGGAACATGCCCTACACGCCTAGAGTTGTCAACTGCACCCATGGATGACACGGCCCAGGGATGGCTGTACTGACACACTACTGAGGGTGGTGGCTGGGGACACAGGGGCTTACGGGGGTGCCCAGCCTACAGATATCGCCCTGGCCTAGGGGGACCCACAGCCCTCCTCCCCCACCCAGACACCTCCACTGCACGACAACAGAGTAGATGATGCTTGTACTCACCCCCTTGTGTCTGCTGTGCTGCCCTCACGCGCCCATCCAAATCAGGGTAGGCCACCGCCAGGATCCGGAACATCAGGGGGCTCAGTTGACGGCAGGCACCCCGCCTACGTTGGGAGGCCATCCCCAGCAGAGACTCGGCGGTCTTCTTTGTCCCGCGGCGGATGTCCTCCCACCTCTTGCGGCAGTGGGTGCCCCGTCGATGGTGGACCCCCAGGCCCCGGACTTCCTTGGCGATGGCACGCCAAATCCCAATCTTCTCATGGGCGCGGACCTATGTGACACGTACAGGGAGGGAGAAATACCACGTTCAAGTTACTCAGCATTTTCCTTTCCAGTGGCCCAACGCCCCCCATCCCCGCCAGGCCCCCCGCCAGGCCCAACATGCACCCCATCCCCGCCAGGCCCCCCGCCATGCCCAACATGCCCCCCATCCCCGCCAGGCCCCCCGCCAGGCCCCCCGCCATGCCCAACATGCCCCCCATCCCCGCCAGGCCCCCGCCAGGCCCCCCGCCATGCCCAACATGCCCCCCATCCCCGCCAGGCCCCCCGCCAGGCCCCCCGCCATGCCCAACATGCCCCCCATCCCCGCCAGGCCCCCCGCCAGCCCCAACATGCCCCCCATCCCCGCCAGGCCCCCCGCCATGCCCAACTTGCACCCCATCCCCGCCAGGCCCCCCGCCAGGCCCCCCGCCATGCCCAACATGCCCCCCATCCCCGCCAGGCCCCCCGCCAGGCCCCCCGCCATGCCCAACATGCACCCCATCCCCGCCAGGCCCCCCGCCAGGCCCCCCGCCATGCCCAACATGCCCCCCATCCCCGCCAGGCCCCCCGCCATGCCCAACATGCCCCCCATCCCCGCCAGGCCCCCCGCCAGGCCCCCCGCCAGGCCCCCCGCCATGCCCAACATGCCCCCCATCCCCGCCAGGCCCCCGCCAGGCCCCCCGCCATGCCCAACATGCCCCCCATCCCCGCCAGGCCCCCCGCCAGGCCCCCCGCCATGCCCAACATGCCCCCCATCCCCGCCAGGCCCCCCGCCATGCCCAACATGCCCCCCATCCCCGCCAGGCCCCCCGCCAGGCCCCCCGCCATGCCCAACATGCCCCCCATCCCCGCCAGGCCCCCGCCAGGCCCCCCGCCATGCCCAACATGCCCCCCATCCCCGCCAGGCCCCCCGCCAGGCCCCCCGCCATGCCCAACATGCCCCCCATCCCCGCCAGGCCCCCCGCCAGCCCCAACATGCCCCCCATCCCCGCCAGATCCCCCGCCATGCCCAACTTGCACCCCATCCCCGCCAGGCCCAACATGCACCCCATCCCCGCCAGGCCCCCAAGCCAGCCAGTGGCCCCAAATCCAGATAGAATTACACTCACTTGTTGGTCTGGAGGACCGTAGAGTAGCGCATACTGGGGGAGGACCCCATCCACAAGTTTCTCCAACTCCTCGCCAGTGAAGGCAGGGGCCCTTTCCCCAGTCGCAGCAGCCATTGTCCCTTCCAGACCGAGGTCACAGCAACACTTGCAGTATAGGTCCTCTCCTGTGAAAGTTCAAGTCGCAAGTGGATAAGTAGATAGAAAATGGCGGTCACGTCCGCGGCGGTGCGTACCGCGGCGGTGCGTCCCGCCACCGCCGGCGCCCTTCGCCATTGGCTCCTGAAACCCATAGGCTTCAATGTTAACCAATGCGGCTTCGCGCCGCGGTCTTGGCCCGCCGCCCGCCGCGGTGTGCCACGCCAGCGCATTGACCTCACATCCCATTGTCACACTTCACAGGTCAGGCAGCCGCCATTTCCAGGGCCCACATGGCTCAATTTCAACTGCGTCACACAGGCCTAGGCCTTGCATAGCCACTCATACACGCCATTCACTGCATAGAGAATCGTATACTGTGCTAGCTGTGAGTACGTACCTGTGGGTTGCCTGACTGTGTGCTCCATGTTGTCCTTCCTAGGCACCGTCCGCTGGGTTGGGCGAGGAGACGGATGAATCCTCCCGTGTACCGACCGCTGGTGGACCTGTCGACAATGGAAGAACGCCACATTATCCTGACCTACCGTCTTAACCGTGCCACTATCCATGAACTGTGTGCCCGGCTGGAGCCCGACCTGATGTCCCCCATCCGCCAACCCACAGGGATTCCCCCTCTGGTGCAGGTCATGTCAGTACTCCATTTCTTGGCAAGTGGGTCATTTCAGACAACAGTGGGAATTGCTTCTGGGATGTCTCAGCCCATGTTTTCAAAGGTGTTATCCAGAGTGTTGTCTGCCCTGATGAAATCCGTGAGGAACTACATCATTTTCCCTGAGGTGGGCGAACTGGCTACAGTGAAGGGTGATTTCTACGCCCTTGGACATATTCCCAACGTAATTGGTGCCATTGATGGGACCCATGTGGCTTTGGTTCCCCCAAGAGACAGGGAGCAGGTGTACAGGAACAGAAAAAGTTACCATTCAATGAACATCCAGGTGGTGTGTTTGGCTGACCAGTACATCTCGCATGTAAATGCCAAATTCCCAGGGTCAGTGCATGACGCCTACATCATGCGGAATAGCAGCATCCCTTACGTGATGGAACAGCTACAGAGACACCGTGTATGGCTAGTGGGGGACTCTGGGTACCCCAACCTGTCGTGGCTACTGACCCCAGTAAGGAATCCCCGGACCAGGGCAGAGGAACGGTACAATGAGGCCCATGGGCGTACTAGGAGGGTGATCGAACGCACCTTTGGCCTCCTAAAGGCCAGGTTTCGCTGCCTGCATATGACCGGGGGATCCCTAATGTACTCACCTAAGAAGGTGTGTCACATCATCGTGGCCTGCTGCATGCTTCACAACCTGGCTTTGCGCCGCCAGGTGCCTTTCCTGCAGGAGGATGGTCGAGACGGTGGTGTTGTGGCAGCGGTGGAACCTGAGGAGAGTGACGAGGAGGAAGACGACGGGGCTGAAACAGACAACAGGGACAGAATCATTGAACAGTACTTCCAATAGGACACAGGTAACATTTCAAAGATAATTTAGTAAAAGTTAACTACTCTGCAGCATCTCTGCTGCCTGTCTATTTGCCCCAGTGTATGATGACTGAGTTTTGGCTTTTCCCTCCCTATTTCAGATCTGGGGTCCCCACTACGAGTCCTGTGCTTCGTTTCCCCATGGACTACAGCTTTGTGGCAGCTGTTTGTTGACTTCACCATGTACAAGGACATATTTGCACTGTCATGTCAATTACAATCTATTGAAATCACAGCCAGACTCCTGATATTTTGGTGCAAAATAGGTGTTTATTGAAGTGCTCAAAATGGGATGGGTGGTTTCAAGTGGGTGGGGGCTATGGTGAAGGAATGTCCATGGCAGAGTCCAGAGTAACAGTCACACAGGTGCATTGTCCAGAGGCCTGTGGAGAGATGGAGCATGGGCAGTTCGAGGATGGACAGGGTGACAATGTGGGACAGTGGGATGACATCAGGTGGTATCCATTGCTGGCGGGGGTCTTGACATCCTACTCTGTCTTGCGAGATCTCAGGGCCCTCTTGCGGGGTGGTTCTTCTCCTGCAGGAGGTGGGGGTCTGGTGGGCTGCTGCTGTGCGGGGGCCTCCTGTCCACTAGCGCCGGCGGAGGTGGATGGCTGTTCTTGGTCCCGGCTAGTGGCAGGGGCCCTTGGGTGTTGTTCAGTGTCCGCCCTGCTGTTTACGAGGTCCTGCAGCAGCCCTACCATGGTAACCAGGGTGGTGTTGATGGCTCGGATGTCCTCCCTGTACCCCCGATAGTGTTCCTCCTGCAGCACCTGGATCTCCTGGAACCGGGCCAGTACCGTCGCCATCGTCTCCTGGGAGCGGTTGTATGCTCCCATGATGGTGGTGAGGACCTCGTGGAGAGTGGGTTCCCTGGGCCTCTCCTCCCCCCCCTGTCGCACAGCTGCCCGCCGAGTTGGCCTGTTTCCCTGGGCCTCTGCCCCCTGGCCGGTGTGCCCACTACCACTGCCCCCAGGTCCCTGTTGTTGTTGGGGTGGTGGGTTATCCTGGGTGCCCTGTAGTGGTAGACACACCGCAGATTGACGCGCCCTGGAGACAGAGGCATGGGCCCGCTGGGTGGGAGCTGTGCTGGTGTTCCCAGAGGGGTTAGGGTCTATAGTGGCCTGTGCCTGTGTGAGGGGAACCGACTGTCCAGAGGTCCCCGATGGTCCGGGCTGGTCATCGGTGTCCAGATCGACAGAGCTGCTGTCATCGCTGACGGCCTCTTGGGTGGGGGGTGTGGATAATTCTGGCCCCTCCGCCGCGGTGTGTTGACGGTCGGGTCCTGCAGGGGTATAGAGGTATGGTTATAGTTTCAATGTGTGGCATATGGGTGTATCTGTGGGTTCCCGTGTCCCCAAGTGCTGGCATTCGTGTGTGGGGGCTTTGGTGAGGGTGGCTTGTGGGGGGGATGTGTATATGCATTGGGCATGCTTTGGTGATGGGTGTCCATGCTTAGTGGACGCATGCAGGCCTAGGTTTTGGGATGTGTGGGTTGTGATGGTGAGACATTGGCGGGGAATAGGTGTGCTGGGGGTGGGGGTGAGGATGGTGGTGGGGGTGAGGATGGTGGTGGGGGTGAGGGTGGGGGTGAGGATGGGGGTGGGGGTGAGGGTGGGGTTCGAGGATGGGGGTGAGGGTTGGGGTCTGATTTGGCATGCAGGTGGGGGGGAAGCAGTATTGAAGCTTCAACTTACCAGTATCCATTCCTCCGCCGACTCCTGCGAGGCCGTCAGGATGCAGGATGTTCAAGACTTCCTCCTCCCATGATGTGAATTGTGGGGGTTGAGGTGGGGGTCCTCCGCCAGTCTTCTGCACGGCGATGTTGTGCCTGGATACCATGGAACGCACCTTCCCCCGTAGGTCGTTCCATCGCTTCCTGATGTCTTCCCGATTTCTGGGGTGCTGTCCCACTGCGTTCACCCTGTCGACAATCCTCTGCCATAGCTCCGTCCTCCGGGCAATGCTGGTGTATTGGACCTGTGTGCCGAACAGCTGGGGCTCTACACGAACGATTTCCTCCACCATAACCCTGAGTTCTTCGTCTGTGAAGCGGGGTTGTCTTTGGGGTGCCATGGGGTGGTGTGTATGATGTGTGGGGTGGAGTATGTGTATTTAAGTGAGTTGAGTGTGGTGGTGTGTGTTGTTTTGTGTGTGGATAGTGTGTGGGTGATGGTGTTGAGTGGCTGTGGCTGTTATGTTTTGGATCCTGGTGTCTCTCTCTTGCCTTCTTTACGATTTTGTAAGCGTAGGGGTTTGTGGGTGATGTGGGTGGGTGTTTTATATTGTATTGTGTGTGTGGGAGTGGTGTGTGTATGTGTATCAGGTGTGTGGGATTCAAATCGTCCAATGTGGGTGAGTTTTGTTCGTTGGTGGGTATTCTGACCGCGCCGGTGTGTCCCGCCAATGGAATACCGCGTTTGAATGACCGCCGCGTGGATTCGTGGGTCGTAATGGGATGGGCGTATTTCTGTTGGCGTGGCGGTGGAGGTTTGGTCACCTCCACCTTTCCGCCGACCGCTGGTCTGGCGGTCTGTTGTGGCGGTCGGATTTTCGGAGGTTTGCCTTCTGCGGGTCAGAATGACCGTGGCGGGTTTCCGCGACCGCGGCGGGATTATGGAGGATTTCTGACCGGCGGTAGGCGCCTTTTACCGCCGAGGTCAGAATGACCACCAGAAGAGTCTTTCAGTTTAGATTTACCCTTTCCCATAAATGATATTACAAATCAACAACAAGGTAAAATCAACACTCACTAAAATATTAAAACCTTTCTTAACCTCAGCAGTACTCCACCTGATGGTTCACACTCCAGTCATTCCTTGTGTTGATAGTGGAAATACTATCTTAAAGGGAGTTATTAAATTAATGTCGTTCCTCGCAACACAATCCTCCATATACCAGTAAAACTAGTACCACAGGCTTGCAGTGTCTCAATTCAATTGCATACTGTGAGACTTGTATTGGCTTCCTCAAAAAACCAGAATAAAATTCAAAGTGTCCATCAATTTCAAATCTATGGGCTAAGTGCTTCCACTCTCCCTTATAAATAAAAGTAGACAAACACAATTAAGGAGCAATGGGCATTAAAGTTTGGCATTCAAAAACTGAAAATGTAGTCAGCAACCTCGCAGTCTGAGCTGACCATTCACTCTGATACTTCCTTCATGAATGGATAATATGTAAAGACGACCTTCTGAATTTTCACATGAATCTGAAAATCTTTTTTTCAAGCTCTGCTTGAACTTTGAACTCTCCACTTTGTAGAATTTGTATTTGTATTTCTCTCCAAATGTGCTCTCTCACTCACCATTGCAGCGGCATGCCTTTCACTCTACATTTCCCTTTTCTACTTTCCTCTCAAATTCTTCCACCTAGCTGTTAAAACCTCTAACTTTTACAATAATGTCTCATATCTGTGTGATAAAGAAGATGTCAGGTGCGTCACTTCTTAGCAGGTCCATATTTTGATTGTGTGTTTGCTGAGTGATTGTATGTTGAGAAGCATGCATACGAGTGGGTGCTGTCAAGGGGGTTTACTGTGTCATGTGGTGTAGGGTGAGGTGTAGGCGTTGTTGGTGCTTGTGTGACATATGTGTTCGGAGGGGTGTTGAGGTCTTTGTTAGTATTTGCGGGGGTGTGGCTGTGGAGAACCAGCACGGGGTGCAGATAAATCTGTGGTGTGAGGTGCAGAAGGGCAGCAGTTGGAGGAACAGTGTTTGAGATCTAGCGATTCTAAGGAATGCTGCAGAGAATCACTGGGCGGTGATCAGACCAGGGTTCCTGGTGTTTGGTGCAGTCCATGCGCATATGGCTTCTGCAGGCCTGCCACATGACAGTGGCATCCCCACTGCATGCATTCACTGCAAGCCAATGTTGCAGCTGCTACTAACTCAATCTTGGCAGAGGGAAGAGCACAAGGTGCTTTGATGTCATTTCCTGTGCTGATGGGCAATGGGAAATGAAGTCCTCATGGTTGGCTTCTTCTTTTAAAGATGCTTTTGGTGGGAAAACCAGTAATGTCAATTCCTCTCCAGGTGAATGATGGGAAATTCAGAAAAGTCACTTACGGTGTAGATAGTGATGTCACTTCCTCTGCTGATGGATGTTCGAAAATAAAATCCTTTTGCTTGGCTTCTTCTTTTAGATGCGGTTTTGGCAAGAAAGCCAGTAATGTCACTTCCTGTCTAGATGAATGATGGGAAATTCAGTGAAGTCACTTCCTGACCAGATGGATGATGGGAAATTCAGTGATGTCACTTCCTGTGTAGGTGGATTGAGAGATCCCGTGCTGATGGGAAATGGTCTTTTTATTTGGCTTCGTCTTCGTCTTATACAGGCGATTTTGGTGGGAAAACCAGTAATGTCATTTCCTGTACAGATGGATGGGAAATTCAGTGATGTCACTTCCTGTGTAGTTGAATGATGGGTGATTCAATGATGTGACTTCTTGTGCTGAAAGGTGATGGGAAATGAAATCCTCTTGCTTGGCTTTTTCTTTTAAAGACAGTTTTGGAGAGAAAACCAGTAATGTAATTTCCTCCAGATTGATAATGGGAAAGTGATGTCACTTTCTGCGTAGGTCGCTGAGGGGGCAACCAGTGATTACTCTTCATGTGCTGATAGATGCTTGGAAATAACATTTCTTCTCCTAGAAGACAACTGACTACTGACTAACTACTTTACAGGTTTGTTACTAGTTGCTCAACTGTTAGGCCCTCTCAGTTTCTTTCACCTAGATATTTAAAACCCTTTTACAATACTGTCTTATAACTGCTCAAAGTTTGTCTTTTGCTTGCCCCTTCTCCTGCATTTCCTTGCACTATTTGCATTTTATCTCCTAGAAATTTGTTGACTGCTTTACAGGTTTGTTGCTAGTTGCTCAGCTGTTAGGTCCAGATTTACTAAGATTTCTTGTTGTGATTGATTCACTTTTTTGGTGCAGCCCCAAAGCAAAAACTATTTGGGGATTTACAAAGCTAAGCAGTGCCTGATTTGCGAGGCTTTGTAAAGGAAAAGTAAAGCAAAGAAGTGTATAGCGTTGCCTTGCACTGCTTTGCGTCTGTGAGGCTATACATGGGTGGAGCATGGGCGTTCCTGTGCATCTACCCATGTATTTTGATGCAAACCCATACTTACTAAAGTCAATAAACCTGGGTGTGTGCCAAAATCGTTCACCTTTGTAAGGCTAATGTAATGGGGAGAAATATCCCCTCGTAATTTTATCTTTGCATGTGTGCTGTATTGTGCGGCAGACATACATAGAGAGAAGCCTCTAAGAATAGTTTTTATGTAGCAAAATATCCGTCCCTGCCCCAGAAATTCTAACTACAACAGAGGCACCCTTCTGTCATGACGCAGGGTTGATGTATTGGTTCTGGGCAACCCAAAGTGTGCCAGCGCTATGAGAGAGCAGAACTGACCTTATCTAAATAGATATGGAACAATTCTACGCTCTCCCTTTAAGGCAATGCAGTGCAGCAATTCACTTTGCTGTGATGTTTGAAATGTTAGTAAATATGCACCTGAGTATGCAATGAGAAGATGATGGTTCTTTTCCAAGGTAAGTAATTGGAAAATATTTTACTTAGCTTTTTTATTAAAAAATTAAAGCAAGTTACATGTACTTCGGGACGTCCTAATGTACAAATTGCTGTGACTGTGAAGAGCACTGGCATCTGGTGTGCTGCAGAAAACTGTACTATAAATAAATACATCTACTAAAACTAAATTCTAAGGATAATTTTACTAATAATGCGCACGGGGCAGTACAGGAATTGAATGGCTTTAAAAATTGGACTACTGAAAACAAAAAAGGTTTCGCATTCATACACTTTGATCATTGACTTTTCTGCGTTTTAAGAGTTGACAACTACAAACAGCACTTTGTTTAGAGTGTATCCTACCGTACTGCGTGACATTCGGGTTGCTCAAGATGACAATATTGATGGAAGGGGAACCACAGCGGCTATCAACGCTAGCTATTCCTCTAGCACTGAAATATTCAATTGACTTAAACCAGGCACCCTAGCATGCAAAGCTTGAAAGGACCAGGGCTGCCAAAGATGCAGTAAAGGTTCACAGCTTGATTCACTTGATTCAGAGTGCTGGAAAATCTTGGCAAGGCCCAGTTTCACGCAGTTTGCACAACATAACAATGCCAGAAATTATTTTTGTCATCTTGGTGGGAGATAGCAATTTGTCATTTCCCACGGAGAGCACTTTAATTTATTAAGAAAGATGGTATGGATTCAAAGATGGAGTGCACGATGAAGTATTGACCCGAAAAGCAAACTTCATTACTAAAGCATGTGCATAGACTGGATTGTGAGGCTGCAGAGTTCATTGAGAAAGTGGATAGAGGACAGCTGGATTTATGAGGAGGCGCGAAAAGGCAGCTTCAATGATAGGACACGACGATGAACATACTGTGCTTTTATGACCTCAAGAATAACACACCTTACAGTTTTCCTTGGTTTCCAAGAAAGTGTTGTGGCACAATTTCATTTTTTTGATTGTCTTCATGGATTTTCCTGTTTTTCTGTCTACACTTGTAATGTTTAACTTTCCTTTCACATATTATCATTACTGTCTTTTTGAGGCAATGGTATATGTTTCTGGAAAGACACTCTGAAACTTCCTAGTTGTAGGATAATTTATTGACCTTGAAGAAAACTGGAAAAGCAAGAATGTTCGACCCCGTTCCATAAAGCTTTTCCCAAAAGCAAGACTGAATTAGGTCTGAAAAAAGTTGTAAGTTAGGCAAACATAAATTACATCTTTTATACAAAGCGTAAAAAGCATAAACGCACGTGACGTTTCATTGATAGCTACATGCATCGATTGTATATATTTAACATTTCCTTACACTTACATTGGTAACCTACAACAGAGATAAATTATGCAAATGTTAGTAAATCAACATGTGTTTAAGTAAATTATTTTGATCGTACCAGTTAAGTGGTTTGATTTTAAGAATGACCCATGTTTCAAACCTGTGATGCAAGTGTGGGAAATCACGTTTTGTATGCATGTTCACTTGAATTTGTGTCATTTTTATGCACTGTTTTGCTGGTTTTATGACTTTGTTACTGTGACACTGCCATTCAGCGTCACTGTGTGTGGTGTGCCTGCACCTAAATTCTACTTTTTAATTGACTTCACATCATTAGTTGGCACACCAAGTGCACCAGGGGAAGGTAAGTTGAGTACTATTTTTGGGCAGAATGTGTTAACAGCATCCATTTATGTGACTATGTTTTATGGTTCCAGAGGAGGCGATTGTGATTTGTCTGGGCTACAGTTTTAAAGACACAGCAGGGAAAATGGTAGGAAAAATGTTTTGCTATATAGGAAACCTACTTTTAAATATTAGCCAGGCCACACCCATAAATATACCTTGTACTCTCAAAGGGACCGGTGGTTGAAAAATTAAAGCGGTGCATTCGCAAACTAACACAAAATGTGTCTTCACAGTGAACAAACCTGTCATTGTGCTGATAAAGTTACATTTTCCATCAGGCGGCATAGATATATGTAAAGCACTTTTGCTATTTTCATCCGGGAAAGTAGTAGAATGTCCTTTCAAATCTAATTTCCACTTGTCATTAAAACTCTAATTAAATGATTAAAGTAGTTTTTAATTTTGTGAGTTTAGTGTAAAAGTAACATTTGAAAACTGCAATTTTGTGATTGGTTAAGGCTCACATATTGTAGTCACCACAGTACAGTAGAACACAAGAAAGCCAATTTGGTACTAGTTTTCTCAAGTGCTGTGAACTGGAGATTATGGCATGCACAGGAAGATATAGAAGATCCAGGTCTGGGGAACCTAATATTATATTAAACAAGTCTCCAGATTTTCCACATTATTTTTGGATTAGGCTTTCATAGGGGAATCACTGCGCTGTCATATCTCACAGTGGTAACAGGTAAGTAGTTTCCCGAGTAGCCCTTGTGCATAGCGTACATAATGGAATACACAACCAGGTATTTTAATAGTAGAAAAATTAGAGATGTCATGATTACTGAGCTGGGACATTTTCTCTAAGGTTAATAGGTCTGGTTGTTTCACAGCCAAAAGTACATAATATTCTAATAGGTCAGGTGTGCCTGTGCGCTCCACATCGTGGTAGGACTAGTGGAGCAAGAGGACGTTTGTCAGCATATGTGATTGATGGTCCACGCCTCTGATCTTAATATTTATTTGGTAAGAGCAACAAGAGCTCCAAAATTAGACAGAAGTGCTTTGCTTTTGTGGGGAGAACAGTTGTTACATCCAGACATATTTATCAGGGGAATGCTACTTGAATTTGTTAACATTCAGAAACCTTGACTTGAATTATAGAACCATCCAACATTACTTTATTTTGATGTGGCCAAAGCACCACAAGCATACACATAAATGGCAATCATTGTTCTGTTTGTATACATCTGAAGCCACAAGCAGCTGATTACTTTGGCTTGGGCTGTGCATGTAAATATTGATTAGGAAAGCAGTTTGAGGATTTTCGTCTGAGATCCCATTTGTGCCTATTTTTGTATTAGAATCGGTTGATTCTGCTCTTACCACCTGGACCTGACTAAGGAGAAAGTAAGTAAACCATACCCAGGAAGTGATCAAAAGCCCACCTCATTTTTGAATATTGCTTTTTAGTGATCACTGCGCTCTTCTTGTTTTCATTCAGGTAACTCTTATCCAATGTCAGACAGAGACAATATTGTCTTTCTAACTGCTATTATGTCTAACTTGATTGGCAGTCATTGACATGTTTGTGAGAAGACACATATTCCTAATGCTCACCAATAACATATTTTTAGGAAATGTGCTGCAATTTAATACATTCAAAATAGGCAGCAGCTGAAGGGGTTATTGGGTTTTGTTTAAATTATTTTAACAGTGACCGAACATCTAATATTTGGAATCACACCCCATAAAAGCAACAAGTTGAGTAGGTCAGTGATGTGTTTGGAGAGGGAGGTGATTAGGTCTGACAGTTAAAGTGCTAAGCCTGTCTTTGCTGGTAAGTGTCATGCTAATAACTGCTTAACTGCTGATTACCTTCAAAATGGCTTCCACAGTAGTTCTTCTCCTCTGATTCTAAAAAAAGTAGGGGTGGTTGTCCTGATAGCCAAATCTTTCAATGGAGGATTTAGGGAGATTATAGCAGATATTAGTGGGACTGTACTGGTGAGAAGACTTACACTTGATGATCACATCTTCACAGTAGCCTCAATATAAGACCCACATATGGAGTATGAGAGACTTTTTAAATCAACCCCCTGAAATGTACTTAAAACTCCAAACAGGGACATTGTAATAGAAGGAAGTTTAGTTTACATCTAGTTATGTGCAACATGCAGGCCAGTTTGCAGCACTTTCAACAGAGGACAGGGATTGGATACGGCAATTGGGCTTAAAATATATATGGCATATGAAACGCCCCAATTCCAGAGATTTCACACTCTTTCCAGCATCATATGAAGCGTACACCAGATTAATCAATTTACTAGGGTCAATACGTCTTCAGTGATATAATAGCTGCTGAGATAGGAGTACACTGCCTGTTGGATTACCCACCAATATGGCTTACCCTGCAAATCTCAAAAACTTCAAGGCCAGCCAATTCTTCATGCCTATGGAATACCTTACTACAGAGCGGAAGTAATGTCCAGGAAATCCAAAAAGCCATAACCCTATCTTCACAGGAAATGAGAAGGAAAACAGAGGTCCACACTTACTTTGGGAATTTTAAAAGCAGTGACAGGAGGCATGTTCAGAGCTACTTTTGTTCAATGAAAATCATCCTGAGCCACTAATATTTTAAGTGTTGTAATACTGACAACAACAGACAATATTGCAATATTAGCCACCCTTTGCAAGATTTGCGGCAGTGATCCCCTTGGTCAATCATGCACTGCTGCTGGCAGCAATGCAAAATTGCTTTGTCAATGTGGAAAGCCTATAAGTGGGTAATTCATAACAGCAATAGCTGCAATGCCCTGGCACCAAGGTAATAATATTAGCAGACAAGAATAATGAGAGAACAGAGGAACAACAAATGCTTGAAGATCAGGTTTGAGAATTTCACTGAGAGAATCAAAAGACAGGCTCACAGAAATCCTGGAAGAAAATAACAACCATTAGGGCACATCTACGGGCAACAGACAGACTGAGCAAAGTACACTCTGCTCCAACTCAAACAGTAATATTACAAATGGGTGAACGAGTCTGAGAGGATATTTGCCTGCAAACTTAGAGCCAAAGTCATGAACAATCACATCACAGAAATAAACACCATAGCGAATCAGTGGTTGTTAGAGACTCAGATATACAACAGAAGTTTAGAGAATTGTATTAAATTCTCTGTTCAGCAGAACACAAGTTAGAGCAGGACATTGAAATGCTTTTTAGACAAGGTATTGCTGTAGAAGAAGTAATAACAGGCAGGGTAAAATATAAATTGTTGAAATCCCCTGAGCCTGGCAGCTTTGCAGCCCTCTTTGCTAAAGCCTTCAGCCAGTTGGTTGCCTCTCTTTTAACAAGGTTGTTTAACGAAGGTAGGAAACTGTGAGTGCAAGAAACACTCACTGCAGTTCTACCCAAGCCAGGTAAGGATGCAGAGAATTCTGTGTTTTATATACCAGTGTAACATATTGATGCTAAACTGCTTACTGGGATCCTGGAGATATGACTAAGCTGTATGCCGAGTTTAGTGAAACCAGATCAGGCAGTTCATATCCGGGAGGAATTTCTCAGACAACACCAAACACATTTCACATAAAATAGATAAAGGGCCATATTTACAAAGGAGTTGTGTCACTCTTGCACTACGCAACATGGTGCATGAGTGATGCAATGCCAAAATACAATTGATCAAGCTACAGAAGGCCACCTTGTGTAATTCTGAGTGGCTTGATCAATCCAGAGTAGTGCAACACAGCACAATCTGCTGCATTGAGTTACTCTGCGCCAGGGAGGCAGGTTCCATGGGTTTTGCATGGGATATGGTCGATTTTGAGTCATTCCCAGATTTACCAAACGTGGTAGACCGGGAATGCACCAAAACTGCAATGCCTCCCCAAGTGAGGCAGAACTAGGAAAAATATGTTTATTTATCCTGATTGTTTCCTCCTTCTTTGTAAGCTGCATTCTGCAGCACACATGGAAAGTAGAAAATGCCTTGGAGGGATTGATTTTGTACAGGAAGGTGACCCTTCCTGCACAGGAACAATCCTCCTTGCAACAAATGCGCTAGGCAGCTAGCACCGGGAAAAGACGTGAATATGGTGTATTATTTTAAATGCAGTGCATTCCTGCCCTTTCCCTGTCATGCAGCGCAGTGCAGTAAGGTCACTTGCTGCACTGTGCTGTGTAACCTTCCTATAAACATTCCCTTGAGTTACTAGATCAGGCCTATAAGCAGAACTCTTTTCTTTTGATGCAGACTTACTGTTAGACCTGGCATCCTTGGGTCGTCTCCTCTATCTTTTTTGCCTCTGCTTCCAATGTAATGATTTTGTGCTGGACTCTGTTTTTGCTGGTTCTTTTACTCTGGGCACTTTACCACTGCTGACCAGGGCTAAGGTGCCAGTGCTCCTGGGTAAAGTGTATGTGTTATTGGCTTTTCAATGATTGGCATATTTGACTTACTAGTAAGTCCCTTGTAAAGTGGAGTAGAGGTGCCCAGGGCCTGTAAATCAAATGCAACTACTGGGCCTGCAGCACTGGTTGTGCCACACACACAAGTAGCCCTGTAAACATGTCTCAGACCTCCCACTGCAGTGGCTGTGTGTGCAGCTTTGCTCTGCCAATTTAACCTGGCAAGTCTACCCACTTGCCAGCCCCAAACCTTCCCTTTTTGTACATGTAAGGCACCCTTAAGGTAGGCCCTTGGTGGCCCCATAGGCAGGGCGCAGTGTATGTTAAAGGTGGGACATGTACTGATGTGGTTTACATGTGCTAGCAGTGAAATACTCCCAAATTAGTTTTTCACTGTGCAAGGCCTATCGCTCTCACAGGTTAACATGGGTGCTGTCATTAAATATTCATATTCTTAAAGTGCAGATTCTCTTTGAGAGCAGATAGAAATTTGAAGTTTGGTGTCTCTGAACTTAATATTAAAAAATACATCTTTTGCTAAAGTTGTTTTTTAAAATGTTTATTTGAAAATTCCAGTTGTAGAAAGTGGGCATTTTCTAGCTTAAACCAGTCTGTGACTGCCTGTTTGTGGATTCCCTGTTTTAGTCAGACTGACAGTTCGACTGTTTGTTAATCTCCTCTAGACAGTGACACAAAGAGAGCTGCGGTGTAGCCTGGATATCCTGATGAGCCAGAGTGGAGGGCGGAGTGGCCATTTACACTTGAATGGGCTGTGCTTGCCCTCACACAATGCAGTCTCCAACGCCTTGTTGTGTGTCTGGGGCCTGGCCTGGGCTAGGCAGGATCTTGTGAACAACAGCAACTTTACATTGAAGTTTGCCTACTTCAAAGGCAGAAAGGGGTATGAGTACTAGCCCCAAGAACCCAGCCTTTAGATTTCTTCAAGATCACTTCAGGAACCAAGAGGAACCTTTGCCAAGGAGAAGAGTTGAAGAGCTGGGGAGAAGTGCTGCACCTACCCGTTACTGTGCTTTGTTGGGCTATTGTGCAATTGCTACTTCTACCATTAAACGGGACAAAGACTGGACTTTGCTGTACAACCCTGCTTGAAGAAGAATTTCCAAGTGCTAGAACTGAGCTTGCTTCCTCTTTGGAAGTCTCAGGGCCGTCAAAAACTTCCTCTGCCAGCACCTGGACTCTCTGCTGAGACTCCTGCCTTGCCAAGTTGTGCCCTATCCAGTCCCTGGGCCCTTGGAAGGTGAAGTGCTGAAATCAAAGCACAGAACGCATGCAGGAAATTTTTAGAAGCACCATCTGCAAAGCCACTGAAATCGATACATAGCAGCTGGAGAAACGATGCAAAACCTGCTTGCGGCTGCTGATAATGATGCAAACCCACTGCAGCACCGTTTTCTAACAGCGTGCGACCGGATTTCTCACGCATCATCCCTGGGCATCAAAGTCATCATGAACCTGCACGGATCCAAGGTGCCCCATCCAGAAATCAACGCATTGCTCTCTTGCGAGGGATGAAGTCGATGTATCACCAACCCGACCGGAGAAGAAACAACGCACGGCCTGACTCACGAGTAATCAATCAACACATCGCTGACTTTTCCAATGCACGCTCATTCGTGCAGCTTTTATTTATGCAAATCAGGTACTTTGTGTAAAATCAACATTTCCAGTGTTTTCTATGGAGTAAGACTCCTATTCTTTTGAAAATTCATATTTCGAATTGTGTATGTAGGATCTAAACTGGTGTGGTGTCCATTTTGTAGTGTTTTCACTGTATATCTGTTTGTGTTGGTACAAATACTTTACACATTGCTTCTGAGATAAGCCTGACTGTTTGTGCGAAGCTACCAAGGTGGAGGGCAGGGGTTGTCCAAGTGTGTTTCTTCATTATCCTGACTAGAGTGAGGGTCCCTGCTTGGACAGAGTGCAAACTGACTGCCAACCAGAGACTCCATTTCTAACACTGGCCCTTAGTTAGGCAATATTACAACACATGAGCTTTAGACACACATTCCTAATGTGGGATCTTAGCAAGTATCATCTCCTCCAAGCTCAAATTAGCATAAAGGGCACTTTCAAAGGGCGATTCGATGTCTGCAGGGGCCAAGACAGGGGTGCTCCTTGTTTCCCATACTCTTTGCTCTATATGTGGAATCTCTGGCTATAATGATTAGTAGCACCCCAACTGTAAAAGGGTTGAAACTAGTAGCAGAAGAACACAAAATAGGTTTGTGCCCTGATGATGTGCTGCTGACATTGTCATAGCCTGCAAGCTCTATTGCAGTGACAGTTTCAATCATGCAGCTGTTTATAATTGTTTCTGGTTTTAAAATCAGTGTGCAAATATCCCAGCTCTCTGAGTATAACCAGACCATCCAGAATAAAAGGCTGACTACAAAGACAGTTGGACATCCAGAGAGCAAATATTACCTGTGATGTCTAGGGGTGAAAATAACACATAAGTCACTGAAAACTATGAAGGAAAATTATCCAAACCTTCTACACTAGGGGTCTCCAACCGTTTCTGTAATAAGAGCTACTTATGTTTAATAAAAATCATCCAAAGCCACTGATATTGTAAGTGTTGTAATAGTGTCTACAACTGACATTAATACAACAGTAGCCACCATTTGCAAGATTTTCGGCAGTGATCACTGTGGTCCATCATGCACTGTTGCTGTCAGTAATGTAAAATTGCTTTGTCAATGTGGAAAGCCTCTAAGTGGGTAATTCATAACAGCCATAGCTGCAATGCCCCTGGCGCCAAAGTAATAATATTAGCAATAATATGCCCCAAGAGTTCTCACTCAAATATTAGCTCTAAATTTTGGAAATTTAACCATTTTATCCAGCATATGAGTTCTGAGTATACACACATTTTTGTCTTGAATACCTGCTTTTAAATTTTGTATACATATTAATTGAAATGGGCAAAAGTTTCTTTTTTAGAGGGCCGGGTTGCACACCGGAGAGCTACTTACAGGCAACTGGGAAGCTACTAGTTGCTCACAAGCTACTAGCTGGAGAAGCCTGCTCTATACCAACTTGTCACAAACTAACAAACATAGAACAGTACAGGGCTAACATGGCTTGTCAGGATTTCTGCTGTCAAATTACCGTATTACCACAATTCTTCTTTGTGATGCAATCATTACCACTGGTGCTTTATAGGGGTAATTTGCACAAAATCCAGCATGTTATTCAATAATTTTGTGTGGGCTGGCAAAAGACCCCGCACAGCAGCTAAATATATATATCAGGTGGGGAGAAGTGGGGGGGCCTAGGCTTATATAACGTGGCTCATTATTATAATGCAACCCAGTTAAAACAAATAATGGATTGGCTCTGCAATTAATGTGGAGCACTGTCTCTGTAGGGATCAGGGAATAGTGCTAAACAGGGTATTGAAATTGTGGTGGCTTCCGAAAATACAGGCCTTGGACTCTATGTTCTTCACCTGTTGTGACAGTAGCTGTGGCAGCATGCAAAACAGTGGTTGTGAAACAGGGCCTGATGACTAGGCCCTTTCCTATCACACCAATATTAGGTGACCCTAATTTCACACGTGGTCTTCAGTTCGAATTCGTTGAGAGATGGATGCATAAGAATAGGAGACCTATTTAATAAAGAGTGAATAACATCATTTATGCAGGTGAAAGCCGAGTATGGGGCACCAGAGGAAGAAATATTCCTATATTCGACATGGAGTGATGCATAAATTGGCTAAATAAGAAGCTAGCCAAGAATTAGCAGCAGTTCAAATTTTTGGCTCATAACAAAAGAAAGGAACAAACGTACATTCTCTGAGATATTTAAACACTTGGTCACACCTCAAACCCCTGAGAAAGCACCAGAAGATGGGAGGTGGACCTGTGAAAAAAGCTGACCCAAAAGAATGATTAGACATCTTTGAAATAGCTGAGACAACAGGGTCCAGTGCTAGTGGTAAGGACAATGTTGAATATGGGTTGTTGGTTGACTGAGGTGTGAGCTCTGGTCAAGCGGCAACCACAGTCCTTATCAGGGAAAGGCACAAGCAAACCCAAAATTAACCTGTGCTCAACCCCATGGTAGCTTGGCAAAGAGCAGTCAGGCTTGTTTTAGAGGCAATGTGTAATGTATTTGTGCAACACTTCAAACAGTAACATAATGAGAACACACCACAAAAGGAGTTAGAATGAATAGAGTAGTTTAAAAAAAATAAAAACAAGACCAGAACAACAAAAATCCAATTAGTAGAACCAGAGGTATTACGTTTTAAAGTTTTAGGTAAAAATAGCAGCAAAATGTGTGAAGTGCCAACTGTGGATATCTGGTCATGCCGGACCGGGACAGAGTCACAAGTTCAGACCCCAAGGACAAAACTAGGTCTACTGAACAAAAGTACCTTCAATCCTGGTTTGTGGAGCACTCTGTGGATCTGTGTCGCAGATGCATCACAAAGCTGAGGCAATACATCTGTTCCGGGAGCTGCAAGGCTGCGATGCAGATTCCAGTATAGTCATCGAGGGATCTGGGGGCCTGTGCTGGGGAAGCATTTGCCAGCCACAGTTCCAAAGCCAATGCAGATTGTGGCAGTGAAGCAAGTCTTTTCAACTGTGGTTGCAACTGGTCCAATCCACGCAGCAGCAGCGATACATCGGTTCTGCTCGGGTTGGTGCCGCACAGCAGAGGAGATGCATCGGTTCTGCTGCATCCACAGGTCTGGCAGAGCACCTTAGGCTTACCTCCAAGGTTTACATCACAGGGTCCAGGACTGGGGTGAGTCTTAGCAGGGTAGACTCACAGATGGCAGAGTCCAGGTCCATGTGCTTTAAGGTTGATGAAAGCCTTTTATGTCCCTGAAACTTCAGATCAGGAGGCCTGTCAACAAGCCCTTGGAGTCACTCTAGGCTCTGGGTTCAAGAGATGCAGGTCTAGTCCTTCTCTTTCAGGCAAGAGGGTAGCATGCAGTGGGTCAGCACAGCAAAGCAGGAGTCCAGCAGAGTGGCAATTTTCCTTCCTATTTACATGTCCAGAAGAGTACTAAATTACTATTGTTTATGGCATGGTGCCCGGGCTCTGGAAGGCGGGAGAAGCTTCTAGACAGTAGCTTTGAAGTGCAATGAATTCCTGGCCTTCCCTGCCCTGGCTCCAAGCTGGCTGGAGTGGAATGCATGGTGTTAGATCCTTTATGTGTGGACAGGACACAGCCTATTCAGGTGTAAGTTCAGGTGTAAGTGAGGCTGTGTCCAGCTCCTCCCTCCCATGCTGCCTGAGATGGCCCATCAAGTCCCTCCTATGTTCCCATTGTGTGTGACTGTCTAGGAGGAATACACAAAGCCCAAATGTCAACTACACCCAGTCATGTTCCCAGAGACAGGCTGCAGGCAACAAATGGCTAAAGCTTGAAAATGCCAACTTTCACAGGTCCAGACGTGTATTGAGTTTGTGGTGTCAAAGGTCCAGTACTTATACCTAGTTGTGCCTTTGAAGTGGAGGAGACTTCAGAAAAAGGGGTTTGAAGTACACATAAGTCCTCCTTCCTGATCTGGCTCCAGACTCACTACAAGAGGGTGTGCAGTCCTTTGTGTGTGGAAGGACCACCTCAGTAAGTATTAGCCCCTCCCTCCCATCCTGCCCCGGATGGCCCATCAGGATGTTGATGGCTTGTCAGTCACACTTAAGCTCCTTTTGTGTGTGGCTGTCCAGAAGGAATGCACAAGCCCAGCTGTCACCCCACCCTATACATCTATTGGAGACATGCAGTAGGCACCAAATGGCTAAAGTAAGAAAATGGCAACTTTTGAAAAGTAGTATTTTCAGACCTGCAATTTAAAATCCGACTTCACCATAAGTTAGGATTTTGAATTGTGATTCCAGAAACACCAACATTGAAGAAGGTATCTGTTAGACATGACAGCCTTAGGGTGGACACCCCTAACTTTTTGCCTTCCTTCCTTTACTGTTTGGCACTGTTTTTACTGATGTTAGGACTCTGCACACTTTTACCACTGCTAACTAGTGCTAAAGTGCATATGCTCTCTCCCTTAAAACATGGTGACATTGGATCATAAACAAAAAGGTACACTGTTCCAAAAGTCTTTTACTAGCCTAAGGCAACCGCGGTGTCAGAAGCAAAACCCTCAAGCATCACAATGGATGACTAGCATCATCATTGGGAGTTGCTCCTTGCCAGGCTGGCGCTGCAACGCCTGACGGGCTCCCCTAAAAAGGGGGGCACTCAGCCGTCCTGTTCTGATGATATCTCATCAGACAAAAATACCTATATTTTTAGGCACCAGCAACGCTCGAAGTGAGTGAAACTTAAAATTAATTATTCATCCCACAATTATTTCATACCTTTAATCAATACGCTGGGATGAAGACCAAGGTTAAAATCAAAAAGTGAAAGTAATGGAATGAGTGTTAATGCTCAATTACTTTCAAAGAGCAAACACCCTACCAGGGTCTGCAGTTTCACAGTACCCTCAGAAAAAGGTCGACATGTTTCGCGTCGTGCGGTCCAACAGGATCCAATGACGCTTCATCAGGACCAAACAGGAATTATTATGTCAGTACTTCTCCAATTAATAATGAAAAAGTTAAATATGTGTGCCGGTCACTTACAATTCAAGAGAGCTGGCTACGTCACTATCAGGTCGCCCATCCCCTTAGTCAGGAAGGGCTCCTTGAGAGGCGCATTTCGGGGACTTGGAAAGAACACAGCATAGGTTATCCAGGTCCAACTCTTGGGACCTACCCTCCGAAATCGGCGTTTTCGAAACGTGCCTCTCATGGAGCCCTTCCTGACTAAGGGGATGGGCGACCTGATAGTGACGTAGCCAGCTCTCTTGAATTGTAAGTGACCGGCACACATATTTAACTTTTTCATTATTAATTGGAGAAGTACTGACATAATAATTCCTGTTTGGTCCTGATGAAGCGTCATTGGATCCTGTTGGACCGCACGACGTGAAACATGTCGACCTTTTTCTGAGGGTACTGTGAAACTACAGACCCTGGTAGGGTGTCTGCTCTTTGAAAGTAATTGAGCATTAACACTCATTCCATTACTTTCACTTTTTGATTTTAACCTTGGTCTTCATCCCAGCGTATTGATTAAAGGTATGAAATAATTGTGGGATGAATAACTAATTTTAAGTTTCACTCACTTCGAGCGTTGCTGGTGCCTAAAAATATAGGTATTTTTGTCTGATGAGATATCATCAGAACAGGACTGCTGAGTGACCCCCTTTTTAGGGGAGCCCGTCAGGCGTTGCAGCGCCAGCCTGGCGAGGAGCAACTCCCAATGATGATGCTAGTCATCCATTGTGATGCTTGAGGGTTTTGCTTCTGACACCGCGGTTGCCTTAGGCTAGTAAAACACTTTTGGAACAGTGTACCTTTTTGTTTATCATATCAGTAGGAGACTGTACACTGGACAATATAATCTCCTGGTCCCCCCCCCTTTTTACTCTAGACATTGGATCATAACCAATTAGCTTTTTTAATTTACTTATAAGTCCCTAGTAAAGTGCACTGTATGTGCCCAGGGCCTGTAGATTAAATGCTACTAGTGGGCCTGCAGCACTGAGGGTGCCACCCACTTAAGTAGCCCCTTAACCATCTCTTAGGCCTGCCATTGCAAGGCCAGAGTGTGAAGCTTCAGTGCCAATTCGACTTGGCATTTAAAAGTACTTGTAAAGCCTAAAACTCCCCTTTTTCTACATATAAGTCACACCTAAGGTAGGCTGTAGATAATCCATAGGGCAGGGTGCTTTGTAGACAGGACATGTACCTGTGTAGCTTACATGTTGTGGTAGTGTAAAACTCCTACATTTGTTTTGCACTGCTGTGAGGCCTGCTTCTTTCATAGGCTAACATTAGGGTTACCCTCATATACTGTTTGAGTGGTAGCTTCTGACCTAAAAGGAGTAGCAAGATCATATTTAGTATGGTCAGAATGGTAATACAAAATCCTACTGACTGGTGAAGTTGGATTTAATATTACTAATTTAGAATTGCCACTTTTAGAAAGTGAGCATTTGTCTGCACTTAAATCCTTCTGTGCCTTACAATCCATGCCTGGCTAGGTTTAGTGGACAGCTCCCTTGTGCATCCACTCAGACAAACCCCAAACACAGGATGCTCAGTCACACTTGCATACATCTGCATATTGAATGGGTCTTAATGGACTGGGAGGGTGGAGGGCCTGACACTTACATGTCAAAGGACAGTAGCCTGCCCTTACACAAGGACTGCCACACCCCCTACTGGGACCCTGGCAGACAGGATGAAACTGAAAGGGTACTTTGAGCACTTCTAAGCCACTCTTTGAAGTCTCCCTCACTTCAAAGGCACATTTGGGTATTTAAACAGGGTCTGTCACCCTACCAACTCAGACACCTCCTGGAGAAGAACCTGCAACCTGCCAAGAATAACTGCCTGGCTGCCAAAAGATCACCTGACTGCTTTTCTGAGAGGGACTGCTGCCTTGCTGTTGCCCTGCTGCCTTGCTGCTCTCTGGCTATGCTGAGAAGTGCTCTCCAAGGGCTTGGATAGATCTTGCCTCCTGTTCCCTGAAGTCTCAGGACCAAAAAGACTTCATTCCTGCAAGAGAACTCCCTGTGCGGCGACAATCAATGCACAGCCTGCAAGAAACGACTCACAGCCTGCATCGCAGTGAGAAAATCACTGCACACCGAACCAGAATGACACAGCCTGGCTTCGCAAGGAGAAGGTCGACGCAGCACCAGAGCAGCAACCGGAAATTCGATGCACTGTCCACTGATTCAACACAAGGTAGAGCCGGAACGATGCAGACGGACTTCTTGAGAGGAATTGAGGCAGCTCCTGCCATGCAGTAGAAATTTCCACGCAACACCAACCAGATCGACGCAGCCCCTGTGACTTAATCTTGCAAGCACCGGATTTTAACGCATCGTCCCTGGGGTGTCAGAAAACCCTGCAACCAAAAGAGGATTCTAGTCTATACGCTGGAAATCGATGCAAAGCCTGCCCTGCGTGAAAACTCAACTACACATCGTCTGGGTGCACCGGAAAAATCAACGCACACCTCCCCATTTTCCACGCATCTCTTCCTCTGCGGTCCCTTGTGTAGAATTCGGCTGCAAACCAGGTACTTTGTGCTTGCAAGAGACATTTTTTGCTTTTAAAAGACTAAAGACACTTTATATCATTTTACAGTGATATTTCAACATATACTTATTGCATCTTAATCGTTTTGACCTGCATCTTATCAGATAAATATTATATATTTTTCTAAACACTGTGTGGTGTATTTTTGTGGTGTTCTACTGTGTTGTTTCATGATTTATTGCACAAATACTTTACACATTGTCTTCTATGTTAAGCCTGACTGCTCAGAGCCAATCTACCAGAGGGTGGGCACAGGATGATTTGGATTGTGTGTGACTTACCCTGACTGGAGTGAGGGTCCTTGCTTGAACAGGGGATAACCTGACTGCCAACCAAAGACCCCATTTCTAACAGTATCTTTTCCCATTTGGAAATTACACTTATAAAATATAATAAGGCAACTCCAATGTTATCATATGGGAAAGCTAGGCCTTGCAGTAATAAAAAATAAATGTAGGAGTTTTTCTCTAGCAGGACATGGCAAACTTAGAATCATGTATCTTACGTTTTAAATGCATTGCACCCAGCCTATTGGGCTGTACAGGGACTAACCTATGGGTGACTTATATGCATTAAAAAGGAAGGTTTGGGCCTGGCAAAAGGCTTACTTTACTATATTAATATAGGAGTCTAAAACTGCACACAGACTCTGCATTGGCAAGCCTGTGACATGGTTAAAGGGTTACTTAAGTTGGTGGTGAAATCAGTGCTGCAGGCCCACTAGTGGCATTTAATGTACGGCCCTGGGAACATGTAGTGCACTTTACTGTGAACTTAAAAGTAAATTAGATATGCCAATTGGGGATAAACCAAGACAACCACGTTTAGAAGAGAGAGCACAAGCACTTTAGCACTGGTTAGCAGTGGTAAAATGTGCAGAGTTCTAATACTAGCAAAAACGTAAGAAAAAGTGGAAGAGGAAGGAAAAAAGTTGGGGGGAAGACCACCCTAAGGCTAACAGGTCTAACAATCACTAAGATAGCAAACTACTGGTACTAAACTCCAGTGAGATTCCATAAGTGGGATCGATCTAAAACAGAACTGCAGAACAGTGCTGCCGGGGCTCCAGGGTAGCAGGTACTTTGGTACATCTCTTACGGCACTGACCCTAAATTGGTAAAAACCCAAGTCAATTACTGGATGACATTGATGGGATTTTTGGTTGCTCTCTTAGTCTTCTGAAATATGTAATACTGAGTGTAGTCGACAGTAGTAGTTTTCACTTGAGGGCACCTAGGGGTCAGTTGATTGCTATACTGAGTGAAAACAAAACAGAACCAGGGCACTCCGAGTAATAAGTCCACGATGAAGAAAGATGCAGATTTCTTTATTTCCTTATGTTAAGAAATATCAAATCAATGTTCAGAGAGAGCCATTTCCTCATGTTGAGAAAAATCACATCAATGTTCAGAGACAGCCAACACGTGTTTTGTCCACACGGGCTTTTTCAAGGCATAAGGATGGTTGAAAACAAATGTATCCAATGTTGTCCCTTATTGAGCAGGAAAGCGAAGGTCCTTTATGGTGCAAGGACTGCATACATCAAAGACATTCAGAATTTGAGGGATGGTATGTTTTAGGGCCCTGATAAGCCCACACCTGACCTCTCTCAGTCCCGAGAGGCAGGGACGAATGAATAAAACGGCGTGCGCGTAGTCCCGCAGTCAAAGTAAGCAATGCAGACTGCGGGACTACGCGCACGGCGCACGCCATTTTATCCACAAGTGTGTCTCCCACATGCTCCTCACACTTGTGGCCCCTACAAAGTGGAACTAACCTTAGGGGGCATGGTTTTTGAGAAACGTTTGTGCTTTTTGGGGCACCTAATCAGTGTTAGCATTACGGGGAGAAACCTTGATAGAGTTCCCCAAGGTGTTGCAGGGTATCACAGCTAGGAACTTTTCTTTCTTCAGACGACAGTAAATCCAAATTACTTTATCATGTCGAGTAGACAAGTAAGAACTCCTGCACCCTATGCTTTGCTTGAAAATGCATTTTTTTCAGTGAGGCCCATAGAGATTACTGTAACCCTGCTAGTATGCATGCTGGTGTTCCTGTGCCTATGTTTACCTACTGTGATTGATGTGCTTTTCTGTTGTATTACATGCCCTAAGTTTTTACTGATATTTGTTGTTTTCTCCTTGCATTGTCCGGTATAACGAGTACTGTCTGAGTAATGGCATAATATGCACAGTATTTATGATTCATGTTGTTTTGGTCTGGTTTTATGTACAATATACTATCTATATATTTTATATAATCCTGTGTGGAGACTCTTTTGTGGTGTATTCAATGTGTTGCTGTGTGAGTGTGTTGCAAAACACTTTATGTGTGAGTGTGTTGCACAAACGCTTCAGACATTGCCTTGGATGAAAAGCCTGCTCGCTCTGCGCCAAGCTACCAGAGGGTGAGCACAGGTTATCTAAGGGGTGTAACTGACTTGCCCTGACTAGAGTGGTGGGTTTTGCCTGGCTTCGGTGCATACACAAACCAATCAATAAGCCCATTTCTAACAGTGCATGTTTTTAGGATTACAAGCCCTAGCTCTTGTATTCATCTTGAGGAGGCTTTAATAGGTTATTGGTTGAATTGTGTCACCTATTTGTTGGGGGAGTCAAACAATGCTTGATGAGATCTAAGTACTCTTTTGAGTTGTTAAAGTACAAAGACTTGCCGGAACAAAATAGAGCTTCCACATGACCTGCCTCAGGTTGCTACGTTGGACACTATAATCATGTGTAACATGCTTGAATTATGGACATAAGGAGTGAAAGATAAAGATTTGAAAATCAAGCTTATCTGCCCAAAATTTGTATACAAACAAGGTTGAGAGAGCATGATCACTCCCATTGTTTGTAGACTGATGCTTCTGTTTTTTTGACTTTTGACTCTGCTAACCAGGCTCCAGTGCATGTCATTTGAACCCTAAAACTTGTTGAAATTGGCTATTGTTCTAATTGGAATATTTCACAGTATATGGTATAAAATGTTCCCAGGAACTGTAAGATAAATGTCACTAGTGGTCTGCAGCACCTAATGTGCCACCAGAGAAACAATGTGAAGCATGGCTTCAGGCCTACCACTGTAGCCTGGCAGTTTTAAAACTGCAACATGACCTGTCAAAATAAACCCTTTTGACGGGTCAAAACCTTCCCTACAAATGTTATTAAGCCACCGCTTCTAAGGCCTTATAAGCCCTAAGACAGGGTGCATGGTAAATGAAAGGAGAGCATGTATAAATGCAATGTTACAGTCCTTACATTGAAAACGTCTCAAAAGCTATTTTCACAGTAACAAGGCTGGCTCTTCTAAAGGAAAGCATTGCGTTACCTTATTACATTTAATAATGTTAACTTTGGTGAGGAAACAGCTAGAAGCTAGAAGTATCATTCAATTACTCTTTGAAAAGGTATTTCAAATCCAATTTAATGGTAAAATTAAATTTGTAACTACTATTGAAGAAAAGGTACTTTAAGAAAGATGTTTTGTCCCTGCTTAAAGCCACGGGAGGCCCATTTGCATGAGCTACATCTGTCATCAGGAGCTGAATAGCCCCCTGATAGGTTCTGAACATGCTCCCAGACTTGAGAGAAAAACTGTTGCTTTGGGAAGGTGTTTTTAATTCCTTGATATGATGGCCTGTGGGCTGGGCCCAGGAACTTGATTAATTTCAAAGAGGCCTCCACTGTTACTGGCAGATTAGTTAAAACCTGATCCAGACCCCTAGCTTTCCACCCAGTCAGACAGGCAACAATCTCAGTGGGAGGAGATCAACCCCCAGAACTGGTTCATAGTGACCAAGAAGGAAGGAACTGTGCATAATCATGACCACACCTCTGGGCAGGTACACAGGCTCAGCACAGAGGGAGAAGGGTTCTGCCATGTTGGGTTTATTTAGAGAAATACAGTGTGGGATTGTTTATTGAAAGGCAAACAGGAACTGCTTTGTAAGTGGGTAGGTTTACCTCTGGGAATGATTTGCTTTTTAGGCAGTAAGGGATTAGGAGTCTCTCCCACCTACTAGCTAGTACCAGGCATAAATGTGGCTCCCTTGGGTGTACCTTCCTTAGATCACTAATGGACCTGTGGGAGACAGAAAAACACCAAACTTGCTGTTGGACCTGGCCCTGTTTGCAGTATCATTCCCAAACTTTTTGCCTCCTTCCTCCTGTTTTTGTTGGCTTTAGGGCTCTGGCCACTTTACCACTGCTGAGCAGTGCTTACGTGCAAGTGCTCTCAGTCTAAATGATATTGGTGATTGGTTTATTCATGGTTGGCTTATTTGATTTACTAGTAAGTCCCTACTAAAGTGCATGGGGCCTGTAAATTAAATGCTTCTAGTGGGCATGCAGCACTGATTGTGCCACCCATATGAGTAGCCCTGTAAAAATGTCTCAGACCTACCCTTGCTGTGTCTCTGTGGGCAGTGTGGAATAATCATGTCGACCTGTCAAAGGGAACCCACTTGCCAGGCCCAAACCTTCTCTTTTACTACATGTAAGTCACCCCTAAGGTAGGCCCATGGTAGCCACAGAAAAGGTAGGACAGGTACTGGTGGGTTTTACATGTCCTGGTAGTGAAATACTGCCAAAATTGTTTTTCACTACCGCAAGGCCTATCTCTCCAATAGGTTAACATGGGGATTGCCTTGAAATATATTTTAAGATTCATTTCCAATTGGGGGCAGATAGAGGTATGGAGTTTGGGGTGTCTGAACTCACAATTTAAAAATACATCTTTTGGTGAAGTTGTTTTTTAAATTGTAATTTTGAAAATGCCACTTTTAGAAAGTGTGCATTCATTTGCTTAATCATTCTGTGCATATGCCTGGCTTTTGAAAACACATCAGGGTCAGACTGACAGTTGAGTTGTTTGTGAATTCACTCTAGACAGTCACACAAAGGGAGATGAGGTGTGTCCTGCATAAACAGATGGGTCTTCCTGGGCTAGAGTGGTGGGAGGAGCTGACACTTGCATCTGAATAAGGCTGTGTCTCTCCTTACAGAAAACAATCTCCAACCCTGGGGTTTATCTGGGGCCATGGCAGGGAGAGGCAGGGTCTTGTGCACTACAATGACTTTCTTTTAAAGTTTTCCTACTTCAAAGGAAGAAATTAGTATAAGTATGGAACTGCTGACTCCACAGTTTTAGAACACGCCTGGGTACAGAGGAGACTCTACCAAGGAGAAGAGCTGAAGAGCTGTGAGGATGAGTACTGCCCCATTGCTGTGTGTGCTTTGCTGGGTTGGCCTGCAGTTGCTGCTTCTGCTTTGGAGAGCACAAAGACTGGACTTTGCTGTGTATCCTGCTTGTGAAGTTTCTCCAAGGGCTTGGACTGAGCTTGCTTCTTGCTGTGAAGTCTCAGGGATTTCAAAGACTTCATCTGCCAGTGCCTGGGCTCTTCTGTTGACAGTCCTAACTGCCAAGTGGTGCCAAATCTAGACCCCGGGCCCTTGGAAGTGAACGCTGATAGATTGAGTGAAAATCCATGCAGCAGACCGGTTGCAGAAAAAAAATTGATGCGTCACCTGCACAGCGGCTGAAAAATTGACCCAGCACCTGTTTTGCAACTGTGAAATCTATGCATCGCCTGCCTCAACCATCTTTGCAGTGCATCTGGATTTTCCACACATTGTCCCTGGGTGTCAAATCTTTGAAATAAGTGCAAGGACCCGAGGCTGTGTGCCCAGAAATCGATTCATCGTTCTCATGTGGGGGAATAAATCGACACATCGCCTACTCATAGGGGAAAGAATCAATGTACGGCCTCACTTGCAAGTAAGGAATTTACGCATTGCTTGCTTTTCTGATGCCTCATCTCTCCTGCGGCTTTAGTTTTAATGCATACCGGGTACTTTGTGCTAAAACAACGCACCCGTTGACTTTTATGGATTAAGACTCTTTTAACTTTAAAAAAGTGATACCCCTACTAGGGCATGTTCAATTTTTGTCATTTTGGTCTTGTTTTACTTAGATAAATATTGGCTATTTTTCTAAACTGGTGTGGTGTCCATTTATATTATTTCCACTGTGTTACTGTGTGTATCGGTACAAGCACTTTACACATTGCCTCTGGGATATGCCTGACTGCTCGTGCCAAGCTACCGAGGGGGTGAGCAGTGGTTTTCTTATGAGTATGACTAACTTACCCTGACTAGAGTGAGGGTTCCTACTAGGACAGGGTGTAAGCTGACTGCCAACTAGAGACCCCATTCTAACACTTGCTGAAACACCTCTGAGGAGACTTGAAGGGATAGACATGCTCCCATCTGTACCCAGGACTAAGAGGTAAATTCCAAGGGTAAGTTGGCTGACCTCCCTTACTCCTAAGCTTTCCATGGAAACAAATCCATTTCAGTGCCATTGGGGAGAGGGTATCCAGCATCGTGGAACCCTGTTCAGCTACTTTGCTGCCTTGCCCCACAGGAGGAATCTAAGTTCTAAAAAAGTGACTATGTTTAAATGCAGAAATCTTGACCTGTTAAAGGCACCAAAAGGATCCAGCTAGCAAAGGACCTCCTTTGGGCACAAATTTCTCCCACTCTGAGCTTTCCCATCAAAACTCAATGGCTTCACCGGACCTTGTCTGGTGGCTATCTGGCCTCATTGAGCTCTTCCAGGTCACAAACTGCTGCTTTGCCCTGGTGAGGATTTTGGACTTCTGTTTCAGAGACTACTGGTTGAACTTGGCTTCTGTACCCGACACACGCTCTAGCGCACTAGAGCGTGGGCCTTAAATAGAACCTAGGACTGGACAAGCACAACTAGATGACCGTGATTTGTGCTTCATAGTTTTTAGTGCTATTTTTCTTTAAAACTTAAAAAATTCAAATCTCTGGATCTACTTATTGGATTTTTGTCAATTTGGTGCCATTTTGTTAATTAGATTTCTCTCTATTTTTATAAATTGAAGTCAGACTTTGATTTTATTGTAATTCTGAGTTATTAGCTATTTTGGTACTTCTAAATGCTTTAGACATTTTCATAAGCGAAGCCAGTCTGGTCTTTGCCATTACTACCAGAAGTTGAGCTCAGGTTTAAATAACTGAAACATTGCTGGACTAAACAAGAACAGTGACATTATTAATTATGGCGAACTACCATCCACCCCAGGTAATTAATCCACTTTCTTGCAATATGGCTGAATTTTACCTCACCGGGATCATGTAAATGTTGTGAGAATTATATATTGTGAAGGAAACATTTGTGTTGCTGGAAGAAATTGGATTATTAATTGGGGTATGTGACTACCCACCTCTAGGAATAATCACAACCTTTGCCATGGTGAGCCCTCGAAGTTAACAAATTAGCCTGAGCTCAACCCCAAGGAAGCTGTGGCACTGAGCAGATAGCCTTAATTTTGGGCAATGTTTAAAGTATTTATACAGTACTGTTAGAGCAGATATGCTAATATGAGAAATGTCTAATGATCTGCGTGTGAATACTAATGTGAAAATTCGATAAAGAAACTAATATTTGAAAATAACATGTGTAAAGCAAAATGTGCCCACAGGGAATGGTCACCATGTGTATTAACAAGATGCTGAATAATGAAAAATATTAATTAAAACCGTATTAGTATGTCATATTTGGATGTGTAACCTATGTTTTGTGTTAATTCGTATTCTTAACTCAGCCATACTGGAGGCCTGGTTTTCGCTGGGCCTTTGCCTGCTTTAACGTGGAGACGCAACAAGGCTTCCGAGGACTGGAACTGGAGAGAAGGACCTTGAACTGTACAGAGTTCAGAAGGCTCTGCTAGAATATTCTGCAAATGTACCAACAGACAGGAGATGATGAAGACAATTTGATACAATTATGTGTAGTATAGGCTAAACACACTTTCCCAGGACTTGAACAATGGAAGCACTGACTTAAAGACTGTGTGCAACAATTTCATTACCTGAAGAGCCGGATGATGTTCTCATCGACAGAAGGACCAATCAAACTAATGGAACTTGAATCCTGAATAGACGTGTACATGCAGTAAACAAAAACTATAGTTTAGAGTCATAACTTCTGAGAAGGTTGACCAATTAGCAATTAGTGGGACGGACTGAGAGACCCTAATAAAAAGTCATGACAAGGGGAGGAAATTCATAGCGGAGAGGTGAAAGTTGATGACGTCAGGAGACGCTGTCCAAAGTGCTGATAACTGGGCATACTTTTCTGTGAGCCTGATACTTTGCTGATGACTGGTGACCTGGAAACGAAGACTGACTCGTGGCTGATCCATCCTGGATAGGTAGCTATAACAATGTGACTGACTAATGCGTGCTTTTTCTTCTAGGTACAAACTGTGCTGTTTTTAAAAAAATTCTCTTAGATAGATTTTTCCAAACTAATGTTTTGTCTAAATTGTTTTCGCATGAAGACCCACATGCTGATGCTAATCTGGGTTAGGTAGGCTGACAAGGGTGACTTTGACGGTAACAATTGACAGACTAAATTACATTGCTGAATTAGTCCATTAATGTTGAAAATTGCTGGCTTATGATGTACTTTGATTGCCGAGATTCTTTTGGTGAACATTGTCTTGTGATGATTAATGAAGTTTGATTAACAATAAAGTCGAATAAAGTTTTGATTAGAATTGTAACTAATAGGGAATAAAAACGATTGACCTTTTTGAGAGTGATGGTATTTCTCATTAGACAGGGTTTTAAATTAATGTTTGTTATTGATTATAGTGATGTTAATGGTTCAATAGTCTACCGCTTAACTAGGATACGCCATGTGATCCAAAAGTTTAATCGACCCATACGCGTCCCCTTGTAAGTTTACTTACTAAGGACCAGACGCGCTAACAGTACCAAAACAGTAATAAAGTTGAAATGCAAAAACAATAAAAACCCCAACCCGAATTAAAAAGAATAGAGTAAAATTTAATAAACAAACTTTGCCCAAAAAAAAAAAAAAAAACTCATGGGAACCAGTTTGAAGTTGTAGTAGTGCAAAGAATCATAAAGTGGCAATGATATTCATGGGCGCAGTAAACCAGATCCCTGGGCAAAATTTGCGGCTGGCTATGATAGAAGATTTTAGTAATTTAAGCCCCAATCTACCATAGGAGTAGACTTCTCTGAGTAAACACATTTGAGTCTAGTTAACATTGTGATTCAAGATTCTCTTTCTTGAAAATCATGGGGCATATTTACAAGAAAATGGTGCATCAGTGATGATGCACTAGTTTTCTTGCATCACCCCTACCCCACCTAATGGCACCATGGGTGTGCCATATTTACAATATCGCACAAGTTAGGCCAATAGCGTCAACATTTGTGACGCTATTATAGCGCTTTGCTGCACTAGTTTAAAAAATGTTGACACTAGTGCAGCAAAGTACAAGGAGGCCCATTGATTTAAATGGGTGTGTCATTTTAACGCCTGGTTTGAGCAGGCTTTAAAAATTACACCAGAAATGGCGTAGTGAAATCTACAAGATTTCACTGCGTCATTTTTGCGGGCCTCCTAACGGCGGAATGCACCCTTTGTATACATTATGCCTGGAGCAGGCATAATGTGGTGCAAGGGGTTGGAAAGTGGAGCAATGCATGCATTTGGACATTTTGTAAATATGGTGTGGCGAAAATTGCCTTTTTGAGCCACATTAGTGTAAAAAAAATTACACTAGTGTGGCGCAGGAAGGCACTAGGGCCTTGTAAATCTGGCCCCATGAAAGGCACATCATTTCTTCTTCTTGAGCTAAAATGAATTGCTATTATTATCATATATCACAGCTCCTACTAGCAGTGTGGTAAGATGGTTAAATGGGAAAGAAGAAAGGTACATATGCTGATTATGAGGCATCGTTGAAAGTTGGTGGGAAAGTGAGCAATTTCTCATTCAATATGAACAACGACACAGTGGCTCTCTTGTACACTAGGGCCAAAAGGTCAAAACAGTTTTAGTTGCTAGGAGGTGTAATCACAGTTTCACTCATTTCGGTTTATGTAAATTCAGTTTATTAAGTTCCCACAAAAGAAACCTAACGTGGTGGGTGGTAAGACACTACCATTGACTGTTCTTTTCATAAGAAGACCAAATATTAAGAACTAGGTGTTCAAACACGGCTCTGATCACATAAATTCATTTCCATTTTGCTTCAGTGCATAACCTCACTATTAACTCATTTATTTAAATTCTCCTTCAAATATAGTTGAGTATTTCAAATTGTATTAATACCATTATTGTCAACTTCAGCAGTGCACTGTTGTGCCTCTACCAAAGAAGTTCATAATCTCTGAAAACAAAAAACGTAAAATTAAATTAGCTATCATATTGTCTGTACAAATGAATGCCATCAGTGATTAATACTGAGTTTAAGGTAGGTGCACATATTGCACACCAATGTCTAATATGAGTTACTTTTGCAAAGATGTCAAAGGTCTAGGCCTCTGTCAAATTTAAGAACATAGAGTTTTGTGTGGATTTGCCAAAAGACCTCTCCATGACTGCTCTGTGTTCACATAGTAACCTTCACTGCGTAGGCTGTGGGCGCTACGGGCCTGGGTTGAAAAACACAAACTGCTTCAGCATAAAAATCATGTCTGCAGTATAAACAGCACTGCGGACAGATGTTTTCGGGCAGAGCGAGCTCATGAAAGTTCGATGTGCACTGCAAGGCAAAATGGCCCCGTAGTTCACAGCTGAGAATGATGACCTGCTCTGAATGTAATCATAAGTCACTATTATCCACAGGAATGACCATGTAACAAAAGATTTACTGATGTATTTTGACTATACAATTGAAAAGAAAAGAGTAAGAATGCCTCCTATCAGCTTATCAAGGAATACCATAGTGAAATTATGGAACTGTGAACTTCAACAGTTTTTGAAAGGATACATAACCGTTACCACGGTAATGAGGTTATGAGGTGCCAGAAAACTGCATAGGGAAATACTGGTGCAAGAAATAACGATTTTGGTTGGTATCCCGACAGCCTTGTCCAGCAATTACAAGGTCTAGTCCTGTGAACAGGAATAACATTCATATAGGTTGTTAAAAAATTACCGATTTCTCTGATTCTGGGGATGTTTCTGCTGATATTTAAATGTGAGAGGGTGCAACGCAGGGGCCAAGGGGTCAGGTAAATATGGGCAAACAGGGAAAATCCAAGGACTACTATTGAGTGTGTTCAGTGTCCCCTTTGCTCTGGGTGCACGGTTGGTGGAGGCCTCTACTCTTTCCCTCCACCCTCAGCAGCCGGTGTATTAAACGCGTCCATTTCCACACCCAATAACTCCAGGCGTAGTGTTCCAACACCTGATAATTTTAGGTGCATCATGTGGAATTTGTCACATACTACGTTGATCAAGACATATGTAATATACATTTGATACATCTATAAATTGAGTGAAACAAATGTTGGCTGCTCACACCAAGTCACACTTTGAGTTTTTGAATACGAGACAGATTTGTAGAATACTTAACAAAATTGTATTTGTTTTTCATGTGTGGAAACCAACATGCATTTTATTGAGAGCAATATATTCAACGTCAATAGCACCCATCAAGAGTGCTCTGGTATATAATTATTATTGTGCTATTATAATTCTGGGACAGGAAAATAAGGGGGAGTATGATTTTATGGGGAGTAACGTGGGACTCTGTGTTCATGTTTTCTCCTAGTGTTTCATACAACCAGTTCAGCTGCTTTCACCACCCTAAGTTTATGCTTGAAAACAAAACCCTATAATTCTGATGGGCCTGGTAAGCCCTGTTGGTGGGTATACTAGAATTTACTGGCCACTTGTAATGACAGGCTTCATGCACATTAATTTGGCCTGGCAATCAATGATTAAGTGAAATGGATATCACTAAGAACTCTAGTGCCTCAAGGCAACCTGCAAATGACTCAAGTAACACTCATCTAAGTAAAAAGGACACTGCAACAATACGGTATGAAACAGGGAAAAAATAACATCCTACGGAGGACGCTTTTCAAAATGCCAAGAAATAATGCTAAAATAACATGCAGAGCTAATATTGCTTGAAACTCCTGTTAAATACAAAATTGTAGTTGGCAACCATACTTAAATGTACTAGGCCTGAAACATTAAGACACTGCTATTTTATAGTTAATTAAACTAAACGGATTGTAGAAACAGCACAAAGCTCGATCTTGACCTAATTGAAAGACTTGTTTTTCACAATGAATAGTTGTTGTGCAAAAAGCTTTTCTTCTTGTTTGTGCAGATGTTTCTACTTCAAAAAAGACTGCTGTTAGCTAATGAATAGGCTTGTTATTTAGAAAGATACATAGGACTGTTTTCACACTGGGAGGCAGTCTTGAATGGTAGGCTGAATCATGAGAAAGCAGATTAAATAATTACATGAGAAGACATAGTTGCGGCCTTAGAACTTACTATCTGAAGATTATTGAGTTCCTGCAAGAAGACGGGGAGTGAACATGTTTTCTTTGGCGTATCCAGAGCTGATTAGTCAACTGTAGAAAGAAGAGCAACAAGTTTCGTAAAATTGATTTTGTGCGTATATCAAAGTGTGTGTTCCTAGAGTAGGTCATGTCAATTTCTTTCCTTTGCCTTTTGCATGCCCATGCCATTTGAAACATGCTGGAGACTCTACTGATTTTTTTTTAACCTCTCTGTCTTTGAAGATTAGAATGATTTTGAACTATTTAGCTGACTTTTGATACTGACTCTTTATGCCTTTTGCCTGATTTTGCTTGATAACCAACTCTATTGATTTCTGAAACTGACAGCTTTTCCTTCTCATTCTTAGAACAGGTACTATTTCCTTTATGGCACATGCTCAATAAATGTATCATGATTTTTTGATTACTTATTGATTATTGATTTCTAAAACATTATAATTACTGATATTAATGAATTTATCTTGTGACGTTAATAAAGATGAACTGCCAAAAGATTTGAAGAATAAAATCCATTAACTCATACTAAACTCTCTTGATTGACTGAAATAGAATTAGGAAAATGTTATGATTAAACTAATGTGATGTACTGCTCCTGGTTAATCTCCATCAATGTCAAAGATCAATCCAACTGAGTTGAAGGTGGCAAAGGTTTTCCTGATGAGTTGTCTGATCTGTCAGTAAACTGGGTTTTAACTGACAAATCCCCACACCAGCAGAAAAGTTGGTAGCAGAGGGAGAGTTTACTTTCTGAGACAGAGGAGCTGTAATTAATTATCCCAACATAAAGAAATGCACATAACCCATTGTTCAAAGCCCAAATTTTGAAGACTACGGAGTGCAATTTCGTGGGCAGTTGTAGTATTGGAGGTGTATCAATAGGGTTATGTATCAGAATTGTTTTTCAATTAATTAATGATGCTTAAGTGTTTAATGTAAAGAAATTGAAGTGGTTATCAGACTCAGAAGTAGTCTAAGATCCCGGGATATATGAAAGAGTTGGTTTTATGGTTTTTTGTCTGGTAAAGCTTTGTGGGGCAGATTGTGCGGTACAGTCGACTGCACATTTGAGATAGGGACTCTAGTAAGTTGTTATGAAGGCACTAATGTTGATTTTAGTTAGTTGCACATATTGTGCAAAGGGGAAGCTACATCAATTAGGGTGATTTCCCACTGGTTGAGATTTCATTCGCTTCATCAGGGGATGACATCCTGGATGCATTATTGGCTGCTCGCCGATCACCATATGTGGCACCTGTAAAAGAAATAATGAGGGAACTTCAATAACCGGTGCTACAGCGGCTACAGTCCCTTTTGATCCAAATGTGATTCATATTGAGAGACCTTTGCAGGTAACACAGCCTGTTATATGACCTGTTGTTCTAATGTTGTGCCTGCACGAGTTGCGACTATTCCTACAAATATACCTCCGGATGCACTGCTTCCTTTGTGACTGGACCAGCACCAGTTACTAGAGTCATAACTACTCAGCCTTTAGAGATTTAATCAGCAACTGCACCTGTAAACATTGTTCTGAATAACATTGTTCAAGGCGCTGTTGGAGGAGTACTGCAAAAGGGTACATCCCTACATCACAAAATTCACAGATTGTTGCCTGGACACCACCGCAAACTGTTAAATAATTAAGAGAAGGGAGATTGATTGTTTTTATGACACAAATAGGACAGGGAGAGACAAATTTATGCGAAGATGGAATTTTTCCACCATCACGTGAAGAAATTACAGAGAATAAAAAGACAGGAAATACAGAACATCAAACTATTAACTCAAAAATAAGAAAAGAGAGACCATTAAATGTCCCAAAGTCAAAGCTTGGGTTAGGATAATTAGGGGATTTTTAGTTCTTGAGCACATAAACAAACTAGGTTATGTGAGTAAAGAGATTATAAAGCATGCAGCTGCCAGACACAACAGATTAACTGAATTGGCAAGAAAGTATGAGGTCATCTTTCAAGGAGTGTCCCATTGCAAAGAAGTCTGATTGCACAGTTAGATGATGATTCTAGTGAGACAATGCGTTCATCCCTAATGTGATTACAAATTACTGAATTGGGTAAAATGCATCTGCAAATGGAGTGATTTTGAGAAATTACAGAATAAATGGCAAGGAAATATGAAAAGAAAAAGAGAGAATCAGATGCTACTGAGGCAAACAGTAAGCCACTGCCAGGTCCCCTTGTTGAATGAGAAGCTTTGACATTCCGGATGAGGGAGATATCAGGTGGAGGGTCTGTTCACGTACCATGGAGTAGAGACAAACATGCAACATTTACAAACAATTTTCCAAAGTTGAGGAAGAATCCTACTTAGGTGGTATACACAAGTTGACAGAATTGTGAAAATGTCAAAAGTGCTGCGGACTGATTTAAATACATTCTTTGATATTGTGATACAGAGTGATTTGTGGGCTGAGTGTAAAAAGCTTTACAATGGGCAAGTTATGAACCTTAGAGGGAAGAGCGTACTTGTGCACCGTCTCCTTTAGTAACAATCATGTATGATGAGGTGATTGCCTTCCTAAAGGGCAAAGCCCCAGCCAAAGATATTGATTGGTTGAATATTAATTGAACTACACAAGAGGCAAAAGAGTCAGTGCATACCTATTACAAGTGATTGCTTTGAGTGTTTAAACAACACAGTGGACAAGAAAATCGAGAAAAGAGTGATATGGATTTTTTTGTGTTGCAGATTGTTTTGGGTTGAGACCCAAGATTAGTATGTGATTTTGCTGGCAGATGAAACCTTTAGATGAGATACTGAGATATGCAAAATATTATAGTGACAAACAAGAGATGAAGCAGAAAAGTCTTAAGGAGAACTGTGTGTTTGCGCAAGCAAAGTTGACTCAAAAATGGTTTCAGAATTAGTTATTTGCAGGAAACCCCTATGGAATGAAAGGTGACGATTTACAGGCTGCAGTTCAAGGTGCTCCAGGAAGAGTGGTTGTTTCACAGGGCAGAGGTCGAGGAGTTTCAGTTGATCCTTATTGTGGTATAGAAGTTCGAAAGTTGAAAATATTTACTTCATTTTGGAATCAGAATCCATTTAATCAGTTCCCTATGTTGGACAGGGAAAGTTTTGGTTCAGAACATTCCCAATAACGGTGCCTGAGGGAGCAGGAAGATTGCATATTTGGCACAGTCTTAGTGGTAGAACAGAAAGCACCATTTGTAGAGGGAGAAATAAAATGCCACCAAGTGTCATTGCTGTAATTCCTGTTAGAACAGAGGACGTCCCAGACGTTCCCCTTTCATGGAAGAAGAGCCTAGTTGTAGGAATTACAAATAAACAGATAACGAACCCAGTTTTCAGAGAAAGATCCAGTAAAATAAGTTCATTTGAAGAAAACCATCAATTTGATGGTTGTGATTCCAGTCCCATGAATCTGTTAGGGAGAGATCTATTGTGTAAGTTGAATTGCACAATATACTGTATGCCGGATGGTGTTGAGTTTCAAATACATGATGAAAATGTTAAAATAAAAATGTCCTGACAAGTAACAGCTGTAGGATTATAAATAATGAAAACAGTAGAAGATTCACCTCTGGATTTAAAAGAGGCTGGGAACCTCAGAAATGTGGGGTTTTACAGGAAAATATATCAGACTAATTAAAAGTATAGACCCAGTCTGAATTACAGTGAAACCAAATGTTCTATATAGGAGGACACCACCATATAATTTGACCCCAAGGACAGGGGCATAAATGACACCAGTGTTTGAGGACATGTTGAGGAAAGGGATTTTAAAAGAGATTTTTGGAAGCCCTTGTAACTCTCCAATCATGGGCTTACAGAAGCCAACTGGGTAATATAGAATTGTGAAGGATCTCTGAAAGATTAACATCATTGCTGTTCCATGTTGTCCCGTGGTACCAAATCCACCAACAACAGTTTTTCTAATCCTGTGCACTGCAGAGTTGTTTCCTGTTGCGGATTTGTGCCAGGCCTTCTTTTCTATTTTATTGCTTGAGGACAGCCAGTTCTCATTTCCATCCATGTTCAGAGATAGAGTTTTGGTGTGGTGCCTAGTTTCACAGGACTATACAGAGAGTCCATAGATCTTCTAACAGATCTTGAAAAAGAATCTTGATTCTTTGCAGATGCCTTGCAGATCAGTTCTCATGCAATATATTGATGACCTACTTGTGACATCAAAAACACGAGAAGCCTGCAGACAGGATACAATTGCCATGCCAAATCATTTAGCTAAGAATGTGCAGAAAGTGTCTCTGAGCAAACTACAATATTGTCAAGAAGAATTCCAATACCTGGGACATATTATTGAAAAGGGAACAAGAAAGGTGTCACGAAAAAAGGTGGAGACTATCCTTAAGATGAATCCACCAAGAACACAGGGAAAAGTTGGAATGTTTCTGGGAACATTTGGCTACTGTAGATAGTGGATGCCAAACTTTTCCTAAGTAGCCAAGACTTTACTGAGGCTGTCATACGAAAATGTGACTGATGTGTTTCCATGGGACAATGATTGTTTGAATGTTTTCTTAGAGGTGAGAGAAATTTTCTGTTTTGCCTTCACAGTAGGAATGCCTAATTACCGTAAAATGTTCACATTGTTTTGCAGTGAGAGGGAGGGCTGTGCTCTCTCAGTACTTACTCAGATGCATGAAGGTTCATGGAGACTTGTGACGTATTTCAAATACCCTTGACCCTGTTGCCACAGGACTGCCCAGCTGCCTCAAAGCAGTTGTGGCAGTTGGTGTCGGTATCGAGAGATGTAAGAGCATAGTGATTAGACATCCTTTAACTGTTATGGTCCCTCACTCCATTGAGATATTGCTCACCTAAACGATACACAGTACATGACAAACAGTAGACTTACAAAGTATAAACAAATGATTCTTGCAGTTGAGAATGTTGAGTTAAGGCGTTGTTTCATGCTAAGTCCGGAAAAACATTTGCCATTACTTCAACCTTCAATTGATGATGAAATTGCACATGAGTGTCTAGATGTCACTGATTTATACAACAAGCCAAGGCCCGACATAAAAGATTAACCTTTGGAAGAGCCTTGTAATGTAATTTTTGTGGACAGCTCATGTCTGATAAACAATGAAGTTGCCTTTACAGTATCCTACGCTGTCTGTATGAATCAAGAAGTTGCGGAAGCTTTATGACTTCAAAGTGTCAACTCAGAACAAGAAGCAAAATTGATTGCCCTTATAATAGCTAGCAACCTATCAAAACAATTGAGAGTGACAATATTTACAAATAGTCAGTAGGACTTTGGTGTGGTCCATGACTTTGGACGATTATAGTCACGGAGAGGGTTTATGGCCTAATCCTGCTTGCCAATCAGAAATGGCAAACATGAAAAAAGACTGTTGGATGCCTCACAATTGCCTACAAAAATTGCAGTTGTTAAATGCGGAGCTCACCAAAGTTGGAATGAACATTTCACAGTCAGAAATCAATGTGCTTATGAAGTTGCACATTATTGTGCACTCGTGGCCTGCACACTGAGGGGCATATTTAGAAGAAAGTGATGCATCGGTCCCGATGCGCCACTTTTCTTGTGTCACCGCTGCCTCACCTAACAACAAAATGGCTGCACCATATACACAATACAGTCCACCATGGTGGAAGTTAGGACAATATCAGCAACATTTTAGACAATATTGTGGCGCTTTGCTGGACTATCATCAAAAATGTTGACGCTAGTACAGCAAATTACAGAGAGGCCCAATGATTAGAATCAGTGCGTCATTTTAGCACCTGCACTGAGCATGCATTAAAAATGAGGTGAAAAAAGGCTCAGTGAAATGTTGTAAATTTCACTGCGCCATTTTTTTAGCCCTCTCGGCATCGGAACATCTTCTTGCATACATTATGCCTGGTGCAGGTATAATGTACTACAAGGTTTTACAAAGTGCCGCAATGCAAGCATTGCACCACTTTGAAAGTACAGCACAGGATAAATGCCTCCTTAACACAACCTTAGTGCAAACAAATTACACTAGGTAGGTGCAAGGTGGCGCTAAGGGCTTGTTAATATGCCCCTGAATCTGAAGAGAACATTGCTTTTTCAATATTATTGTCAATGACTGATACTTGGGAAGAACTAAAGAGATTGCAGGAATAGGTTTCAGAATCAGAACAGCAAGGTTAGATTAGGGCAGGATGTGCTAAAATTGCAGATTACATTTGGATTTCAGCAGATGGAAGACCAGTATTGCCAGAGAGTTTACTATTTCCTATGACACAACACTTTCAGGGTCCTACACACCCTGGGAGAGTTGCAATGGTGAGATTATTCAGACTAAATTAGTGCAAACCCCAGATTTAGGATGCTTGCAGAAGAATGTAAGGAAAACAACATCAATAACATTGAGCCACGTAGAACGATCAGCCGGTCCTTTCAATAGGATGCAAATGGATTTCACTGAGATGCCTGTTTTTTAATGGGTTGAGATATATCCTTGCTATAGTTTGAAATTCCTCTCGATGGGTGGAAGCCTACTAGGCATGAAGTAATGACAGTGTCACCCTAGCAAAGATACCGTTGCGAGAATTGATGCCCAGGTTTGGGTTACCGTTTTCTCTGGAGTGAGATAAAGGGACTAATTTCAACAATAAGGTCCTTATAATTCTGTGTGCAGCTCTACAAGTAGAACAGAGGTTACATTGAAGTTACCGACCAGAAGCATCAATAATTGGAAGAACTGCAAAAGGGAACCATAAAATCCCAGTTGGCAAAAGTCTGTGACTTCACATCACGGAAATGGCAAGATGATGTGCCTTTGGTATTGATGAGCTTCCAAAGTACCCCTGACAGCAGAACAAGATTATCAACACATGAAATCTTAATGGGGCATGCAATGAGGCTCCATGATGTTCCTGCAAATACACTTGTGAACATCACAGAGGACATGATATTCAAATACTGCAAAGGATTGGCTGTGTATTCTGTCTTTCACTTGGTTGAAGCTGCTACCTTGATTTTACACCAGGCACAGTGCCAAAACCTTTATCTCAGTGACTGGGTTTTGGTGAAAACCCATGCTCAAATCTTGTTGGAAATCGAGATGGAAAGGCCTCTTCCAAGTTATCCTAATAATGAACAAAGCTGTTAAGTACGCTAGGATACCAAATTGGGTACACAAATCACATACTCAGAGAGTAAGGTGTCCATATGAAGTAATAGTGTTCTGTGAACTGGAACCAAGGGCACTTGTGACCGCACCATCGCAAAGAGCACCACTTCAAGGAACAGAGTGGGATGAAGAATCATAGACTGTTGGACTAGTCCAAGGTCCTGTAATATCACAAAGTGGAGTGAAAGTTCCTGAGATAGAAGATATGAGACCTCAATGTGAGTGTAACTGGGTCGCGGGGACCTTGTTCTGTGACGGTGCCCCAAGACCTACAGTCCAATACCCCAGGGACACCGCTCAAGGCCTAAGCCCAGGAACACCCACTTTTAACCCGGATGTCCGGGTTCCATAAAAAAGAAAAGACAGACAGAAGAGAACACCATTGTTTGCAGAGGAGGAAGACTGGCGACTGGAAGACGAGGAGCAGACCACCGAAGGAGATCGGAAAGAAGAACCACAGAGCTGGCAGCCGACCAGGGAGACTGAAATGAACAGCGGAGAAGATGAGGAACTGGAGACGCCTCGACGGGAGGATGCTCTGTCGAGGGCGAGGACTTCCCGCTACAACTCCAGCCATGTCCACGGAGGGAGGTGTCTTTCGCAGGTACGGTCCTGCCTAACAAACCCCGGATATTGCTGGTTGGGAGAGGGGAACGCGGACGGTGCAGGGCAAATAATGGGAGACGGGACAGATAGACGGTCCGCATCGCCGTCTCCTTTATTGCCATTTTTTTCTCTTACTAAAATACACTACTTTTTCACTGGTTATGATGTGTCCTGTGAAGATAACAGGGTTCTAAAATATAGAAAGCCATTTCTTTTTGTTGAACAAAAGGCGAGCTGTATTTACTGATGTTAAATATCACAAAACTCCAATAGAAAATGCAAAAGACTGTTATGTTTTTGTACACTTACCTATGTCAGCTGCAGAGCAGGTGACATACCACCACATACCTTTGTCATAACCAATTACAATTATGATTTTACTCAGTTTAGTATGTAGACAAGAATGTTTTGAATATTATTATTCTAATTATGACTTGATTTTCTTTTACAGAGAAGCATACATCTTCATCCACAGGCAAAAGAAAGGAACACGCCTTGGTTTTATTTTTAGACCATCCACACCTATAGACATTGTTAGGACATATGAAAACATTTTACCTCTTTTAATGAGACCATTAGAGACAACATGTATCGTGGCATTAGGGGAAAATAGGGCACATATTTCCCATAGTAAAATCAAAGGGGAAGACGTTTGAAAAATGTTTGAAAGGGGAAAGGAAATGAATATAGGAAGAAAATGATCCAACATAAACTGAAATCAGATAGACAACAAAAGAGTAAACATGTGTTTACAAAAGAAGAAACCAATTTAGAAAAAGACCCGTAGGAAATATTAATTGTGAACACACATTTGAGATTTTCTGAGGATCATGGCAAATTCATGGCAAATTTTACAAGGAGAACAGACAGTCATTCCAGAAGTCTATTTAGTTTGTAGAGATGATTCTTATTGTCAATTACCAGCTGATTTGGAGGGTGTTTCCTATTTAGCTCTGGTGTTTCCTAAGATGTAGCAAATGAATAGCATAGATGCTTTGACAATGAGACCATCGCATAGACAAAAATGTAGCATAAATTAACACAATTAATAGAAGATATATTTGGAGCCATCATTCCACAAGTGGGAGTTGTTTTAAATGACCAGAAGATTAGAAAGCTTTCAACTTAAGTGGATACATTGGCAACATGTACTTCTGGAGCTTTATAAGTTGTTAACACAGAATTAGCTGCTATTGGATAAATGGTTTTCTAAGATCGATTCACTTTAGATATTTTGCTCACAGAGAAAGACAGAGCCTGCAAGATGTTAAAAGCTCATAATTGCTGTTCATACATACCTAATGAGAGTAAGACAATTTTAGAATTTACAAAGAACATTTCTGGCTTAAAACCTGAATTAGAATCATTAGAAACTACCAGTATTTTAAAGAATTTAGGTAAAGGAGTTTCTGCAATTGACAACGAAGGAGGAAGTCGTAGAGCTATATTTGTGCCAGTACTAATAGTTGGATTTTACTTATTAAATTTGTTTGCTATATATAAAAGCTGCATATGCTATTTCTCAAATAATTTATAAAAGAATTTATAGGGAGAAGGAAGGAAGAAGAGGGAAAAGTAAACAAAAATGCACAAAGTCACGAAAAAGCACAAAACAAAATTAAAAACATAAAAATACAGAGGCACAAAAAGAGGACACACAGATTATAAAAGAGTTAGAATTAGAAGAAGCTAAGAATAAGGAATACAAAAGATTGAATGGATTTGAGAATTGTATAGAAAGAGAAAAGACTGAACTGACGATGAGAGTGATCTCTAAAGATTCATTTGTGAAGATGTAATGTTTCAAATAACCATTAGTGGAGGAAAATTGAGGAAGCCTTTTAAAATCTAGAGAAATAATGCTAAAGTAATGGGCAAAGCTAATGTTGAAATGTGTTAAAATTTAAAATTTTAGTAGGCACTTAGATACTGCTATTTTATAGTTAACTAAAATAAAAGAATTTCAGAATCAGGCCAAGGCTTGAGCTTGACCATTTGAAAGAATTGCTTTTCACAATGAATAGTTGTGCAAAATGTTTTTCTTCTTGTTTATACAGATGTTTATACTTCTAAAATGACTTCTAGCTCATGAATAGGCTTGTTGTTTAGAAAGATAGATATGAAGGTTTACACATGGGTATATGATCTTGAATGGGAGGATGATTTATGAGAAACTAGACAAGATAGTTACAAGACAATGTATAGATGTGGCCGTAGAAGTTGCTGTCTGAAGCTTATTGTGTTCCTGTCAGAAGATGGTGAGTGCACATGTTTCCTTGGGTGCATCAACGCTGATTGGTCAACTGAAGAAAGAAGAGCAACAAGTTTTTAAGCATTGCTTTTGTGTGTCTATAATAGTGTGTGTTCCTACAGTAGGCCATGTACATTTCTTTCCTTTGTCTTTTCCCTGCGCATGCCATTTCATAATACTAGAGACTCTACTGAGTTTCTTGAAACAGGAAGGTCTTATTTGGTTGATTTTAAACTATTGAGCTGACTTTTGATGTTGACGCTTCATGCTTTTTGCTTGATTTCTCTCAAATCAGAACTCTTTATGGGTTTCTGAAACTGACACATTTTCCTTTTCCTTCTCATTCTTAGAATAGGGATTCTTTCATTTATGGAACACGCTTAGTGCATTTATTGTGATTTATTGATTACTTATTTATTTCTGACAAAATTGCAATGACTGATGCAATGTACAGCTCCTAATTAATCTCCATCAATGTCAAAAATCCATAGACCTGAGTTGAAGGTGGCAGGGCTTCTCTAATGAGTTGTCCTACATGCCTATAAACCAGGTTTTAATTGACAAAGCTCTGATCCAGCACTACCCAGCATCCATGACAGACAATTCAATTACATTTAATAGCTGAGTACCTTTCAATATACTTAGAGGAACAAAGTCTAAGAGAATACTGAAATATACTATAGTAAAGTGCCAAAATGTGCTTCTTTGTAGCCAGTATCTGGTTATAATACACCCAGGGCCAGATTTAGTGCTTGTGGCGTCCTGTGCTACAATGTTTGTTGGTACCCCCTCAATGGTGAGCTTCTCTGCGGATTCCCTCACCACCTCCCTTTAATAGTACCCCTCAAGTCTCCATAACCACTCTCTCTCACATGCATTTCTTTTGTTTTATAGCACTATTAATACCGGTGTAGGGTATTAGAGCCCTTAACATCACAAATACATTACACAGAGACAATGAATCACACATATGCAAATCAGTGTACAGGAAATGTTGCATAAGACAGAGGACCACAAGGTGTAGGAGTCACATGTCATCTATACTGGTAGACAGTATGGTTTAAGAGTGCAATGTCTGGAGAATTACAGGCTGAAAATTTAAAATGTATCACCATGGTTTGGGGCTGTCTTTACAAATAATTATTGAATTCTACCCAAAGTAACCCTTTTCGCAACATTATGATGATGAAAGACTGGGAGCACACTCACAACACTCTAACCTATACCTTGCAGTTTTCATGCAGTTCTTTGATGACATTTAACTGCTCACAGTTCTAAATTAGGATTTAAACTAGGCTTTGCAATCTGCACAGAGTTGCCCTACTTGGAACTCCACGAAGTAGAAAAAAGAGTTCTCTGTCACACCAGTTCGCATTGTGTTAGACATCAAGTTAGTGCTCGCAATCAAAATTGAGTACAGATGGCACAACGTGTGGTTCGCATGGGCACAGCCATATTGTTTTTCACTCTTTATGGTGTTGGGCCTGTTTTTGTCCCCCAGTGTATCTTTGCAGTTCTCCACCTTCCTAATTAATCTATCTTTCATTTGTATTTATTTTATTAGCATCCCGTTTTGTGCCTCTGTATTTTTATGTTTTTTTTTTTAATTGTGCTTTTTTGTGACTTTTTGTATTTTTTTTTCCATTTTCTTCCTTCCTTCTCCCTATAAATTATTTTCTTCTTCAACCAGCACCATGGCAGAGCAGGACGGTGCCGGAAATCATAGGAGCGGCAGTGCCAGGCCCCTCCCGGACAGCCAGCAGGCACCAAGGGGTGCAGCCCCAGCCAACCTTTTCTGAGGAGGAGGTGGCCTCACCGGTCTTTTATGTGCAGTGCCACCTCCCCTCTATGCTGGCAGCAGGCGGCAGGCCTGGCAGCAGTGGCCCCCTGCAGAAGCATTGGCTGCATTGGGCTAGGGTGCCCTAGTGTGTCAGGGCTACCACTTAGGTCCAGCAGCCACCCAGCAACTGACGCACCACTGGGTGGTTATAATTGCCCGCTAGCAGGACCTGCTTCACCTGGTAGACATCAGGCAGGTCGCTAGTTCCTCGTCACTGCTCTGGTAAGCTCAGCCATTCCCTTAGTGTTTTTCTAAATATCTTTCTTGTTTTCTCCTTCCTTGAGGCTCTGTTGTGGTGTTTTTCTTCTCCTCAGGCTCTCCCTTTGGTTTCCCGCCACTGCTCCCCTGCGGAACCACCCCCCCTCCTCCTCTGAGCTTCCTACTCCGGACTCCTGCTGCCCCGGCCCCTGCACTCCCATTGGAGGCTTCCCTCCCTCCTCCCAGCTGCCACTCCCTCCCACCTCCCCTCTTATGCTGGCCGCAGCGTGAGGTTAGCAGCGACCTTTGACCCTGCTTCACTGCAGGCAGGTCGCTACTTCCTTGTCACTGCTCCGGTAAGCTCAGCCATTCCCTTAGTGTTTTTCTAAATATCTTTCTTGTTTTCTCCTTCCTTGAGGCTCTGCTCTGGTGTTTTTCTCCTCCTCAGGCTCTCCCTTCGGTTTCCCGCCGCTGCTCCCCTGCGGCCTGCCCCCTCCCTCCTTCTCGGAGCTTCCCGCTCTGGACTCCTGCTGTCCCGGCCCCTGCACTCCCATTGGAGGCTTCCCTCCCTCCTCCCAGCTGCCACTCCCTCCCACCTCCCCTCTTATGCCGGACGCAACGCAAGCGCGCAGCTGGCGCGCCAAAGGCAAGCCCGTCTGTGCCAGTCCGCGCAAAGACTGCACCCAGCGCCAGACCCCTGGTCTCCCCAGACAACTCTACTCCTCCCTCACCCTCCACTCACTCAACCCAGGCCATCACCCCACCTACACCCTTTCCAACCCCACACACACTCATGGCCCCTTCACCTGCTACACTTGTCATTTTGCCTGCTCCACATCTCTCACACCACACACCAACCACACCAACCCCCCCAACAACAAACTCAACACCCCCAATGCAACACACACCTGCTCTGCCCCCACCCCCACCAACCAGCCCCACCGCACACCACCCCACAACCAGAACACACCCCGCTACAACTCCTTCATGCACCACACCAACATCACCCACCACAACCACCTCAACCCCCTGCTCCTCAATACCTGCTCCCTTCACAAACATGCCATAGAACTCTGGGATCTCATCACATCACACTCACCTGACATCGTCTTCCTCACGGAAACCTGGACCAACCCCTCCTCAGAACCCGACATAGCCATCGCCACCCCCAAGAGATACAAACTCCAACGCAAAGACTGCCTCAACAAGCCAGATGGTGGCATCGCCATCCAATACAAAGACACCATTAAAGTCACCACCAACTCGCAAGACACTATCGACAGCACAGAACACATGCATTTCCTAATCCACATAAACAACAACTCCACCCTCAGAGGCACACTAATCTACAGACCACCAGGACCACGCCCCGCTTTCTGCGACACCATCGCCGACACCGTCAGCTCGCACGCCCTCACCGCCACAGACTACATTCTCCTCGGTGATTTCCACTTCTGCTTGGGGAACCTTCAAGACCACACCTCCACCTCCCTCATAGACAACCTCACCAAGCTCGGACTCAAACAACTGGTCACTGCACCCACCCACACAGCAGGACACACGCTTGACATAATTTTCACCTCAAGCCAACACATAACCTACACCCACACCACCGAACTCCACTGGACTGACCACCACTGCGTCCACTTCTCCTTCACCAAACCCCCCACACACCACCATCAACACACCACGCCCTACCGCATGTGGGACAAGATTCCCATAGAACGCCTGAACTCCCATCTGGCTCACAACCTCCCCCCACACACCAACGACCCCAACACAGGAGCACACAACCTCTATAAATGGATCACTACCTGTGCAGACACACTAGCCCCCCTCAGAAAACACATCGCCACCCGCAACATCAAGAACGCCCCATGGTTCACCCCCGAACTCCAAGCGCAAATGCCGCCAAGCGGAAAAAATATGTCGACAAGAACCCTCTACAACCAACTTCTCCACCCTCAAAACTTCCATCCGCACCCATCACCAACTCATACGCACCACCAAACGAGATCACTACAAGACACGCCTTGACAACAACTCCCAAAACAGCAAAGAACTATTCACCATCATTAAAGAGCTAGCCAAACCCAAAGCCAGCAACATAGACCCCACACACACACAGCCCCTATGTGACACCCTCTCCAATCACTTCCACCACAAAATCCTGGACATCCACAACAGCTTCATACCACACATACCCACCACACACAACCCTCACTTACCCAACTCAACCCCCACTCATGACCCTCATGTCACACTTTCCACCTGGGCCCCTACCACACACGAAGAAACCGAAGAAACCATGAATTCCATCCACTCCGGATCCCCCTCCAACCCCTGTCCGCATGGCATTTACAACAAAGCCAGCCCAACCATCGCCCTCATACTCCGCGACATAATCAACTCCTCTTTCGACTCCGCCACCTACCCAGATCCCTGGAAGCACGCAGAAATCACTGCTCTCCTAAAAAAAACAAAGCCGACCCGGAGGCCATCTCCAACTATCGCCCCATCTCCCTCCTCCCTTTCCCCGCCAAGGTCACCGAGAAACTAGTCAACGCCCGCCTATCCTACTTTCTCGAGGAAAACAACACTCTTGACCCCTCACAATCCTGGTTCCGCAAGAACCACAGCACGGAAACCACCCTCATCGCATGTACTGACGACATCAGAGTCAACAAAGGCGAGACTGTCGCACTCATCCTCCTAGACCTCTCCACAGCTTTTGACACTGTCTGTCACCACACACTCCACACACGCCTCCACAACACAGGAATTTGCCACAAAGCATTAGACTGGCTCACCTCCAGCCTCACTGACTGGACCCAAAGATTCCGCCTTCCACCTTTCCACTCCACCGCTACCAAAATCATCTGCGGAGTCCCCCAAGAGTCCTCCCTCAGCCCCACACTCTTCAACATTTACATGATCCCCCCTAGCTAACATCCTCCGACCACACAGAATCACTATCCTCTCCTACGCAGATGACACCCAACTCATCCTCTCCCTCACCCACAACCCCACCACCTCCAAAACCAACCTACACGCTGCTCTCCTCGACACCGCCATCTGGATGACAACTAACCACCTCAAGCATAACTCCAACAAAACCGAAATCATCATCTTCGGCCCCAACAAAACCATATGGGATGACTCCTGGTGGCCCACCGCCCTAGGCCCCGCACCCACCCCAGCAAACCACGCACGCAACCTCTGCATCATCCTGGACCCCTCCCTCTCCATGACACAGCAAATCAATGCACTAACCTCCTCCTGCTTCCACACTCTCCGCACACTGAAAATAAACCTTCAAATGGATTCCCCCAGAGACCAGGAAAACAGTCACCCATGCACTCATCAGCAGCAGACTAGACTATGGTAACGCCCTCTACGCCGGCACCACACTCAAACTCAAATTCCAGAGAATTCCGAACACAACTGCACGCCTCGTCCTTGGCCTCCCCCGCCGCGAACGAATCTCACTGCACCTCAAATCCCTCCATTGGCTCCCATAGACAAGAGAAGATGCATTTGTTTGATTAAAAAATTAGGAAGGGGAGGTTACCTGGCATCTAAAAACTGTATACTGTTTTTTTCTAGCCGCACCAACCAATGCACCCAGTGAAGCTGGCTCAAGTTCAACCACTGCAGGAGTGGATGGAGCAAGGGGAAACGTGGCGGCAAGGACGCTAAGTCACATTGCTTGTTTATTGTCAATTTCTATTCCTCATTAGCTACAAGGGTGTGATTTATATTACAGCTAAGGCGGTGGTTGAGTTACTTATGGCCTGTCCTATCTGCAACTCAGCAAAAGCACACATATTCTACGCTATAAAATAATGACTTGATGGAAATGTGAAAGAATTGATGGTTAAATGAAAAGATGGGTAGAAGAGTGACAGAAAAGGGTCCATGAGTAGATGAAAAAAGATGCATGGGTGAGTTTTGGGTAAATGGATGGATGGGTGAAAGGATGATTAAAAGAAAGGGTGGATAGTAGGTACTGAATGGATGGATAAAGGCTTGTGAACTTTAGTGAAAGACTGGAAGAGAGAAAGCGAAGCTTAAATCATGGTGGCTATGGGTGAATACAGTAGGAAGAATGAGAGGGTGATTGAATAATTGCTTGGATGAAAAAAGAAGGGAGCTCTTCTGTAGAGGGGCATGCTGCTCACCTACTTCGCTCACTTGGTATTTTATCATTTCTGCTTTTTAAAGCTATGGTTAAAAGTGGGAAGTATTTTAATTTGTGTTGTAATCCCTTGACTCATGGTATTTGTTAAAGGAGGTGGCTATGTATCCCATCATTACTCACCCCACTCCTCGCCCATTGCATTTCACCACCCATGACCGAAGACGTGCAGTGCAGTATTTCCATAACAAAATTATTTGTTGGCTCAGATTTTTCCCTTTAGACTTTTGCTATACAGTTATTGAATAAGCCAAAGTTTAGGCACATAATGAATTGATTATCAGTGATGCTTCTCTATTCTTCTATAGCAAATGCTCTACCTACCTACTTATTCCCTCTGCCTTACTCTTCAGTAGAGAAAGTAAAGTTTTCTTTCCCTAAGGAGCAGAGAATGAATTTGTTGGAAAGAATTTGTGATGGTGGACAAGACCAGAGATTAAAGTGGGACTTGTAAGCGCACAATTTGTTTTCAAGTATGGCGTAAGTGATATTCTGTGATGAATGTGCCAAATATAATTTATAAAGCCCATACCTTTCCCTGTAGTGCAGTGCATCGTTTTTCCCACTGTCTACTTAAGGCAAACAGGATAAATATATCCGCATTTTATACATGACATATGTGACATATCTTATTTATTCATCTGCCTCTTTGGAGTCAGGGTAGAAACTAAGTGAAAGGGATTTGGGATTGGCATTAAAGATAAATAATTGTCAGCTACCGCTGCCCCAGCTGTAGGCAGTAGCAAAGTACTCCAAGCACTGGCTAGCGTGCAGTCAATAATTTGGCACAACAGCTTGTACTCCTGCGGCGTCCCATTTGTGGGCTGCGGTCGGGTCGGCGGTCTGCATTTTGGGTGTCCGGTCCTTCCGCTGGACGTTTTCTAGGGCGTGACCTGTTTATTCGCTGCGCCAAAGCCCACGAGTCCTATCTCGGGCTCCGGGATGCGCCGCGTTCACTGGCGGCCCCCATAACTCCTTTATTCTTACCTGGAACCTTCTTCTCTTTTTTCTTTCTATTGTTCTTTCTTCTTTTCTATTCTTCTTCTTGTGGCCATTTTGTCTTTCTCCCAGGTATCTGTGGTTCCTTCCCTGCATACATTGCTTACTTTCTTTTCTGATATGGCATTTTCTCTATCCATTAGTTCTTCCTGCATGTCACTTCCTGTCTGGTGATACAAAAGCACAGAAGGTCTTCCTTTCTTTGCATTGCAAACACTTCCCTCTTGGTGGTGATCCTCGCTCCTGCTCTCAGTTATTCTGGATCTCTTATCCCTGTTTTCCAGCAGTTTTTTAGTTGTTTCCTGATTCTGACTCCTTATTGTTTCTCTTTTTCCTCTTTTCAGGAGTTCCTATGGTTTGAGGTTTTTCCCATATTTTGGGATTTTTCCTATGGGACTCCTTCTGGTGGGTATGGCCTGCTTTGGCATATCTAATCAGCAGCACCTTGGCTACTAGAAGGGGTCGCCCTTATCTTGGCCAATCCAGGACAAGCAAGAAACCAGGTGGTGTCCCGAGTCCTGCATACCACAGCGGTAAGAGACGTGCAAACTGTGACAGCATAATGCCTTGCTCATCATAAATGAGAGGTAATTAATTTATATTTTTCTGCTAAACTTGTCTGTTTAGTTATTAAAAAGCCTTTAAATAAAAAAATGAAATAATTCTTTTTTAATCTGGTGATATTCTGCCTTAATTCTTTTCTACCAGACAGTCAGTGCTTTTTATGTAAAGCATGTGAAGGTAAACAAATAAAATTGACTCTGTGACTCTCCCAATCATAATCACATCAAATACCAATGACTCTAAGGAACCAGCAATGTAGTACTACTGTGCCACTCACTACCTACTTTTAAAGAAGTGTTTGTCCAGAGCATGCTTTACAATTTGTCTTTTTTATTCTTCTTTTTCTCATTATAGCTACTCCTGATCGATGACCACCACCAACCAGGCAGGAGATAGTGGCTCATTTGAAGCAGCAGAGACTGGGGAAAATCCGGCAATATTAATGTCTTCTGAGCAATGGTGGGGAGCTATACAACTAAAATTTGGAAATGAACTCATGTAGTCAGGAGAAGTGGGCTCATACTCAAAAGAGGTTGGACCAGGTTAAGCGGTTATGGAACACACACGCAAGGCATGAATGATGATGTTGATGGGGCTGGTGTTGAATACCACATCTGCCCCAGCAAGTGTGTGATTAATTTATGGTGTAAAATTAAGTATCACCTCAAAAAATCACACAGCCCGGGGGAAGAGAGTTAGAGTCTCCATGATTGCATGGGAAAAGGGATTTGTGGAAAGGTGTGAAAAAGACAAACCCTACACAAAAGAAACTACAACAATATTCATTGGGGCACTGAGCAGCATACAATTATTAATCCGTTGTTGAAGGAAACAAAGGGATAAGTATGACACAGTTTAGTTAAACGCATTGCAAACAGCCCTTCTGCCCCAAAGAGACCCCAGATAGTATATCCTAAATGTTATGTCTTTTAGTTTTGGAATATACAAATTATGGAAGATTGAATTTAACACACTGAGTTCTAAAAATTATGATATGAAAAGGAAAATGATGCTGTATTGCCAAATTTGGCGATGCATCTCCATTCTTCTCGGAATATCCGTCACTCTTGGGTGCCTGTCTGAACCTGTCCGGTAGATAAGCTCCAGTCTTGAGCTTTCCCCAAGTTTTGTTTGTGCAGGAGAGGACTAGGAGAAGGTCTGCATATTGAAAGAAACTAGGAGCTGTGTTAGAAATGGGGTCTTTGGTTGGCAGTCAGGTTACTCCTTGTCCAAGCAAGGACCCTCACTCTAGTCAAGGTAAAGGAGAATCACACTCAGTTAACATCCGCTCACCCTCTTGGAAGCTTGACACTAGCAGGTAGGTTTAACTTTAGAGACGCGTGTAAAGTATTTGCACCAACACACACAGTAATATAGTAAAACCACCACAAAATGACTCAACTCACATTTAGACAAATAGCCGATATTTATCTAAACAAAACAAGACCAAAAAGCCAAAAATCCAACATACACAAGTCAAGTTATGAATTTTTAAAGATTAAACACAAAAATAGCACTTAGAAACACAAAATGCTTCGATGAAAAGTGTTTTATCCAGGTGACTGATTGACACCTGTTCGGCATAAGTCAATAAGGACGCTCAATAAAGGACCACACACCAATTATGAATACAATTTAGCTTTCCTAGAATTTCAGGTAAATGTATGCATTGGTAGAATAAAAATAGCAATGAAGAGCATCTATTTATATATGAGTACACTACAAAGAGCATATGTATATATATATGAGCAAAGAGTTAATTGACAGATATAAGCTTTGATTAACTGTATACCAAAATGCGTCACACTACGATGTTCAGGAAGCAAAATATAAACAAGCTGAATACTTCAGATAAGCTTTGGTTGACGGCATACCAAAATGCATGTTTCAATTACTGCAGCAAGCTCACACTACGGTGTTCAGAGAGCAAAATATAAATGAGCTGAATACTTCAGATTATAGACACAGTTGTTCATATAGCAAAATATAGACAAGCTGAATACTTCAGATTATAAACACAGTGCAAGCATAATATTCAATCATAATAATATAACAGAGAAACAAAGGCCTTTTATCCCTGGGTGGAACTTAACTTAGTCCACGAAATGCTGGGAAGCCCTATACCGCCCGCTTGGACCTCTCTCCCCCTCGAGCGTCACGGCCTCTGAACAGCAAAACAGGGAGGCAGCGCTGGGTCTGGAGATGACAGTTTTCACAACTCCATCTGCGAGCTTCAATCCCCTCACCTGCCCTTCAGTGCTTAAATAACCTGAAGCTTTGATTCTATCCCCTTCCAGCATTTTCTAGCTATGTTATCAGCATGTGTCTCTTGGTTGCTCTGCCATTCCCTGGACATTGTTTTCATTCCATCTTTTTACTGTGGTCTCGTTCTCAAGGTTGAGACGGAATCTCCTACACAACCTGTTTCTTACACATGCAGCTGCGAATACGTTTATCTATGGAATGTCATAAAAACAAAAAAACAAGCTTGAAAGCGAACATCGTGAACTTTTCCACGTTGCTCGGGCTTCAGCAGGCATCACGCTCATCTACACTTTTCAAGCTAATTAACCCTTCGCGTCACAATGTCTTCCATACCTTTCCCTATACTGATCACTCCACCCCTTAGATGAGCGCAATGCATGCGAAACAAGAGTCATTTATTTTTCCGCTTCGCTAGCCAGGTTGCTACGAATACTTTTTAGCATTATTCTAAGCGCCTGCTTCTTAGTATAGAGCTGTTTTGTGCATACATATAGTCTACATAGTATAATCATTAGCGTGACACAGGCAATCAATAACCAAATTAGCGGATGTACCACTATATTTAGCGTCTTTGTAGTTCCTGGTGCCCAACCTAAGAAGATGTCATACCAATGGTGCTCAGTTACTTGCTGGATGCGTGAAGCAGTGTGCATAAGCTGTTTGGCGTCTATGGTCATCTGTATGGCGGTATCCTTGGTATATTTAGCCGCCATGTAGAATTTAGCAAATGTGATTTGTGCGTAGCACCTGATTGCCTCTAGTCTAGGCAGCTTCACAACAAGCGGGATGTTCCATTCTAACTGTGCTTGCATTTGCGTTTGTAATGTGGTTGTGGTGAACTTAGTCGGTCGGTATAGGATGTGAGTACTTATGTCAATAACGCTGGTAATATTGCACATACACATTACCTGCTCTCCGGTGGTTTGTACAAATCCGTTAATAAGTAAGGGATGATTAGTAACGTAACATATACTCTCTGTTCCTATCTGATATAAGTCTGTGCCATTAATAGGATAAGGTAACCATTCACATTCTCCTGGTATTGGGTGAAGGCATGGATCTAGCGCCCGTCCTGTGTGGGTACATACCCACCCCTAAGACCAATCTGCACATCTAGTGGGATCTACGGTGTGAATTGTTTGATCAATCCACTTTTTGTTAGTGTGAGGTATCCACCATTCTTTACCTACCACTACAGGGAGCAATATAAAGGAGCACCATATTTCAGGAGGAAGATCACTTCTAGCTATATCAAAATGAGCATAACACATTTCTCCCTCACAATGAAACTGTATGGGCTTCACCCATATTTTCTCAGGCAAATGCAATTGTTGTCTCCAATATTCACCCTGAAACTGTCCCCATTCCGCTTTGAAGTATACATACTGTTGATTAACAATGCTTTGCCATAGTATGCACTGAATGCCTTTGGACACTGTTTGCGTGCTTTGAAAGCTTTTTCCAAATTGTTCATAAGTGAAATTATGCCATTGCCAATCACGATACAACCCACGCAGAACCTTCCATACTTCTTGTGAGTGTGTGTGCCCCCATTGTGAAATTAATTTTATGGCCTCCCCTGTACTATATCCTGTAGAAGATAGCTTATTCCTAATGGCTTCAATATCAAAAGCATTCAGGGCCCCTACGCCAATTCCGGTGGCCCCGGCTATCAAGGATCCTAGATCTCTTCTAATGCGTAACTTCGGCAAGGGCCATAACTGTAGTGTCCATGGTGTGCATAATGGATCATACTTAGAGACATTCCCCTTGGCAATAGTTATCTGTAACACAATATGGTTAATCATGCTTGCATGCAAAGCTTGCTTTTCATCCTATTCTATATCGAACTACGGAAACGTTGCCTAAGTTGCTAACCATGCGTCTTTCGGCTACATAAAACATGAAGGCGGGCGGTTTGAAGTATCGAACTCCTTTAGTTCCATTGTTCATTGTAACAACCACATATGTCCTGGTAAAATATTTTGTTTGTTGGAACAATCATAGGGTTTACACGGATATGCCTGTGCTGGTGTAAAAGTTACAATGGTAGCACAATATTTGCATTTCATGTTTAGCGTATAATTCAAAACCTGTACTTTTGCTGGCATCCCCTGCAACTCGTTCAGTCCGTTGGCATGTCAGATTTGCTGTCCAGTTACCTTCCAGGTTCCAGTTTGGCAGCCATCCACTTGCCTCCAGGAACCTTCACGTTGCAAAATGAAACATTTCAGCGGTCATCAGTTACGTTATTGGCTTGAGGTGCACAAGTGACATGAAGGTCTGTAACAACATTCTCTGCTACATTCGGTCGCACCCATACACCTCTTCCGGTCATAATCATGACCGCAAACAGGAACCACGTCATCGATGCAGATGTCATCATTTACGACCGTGGGGTAAGTCTCACTGCAGGTACATTAGTGTTCTTCAAAAGTACAATATACATACTCCCCACCCCTTGACTCAATATCTCTCCTGCCTCTGGCTTTTTCCCTGGATGATGCACCCATACTCTTCTTCCTGTGCTTCCAAATCCTCCCTCACCTCTCTGGGTGTTATCAGGGGGGCAGATCTTTCTTCAATGTGGGGGGTATACGCTTGTTCACAAATCAATTGAGCAAGTCTGTCATGTGCTTGATACGATACAGTAGCATCTCCTTGGTTCAGTAATACTACTTTAACCTCTCCTCTAAAATCTGGGTCTATGTCTCCCCCTAGCACCGACACTCCCTTGATGGCTAGGCTGGATCGAGGGGAAATTCTACCATATGCTCCAGGTGGTACTCTTACTCCTATTCCTGGGGGAACAGTCTTCACCTGTCCTACAGGTATTTCTCCATCCTCTGGAGCAAACAGGTCCAGTCCTATACTGCCAGAGGTAGCCTGTAAAGGTAATCGAGCTCGAGGGTCTGTTTTCCAGACAATCATTGTATGGGTGATTTCTTTATCATGCCCTGTCATCCGAATGAAAGGAGTCTGCTGCCCAACTGGTCTATGGTTCAATTCGAACAAAGCTTTGTCTAAATTACCACTCCATCCTTTTAGAGTCTGATGTGCTGATAACTTTTTTAGCTGTTCTTTCAACAATCCGGTATATCTCTCAATCATGCCTGCAGCTTGTGGATAATAATTAAGGTGTAAAATCCACCGAATTCCCTGTTCCTGCGCCCAATCCTGCACTGTTTTCCCTGAAAAGTGTGTGCCCCTATCTATTTGGATTTCATCAGGTACCCCTTAATGTTTTATCAGGTAGTTTAGCCCTTGCAAAGTGGACTTCTGATCTGCAGACTTACAGGGCATACCCAACATAAGGCCAGAGTAGGTGTCCACCATGGTCAATACGTAGCTTTTTCCTCCTTCCTTTGGTAGCAGCCCGATATAGTCCAATTGCCACACTGTAGCAGCTGCGGTTCCTCTTCTGATGTGGCCGCTGGGCTTCTTTTGCAGGGACATTTGTCTAATCTGGTTGCATGTGGGGCACTCCTTTACTGCTTGTTGCACCTGTTCTTTAGTAACTGGAATCTGTCGTTGCTGTGCCCATGCATAAGTGCCATTCTCTCCTAGATGTCCAGATGTCGCATGGGCCCAGTTTGCTAGAGCAGCTTCAGCCTCCTCATTGATGACCACTGTTCGTGTTTTGGCCATCTGATCTGCGGTGTTGTTGAATAGAGATGCAAGTGAGGTGTCCGATGGGCAATGGGCATCCACATGTCCCACATAAATTTAACATTTTTGCCCTTTCTCCCACATCTCTTACCATAGCTGCTCGCCTCCCCAAATGGGGGTGCCTTTGATTTTCCATCCATCCTTGCGCCCAGTCGGGGCCCAGCTTACTAGTACTTGGAAAGTGGCCCAGCTGTCAGTGTACACAAATGTTTTCTCTCCAATGGGGGACTGTTCGATCACTGCTGCTACCCCCTGTAGTTCTGCAAGCTGGCTTGATCCATTATCTCCTCCTCGCAGCAACAGCGTTTCTGTAGCGGGCTGGAATGTGACTATTTGCCATTGCCTTTTTCCTTGATGGTACTGGGCGGTGCCATCTGTGAACCATGCATTTTGCTGTTCTTCTTCAGTGAGTTGTTCAAAAGGTGGGGCTGTTTTAAATGGTGAGGATTCCATTTCAGATGTCTCTGGTGAGGGGGCCATTGCCTGTAAGTCCACTGCCCCCAGCATATCTTCTTGTAACTTCAACACTCCTGCTGGCCCTGGTTTTGCCCTCTGCTGTAGATACCATTTCCACTTTACGATGGTAGACTCCTGCGCCCTGCCTACTTAAGTGCCAACCCCTCCTACTCTTATCCAGCCTAGTAAGGGGAGCGTGTTCGTAAGGTAACCGGCCGGTCACCAGTTATGCGTTCTGTTTCCACTAATGCCCAATATGCCCCTGCTAGTTCTTTTTCTAACAGGGTGTAATTGCTCATGGATGGTGTTAATCTCTTTGACCAGTATCCTTGTGGCACCCTCTTTTTTCCCCTGCCTCTGCCATAAGCTCCACATCACTACATCATCCTGTACTATCATTTCCAGCTCAAACGGGTCTCCTTCTGTGATGGGGCCTAACGCAAAATAATTCTGTAATGCATCTTTTGCTTCCTCAAAGGCCTCTTGCTGTTCAGGTCCCCATTGGAAAGGGTGCTTTTTTCGTGTGACCTGATATAATGGTCTCAGTATTAATCCTAAGTGAGGGATATTTTGTCTCCAGAATCCCATCAAACCAATAAATCGTTGTGCTTCTGCCTTAGTTGTAGGAATCTTTAGCTGCTGTACCTTATCAATCACTTTCTGCGGTATTCTTTTTACCAGCCCTGACCAAATAGCGCCCAGGAATTTCACCTCTTGTGCCGGGCCTTGGACCTTTTTTGGGTTAATAGCCCATCCCCTCTGCTGTAAGTATTCAATTAACCTTTCCAGTGTGTCTGAGACTTGCTCTTTAGTTTCCCCAGTGACAATGATGTCATCAATGTAATGTGCAAGTCGGGTGTTTCCTGCCGAGAAGTTGGCTAAATCTCTGGCTATTAGTCCATGACAAAATGTGGGACTATGCACGTACCCCTGGGGCAACTTCCTGAATGTGAACTGTCTGTCCTGCCAGCTTATTGCAAATTGGTCTTGACTGGCCTCATCAATATCAATTGAAAAGAAGGCGTTTGCTAAATCAATCACGGCATGCCATTCCCCCACATCTTTACTCAACTGTTCCACCAGTGTGATGATGTCTGGGACTGTGGCTGCCAAGGGTGGAGCCACTTTATTCAGTTGTCGATAGTCGACAGTCATTCGATAGGTATCATCTGGTTTCTTCACGGGCCATATGGGAGAGCTAAAAGGACTCACAGCCGGCCTTAACACAACTGCATCTAGCAGCCCCTGAATGGTTTCTGAAATCTCTTTATGACCTCCGGGTATGCGGTACTGTTTAATGCACACCAGCTCCTTTGGAGGAGGCACATGTAATGGACTCCACTTTGCATGCCCAACCAGAACTGTCCTAGATTTCTTTATATGTACGCTCCTCACACCAAAAGTAAATGTTCCCCATTGTGAATCAATAGTTTTGCCTAGTAACAAATCCATGCCAATAATGTATTCTGGTACTTCGGCTATTAACACTTCTGCCGTGAACGGGGGTCCTTTACCAATTGAGAATTTGAGCTCAACAGGTTTGCCCTCTGTCTCTGCACCCCGTAACAATTAATGATCACACCCTTTCCTGGCAGCCTCTTAGGGTTTCCATTTATCAAAGTTACTTCCGCACCTGTATCGAGCAGTGCCATAACATGTTGTGTTCCTTTGTGCCAATAAATGATGAGAGGTACATATGGCTGCCTGTCTCCGGGGCTTACCTCTTGCACTGCTCTGACCCCCGGGGTTTGGCCTGATCTTCATAATAAGGGGCCTGGGACTTCCCAGCCATCGCTAGACAAGTCGGGATATAGAGTTGAGACAGGCACCTTCCTATTTTTCCCTGATTCTGTTTTTTCCTTCTCAGACTCTTCCATGGGTGGTGCTGAGGGCTGCTTATCATCAAATGCCTCCTTCTCTTTCTGTCTACGCTGCAATGCTTTCCATTTATTAAGCAGATAAGGGGTAGGCTTCCCATCTATCTCCTCTTTCTTCACCCCAGCATTCAACAAATCTATCCACATTTGTCGTCTGGTCACTTTTATTGTAGATTCTCCTCCCTTATACTTATTGTCCTGCCCCACTGCTCTTGCTGATTTTTGTCTGTCAAGCCCTTCCAATTGTGCCATTAATAACACCACATCCCCCACTGGTCTTCCCTGAGCGGGTCCTGGAAGAGCCAACAAGGCATCTTTCATATGCAGAGGGGTATTTCTGATTAGCCGTGCCCTGATCCCTGCTGTCAAGGGTTCAACATCAGGTCCTAAAAACAGTTGGGAATACACTGCGTTCTGCATCCCCATTTCTCGCAGTTGTTCATTTGCATCTGAAATCGTATGCCAAGGGTCCCAACTCTCTTCCACATCTATAGCAGTTGGGTACAATTGCTTCACTCCTTCCATCAACCAACCCATTTGAGAGAAAGCTTGTTGCCCCTGTGCACCTCGTACCCTTTGCCCTAACATGGCATGTGTAGTTACTGATTCCATTTTCAAAAGTTCAGTTGGTGACAAATATGTACCATCTGCTCCAGTGTCCCACAATCTCTCCAACCATTTAAACAAGTTATCTCCAACAACTCACTCTGTGTATAATCTCTTACCAAATGAGAATTCTGTATTTGCCCACCATTCACTCCCTTTGATTTGTTTTGCACGAGTGGGCGAACCTCCATTACACTTCCCCTTTCACTGTCAATTTCACCTACACGTCGTTCTCCACTTTCAACCCCACCTAGTTCTGCTACACATACTTCCACCTCATTCTCCCAATTCCAGTCATCATCATTATCCGAGAATGTTCCATCCCAAGTATAAGGATCCCAGTTTTCTTTGCGTACCAATGCCCTCACTTGCACAGCTGAGGGTATTTTAGGCTTCTGCCTACTCTTCTGTTTTGCTACTCGTACTGCTAATGCAGTGCACCTTGCCTCCATTTGATCACCCAGAGTCACTGCACTTTCTATAGTTTCTTTCATAAGTAACTGCCTTTCCTGCAAGGCTGCAACCTCATCCCACAGTTTTCTTATCTCTGCATCTTGTGTTAATGTTTTCCTGTATATCGTACGGAGTGCTGACAGGAAAAGCCATCCCACTTGCCCTGCTGCTTTCAGCTCCAGCTTCACCCCTCTTAGCGTCACACTCTCAACCGCATCTTCCACTAAGAGAGGAGTCACCTTCTCATCTAATGCCTCCCAAAACACCGCCGGTGCCCACCGGTTCAGGAGTCCTGCCACACCAGAGAACGGGTCAGTTGCTAACCACCCGGGAATGGATCTGGCTTCTGCCCCATGCTGCCTTCCTCTCTCTGCCTCACTTTTCTTACGTCCCCAAAGAGGCATTATTGACTTATGCCCCACTTCTGGAACCAAAGTGTCTTATCCTGGTGACTGATTGACACCTGTTCGGTATAAGTCAATAAGGACGCTCAATGAAGGACCACACACCAATTATGAATACAATTTAGCTTTACTAGAATTTCAGGTAAATGTATGCAGTTAGCACATCAACAATGGTAGAATAAAAATAGCAATGAAGAGCATCTATTTATATATGAGTACACTACAAAGAGCATATGTATATATATATGGGCAAAGAGTTCATTGACAGATATAAGCTTTGATTAACTGTATACCAAAATGCATCACACTACGATGTTCAGGAAGCAAAATATAAACAAGCTGAATACTTCAGATAAGCTTTGGTTAACGGCATACCAAAATACATGTTTCAATTCCTGCAGCAAGCTCACACTACGATGTTCAGAGAGCAAAATATAAACGAGCTGAATACTTCAGATTATAGACACAGTTGTTCAGAAAGCAAAATATAGACGAGCTGAATACTTCAGATTATAAACACAGTGCAAGCATAATAATCAATCATAATAATATAACAGAGAAACAAAGGCTTTTCATCCCTGGGTGGAACTTAACTTAGTCCACGAAATGCTGGGAAGCCCTCTACCGCCAGTTTGGACCTCTCTCCCCCTCGAGCGTCACGGTCTCTGAACAGCAAAACAGGGAGGCAGCGCTGGGTCTGGAGATGACAGTTTTCACAACTCCATCTGCGAGCTTCAATCCCCTCACCCGCCCTTCAGTGCTTAAATAATCTGAAGCTTGGATTTTATCCCCTTCCAGCACTTTCTAGCTATGTTATCAGCACATGTCTCTTGGCTGCTCTGCCATTGCCTGGCCATTGTTTTCTTTCTATCTTTTTACTGTGGTCTAGTTCTCAAGGTTGAGACGGAATCTCCTACACAACCTGTTTCTTACACATGCAGCTGCGAATAAGTTTATCTATGGAATGTCATAAAAACAAAAAAAACAAGCTTGAAAGCGAACATCGTGAACTTTTCCACGTTGTTCGGGCTTCAGCAGGCATCACGCTCATCTACACTGTTCAAGCTAATTAACCCTTGGCGTCACAATGTCTTCCGCACCTTTCCCTATTCTGATCAAGGTGATAACACAGTGTTGTGATGGAGTCGTCCCCAACGATCCGACGCCAACAGCCACGGGTACAGAGTCACGCATTGGAGTCACCCCCAGGTACAGTACCTTAGTAAAATGTGAAAAACAACCTGGTGCGCAAAGTTGGGGATCGGGCGCCCCTGGATCCAAGGCACCGTCAGTTCCGGTGCTGTGGGGTGAAGAAGCTGAGTTGTCACGAAGATGTGTCAGTTCCTTGCTGTGGAGCGGTGGAGGTGAGGCCCCATCGGTGCGAAGCATTGAATCCGTGCACTTTGGGCGAAGTCGATATCCGGCGGTCACAAAGTGGTACAGCGACTTCCAGGGAGTTGCAGACTTTGGCGGGCTGCAGCAGGGTCGGGCCTGCGAGGGTTGTCGCACTCCAGCAAGGACCAGGAGTCGGTTGCAAGCGGCGTCATGGGATTCATAGGCAGCTTCGGTCCAGAGGCATCCCAAGTCGGTTTTCTTGGATTAACACCAGCTTCTCCTTCCAAGGGCCCAGGGACTAGATAAGGCACCACTTGTCAGGGCAGGAGTCACAGCAGAGAGTCCAGGTGCTGGTAGGGGAAGCCTTTGATGGCCCTGAGACTTCAGAACAGGGGGCAAGCTCAGTCAGGGCCCTTGGAGATTCTTCACAAGCAGGAATATACCACAAAGTTCAGTCTTTGGGGGTCATTCTGACCCTGGTGGTCATGGACCGCCAGGGCCAACGACCGCGGAAGTACCGCCAACAGGCTGGCGGTGCTTCTGGGGCCATTCTGACCGCGGTGGTACAGCCGCGGTCAGAAAAGGGAAACCGGCGGTTTCCCGCCGGTTTCCCGCGGCCCCAGGGAATCCTCCACAGCGGCGCTGCAAGCAGCACCGCCATGGGGATTCCGACCCCCTTCCTGCCATCCTGTTTCTGGCGGTTTTCATCGCCAGAAACAGGATGGCGGGAACGGGTGTCGTGGGGCCCCTGGGGGCCCCTGCAGTGCCCATGCCACTGGCATGGGCACTGCAGGGGCCCCCTAACAGGGCCCCATTGAGATTTTCAGTGTCTGTTTGGCAGACACTGAAAATCGCGACGGGTGCAACTGCACCAGTCGCACACCAGCAACTCCGCCGGCTCCATTCAGAGCCGGCATCCTCGTTGCTGGGGCTTTCCCGCTGGGCGGGCGGGCGGCCTTTTGGCGGTCGCCCGCCAGCCCAGCGGGAAAGTCAGAATGACCGCCGCGGTCTTTTGACCGCGGTACGGTCTTCTGGCGGTTCCCGCCAGGCGGGCGGCTTCCGCCGCCCGCGGGAGGCAGAATGACCCCCTTTGTCCCCTTTTACCGGCAGAAGCAGCAACTGCAGGATAGCCCAACAAAGCACAGTCACAGGGAAGGGCAGCACTTCTCCTCAGCTCTTCAGCTCTTCTCCTTGGCAGAGGTTCCTCTTGATTCTACAAGTGATCTAGTTTATAGGGGTTTTGGGTGCTCTTCTTATACCCCTTTCTGCCTTTGAAGTAGGCCTACTTCCAAGGAAAGTCTTTCTTTTTTGTGAGATCCTGCCTTGCCAGGCCAGGCCCCAGACACACTCCAGGGGGTTGGAGACTGCATTGTGTGAGGGCAGGCACAGCCCAATCAGGTGTGAGTGACCAATCCTCCCCTCCTTCCCAGCACAGATGGCTCATCAGGATATACAGGCTACAGCCCAGCTCCTTTTGTGTTACTGTCTAGAGAGAGATGCAAACAGCCCAACTGTCAAACTGATCGAGACAGGGAATCCACAAACAAGCAGAGTCACAGAATGGTTTAAGCAAGAAATTGCCTACTTTCTAAAAGTGGCATTTTCAAACACACAATCTAAAAACCAACATCACTAAAAGATGTATTTTTAAATTGTGAGCTCAGAGATCCTAAACTCCAAATTTCTATCTGCTCCCTAAAGGAATCTGCACGTTAATAATATTTAAAGGCAGCCCCCATGTTAACCTATGAGAGAGAAAGGCCTTGCAACAGTGAAAACCGAATTTGGCAGTATTTCACTGTTGGGACATGTAAAACACACAAGTACATGTCTCACCTTTTACATACGTTGCACCCTGCCCATGGGGCTATCTAGGGCCTACCTTAGGGGTGCCTTACATGTAAGAAAAGGGAATGTTTAGGCCTGGCAAGTTGGTACACTTGCCAAGTCAAATTGGCAGTTTGAAACTGCATACACAGACACTGTAGTGGCAGGTCTGAGCCATGTTTACAGTGCTACTACCAGTGCCGTAGGCTCACTAGTAGCATTTGATTTACAGGCCCTGGGCACCTCTAGTGCACTTTACTAGGCACTTACTAGTAAATCAAATCTGCCAATCATGGAAAGCCAATTTACACATACATTTGACATAGGAGCACTTGCACTTTAGCACTGGATAGCAGTGGTAAAGTGCCCAGAGTGACAAAAACAGCACACATCAACAACCTGGTAAACAGAGATAAAAAGTTGGGGGAGACCATGCCACGGATGCCAAGTCTAACATGTGTCCCCCCAGCTGAAAGTGAGGAGCAACTACCCAACCTCATCGGAGTTCTCATCACTAAGGCGGAAGAATCTGGACAGACCATCAGCACTGGTGTGTTCTGTATCAGGGGGTGTTCCACGTAAAGTCCATCTCCTGTAGGGAAATGGACCACCTCAACAGTTTTGGATTATCACCCCTCATCTGCATTAACCATCTGAGGAGCATGTGGTCAGTCTGAACACGGAAGTGAGCCCCAAACAAGTAGGGTCTTAACTTCTTCAGTGTCCAAACCACTGCAAAAGCTTCACGCTCAATTGCACTCAAGCTAAGTTCCCTGGGAAGTAACCTCCTGCTAATGAAGGCTACAGGTTGATCTAGGCCCTCTTTATTAAGCTGTGAGAGTACTGCTTCAGTACCGTGCTCTGAGGCGTCTGTTTGCACAACAAACTCCTTGGAGTAGTCAGATGCCTTCAGTAGAGGTGCTTTGCACATGGCAGCCTTCAGGGCATCAAAAGCGGTCTGGCAACCCTCTGTCTAGACCACCTTCTTTGGTTGCTTCTTTGAAGTCAACTCATTCAACGTGGCAACAGTGGTGCCGAATCCCATGACAAACCTCCTGTAATAGCCGGTCAGGCCTAAAAAGGCCCTCACCTCAGTCTGGGTCTTGGGAGGCTCCCAAGCCAGGATGGTGTCAATCTTTCGCTGTAGGGGTGCCACCTTTGTAACTGGTCCCAAATACACCACTCGAACCCTGCCGTATTTTTCACTTACTTGCCTTAATAGTGAGGCCTGCCAAGTGGAACTGAACACTGCAATGTTATCAAGGGATGCTGCCCTAAAGTCATCCAGCACAGTCAACACCTGGTTGACCAATCTCTGGAATATTGCAGGGGCATTTTTCATCCCAAATGGCACCACTTTAATTTGGAAGTGTCCATCTGGTATAGAAAATGCTGACCTCTCCTTGGCCCCCTCAGTTAAGGCAATCTGGCAATACCCAGATGTCAAATCAAATGTGCTGAGGTTTTTTGCTGCTACCAACCGATCTATGAGCTCATCAGCTCAGGGGGTGGGTGTGCATCAGTTTTAGTGACCGCATAGAGACCCCGGTAGTCCACACAGAACCGGACTTCTGGGGTGGCACCAGCACCAAGACCACAGGGCTATCCCAAGGACTGCTAGAAAATTCAATCACCCCTAGGGCTAACATCTTGGACACCTCATCTTTGATGCTGGCCCTGACCTTGTCAGTGACCCTGTAAACCTTCTGTTTAATCAGTGGACTGTCCCTAGTGTCCACATCATGTGTACAAAAGTGTGTGACCCCTGGAATTAGGGAGAACAGGGAGGCAAACTGACCAATACCTGGCAACAGTCCCTCTCCTGTTCTGAGGTCAGGGAGGGGGAGAGGTTCACTCCCTCCACAGACCCATCTTTCTCTCAAGCAGACAGTAGGTCAGGAAGAGGCTCACTCTCTTCCTCCACCCCATCATCTGTTGCTAGGAGCATGGACAATTCAGTCCGCTCAAAGTGGGGTTTGAGATGGTTCACATGCAGGACCCTTATGGGGTTCCTGGGAGTCCACAAGTCCACCAGGTAGGTGACTTCACTCTTGCGCTCCACCACCTCAAATAGCCCAGTCCACTTGTCCTGGAGCGCCCTAGGCTCCACTGCTGCAATCACCCACAATTTTTGCACAGGGTGAAACTCGACCATAGTGCTATTTTCTGGACATACCACTGTTTCATATCTTCCTGGCTTGCTTCCAGGTTCTCTTGTGCGAGAGCTCAGAAGCATGCAGTCTGGTTTTGGAAAGCCAGCATGTTGCAAAATACATCCTGGGGAGGTTTACTGTGGGCTTTCTCTAAGCCCTCCTTCACCAGACTCAGGGGTCCCCTAACAGAGTGGCCATACAGCAACTCAAAAGGACTAAAGCTGAGCCCTTTTTGAGGCATCTCCCTGTAGGCGAACAGAAGGCATGGCAAGAAGACGTCCCACTTCCACCTCAAGGACTCTGACAGCCCCATGATCATGCCTTTTAGGGTGCAGTTGAATCTCTCAACCAGACCATTGCTTTGGGGGTGCTACGGAGTGGTGAACTTATAAGTTACCCCACACTCCTGCCACAGACATTTCATATATGTGGTTATGAAATTGATACCCCTATCAGATATCACTTCCTTGGGGAACCCCATGCAGGTGAAAACACCCATCAATGCATGACTCACCACAGGGGAAGTGATTGATCTTAGCGGAATGGCTTTTGGGTACCAGGTGGCATGGTCCACCAAGACCAGGATGAACCTCTTGCCCATGGCTGTCTTGGGATCCAGAGGTCCCACAATGTCAATGCTGACCCTTTCAAAGGGGGTACTAATTACAGGAAAAGGTTGGAGGGTAGCCTTCCATTTCCCCCCACTCCTGCCACTTGCCTGACAAGTTTAGAAAGACCTACAATGAACGAGTGACTGCGCATTAGGGACCAGTAAAAGTGGGTGATAAGCCGTTCAAAGGTCTTGTCCTGCCCCAAATGTCCAGCTAAACGCACATCATGAGCCAGATCTCATAGAAAGCCTCTGAAGCACTGGGGTACCACCAGCACACGGACTGACCCAGGCTCAGCAACCTTAGGCTCACTATACAGGAGGCTATCCTCCCAATACATCAGGTGAGATCCTGGCTCCTTGCCAGCCACCTGGTCTGCAGCCTGCTGCCGCAAACCCACTAGAATAGGGCATGTCCTCTGTGCCTCAGAGAAGGCCTCTCTGATGGGTCCCCATTCCTGCTGCCACTGGGACAGCTCAGGGACCTCCCCCAGCTCAGCCACCTGTTCCCCTGTAGGATCCGGGGCGTCATGCTCAGGCTCCAACTCCTCCCGGACTGTGGGAATTTATGGGGGCGGTTTCCCACAAGCCCTGCCCTTCCTCTTTTTGGCGGTCGCCTGGGCTACTGTTTCAGGCCCCAGGGGCTCCTGACCACCCTGACGGACTACCATTGACCAGGTGGATATGCATACCCACCCAGGCAGACACAAAATCTCCAAGTGTGACGTGTGTTCCACCTCCTTCCAAGGGGAATCTTCCAGGTCATTGCCAAGCAAACGTCAACAGGTATGGTTGGACTCAGAGCTAACTTCAAGGAACCTGAGACCCCTCCCCCCCATTCAAAGGGAACTTGTGCCACTCTGCACAGGTGCTCTGAGTTGTCCACTATGACTACTTGGTGAAGTACACAGGGATCTATCTGCTCTTCAGACACCAGGTGACTCCTCACTGTAGTCTCACTGGCTCCTGTGTCTCTCAGAGCCTCCACCCTCTGTCCATTAATGCTCACCCACTGCCTGTACTTTTTAGTGTTCTCAGGCACAAGGGTTCTCTGGAACATCTCACTGTCCCCTAGTGAGACAAGGCTCATCTCAGCTGGGTCCAAATCACCTGGAACCAACTCCTCCCCAAGCGCTACACTAGCCAAACCCTGGGACTGTGCACCACTGGATGCCGGTGTACTCTTGGAGCATTTGGGGTCCCCCCTCACATAACCCAGCTGGTCACATGCATAGCACTTATGGGGGGGGACCTCCTTCCACAGGTCTCCCTTTGGAAAACCATGGCTTCTTTTCACTGGGGGGCTGGGAATCCTGACCTTGGGAACTAGGATGGGGCCCTTTAGAGAACTCCCTCTGTTTACTCTTACCCCCCTTTCTTCTGAGAAGGACCCTGCCCACCCTTGGTGTGGTCTCTCCCAGCTCTCATCTGGACCCTGGTGATCTCCCAGAGGTCCACTTCCTGTGCAAGCTTCCTGGGGTCAGTCAGCTTGCTGTCAATCAGGTGCTGGCACAGCTCTGGAAAACAAAGACTATACAAATGCTCCCAAGCAATCAAATTCTACAGCCCCTTAAACGTTGTTACCTTACTGCCCTTCACTCCACAATCCAGTGACCTGCAAAAAGAATCGACACATTCCAACCATGTTTGGGATTGCTTCTTATAGGACCTAAACTTGTCCTTATACTGATCAGGGATGAGACCATACCTTGTGATCAGGGCGTCCTTCATGATAGGGGAGGTGAGACCCTGGGGATCCCCTAAGGATGTAAGAGTATCCCTCCCCTTTAACTCAAAGTGCTTTCACAGACCCGCCCCCCAATGAGCTTCAGGGACCAGATTCATATGGAGAGCAGACTCACACCCCTTGAACCACAACAGTATGTAATTCTCCCTTTGTTATCCTTCACAAGGTCCTTAGGAATGTGCACCTTCCTCTCAGGCTGCACCAGGTTAATGCTGCCACCATCCCTACTAGACTGGCTCCTCTGATCCAGCTCCCTCAAGCTGAGCTCATGAACCAACAATAACTTTTTCTCTTCTCTGGCCATTCTCATTTTCTCCAACTCCAACTGGTGAGTCCTCTCTGCCTGTCTGTCCTGCAACTTTTTAGGAGTCAGAACCTTGGATGACACACTGCTACCTGTCCTGCAGACCCTTCCCCTGGACATAACAGGCCCACCCACTATACCATTGTGAATGGTCTGCGCCGCCTCCTCCTCATCCTCTGTGTGCCCCTCAACTTCCTTGGCTGTCAACCAGGCCCTCGGTGCCTTTTGCAGCTCCTCCTTCCAGGCGATGCTCTTAAAGGGGCAGGCAAGATCCTCACAGAACTGTTTCCGTTGGGCAACTGTGTAACTCTCCAGTTTCCTTAAATCAAAAGCAGCTCCAGCTGATGCATCTCCAAATTGAGACATGATGAAGAGTTAAAAGTGCAAAGTTCAAAAGGCAGAAAACAGGTTCCCAAATGGAGTTCAAAAAGTCAAACAAGGATTTCCACAAAATGGAAGTAGGGAAAAATCCAAAAAAAAGAGAAAAAAGCAAAATCACAAAGACAAGTAGTATGTGGTCACGTAATGGTCTACACTGAAAACAGAAGTGTACACATGATTACTCTACGTCAAGTACAAATACAAGTCCAATACCAACCGCTGATCACCGGTGTTAGAAACTGGGTTTTTGGTTGGCAGTCAGGTTACCCCCTGTCCATGCAAGGACCCTCACTCTAGCCAGGGTAAAGGAGAATCACACTCAGTTAACCCCCGCTCACCCCTTTGGTAGCTTGAGATGAGCAGGTAGGCTTCACCTCAGAGACCAGGTGTCAAGTATGTCTACCAGCACACACAGTAATATAGTAAAAACACCACAAAATGACTCAACACAAGATTGGAAAATAGCCAATATTTATCTAAGCAAAACAAGACCAAAACGGCAAAAAATCCAACATACACAAGTCAAGTTATGAATTTTTAAAGATTAAACTCCAAAATAGCACTTAGAAACACAAAATGCTTCGATGAGGTGATAACACTGCATTGTGACAGAGTCGTTCCCAATATTCCGACGCCAACGGCGGTGCGCAAAGTCGGGGATTGTGGCATTGCTGGATCTGAGGCGTCTTCAGTTCCGGTGCTGAGGGGCAAAGGAGCTGAGGCATCACGAAGAGGCGTCGGGTCTTTACTGCAGAGCGGCGGAGGTGAGGTGGAGTCGGTGTGAAGCGATGAATCTATGCCCTTCGGTGTAGTCAATATCTGGAGGTCACAACGTGGTGAGGCAACTTCCACTGAGTCGCAGTCTTCGGTGGGACTGCAGCGCTGTCGGGCCTATGAGGGTAATCGCACTCCAGTGAGGACCACGGAGTCCGTTGCAGGCAACAACATGGGATTCGGCCGTGGCATCGGGCCGGGTCGTCTGAAAATGGTTTTCTTGTATTTTCACCAGCTTCTCCCTTCAGGGGCCCAGGGACCGGATAGGGCACCATTTTTTAGGGCATGAGTCTCATCAGAGAGTACAGGTGCTGGTAGGGGAAGTCTTTGATGGCCCTGAGACTTCAGAACAGAGGACAAGCTCAGTCCAAGCCCTTAGAGATTCTTCACAAGCAGGAATATACCACAAAGTCCAGTCTTTGTCCCCTTTCACAGGCAGAAGCAGTAACTGCAGGATAGCCCAACAGAGCACAGTCACAGGCAGGGGCAGCACTTCTCAGCTTTTCAGCTCTTCTCATTGTCAGAGTTTCCTCGTGATTCCAGAAGTGATCTAGTTTCCAGGGGGTTTGGGTGCTCTTCTTATACCCCTTTCTGCCTTTGAAGTAGGCCTATTTCTGCCTGCCTTGCCGAGGCCAGGCCCCAGACACACACCAGGGGGTTAGAGACTGCATTGTGTAAGGGCAGGCACAGCCCTTTCAGATGTAAGTGAGCACTCCTCCCCTCCCTCCCAGCACAGACAGCTCATAAGGATATGCAGGCTACACTCCAGCGCCCTTTGTGTCACTGTCTAGAGAGAGGTGCAAACAGCCCAGCTGTCAAACTGGCCCAGACAGGGAATCCACAAAGATGCAAAGTCACAGAATGGTTAAAGCAAGAAAATGCCTACTTTCTAAAAGTGGCATTTTCAAACACTCAATCTAAAAAACAAATTTATTAATAGACATATTTTAAATCGGGAGCTCAGAGACACAAAACTCAATTTTTCCATCTGCTCCCAAACGGGAGCTGTTTTTTAATAATATTTAAAGGCAGCCCCCATATTAACCTAAGAGAGAGATAGGCCTTGCAACATTGAAAACAGAATTTGGCAGTATTTCACTGTTGGGACATGTAAAACACATAAGTACATGTCCCTCCATTTACACACACTGCACCTTGCCCAGGGGGCTACCTAGGGCCTACCTTAGGGGTGCCTTACATGTAAGAAAAGGGAAAGTTTAGGCCTAGTGGGAACACTTGCCAAGTTGAATTGGCAGTTTAAAACTGCACACGCAGACACTGCAGTGGCAGGTCTGAGCCATGTTTACAGGGTTACTAATGTGGGTGGCACATCCAGTGCTGCAGGCCCACTAGTAGCATTTGATTTACTTGCCCTGGGCACCTCTAGTGCACTTTACTAGGGATTTACTAGTAAATCAAATAAGCCAGTCATGGAAAGGCAATTTATACATACATTTTACATAGGAGCACTTGCACTCAATAGCAGTGGTAAAGTGCCCAGAGTGACAAAAACAACAAAAACAGAACCCAGCACACATCAACCACCTGGGAAACAGAGGGAAAGTGTTAGGGGAGACCAGGCAGGGATGCCAAGTCTAACAAGCTGTGTTTTAGAGTAAAAGGGAAGGACAAAATGAAGCAAGGTAACCTTCATGAGGAGTCAGGAGTGTACTCAGAGGCACAGCAAGAACAAAAGAGAGGACTTTCACATTCGAGCCAGCAATGCAGAAAACACACACTCAGCAGCACTTGAAAATCAATGCACCTCTCTCTGTTTCACAGAGATGACTGAGTACTAGCCCCCAGAGTCCTTGCCATCATCATGGTTTCTCTTTAAAGTAAAAAATGTTCTCCATCTAGCTGTTAAGGTAGCCCTGTCCTCAGTTCTTCCATCCTCCTCCTCTAGATTTCGAGTAAACTCTATGTGAGTCAAGGAGGAGCCAAGATGGCGACCGGGAAGGACGCTTAAGAAAGCGCTCCGTCTCGGGCTCGCCACCAAAATAACTGCAGGGCGCCCCGGGGACGCCAACATCATCGCACAGGAGTGGGACCCGCTCTGAGAACCTCTCTCCCCCCGTCGACGGTTACGGAGGTGTTTGTGCGGCCGAGAAAGGAGGTTCCTGAACGACGACTACGCCTCGGGAACTGCGGCCGCCATCTTGCCTCGTAGCGAGGCCCGGAGCTCCGTCCCTGAGCCCCGAAGGTGAGGTGGGGGTGCAGCGGCGAGGGGATCCCTTGGCGGGAGGGCAGCAGGCCCGCCGCTGGGCCCTGCACCGCTTTGGGCTGCTCCCCCTCCCCCCCTACCGCTTGATAACTTTTCCATTGCTGCCCGGGGCGGAGCGGCGGTGAAGTTGCGGACGGGGACTCTTGGTGGTTCCCCCCCCCCAGCCCGTGGACCGGCTGCGGGGCGTGCCCCCCTCCCTTTGGCCGTCTGGAGCGCCGGCGGATTGGGATCGGCGGGGAGGCTTGCTCTCTACGCCCCCTGAACATTACTGGTGGCTCCGGCAACTTTTTTGAACGTTCGTGGGCCACGTGGGAAGCGCTCATTGCAGTAAATTATGTACACTATCATTCACCTGGCACGGGAATTAGAACCCTACATGGAAGCTCAAATGAAGGAGCGCGTACATGGTGATCAACGTCGTGAGGATGAGGGGCCCACACCCAGGCCCTGAATTGTCCAGGTCGACTGCAGTAACACTAGGGGCGCGCGGGCTTCGCCGCCCCACCATCCGTCGCCCTCCCGCCGGTGCCGGTGGAGGGGCCTGGAACTCACTTCAAAGAACTTAGGGCGGTCGGCAACCCTAAGAACTAAAAGCGTATTCCGGTGTGGATCCGAGCGGATATTCGGCTCTCCATACCTGTCCAACCCGGGGACCGTGGGAGTTCGCGTGGGCGCAGAAGGAACAGGGACTCACACGGGACCGGGGCACGCATGGACCAGCGCCTGGGGACCAGCAACCCATACCCACTTTACAATCACTGGAATCTACACTTTTGGCCCACTCCACACAATTTGAGAAAGTACTCCAAGCAATCATGGAAACTAAAATTTCATTGGAAAATAGAATAGACACGGTATCACAAGACCTAAATATCCTTAGAGCGGACCACCGCAAACTATCCGACAAAGTGAAGTCAACGGAGGTGGTGCTAAACGAAATGAGCCCCAAAGTAACGGACAACCCAAAACAAATTCTCCGCCTGGATCTAGAAGTAAAAAGACTGCAGAGAAGAGCAGAAGAGGCGGAGGGAAGATCACGACGCAACAACATTCGGTTTCTTGGATTTCCGGAAAAATCATTAGATCAAAATTCAGAGATTTTATTGGAACAATGGTTAGCCGAAGTGGTCTTGAATGGAGCCCCATCGAAATTCTTCTCAGTTGAAAGAGCATACAGGACTCCCGGGCGCCCCCCAGTACCGGGCCAGCCCCCAAGACCGCTGATAACCAGGTTCCTGAACGTTAGAGACCGGGATGCGATATTGCAACAATTTTGCAGTAAAGGCCCATTTCAGTATGAGGACTCAACTGTTCACGCCTATCCAGACTTCACTCAGGAAGTGCAAAGACAACGCAACTCCTTTGCTCAAATAAAACAACGTCTCAGTGAGCATGACATAAAGTATGCTCTGCTATTCCCCGCCAAACTAAGAGTACTAACAGATGAGCGCACCCACGTGTTCACATCTCCGGAGGACGCTTGGACATGGCTGCATGCCAAGGGTTTTGCCCAACCCCGAGAAGCAACCGGAATCAACGAAAGCTGGTCCACAGCGTCCCCACGGAAACGCTCCAAGAGGCGACCCGGGGGTCAACCCACGGTGAAACAGGCTGCGGAAGAGAGAGCCAGGGTCCTGAAGGAAACTCCCCTTCTGACAGAAAAAACTCTTTCGAGGCCCTCAGAACCCAACGGGAGGAGGGCTCGGAATCGGAGTCAATAAGTTCAGATTCCACACTAACCGGGTCGCTGAAGGGCCCGGAGATCACCCCCCGGTCCGCAGACATACTCTAAACGAGCGCCGCTGACCGGCCACCAGGGTGAGATCCGCCGCCATAGAAGGAGAGCAGGACTGTACATTGTGTGCTTTGTTGGCTGCGGTTGGACATATCGCTTGACATTATGGGGGTGGGCCAGGGTCGGCGGGAGCACCGCCGACAGGCCGGCGGTGCCCCGCAGGGCATTCTGACCGCGGCGGTTCGGCCGCGGTCAGATGCGGAAAACCGGCGGTCTCCCGCCGGTTTTCCGCTGCCCATGTGAATCCTCCATGGCGGCGGAGCGCGCTCCGCCGCCATGGGGATTCTGACACCCCCTACCGCCATCCTGAGACCCGCCAGGAACAGGATGGCGGTAGGGGGTGCCGCGGGGCCCCTGGGGGCCCCTGCAGTGCCCATGCCAATGGCATGGGCACTGCAGGGGCCCCCGTAAGAGGGCCCCACTTAGTATTTCAGTGTCTGCTATGCAGACACTGAAATACGCGACGGGTGCTACTGCACCCGTCGCACCTTCCCACTCCACCGGCTCAATTCTGAGCCGCCGTCCTCGTGGGAAGGATGATTTGCCCTGGGCTGGCGGGCGGCCTTTTGGCGGTCGCCCGCCAGCCCAGGGCAAATCCCAAAATACCCTCAGCGGTCTTTCGACCGCAGAGCGGTATTTTGGTGGGGGAACTCTGGCGGGCGGCCTCCGCCGCCCGTCAGGGTCAGAATGACCCCCTATGTATCCTTGTTTTGCTGCTCTTAGAGCCAACTCCTGTACTCAACTTGCGCGTAATTGGTGGCGGCGCGCGGCAGGGGGAGGGATGGTTAGCTGCGACCTGGGGACGCCCTACAATACTTGCAGACTGTGTCTGCAGAAGGATGCGAGCCCCTATTATGAGCTGCACCTGGATAGTATTATTGCTCCCCCGCAGACATCCACATGGACACAGCCTAGTTCGCACCCCAACGGGGTGCGCAGTTTTTTGTTGGTTCACAGTTGGGGATGGGATCCAGTTGGGGAGGGTGGGAGGGTAATTACTAGTTCGTGCACCGCGGATCTGCGCATAACACAGGACACATGGTTGGGGGCAGGAAACAGGGTCAACGAGGTGAAGGGGAGGGAGGAAACTGCTCGGATCCTAACAGGGAGCAGAATGCTAGTTGCATCACTACAAAATAAACATGGCACAACATACAGCCTATAACGCACGCAAATATGACATAGTCACCTGGAATGTCAGGGGCCTCGGGAATCATAGCAAAAGGACCAGGGTGCACGCAATACTCAAACGCCAGGGCATACACATTGCAATCCTACAAGAAACCCACCTGCGGGATCCAGACCTACAAGAACTGCGGAACAAATGGGGAGGACAGATTGTAGGTACATCTTATTCAACCTTCGCGAGGGGGGTCCTCATATGGATAGCAGGGAGTGTCCCATTTCTTCAAACATCACACAGGATAGATCAGGGGGGTAGGTACGTAATAGTGGAGGGTAAATTAGACGGCAAACAACTATCACTTATAGGAATATACGCCCCTAACACTGCGCTACCTGAGTTCCTGAACACGCTTACCCCAGCATTATTGGCGAACCCCGCAACATCCGCAATATGGGGGGGAGATTTTAACAATACGCCGGACCCGACATTGGATAGGTCTAGCCCCCCACACACCTAGCGGCTAATAGACACCCCAGGCACTCACTGGCAACATGGGCCAACAACATGGGCCTCTATGATTTGTGGCGTATGAAGCATCCACACCACAGAGAATATTCATTTTATTCTGTACCACACAAGGTGCACACCAGGATAGATCTACTATGGGGCACCCAGGACATTTGCACAGTAACTAACGGGATTGAATACTTAGCTAAAACACTATCAGACCACTCGCCACTCAAAATAACTCTAGACTGGGGCAGGAGGCGTCAAGCGATCCCAACCTGGAGACAACAAGTGGAAGCACTGCAGGACCCTGCATTCACAGACGCCCTGAAAACAGCGCTCAAACAGTACTGGGAATTGAACGCTGACACCACAAACTTAAGAGCAACGGAGTGGGACGCACACAAAGTAGTGACTCGTGGGCATTGTATTTCCACTACATGGGGGGTAAGTAGCACGCTCCATGCAGAAGTTAGCAAGCTGGAGAAGAAATTAAGAGCACTAGAAAATGCAGTGGCCCGCAGCAAAACACCATACACGTCATTAAAAGATACGCGGGCAGAATACGTAGCCGCCGACGCCACATTACGCCTTCATGACTACAAATATCACTTGACCAGATTACAAGCGGAAGGCGACAGATCGGGCAGGCTGCTCGCATGGCTCCTGCGGGAGGAACGGCAATGCCCTCCAATTGGGGCAATAGGGTTAGGCGCAGGCACACTAGCAACCACACAGGAAGAAATAAATGATGCGTTCAGGGAATACTACACACAACTATACACTTCACGCACATCATGCACCCCCAACAACTCGAGTCTTTTTTGGCGGACTCCTCCCTGCCCCAACTCACACACGCTGACAAGGAGTCACTAGAGGCCCCTATTACACTAGGCGAACTTAACAAGGCTCTAGAACAACTACCTAGAAACAAAGCTCCAGGGACAGATGGCCTGCCATCAGAATATTACTCTACCTTTGCCTCACACCTTACTGCACGTCTCCTAAAAGTTATTGAAGAAGCGGAGGTTAACGGAATTCTCCCCCCCACAATGAGAGAGGCAATGATAGTGGTCCTCCCGAAACAGGGACGAGACCCCACTGACGTTAGGTCCTACAGACCTCTGTCCCTGCTAAATCTAGATTGCAAACTACTTGGCAAAATACTAGCCAACAGGCTAGCTCCACACATGCACACTTTGATACACGAAGACCAGAATGGATTCATTCCAAAACGTAACACCTTCCTCAACATTCGCAGGTTACTGAGCGTAATGGGCGACACCCCCCCAAGTGCATTTGAGGAAGCAGTGATTTTGCTAGACATCGAAAAAGCATTCGACACACTGGAATGGGACTTCCTGTTTACCACCATGCAGCGAATGGGCATAGGCCCAAAATTTATAAGATGGGTACGCATTCTGTACACTAACCCACAGGCCAGGGTGAAGACAGGGGGTGTCATATCAGAGAGCTTCCAGATTAGCAGGGGAACAAGGCAGGGGTGTCCCCTATCCCCCCTGTTGTTCGCCCTGGCGATGGAACCACTGGCCGCGCGTGTCCGAGCAAAAACGGAAGACTGGGGGGGTGGTAAGGAACGGCACCTCTAACGTCATATCATTGTACGCAGACGATGCCTTGATATATATACGCAGCGCAGAGGAGGTGCTCCCACCAGTGATGTCATTGCTGTGCGAGTTTGGAGAGATCTCGGGATTGATAGTGAATTGGGGGAAATCCTGCATATTCCCGTTGGTCGGCTGGTCCCCAGCGCGACGTGAGAATACCCCATCAGGCCAATTAAAATGGTGCTTTGATACATTTAAATATTTAGGGGTCAACGTCTACCACAGTGCGGAAGACCTCAGGGATGGCAACCTGGGGAGAGCGGTGACATCTATGAAGAGCTCATTGCGTTTCTGGAATAAACTACCGCTTTCACAACTGGGAAAGGTAGCCATAGCCAACATGCTAGTACTGCCCAGGCTGCTGTATTACTTCACTGCCCTGCCGATCACAATCCCTAAAAGCTTTTTCAACAGTTTAACTTCTGCACTGGTGCAGCTTGTGTGGGGTGATGGTGGAAGGCGGGTCGCACTCAACACACTACACCACCCGGTGGCGGCGGGTGGGCTGGGAGCCCCTAACTTTGAGCTCTATTCTGCAGCAGCACAGCTGCAGTGGATATTAAATTGGATCCATAATCCTGGTGCAGCGGAGGCCACCTGGCTGATAACCCGACTCCGGGGAGTCCCTCTGCTTGAGTGGCTCATGAACAGGCAAACCAAAACCACACGCGTAAATCCACTGATGACAGCAGCTCATGCATACTGGAAGAAGTACATTCAAAAAGAAGCCAAACAACTTCCCTACTCACCTCTCCTACCACTAGAACGAATCCCCGGATGGGTGACAACTGGATCTCACTCGTCCGTAACCTGGATAGATGCGGGCATAAGCACGGTGGGAGAATGCTTCGAGGAAGGAAAACTAATGTCCTTCGAAGCCATACAGGCCCTCACAGGGATCAGCTCGGGGCAATTTCTGACATACCACGCTATATGCCACGCCATTAGAAGCACATGGGAGTCTGGGAACGCTGAGCCAAGCATCTCGGCTAACCTGCACCATATGCTAAGCTACGACGTTCGTGAAAAAGTAGTATCAAACACGTATAAACTTCTGAATAAGCCCCCGGAGGCTAGCCTGCAAAAAGCTCGGGAGAGGTGGAATGCCGCGCTGCCTGCCCCGATTTCAGAGACAGAATGGCCGAAAGCCCTGAGTCACACACGCGAGGTCTCAAGGAACCCCAGATTCCGATACACACAGTTTAATTACTTACATCAGACATATTTAGCGCCAGCCAGGATAAAACGCATGTTCCCTGGATCGGACCCAACTTGCCCCAGATGCAAAACCCCAGCGGCACAGTTTTATCACATGGTCTGGGAGTGCCCGCGGGTGCAGGGGGAGTGGGCCGTGCTGACCACTGTACTGTCGGAAATGACTGGCCTAGGCCTAGACGCGAATCCCAAATCCTGTCTCCTTGGCCTTAGGACAAGAACCAAAAGAAGCAAACACATGCATAGATTCGTAGACCTGGCTTATGCAATGTAGAAAAGACTAATAGCCATGAACTGGAAGGCCCCCAAGGCCCCCGACCATGGTGCCTGGCTCACTCTCACGCTTCGCTGGGCACGAGCTGAATATCAAGTACTAACGAAACTAGCGCGGGGTGGACTGCGACACTCGGGCTGTGAAACCTGGGGTACACTGGTCTCCAAATTAGAAGCAAAGAACGACGAAAAACCCCCTTGAACCGCAGATAGCCGCGACTATACAGTTAATCATGGGCTTCGCCCTGGCTGTAAAGCGGCAGTAAATCAGGAGAAGCGCACACGCCTACCAACAGCACCTCAGCACTGATATCAACACACCACACCCTTAAGCGCATACAAGACAAATAGCACGCACAGACCATCATGCCCAAGTAGTGGATGCAGGCTCTACAGAAGCCAAGCCAAGCCCCCCCTCCTGCTCCCCTCTCCCCCCCCCTCCTTCCATAGGGGGCGCCCTCATCTAGAACCCTAACCGGCAATTAAAACCTCACACGAAAGAAACCTTTAAATGCTCGTGCCGGCATTGCCTGAAAGTCTAGACATAAATGCGCGGATCTAGCGGTGCACGGAAGTTATTAGTTGTTTGTTAAGTTTAATAACAAGCGCCCAGCAAATTACTGTAACTGACAATATCCTTGTATTGCTGTTAACTGAGCGCATTGAAATGTATGTCACAATTGAAAAATCAATAAAAATATGTTTAAAAAAAAAAAAAAACTCTATGTGAGTCAAAAAACGAGCAGGATAGACCTGTGAAGTGCAATGTTGTGGAAGAACAAATAGAAAAACAGACTGGAGTTTTTTTTTTGTAGATTTGCGTTTGGTAATTAAAGTGGCTGGTCTCGTCTGAGGAACCAGTAAAAAGGAGTTAACCCAGAAGGTAAATTTCACCAAGTATGAAAGGCCAATGACTTTCAGGAACAAATGATCACCCATCAGCCTCTAAACATTGCAAATTATGGAAAACATGGATACAATTTATTGAACTTCCTCCCTCACTGTCAGCCACCACATACATCAGTCATCACTCACAAATTCACAATCACTCAATATATCACCTCTAATAGGTGCTACAGTTACTTAGTAGTTACCTCTTCCAATCCGAGCACTGTGGTTGAACAAAATACCTCCTGTTTAATGGTATCAACACAATGGAATTTGGCATTGGCACTGCCAGTCTTTTAATCAATGATCTTCTAGGGCAGCCCTGCTAGGTGATGTAAAAAAAATAGGATAGGCAATTGCATGTGAGGGATGCAGGCATTGACTTCAATGTCCTTAAGGATATGTGGGGGTTTCCTCACTACACATGGGTCCAACTCAAATCCTGGCTTATATGTGACTATAAAATGGTGGGGAATCATGAATCCAACACAAATATAATGTTCCACTAGCTTTTTTTGCAAAGAAAGAAAGGAAAAAGTTGTTTAACGAGAAATAGTTAAAAAGCTCTTTGATGGCACTGGCATACTCAGTCTGGGATGTCCACCCTCAGACTCTGGTGGTTCACCCAAAAGTCGGTTAGCTAACATACTCTATTCTGACCAATCATCCTTTTCCTCCTCCTGTGGTGTTTGGGGAATGGTGTAATCAGGTGGCATTAAATGCTGGTTCATTTTGATCATAGTTAATTTTTCCACCTTTTGAGGCAAGAGACTGGTCCTTCTCACTGTAACAACTGCATCAGCTACACTGAACACACGTTCAGCACACAGGCTGGCCAGCACCTTTATTGCCAGCCTCCTGCGCTCTGGCCATTGGCACATGTACCCATGCCAATACACCAATGGGTAGTAACCCACTTACACCTTTTTTGGGTCATCCAGATATTCCTGGAACATCCTCTGACTGGTCATTGGTGCTCCCACTTGCTCGACCGCTTTTGGCTTCAAATTTGCACTGGTGTGAACCTAAGACCTGCCACTTGAAACCAATCCAATGCAGAAGTTGGGTCTGAATCTTCTGATGCTATTGTGTCTGGTTTTCATGTTGGTGGGGTTGTCCGATGCGAGGCAAGACTGCCGTCTCTGGAAGTTAAAGATGGCACCCCAGAACTATGGAGTGGGACTCTAAGTTATGGCTGTTCTTCTTCCAGTTCTCCTGCTTGCTCAACAATCCATCTCTTGTGTTGTGAAACATTCCCTTCAGAAAAAGGAATTAAAGTGGGAAGATTTTTTTGTAGTATAGATCAAGTAGGGTGGCACTGATGTACTCTTTGGAGGAGGTAATGTCATTTTGTACCCATGCATTATAAGTCTTGCACAACCAGGTTGGTGCAGTGCGCCAAACACAGTACCCAGAAATAGCCACTGTCTGCTGTGGCCTTGACTATGTTATTGCCATTGTCCGTGGCAACAAATCCAGTTCAAAAACCTCTGGGCTGCATCCATTCAGACACCTTGCTATTAAATGTATCCAAGATGTTTGCAGCTGAGTGTGATTTCTCCTTGGTGAACATTGCTACTGTTGCATGCCGCCGACAGCTCTTAAAAATGTCTTCAGGGCCAAGACCAGTGGATAGCTTTTGCTTTACCCCCACAAAAGAGTTCCAGTGTGCAGTGATGCACATATAATCAGTCACCTGACAAGGGGTCCACATGTGTGTCGTCAGGTGGACTGTGTGGGCAACACTTTGCTACAAAGCTTTCCCAAACAATTGCAGCACATCATAATGCAGCGCTGCAACAGCAACTCTGGCAAAATAGGTCTGACTTGGAGTCTTCAGGGCAGATGGCTGCGCCAAACTCTAACAATCCTGCTCCTTCTACAAAAGAAAAAGGAAAGAGATCTTTCACCAACATTTTTGCCAGTTTACCATTGTACAATCATGCCATTTGGTGGTTGCAGAAGTAGGGCTCCTCCTGCCTAAACATGCCCATAATTGTAGCCTGGATGTTCTAATTTTGTGGTGCCACTATCGCAGGCAACTTTTGATATGTATGTGGTGTAGACTCAGTGTGTGTAGTGGTGCACTCACAGTATGCTGTGGTGTCTCCATCTGACTCTGAGTCTTCCTGTGCCATTGTGTGGTCACTGAGGCAAGTGATTCCGGTGCACTGCTGGGGACAGAGCTGCTTGACGTGAGGATGTCACCCTATCCTGCCTCACCTCCCACTGTGATTTGACCTGTTGTAGCTGATGTTTCCTGGCTCTCCTCACCTTCACCACTGTGACCAAGTTCAGCCATTTTTAAGGTGCTCCTCCCACCAGATTACGTGATGCTTTTTCATCTGAGTCGTCTGGCCTCCATTACCTTAATGTTACCCACGCTTACCTCAACAAACATTTGTATGGCAAATGGAGCATATGGCAACATTCTCTCCCTGTTTGCTAATTGTAAAAAAGTCCAAGCTGGGGAGGAGTGCTTTCTTATTGGGCCACTGCCAATGCCTGAAAAAGAAATGGAAGTAGGTGAGTGTGTCGATTGCCTCTCTGCAGTGCATACTTATACTGCGGTACGGGTTGGTGCAGGTCTCTTCTGGGGCCTTACAAATGTGGGAGCTGGTGGTGCTGCCTGTGCCACATTCCTCAGGGCAGGTTGGATGGTAATGTCATGCTCTTCTGTGCCAAGTTCCACAATGACTAGCTCATTGTCATCATCGTCCCCTTCCATGATTCTAAGGCTCTCTGGAACTTTTCTTTTCCATTGCCTCTTCTGACGACGCCAGGACTCTGCCAGAACTCCCTCCATGTCCCTATCATTGTCATAAGAAGTTGTTATTGGAGAATATTGTTGATTTGTACCATTTCTTTTTCTTGCTGGAGATCTGTAAGCCACTGATTCTAAAAGAGAAGGTTCTTGATCGACAGGAAGCTCGACCTCCTGTTATGCTCTAGCTTTGGGAAGATCTATTATTGCTGTCTGCTGTCCACTTTGCTATGTTTCCTGAAATGATTGGGTACTACTTTGTGAAAGGGGCAAATCCAATTCAACATCACTGCTTGTCAACGTCGCCATGATTACAGTGGCTGCCAGACTGACAGACATGGTCTTGGGTTTAGGTTGGGGTGGTGCAGTTGATGTGGGAGTGCTGCTCCAAGGTTCCTCCCCATAGGCCCGTGTGGCAGACACAAGTCTCCCGAATAATGTTGTGGTTGGCACGTCACTGGCTGAAAGCTGCTTCTTTTTCTCACTGGCCACTTTCTTGGGAGCAAATTTCTTAGGCGCCATCTTAAGCTCTAGGTTGGCAGTTGCGCTAAGATGCAAAAGCGAGAGAATTTGGAGGACCGATATAACTGTAAAACCTTCTCTTTGGCAGTACTGCAGGTGATGTGGGGGTCTCTCGTGTTGTGTACCTAAAAACAACCAAGCAAGAAAAACATATAGTTAATGAAATATGGCATTGTTACAGGTTGAAATAGTACAGGGAAATGCACTCTTAGGCCCCCGTTACAACCCAAGCGGTCGATGTTAAATTGGCGGTAACACCGCCAACAGGCTGGCAGTAAAAAAATTGGGATCACGACCACGGCGGAAACCGCCAACATAGACAGCCACTTTAACACTCCAACTGCCACAGTGGTAGCAACAAACACCGCGGCAGTCACCACCAACAGACAGGCGGAAGACAATGTACCGCCCACACTATTATGAGAGGCCAATCCACCAGATTTTCCGGGGCGGTACCAACGCCATCAAAAGCACAGCGGAAACCGAACAAGGAAGGGGAACATGCACACATTGCACGCAACACCCCCACCCCCCACCCTCACCCACAACAACATACACACTAATACAGCCAACAATATTACTGATACACCCCGTCACCCCCTGGAAGCATGCAAGGGCAAAAGGAAATGAGTTTAACCAGTGTTATATTCGAACATTCAGATAGAGCAATGGATTTTAAATATTCAGTATATACAAATATTTACATTATGTACACAAGGCCGTACACTGTCCCTTGTAAATGTCCGTGGACCAGTGGTCCCAAAAAGCATGGGTGAAGCCCACACATGACACCTGCCTCAAAACAGAGAGAACACTGCAGGGGCATCAGGTCGAAAAAGACACTGGCACCTCAGGGTGAAGGGGAGGGGGGCACCTCAGCCGGATGATGGTACGACGCCACTGCCACTCGATGGGGCTCCATGCTCACTGCTTGGTCTTGGGGAGTGCAAAGCCACAGTCTCTCAAGTGGGTGTGTTGCCCACTGCTTAGTCCTGGGGAGTGCAAAGCCACAGTCTCACAAGTCTCTCAAGTGTGTGGGTTGTCCACTGCTTGGTCCTGGGGTATACAAAGCCACAGTCTCTCAAGTGGGTGGGTTGCCCACTGCTTGGTCCTGGGGAGTGCAAAACCACAGTCTCTCAAGTCTCTCAAGTGGGTGGGATGCCCACTGCTTGGTCCTGGGGAGTAATAAGTCACAGTCTCTCGAGTGGGTGGGTTGCCCACTGCTAGGTCCTGGGGAGTGCAAAGCTACAGTCTCTCAAGTGGGTGACATGTTCCACTGGTTATGGAGTGGGCTTTGTGCCCAGAGTGCTTCATCCTGCCAAGGATTGGGGAAGTGGATGCCTTTCTCCACTGGCTCTGGAGGGGGCTTTGTGCCCAGAGTGCTTCATCCTGCCAAGGATTGGGGGAGTGGATGCCTTTCTCCACTGGTTCTGGAGGGGGCTTTGTGCCCAGTGATGCTGCACCTGGGGTGTGGCAGTTAACATCCTCTCACCTGGGTGTCTGAGCCACGAGATGTACTTGGAACAGGTAGCATGATACTCCATGGAGGCAGAGTCACACTCCATTCTGCGGCGACTTAGACTGCCAACTGCTGGTCGTGCCAGTGCTGCTGGTGGTGCCTCAAGTGGTGTGTCCAGGGTCCAGGACCTCACCTGCAGCTTTGGACGGCTGCCCACTGGTGATGTTGCTGACGTCCGATATACTGGTAGTGGCTGGGCACGTGGTGGGGCAGATGGTGGTGCAGGTGGCGGTGGCTCCAGCGGAGATGCTACCAGTACTGGCCGTTGTGCAGGTGTCTGGTGTGGTGGAGGGAGACACCATACCGTCTCCGGCAGCCTTGCATGGCTGATCCTTGGGGAGGATGCTGCAGACTGACGTTGTGGCAGCGGCGGTGCAGGTGGCGGTCCAGGTGGCGGTCGTTGCGGCGGTGCAGGTGGCGGTCATTGCGGCGGTGCAGGTGCCCTTTGTCTTGTGTCCCTTCCACACCTTAGCAGTCGCTGCTGGGACCTTGGCACTGTCCTCTCTGTGTTTGGGTGAGGCCTTGCTGGGTGTGTGGTGCGTCCTTCCCCTGCTGGAAGCGGGACCCTTTTTTTACCTTGGCAGGTGGTGGAATCGGGTGCTCCTTCACATCTATAGGTGGCACACTGGCAGCACTGACGGGTGTCCCCTTCGATCCACCCCGACTTGAACGGATCACAGCAGTTGCAGATGTGGTGGCTGAGTTGCTGGGCTGGGATCGAGACATCCTGGCCCTAGGGAATGGATGAGGGGGGGAGGTGTAGGCAAGAGGTTAATGTTAGCTAGGAAAAGTTTTTTTGACACACTGGAACGGGAAGATGGAGGGGGTGTGGGAGTGGAGGAAGAGGTAGTGGTTGTAGAAGGTGTATGTCTGCTGAGCTTGCGTGAAAGTGCATGGGCTTGAGGCTGTTGTGAGGTGTATGGCTGTTGGGTGGGTATGTGCCTGCATTTGTGTACTTTGGGAGGAGGGCTCACAGACACACTGGGAAAGGACACAGGGGACGTGTGAATGGTAGTGTGGGTGGTGATTGCACGTGAGCGGTGTGTTGTGATGGGTGTTCTGGTGATGGAGGCAGTGGCTGATGATGTAGTGCATGCAGATGTGAGTGGAGACAAGACTGGGACGGAGGTGGAGGACGTTGAGGAGGGGGACACATTGGAGGAAGTGGATGTTGGTATGTGTGTATGGGTATGGTGCTTGTGTGAGTGCCTGTGTGATGTGTGGTGCTTATGTTTTCCTGATCCACTTTTGTCTGTTGATGTGTGTGCATGCTGGTCTGAAGGTGTGCTTGGGATAGGCTGAGGTAGAGGGGATTGGGTCTGGGTAGTGGAAGATGGAAGGGGAAGGTTGGACACAGGGACAATGGCTGCCATCAGTGCTGAGGCCAGTGCCTGAAATGCTCTCTGTTGGGCCGCCACGCCAGAATGAATGCCCTCCAGGTATGCATTTGTTTGCTGCAAATGCCTCTTGACACCCTGGATGGCATTCAGAATGGTTGACTGCCTAACAGTGAGGGATCTCAGGAGGTCAATAGCCTCCTCACTGAGGGCAGAAGGGATGACTGGGGCAGGGCCTGAAGTGCCTGGGGCGAAGGAGATGCCCACCCTCCTGGGTGAGCGGGCACAGGAAACACAATGAGGGGCTGCTGGGAGGGCAGTGCTGGTAGGGGGGTGGCGGCTGTACCTGTTGTTGGCATGAGCACAGAGGTGTCCGCCACCGCCAGGGAGCTTCCATCAGAGGAGGAGTCGCTTTTGCTGGTTTCCCCTCGTGTTCCCATCTGGAGCTCCCCTCGTCCTCCGTCCCACTGGTGCCTTCACTCTCCTTGGATTCACCCTCATGGGACATGTGGGATGCAGCTTCCTATGTCACCGGTGCCTCTGCTCCTCTGCCAGATGATGCTAATACACACATGGAAAGAGTGATAAAACAAGAAGGGGGGGAAGACAGAGGGCACACATGGTCAATGCCAGCAACACCACTACCGTTGGCGGACACAACACACACTGAGCTGCCCTGTACACTAGGCCTTGCCCGACCAGTCACTATGGTAGTCACCACCCCATGGGGTACAATGCCTAAGGCCAAAACATGCACCCCTGACACCCACAGGACCCTGCACACTAGTAGCTGCCCAATTGGACCTACCCTGGCACCCTCAGCCCAGAAACCCCACCCAGATCCCTCCTAAACCGCACAGAGTCAGCTTTATGACACTGTACTCACCCCCTTGTGGCTGCTGTGATGCCCTCAAGTGCCCATCCAACTCCGGATAGGCCACCGCCAGGATGCAGAACATCCGGGTGCTCATGGTGCGATGGGCACCCGTTCCACATTGAGAGGCCAGCCCCAGCTGGGCCTCCGCCGTCTTCTTGCTCCAGCGGTGCAGATCCTCCCATCTCTTGCAGCAGTGGGTGCTCCATCTGTGATAGACCCCCAGGGTCCGCACTTCCTTGCCGATGGCACGCCAAATACCCTTCTTCTGGTGGGCGCTGACCTAGAGGCAAAGGACAAGAGGAAATGAAATTACTCACCCGTCCGGACCGTCATACTCATTGCCCACCAGTTCCCACCCATGCACTGACGCACATACACTGACCATCCTCACATGCAGCACTCAGCCCCCTCACAACATGTGGCTTCCATCCACACCACTCCAAACAGGCATTGTACTCACCTGTTTGTCTGGATGACCGTAGAGTAGCGTGTGCTGGGGGAGGACCCCATCCATCAGTTTGTCAAACTCCTCCACAGTAAAGGCAGGGGCCCTTTCCCCAGACACTATTGCCATTGTCGCTTCCAGACTCAGGTCACGGCAGCACTTGCAGTGCAGGTCCTCTCCTGTTGATGGTCAGGTATCAAGAGAGTGAAAAGATAGAAAATGGCGGTCACGTACTCAGTGGTGCATACCATCACCGTCGGCATACATGGCCATTGGCTCCTGGAACCCATAGGGACCAATGATAACCTATGCTGACCGCCTACCGCAACGCTGCACAACGCCAGCGCAGTTACTTCATTTCCCATTGTCCCTCCTCACAAGTCAGGCAGTTGCCATTTCAGAGGTGCACATGGCATGGCACCTAACTGCGTCACACCACATATTGGCTCATTTACAGACTAACTCTTTCACACACGGATTCACCAACATTCATGCAGACACAGTTGTGCTACCTATGTGGTAAATGACCCTCTGCTCACCGTTCTCCTCCATAGGCTAGAACCGTGGGGCAGATGATGAGATGGTGGCATCCTCCGGTGTACAGACCCCTGGAGGACCTATCGACAATGGAAGACAGACACATCATAATCACATACAGATTTGATCTTGCCACAATCCAAGAACTGTGTACCCAATTGGAGCCAGACCTGATGTCAGCAATCCGCCAGCCCACCGGTATCCCCCCTCTAGTGCAGGCCCTGTCAGTGTTCCATCTCCTGGCAAGTGGCTCCTCTCAAACTACAGTGGCCATGGCATCTGGGATGTCCCAGCCAATGTTTTCTAACGTGTTGACCAGAGTTTTGTCTGCCCTGCTGAAACACATGCGTAGCTACATCATGTTCCCCCAGGTGGAGGATTTGGGCACTGTAAAATCTGACTTTTATGCCCTGAGAAATATCCCCAGCATCATTGGTGCCATTGATGGTACACATGTGGCATTTGTCCCCCCTTGCAGAAATTAACAGGTGTACAGAATTAGAAAAAGCTACCATTCGATGAATGTGCAAATGGTGTGCTTGGCGGACCAGTACATCTCCCATGTGAATTCCAAGTATCCTGGCTCTGTGCATGACGCCTATATCTTGCGGAATAGCAGTATCCCTTATGTGATGGGCCAACTCCAGAGTCATTGGGTGTGGCTAATAGGTGAGCCCAAGGTCCCCACACAGTATGTGTAGGTGTCTGGGTATGGGGTTGTCCCTAAGGGTGAGTGTGTGTCTAAAAGGTATCCAGGGAAATTTGCAGGTGACTCTGGTTACCCCAACCTCTCATGGCTACTGACCCCAGTGAGGAATGCCAGGACAAGGGCAGAGGACCGCTACAATGAGGCACATAGGCGAACTAGGTGTATTATTGAGAGGACGTTTGGTCTCCTGAAGGCCAGATTCCGGTGCCTCCATCTAACAGGTGGCTACTCACTGAAGAAGGTGTGCCAGATAATCGTGGCATACTGTATGTTGCACAACCTGGCATTGAGGCACCAGGTGCCTTTTCTGCTGGAGGATGAGCCTGGTGATGGTCTTGTGGCAGCGGATGAGCCTGTGGACAGTGAGGAAGAGGAGGTAGAGGAAGACGATATTGACAACAGAACGAACATCATCATGCAGTAATTCCAGTGACACACAGGTAAGAGCCTGTAACTCCTCTTCACATTTCAGTATACTTTGGAACATTGTACATGTCAGCCTCTTAACCTCTGTCTATGGACACTGACTGTTCCCTTTGGATTTCCTTTTTCCAGATCTGGGTACCCCATTCTGCATTCTGCTATATGTGCTGCTGCCCAACAACTGTCATACATTGGTATGAGTAAATGAACATTTACAGTGCTATTTGTTGCTAATGTTGTAATAATACATTTGTGAAAGATCAGATTAACTCCAGATTGTTTTTTGATTAGAGGGTGTTTATTTAGGTGCTAATGGGTGTAGGGGTATTTGCAAGGGGCTGGGGTGATGGTGGAGGAAGGTCGATGGTAGAGTCCAGTCTCTTGGTATCACAGGTGCATTGTCCACTGGGGCCTAGGAAGTGGAGTAATGGCAGTTCAAGTTGGACAGGGTAACATAGTGGGACAGAAGGGTGACAATCAGGAGAGTCTTATTTCCTGGCAGGGGTCTTGGCAATGTTCTCTGTCTTCTGCCTGGATCGCAGGGACCGTTTGCGGGGTGGTTATCCTTCTGCAGGGGGTGGGGTGCTGGTGGCCTGTTAGTCCTGTGGCAGGGTTTCTGTCCACTAGTGCCGGCGGAGGTGGAAGGCTGTTCCTCGGTTTGGCTAGTGTCAGGGGCCCATTGTTGAGCCACTGCCTCCCTCATGGTCTTGCCCATATCAGCCAGCGCCCCTGCTATGGTGACCAGGATGGTTATAATTTTGGTGAGGTCCTCCCTGATCCCCATGTATTGTCCCTACTGCAGCCGCTGGGTCTCCTGAAACTTGGCCAGTACCGTGCCCATGGTCTCCTGGGAATGGTGGTATGCTCCCATGATGTTGGAGAGTGCCTCGTGGAGAGTGGGTTCCTGGGCCTGTCCTCCCACTGTCGCACAGCAGTCCTCCCAGCTTCCCTGTTGTCCTGTGCCTCTGTCCCCTGAACTGTGTGCCCACTGTCACTGACCCCAGGTCCCTGATCATCCTGTGTTTGTGGGGTTGCCTGGGGTCCCTGTAGTGGTGGACACACTGCTGATTGACGTGTCCTGGGGACAGAGGGATGGGCCCGCTGGCTAGGTGCTGTGCTGGTGTTTCCTGAGGGAGGAGGCTCTGTGGTGGGTTGAGACTGGGGCAGAGAAACCGACTGTCCAGAGGTCCCAGATGGGCCAGTCTGGTCATCCAGATCCAGGCGTGCAGAGCTGCTGTCATCACTGTGGGCCTCTTCTGGGGGGGACTGGATGTAGCTGGCACCTCCTGTCCGGTGACGTTGGGTAGGGGGTCCTGTTGGGATGCAAATGCATTGTTATTGTATCTGTGTGTGGCATCTTGTGCAACTGGTATGTATTCCTATATAATTGTGATTGCACTGTCGCCTTGGCCTTGTGTGATTGGTGATTATGCGGCCTGGGTGAGTCTATCTAGTGTGCATGCTGTGGTGATGGTTGTCCATGCAGGTCTGTGATGGGGGTCCATGCATTGCTGTTGCATGCAGGGCTTGGTATTGGGAGGGGTGGGTTGTGATAGTGGGGTATATGTGAGGTGTTGGAGTGATGGGGCGAGGGTAGGAGTTTGTGATGGCATGCAGGTAGGGGGGGTGAAAGTAGTAAAAAGTTGACTTACCAGAGTCCAATCCTCCTGCTACTCCTGCGAGGCCCTCAGGATGCATGATCGCCAAGACTTGCTCCTCCCATGTTGTTAGTTGTAGGGGAGGAGGTGGGGGTCCACCGCCAGTCCTCTGTACAGCAATCTGGTCTCTTGAAACCACGGAACACACCTTCCCCCGTAGGTCGTTACACCTCTTCCTGATGTCATCCCTTGTTCTTGGATGCTGTCTCACAGTGTTTACCATGTCAACGATCCTCCGCCATAGCTCCATCTTCCCTGCAATGGATGTCTGCTGCACCTGTGATCCAAATAGCTATGGCTCTACCCGGATGATTTCCTCCACCATGACTCTTAGCTCCTCCTCAGAAAACCTGGGGTGTCTTTGAGGTGCCATGATGTGGTGTGAGTGATGTGTGAGGTGATGTGTGGGTTGCTGTGTTGTAATGTATTATGTGATGTGCGTGGATGGTGTATGTGTGATGGTGTTCTGTGCCTCTGGGTGATGGTGTGGTTTTTGCTTTTCTCTCTCTCTGCTTGTTTTAATTTTTTCGTTGAAAGGGTTGTGGGTAATGTGGGTGTGTGTTTTATAGTGGTGTGAGTGTGTGGGTATGGTGTGTGTATGTGTGTCAGGTGTGTGTAGTTTGAATTATCCAATGTAGTGTGGTTTTGTAAGTGTGTGTGAATTTTGAGCGCAGTGGTATGTACCGCCAATGGTTTACCGCGGTTGAAAGACTGCTGCAGTGATTCGTGGGTCGTGATACTGTGGGCATATTCCTGTTGGCGTAACAGTGTGGGTTTTGCTATCGCCAGTTTATCACTGACCTTTGGTTAGGCAGACTTGTGTGGGTGCCTGTATAGTGGCGTATTTCTCTGTGTGAGTCATAATACCTGCAGCGGAATTCTGCCGCGGTCACGGTATGTTGGCGGCCGTCGCCATGGCAGTAAGCGGGATTTACCGCCAGGGTTGTAATGAGGGCCTTAGTGTGGTTGATAATCTAACTAAGAGTTGACACAACTCTTTAATAAATATGCCCCCAACTTGTCTTGAAAATACCCAGGTGGGAATTAAGGAACAGTGTTCTGGTGTGAGACAGTTGATCACCTCCAGGTAAAAATGTAGCTTTTTGATGGAGTTCAACTTTGTGATCTCTCCAGTTCAGCTTTGAAAGGTTTCAAAGCTTTACTTAATTACCCTGTCATCGATACATTGCCTTTCTTACTCATTCAAGGATCTGATCATTCACTGACTTGTTCTTACACAGTAATTGACTCATGCACTCATTTAACGACCGCGGTGTTTTGGCAATGAAGAGAGCAAGAACTATTGCACGTAGTGAAGATTGTGCTGCTAAGTAGAAATGTTTAGGACTAAGGTGCATTAATTCAGGTTGGGCGTGTCCGAACGGAAGCATGGAGGGATTTTGCAAGTCGTGACCAAGGTTCATTGGTAAATCTGCGCATTTTTATATGATCATTCTAGTACTATTTAATATGCTTTGAAGCACAAATAAGAGTTGAAATTTATGATCGGAGCATTGAACACACCTAACTATGTTTTAAAATAAAAGAATCAAATGTGTAACTTAATGTGATTATCATCATTTAATTGAGCAATAGTTAAGCAGTTTTGCGAAACATTTGCAAGAAGGGGGGAATCAGTTTGAAAATACAATACAAAACCAAAATGTATCCCAAGAGAAATCAAAAGTCTGTTCACATTTTTCAACAATAATCTGAAAATGAATGTGCGAATGGATTTCTTTATGATTTTTGGAACTTGCATTCTTGCAAACTGATTGAGTTAAATGCACCTAGTAACTCAACACATTAAAGGTATTAAAAGTGTTACGTACAGAGGGCTGCTGTTGCATAATTTTATGTTGTCATTGTTGTGCTTTACAGCAAGAGTTTCGTAATTGGAGTAAACCTGGCTCATCTCTCTAGCTAATGTGACCCTATATGCCCTTTTCACATAAATAGCATAAATAGAAGAATACAATGACATCTCAACGTGCTCCTTTGCCCAAAGGCGTGCGTGGACGAAAATGAAACACTGTAGTGAAACTTGGACTGTTTTTGCTTTGAAGATCTGTGGGCCAGGATCTGTAGATATCAACTCTCAGGAAAATTGCAATGCGTATCCAACCCATCACTCCCATCTCAATAAACTTCTTCTTGCCCACAAACAAACACGGTAAATATTACAGAACACACACCTCTGCTCCATTCCATATAAACTTTTTCACATCAACACACTCCAATCACCATTACCCATTTTCCACCCATTAGCAAACCCCCGTCATTCTCATGCTCATCAGCTCTTGATCTTCCCACAGCCATGTAGACCTCACAGCAGAACTTGTCGATCACAGCTTAGAAGTTTAAGGGCCTTATTTAGAGTTTGGCAGATGGGTTACTCACAAACATGACAGATATCCCATCCGACATATTACGATGCCTAGTGGATATAATGGAATCATAATAAGGCAGACGGGATGTCCATCACATTTGTGAAGGAGCAACTCTTAATCAGGCCCCTAGCCATCACAGAAACCCTCACTCATACCTGATCTTTCATGAACTCATTCTGATTGGTCACACAGTCACATTCCACCTTAACCCATGTTATCTCATTCCGGTGCCTCTCTATTAGACTACAAATTAGTTCGACCTATCATTCCTTTTTTCTATAGATTAATCAGCAACCTCAAACATCTTAAACGGGGCCAGCTGACCTCAACTGCTCTTCATTTTGCCAGCACCAATAGTACCTGGTCGAGGGTTTTACCGTCCCAGATGGCTAAAGTTTCAAGTACATGTTCCAGACATTACCACGTTCACAAACTACAGAAAGCTCACATCTCTTCCCTCCAAATCAAAAATGCAACATCAACAAACTATTTTCAAAATCCAAGACTTTATTTCAGTACTTACTATAACTAAATTCCACTCTTTACACCAAACACTCAAATTTAAGCCATCCATTTCTTGGAGCATCCGGAAACCTAAGGCTGTCAAAAGACAAATCTGCAATTTCAAAAAGATATGACACAAATTACAGACTCCTAAAAACAGAACAGAGCATAAGGCTACCCACAAATCTTAAACATACATGTCACCAAAGCAAGCTCCAAGACTGTCTAATATAACATTTATCCTCTACTACATTTTAGAAAGCCTGCTATCTAAACAATAGGAAACAAATATACACGCTGCAAGCTTTGCAATTAATTAGGGGACTGTACCAAGTTACAAATAAAACACCAAATATTTGGCAAAGCAGAAGGTTAAGTAATGCCAAGAACATTCATCTACAAATGTCAATGAACTCAAACTAAGACAGAAAATTGACATTCTTGTGCACAGGGCAAAATGTAAAAGAGAACTCATCCAATTATTGGACTCTTGCTTCCTGTCTTCTTCTATGCATCATAAAACATTTATCTGGACACACGCTTTGTCAATAGGTGGTTAGTCCATTAGGACCTGAACAAGAATCACAGACCTATCAGAATGAAGTATTATGACCACCTTCTGCACAAACATTGTGCAGGTGTTGGAATGGGGAAATTCCAGAATCTTGATCCATTGCTAGACTCACCTGTTTTCCCATCTTTTAACAGCAGACCCAGTGGTTTCCCATAGGCTTACTCTGTTAGAATTAGATCATTAATTTGCAGTTTGGAGTTTGGATAAAAACAAAGGCCACTGTCCATGATAGAAAAGATGGGGGCATCCATGAGCTAAGTTGTGGTGGGGCCTAGATAAAATGGAGACAGACCTTTGGGACTTTCCGCCATCTTAAAGTATAGTTTGTAAAGCTAAACTTATGCCAGTGTTTTCTCTATGGATCCTGAATGAATATTTCAAAGGTTTTACTGTAAATCAGAGGTTCGATACTTCTGGGCAGGAATGGTGGACCTTAAAATTACTTTGAGGAAGGTAGAACTCACTGTCAGAAACATCAGCATTAATTGTTTTGCCAATAAACAGATTCATCAATTTAATAAAAGTTACGTTATTCCATCCTCCACATTTTGAATGCATTTTTTCAAAATGGGTCTGAACTAATGTCACCTCGATAGCATTAAGCTGTTGATTTGAGAGTATTGGGAAACTATTTATATGAATAGGCCCTGAACAAAAATGATATTTACCACAAGTAAACCTCGAGCTTATGATAAGAAATGATCCTACGTTTGAAACAGGGCATGCACGTTTAGGGATCTGTTTTGTTTACTATGTCCAAGGAATCCTTGCTGGTTATAAGCAAAGAATGGAGACCACTATCTCCCTCTTTCCTCTTTCACAACCAAATTGTATGTAAGCCTGATCTACAATCAGACACTGCCTCGTTATTGCTGGAATCCAGTCTTATTCATATCAAACACTGGATGACCAGAAACCACACGATGTTCAAAGCCAGAATGACTGAAATCCTGACCCGTAGATCTCTGTCATGTCAATCAATCAATCATTGGATTTATAAAGCGCACTACGTACCCGTGAGGGCTTCAAGGCGCTGGGGGGGTGCTGTTGTTACTGGTCGAAGAGCCAGGTCTTGAGGAGTCTTCTGAAGGTGAGTAGGTCTTGAGTCTGTTGCAGGTTGGTGGGGAGGGTATTCCAGGTTTTGGCGGCGAGGTATGAGAAGGATCTGCCACCGGAGGTCTTTCTTCGGATGCGGGGGGACGACGGCGAGGGCGAGGTTAGTGGAGCAGAGCTGACGAGTGGGGGTGTAGAAGCTGAGTCTGTTTTTTAGGTAGGCTGGTCCGGTGTCGTGGAGCACTTTGTGAGTGTGGGTAAGAAGCTTGAAGGTGATCCTTTTGTCCACGGGGAGCCAGTGAAGGTTTCTCAGGTGGTGGGAGATGTGGCTATGGCTGGGTACATCGAGGATCAGCCGGGCGGAGGCGTTTTGGATGCGTTGGAGGCGTAATAGGTCTTTTGCTGGGATACCTGTGTAGAGTGCGTTGCCGTAGTCCAGCCTGCTGCTGACGAGGGCCTGTGTCACTGTTCTTCTTGTTTCTGTCGAGATCCACTTGTAGATTCTGCGGAGCATGCAGAGTGTGTTGTAGCAGGAGGAGGAAACTGCGTTGACCTGTTTAGACAAGGTGAGGGAGGAGTTGAGGATGAAGCCCAGGTTGCGAGCGTGGTCGGACGGTGTCGATGGGGTTCCTAGTGCAGTGGGCCACCAGGAGTCGTCCCAGGCGGAGGGGGTGGGTCCGAGGATGAGGACCTCCATCTTGTCTGAGTTCAGTTTCAGACGGCTGTTTCTCATCCATTCACTTTCTTCATTATGGCATGCAGAGTTTTACATACACCATCGTTCAAATTTCTTTAAAGGGTCCTGGATGATAATGAATGCTGACTTTATTCCCAGACTCCAAATAGGGTTAGTGAAGTTTTCCTTCAATGTTCAAGCATATTGTCACTTTCTGAGACATCCACATTGGCTTAAAGCCACCAAAGCCTCCACTGAGGCTTCTATCTGGGCTAAGCGAATGGGCTTTCCCATCATGTCCAGATCCTTCTAACATAGACAACAAAGGGTCCATGATATAGCTTTAAGAATCTGTATTTAATCTTGGGAACACTTCACTCCACCACTGCTTCCTCTCTATCAGCTTCCAGTATGCTAGAGAATTACATTGGTGGCACTTGTTTCACCCATCATCAACTGTATGCTATTTTCTGATATTTCTCCAAAAATTAATGTTTATTTTGTTTTTATTTCACATGTTTCTATAGTTAACATGCCTCTTTACTCTTCAGAAGTCTGAGAGTTCATTTGCAGAGTCCCATATGACTCCTCACTGAGCCTGACCCTCTTCAACAGCTACCTGACTCACTGGAAGATGCCATTTGAACACACAACATCAACATACTCACATAAGCCAAAGACACACAATTGATGCTGTCCCTCTTGGAGAAAACATTTTGCACAAGGAAAAACTTCAACACCTGCATGACAGAAGTGGCTAACTGGTTGAACCCCAACTGCCTCAAGCTGAACACAGACAAGACTAAAGTGGTGATGCTCAAAAGGATGCCTCAAAATGAGACTCTGTGTGGTGGCCTACAGCCCTCAGACCAACTTTCACCACCTTTCCACAAGCAAGAAGCCTTGGGATCATCATCAACAGCAAGCCGGACATATTCACCTAGGTCAATACCATTGGGATAGACTGCTGCCACATCCTGAGGTTGTTGAAAAGATCTACAAATGGCTATTAAACAACACCAGGAAGACCATGAACCGAACCCTCAACACTACCAGGATGAGCTATAAGAACACCTTCTATGAAGGAATCACCTTGCAACTCACCAAAAGCCTACCGACTGCCCAAACCATAGCTACCAGACTTGTCCTCAACCTTGCACAATCATCTTGCATCACACCTCACCTGAGGGAACACAACTGACTCCCAATATACAAGCGTGCAAACAGTTGAAGCTCTTCACCCAAACATACAAAGCACTAGACAATACAGGCCCAACCTACTTAAGCAGCTGCATGTATTTCCACCAAACACCCAGGCACCTCCTCTCAGCTGGACTCTCACTAGCACACTTCCTACCCATAAACAAAACAGGTCAGAAAACAGGGCTCCTCATGCATTGCTCCTAAAATGTGAAATGACCTCCACACCACATTAGAGCCTCCTCCCCTCTTCTTGAATTCTGCAGGAAGCTGAAGCCCTGCTTCTTTAGTAAGTCCCTCAAGGATAGCTTCACATTATTGGAAAAGCACCTGGATACCCTCACACTTTATAGATGGCTATCAAAATACAAATAAAAGAACACAGCATACACAATTTCTTAAAGCTGAGCTCAGGTTTAGATTAAAGAAACCTTTACTGAATCTAACAAGAATAGTGACACTATTATTTGTGGTTGAATACCATCCACCCCAAATTAAGAATCCACTTTCTCACATCTACTAATAAGAAGGCATCCTGCTTTTGCTGCTCCATTTCTACTTAGCATTAACTTTCAGATGTTACTGTTATTTTTTTCTTTCTCGTTTGTATCTCGATATACCTATTGCATAGATCATGTTACTCTGATGTGCGTTAATGGTCTTCAGAGCCGCGTATTCTTATTGCGTGCATACATGTTGGAAGAGAAAGAGGTGACACAATTATTTGTTTCCTCAAGTCTATCCTACTTGTTATGATCCTGGTGAGTGGTTGTCCAACAGCCTCACCCCACTACTTCTCATTCTGACGCTAGAAAATTGGATTTGTACAGGGTGAAAACTGAGTCACAGCGCGAGTGAAGCACTTTATAGTCCCATATTTGACAAAGTGTTAGATAAGGTTATAACTATAACATGTTACACCTTAAATGGGTGAAATCCATGAACGATTCTTGAAACATAAAGGGGAGTGAGCCAGCGTGACGACTCTTTGTTCTTCAATATGCCACATTTTGCTCCTCTTCCTCATATGTTTATAGGCACAGCTTAAGGGGTCGTATCAGGGGGTTTTGTTGGCGCAGTACAGAGCTAAGCATCTGTTTTATACGCCTGCACGGTGTAAAGTGATTCATTTAACCTGGTATTTCTCTGAATTAGTGCTTTAATTTCATATAGCTCTGCTCGGAAACAGAAACAGACAATTCTTGCTCACTATTTCCGAACAGTGCCGGCTGAAAATAAAACTCTAACTCAAACAAATATCGATTGAACGAATTCATGTTAGGCACTGGAGGCGCATATAATAGGCGGTCGGCTCTGCCCTGGGACAGTAAGTGAAGCCGTTCAAAATCTGGCCCAAGCTATTAATTACTGTATTCAAGTACAGTGTTTCTCAATATTTAGTTGGAAATAGACCAACAAACCTGCAAGGTTTTTCATACGTGTTCGGCAAGTAAAAACATGACTACAATAATCTAAACTACTAACTACCCAACTCCTCCAGTCCACTGCTGTACTCAAGAATGCAGCAGTAAATCAATACAGATGATGGCCCAGAGGATTAAAATATATTGACTATTAAAAATGTACTGTCTGGTGTCTGTAATATGCCTAGTGTCTGAGAATCAACGAACACATTCTGTTCTAAAAAGAACTTCTAATTACACGTCTACATCTTTAGGATTGCCTGGGTTTTAAACACGGTTGCTCTGCATTTATTATGTAACCATGGGTCTGATCTATGGACAGGCAGGTTCGGACACAGAGAGCGCTAAATACGCGCTTACATTTTGCTACCTGCTTGCCAATTTGGTGATGTGACCAACGCGCGCCCATTCGACGAGGGTCGCAAAATTACCTGCCTGGTGAATATTAAGTATTGAGATTCGCTACGAGAGCATGGCTGGTGGCCTGAAAGGGACGGTAGAATTCCATATTCACTTTCACATTCCTGAATGGCAACCTTTTTATAAAGGTCCTTCACCTTTAAAGAGACTGTTTCGGCTTTAAAAAGAGTTCCTCATTTGGGAATATATTGAGACGAGCATGCAAAGTATTTTGCAAGTAGCATCCCTTCCAACCACATAAAAACATTATCAGGCTCCATGTTGTTTAAGTGTAGATAGCGATGTTTTATAACGTACAGCACTAAGGCCCTCGTTACAACCCTGGTGGTAAATACCGCCTACTGCCGTGCTGACGGCCGCCAACATACCGTGACCGCGGCGGTGTTCCGCTGCGGGTATTATGACCCACACTGAGAAATCCTCCACAATACAAACACCCACACAAGTCCGCCACACCAAAGGTTAGTGATAAACTGGCGATAGCAAATCCCACACCGTTACGCCAACAGGAATACGCCCACAGTATCACGACGCACGAATCACCGCAGCGGTCTTTCAAACACGGTAAACCATTGGCGGTACACACCGCTGTGCTCAAAACACACACACACTAACAAAACGAAACCACATTGGACAATTCAAACTACACACACCTGACACATATACACACACCACACCCACGCACCCACGCACTCACACCACTATAAAACACCCACCCACATTACCCACAACCCTTTACAGCAAAAAAAAAATGATAGCACACATAGAGAGACAAGGCAGGAGCACACACTCAATCAGAGGCACAGAACACCATCCCCATACACCATCCACACACATCACAGCATACACCACAACACATCACCCCACACATCCTCACACATTTCACGCACACCACATCCATGGCACCCCAAAGACACCCCAGGTTCTCAGAGGAGGAGCTAAGGGTCATGGGGGAGGAAATCATCCGGGTAGAGTTACCGCTTTTCGGATTACAGGTGCAGCAGATGTCCATAGCTAGGAAGATGGAGCTATGGCGGAGAATAGTGAACAGGGTCAAAGCCGTGGGACAGCACCCCAGAACAAGGGATGACATCAGGAAGAGGTGGAATGACCTACGGGGGAAGGTGCGTTCCGTGGTTGCAAGACACCAGGTAGCCGTACAGAGGACTGGCGGTGGACCCCCACCTCCTCCCCTACAACTAACAACATATGAGGAGCAAGTCTTGGCGATAATGCATCCTGAGGGCCTCGCAGGAGTAGCAGGAGGACAGGACTCTGGTAAGTCATATCTTTACTATTATATCATCCACCCTACCTGCATGCCATCACATACCCCCACCCTTACCCTCAATCCCATCACTCCATCACCTCACTTATACCCCACCATCACAACCCACCCATCACAATACCAAGCCCTGCATGCAACACCAATGCATGGACCCCCATCACAGACCTGCATGGACACCCATCACCACACCATTCCCAGTAAATTACCACTCACACAAGGCTAAAGTGACAGGGAAATCACAATCATAGAGGAAAACACACCCATGCACAAGATGGCACACGCAGATACAATAACACTGCATTTTCATCCCCACAGGACCCCTAATCATCGTCTCCCGGAGAGGAGTTGCCAGCAACATCCGGTCCCCCCCCAGGGGAGGCACACATTGACGACAGCAGCTCCGCACACCTGGATCTCGATGACCAACCTGGCCCATCCAGGACCTCTGGACAGTCGGGAACCCAGACACAGCCCCAACCCACCACAGAGCCTCCCCCTCAGGAAACACCACCACAGCACCCACCCAGCGAGCCCATGCCACTCTCCCCAGGACACGTCAATTAGCAGTGTGTCCACCACTACAGGGACCCCAGGCAACCCCACAAACCCAGGACGACCATGGACCTGGGGTCAGAGGCAGTGGCCACACAGTTCAGGGGATGGAGGCACAGGACAACAGGGAAGCTGGGTGGACTGTTGTGCGACAGGGGGAGCATACCACCATTCCCAGGAGACGATGGGCCAGATACTGGCCAAGCTGCAGGAGACCCTGCGGCTGCAGGAGGGACAGTACCTGGGGATCAGGGAGGACCTAACAAAAATATACACCATCCTGGTCACCATTGCAGGGGTGCTGGCAGACATGGGCAAGACCATGAGGGAGGAAGTGGCACAATAACGGGCGTCTGACACTAGCCAAACTGACAAACAGCCTTCCAGCTCCGCCAGCACTAGTGGACAGGAGGCCCTGCCACAGGATCAACAGGCCACCAGCACCCCACCCCCTGCAAAAGGAGAACCACCCCACAAACAGTCCCTGCGATCCAGGCAGAAGACAGAGAACACTGCCAAGACTCCCTCCAGGAAATAAGACACTCTTGATTGTCACCCTTGTGTTCCACACTGTCACCCTGTCCACTTTCAACTGCCATTACTCCCCTTCCTATGCCCCATTGGACAATGCACCAGTGATACCAAGAGACTGGACTCTACCTTGAACTTCCTTCCACCATCAGCCCAGCCCCTTGCACCACCCCCTCTACTTATGAGCACCTAAATAAACACCTTTGGAACAAATACCAATCTGGAGTCTGTCAAATGATTCAATTATGTATTAGTACAACATTATCAAAGCATTACAAATCAAAAGTACAGTGAAATATACTTTAGGATGACCTCTGGTGGGCATCAGTACACATAGCAGGAGCCAGAGTGGGGCACAGAGACCTGAAAATGGAGATGCCAAAGGGTGCTGTCAGTGGTCATAGACATAGGGAAACAGGCTGCCTTGTACAATGTCCAACAGATAACTGAAATGTTAAGTGAAGTTACAGTGTCTTACCTGTGTGTCACTGGAAGCACTGCCGAATAATATTGGTTCTGTTGTCAGCATCTTCATCCTCTGCCTCCACTTCATCACTGTCCACAGGCTCCACCGCTGCCACAAGACCACCTCCAGGTTCATCCTCCTGCAGAAAAGGCACCTGGCTTCTCAAGGCCAGGTTGTGCAACATAAAACATGCAACGATGATCTGGCACACCTTCTTGGGTGAGTAGTACAGGGATCCACCTGTCAGATGGAGGCACCGGAACCTGGCCTTCAGGAGGCCGAAGGTTCTTTCTATAATCCTCCTTGTACGCCCATGTGCCTCATTGTAACGTTCCTCTGCCCTTGTCCTGGCATTCCTTACTGGGGTCAGTAGCCATGAGAGGTTGGGGTAACCAGAGTCACCTGAAAACATCGAGGGACAACTGTTAGACACACACTAACCCTTAGGGACAAACCCATACCCAGACACCTACTCATACTGTGTGGGGACCTTTGGCTCATCTATTAGCCACACCCAGTGCCTCTGGAGTTGGCCCATCACATATGGGATGCTGCTATTCCTAAAGATATAGGCGTCATGCACAGAGCCAGGAAAGTTGGCATTCACATGATAGATGCTCTGCTCGCCAAACACACCATCTGCACATTCATTGAGTGATAGCTTTTTCTATTCCTGTAAACTTTTTCATTTCTCCGGGGGGGGGGGGACAAATGCCACATGTGTGCCATCAATGGCACCAATGATGTTGGGCATATGTCCCAGGGCATAAAAGTCAGCTTTCACTGTGGCCAAATCCTCCACCTGGGGGAACACGATGTAGCTGCGCATGTGTTTCCCCAGGTCAGACAACACTCTGGTCAACACGTTAGAACATTGGCTGAGACATCCCTGATGCCATGGCCACTGTTGTTTGGAACGAACCACTTGCCAGGAAATGGAACACTGACAGGACCTGCACTAGAGGGGGGATACCTGTGGGTTGGTGGATAGCAGACATCAGGTCTGGCTCCAATTGGGCACGCAGTTCTTGGATTGTGGCACGGTCAAGTCTGTAGGTAATGATAATGTGGCTGTCCTCCACTGTCGCTAGGTCCACCAGGGGTCTGTACACCAGAGGATGCTGCCATCTCATAATCTGCCTCAGCGGTTGAAGCCTGTGGAAGAGAACGGTGAGCAGAGGGTCATATTCACACTTATATTGCACTAATGATGAATTGTTGACTTTACAGAAACAGTATGTGAACTCAAGAGTCCGTTGATGTGCCAATGTCTGCTGTGACACAGTTAGGTGCCATGCACTGTGCCCCCTTGAAATGGCAGCTGCCTGACCTGTGAGGATGGACAAGTAGAAATTAGGTAATTGTGCTAGCGTTGTGCACTGTCGCAGTAGGCGGTCGATGACCAGCGTGCATATTCACATTGGTTATCATTGGGCCCTATGGGTTCCAGGAGCCAATGGGGATGTACGCCAGCGGTGACGGTACGCACCGCCGCAGACGTCACCGCCATTTTCTATCTAATCACTCACTTGCTACCTGGCCTTCAGCAGGAGAGGACCTACACTGCAAGTGCTGCTGTGACCTGTGTCTGGAAGCGACAATGTCTCATGTCTCTGGGGAAAGGGCCCCTGCAATCACTGCGGAGGAGTTGGAGAAACTGGTGGATGGGGTCCTACCCCAGTACACGTTACTCTACGGTCCTCCAGGCAAACAGGTAAGTACACTGTGAACATGATGCGTGGGCCATGAATGTATGGACTGCTGTGTGTGTAAGCCACATGTAGGGGGTCAGAGGGGTCCTGGCCAGAGTGCTGCATGTAAGGTGGTCAATGTATGTGAATCAGGGGATGTGTGGGATCTGGTGGGTAATGAGTATGACGGCCCGAACGGGTGAATAATTCCCTTTTCTGCTGTCTTTTCCCTGCCGGTCAGCGCCCACCAGAAAAAGGGTATTTGGCGTGCCATCGCCAAGGAGGTGCGGACCCTAGCGCTCTTTGACAGGCAGAGCACCCACTGTCACAAGAGGTGGGAGGACCTGTGCCACTGGGCAAAGAAGATGGCAAGGCCCAGCTGGGGCTCTCCTCCAAACAAGGAAGGGGTGCCCGTCGCACCATGACCCCCCTGATGTTCCACATCCTGGCAGTGGCCTATCCAGATTTGGATGGGTGCCTAAAGGCATCACAGCAGCCACGAGGGGGTGAGTACAGAATCTGAAACCTGACTTTGCATGCGTTAGGAGGTACCTGAGTGGGGGATGTGGGCTGTAGGTGCCCCTAGGCCAGGGCGAACATGACAGGTAGGTCCCTTGTTGGGCAGGCTCAGTATCACTCCTACCCCAATAGTGTTGGCAGCCATCTTCTCCTGGGCAGGGTCCTGTGGGTTTCAGGTGTGCAGCTAATGGCATTAGGCATTGAACCCCATAGGCTGGTGACTGTCTTAGCACTGATGGCAGACCTTGTCCCTGTGTCTAGCCTTCCCATTCCAACTTCCTCTACCCAGACCCAATCCCCTCAACCCCAGCCTATCCCAGGCACACCTTCAGTCCAGCATTCACCCAAATCAACACACAAAGGTGGCTCAGGCAAACATAAGCACCACACTTCATCTCACAGGCACTCTCACACAAGCACCATTCCCATGCATACACACCAACATCCACTGCCTCCATTGTGTCCCCCTCTTCCTCTTCATCCACCTCCCTCCCAGTATCATCTCCACTCACACCTGCATGCACTACATCCTCATCCACTACCTCCATCACCATCACGCATCACAACACACCACTCACTGGCAGTCAGCACCCCCACAACTATGCACATGTCCCCTGTGTCCTCTCCCAGTGTGTCTGTGACCCACTGCCAAAGTACACAAATGCCAGCACCCACCAACTGAACAGCCATCCAACTCACAACAGCATCCAGCCCACGCACCTTCACCCAAACTCAGCAGAAAGACACCTTCTACAACCACTCCCTCTTCCTCCACTCCCAAACCCTCTCCATCTTCCCACCCCAGTGTGTCTAAAAAAACTTTTCCTGGTAAACATTGACCTGTTCCCTACCCCTCCCCCCGTCCTTCCCCTCGGGCAAGGGTGTCCAGAACCCAGGCCAGTACCTCAGCCACCAAGTCAGCATCAGCTGTGGTACCTGCAACTCCCAGGGGCTTCAAGGGGGCACCTGTCAGGCCAGCCAGTGTGCCACCAACCCCTGCAAAGGACCAAGGTGAAGAAGGGGACAGCATACATCAAGGGCAAGGAGCACGACACACCCAGAAAGGCCTCCTCCAAAACTGCAGCAGCCAGAGCCAAGGTCCCAACCGCAGCTGCCAAGGTAAAGAAGGGGCAGAAAGCCAAGGCAATGCACCTCAGTTGTCGGAGCCTGCAGGTGGGTCCTGGTTGCCACCATCAGAACCGACAGCCCCGCCACCTGCACTGCGGGCAGCACCGCCAGCATCCCTGCCGCAAGCACTGCCACCTGCACCGCCACTGCCATCACTACTGTCAGCAGCAGCATCCCCAGTGGCCAGCTGTCCGAGGCTGCAGGAGAAGGGCTGGTGCCTCCCTCCACCACTGGCAGCACCAGCACCTGCACCACGGCCAGCATCACCAGCATCCCCGCCGCAAGCAACGCCGCAAGCACGCCCACTTGCATCGCTGACAGTAGGACCACTAACAGCAGCAGCTGCCCCAGTGTGCGTCCGTCCGGGGCTGCAGGAGACGCGCTGGAGCCTCCCACCACCACTGGCAGCACCCCCACCAGACCGCGACAACCACCAGTTTGCAGCCTTCATCGCCGCAGGATGGAGTCTGGCCCTGCCTCCATGAACTTTCCTGCTACCTGTTCCCCTGCAAATCCCATGCCTCAGACACCCAGGTGAGGGAATGTGAACTGCCACACCCCATATGCTGCATCACTAGGCACCAAGCCCCCTCCAGATCCAGTGGAGAAAGGCATCCACTCACCCAATCCTCCCCAGGATGAAGCAGACTGGACACAATGCCCCTTCCAGAACCTGTAGAGAAAGGCATCCACTCACCCAATCCTTGGCAGGATGAAGCAGACTAGGCACAATGCCCCCTCCAGAACCTGTGGAGAAAGGCATCCATCACCCAATCCTACCCAGGATGAAGCAGACTGGGCACAATGCCCCCTCCAGAAACTGTGGAGACAGGCATCCACTTGAGAGACTGTGGCCTTGCACTCCCCAGGACCAGGTAGTGGGCAAACCATCCACTTGAGAGACTGTGTCCTTCCACTCCCCAGGGCCAAGCAGTGGGCAAACCACCCACTAGAGAGACTGTGGCCTTGCACTCCCCAGGACCAAGCAGTGGGCAAACCACCCACTAGAGAGACTGTGGCTTTGCACTCCCCCGGACCAAGCAGTGGGCATGGAGCCCCCTCTAGGAGCAGTGGCGTTATTCCATCTTCCAGCTGAGGTGCTCCCCCTTCCCTATCCCCCTGAGGTGCCTGTGTGCTTTCGACCTGATGCCCCTGCAGTGTTCTCTCCGTAATGAGGCAGGAATCAAGTGTGGGCTTGGCCCATGATTTTTGGCCCAGTGGCCCACGGACATTTGCAAAGGACAATGTACGACCTTATGTACATATTGTATATTTTTGTAAATACTGTTTTTTGAATCATTACGTATATCTGACTATTTCTAAAATATCACTGTTGAACTCAGTTCCTTTTGTCCTTGCATTCTTCCAGGGGGTTACAGGGTGTATATGTAATGTTGCTGAATGTGCTTGTATGTATGGTGTTGTGGGTGAGGGTGTGGGTGGGGATTGTTGTTTGTGCGGTTGTGTGTCACTCTCTTTTTCATCTCCCTCCCCTACCCTGTGTGCTAGGTGCAGTACTCACTGTGGTCGTCGCCGTCTGTATTACCACCGCTTTAACGTTGACTGCCAGGGTTGTAATGAGGGCCTAAATGACTTGGTATTCTGGGTATAGTGTGCCATACAGCTCTTATCTTCAGAATACATGGCCTAGCATACTACATCATTTAATCCCAAGTGATGTAGTACATTATGACCTCATGCAATGCCATGTCATGGCATGCAGTGACACCACATTTAATAGTGTTAGACTTGGCAACTTTGGCGTAGTCTCTCCTGTATTTTTGAAGCTGCTTCTTGTGTTTTTGACTGTGTGCTGTACTCTGTTTTTCCTGTTTTTGGTACTCTGAGCATTTTACCACTGCTGGCCAGTGCTAAAGTGAAGGTGCTCTATGTGTAAACTGTGTGTGTAATTGGCTTTTCTATGGTTGGTATATTACATTTACTGGTAAGTCCCTAGTAATTCCCTAGCACTAGAGGTGCCCAGGGCCTGTATATGAAATGCTACTAGTGGGCCAGCAGCACTGACTGTGCCACCCACATGAGTAGCCCTGTAAACATGGCACACTGCAGTGTCTCTGTGTGAGGTATTAAACTGCCAATTCGACCTGGAAAGTGTACCCACTTGCTAGGCACAAACCTTCCCTTTTTACACATGTAACGAAGACACGCCTATATCTTTAGGAATAGCAGCATCCCATATGTGATGGGCCAACTTCAGAGGCACCGGGTGTGGCTAATAGATGAGCCAAAGGTCCCTACACAGTATGAGTAGGTGTCTGGGTATGGGTTTGTCCCTAAGGGTTCATGTATGTCTAACAGTTGTCCCTCGATGTTTTCAGGTGACTCTGATTACCCCAACCTCTCATGGCTACTGACCCCAGTGAGGAACGCCAGGACAAAGGCAAAGGAATGTTACAATGAGGCACATGGGCGTATAAGTAGGATTATAGAAAGAACCTTCGGCAGAGGTTCCTCTTGATCCAGAAGTGTTCTCCCAACAAGGAAGGGGTGCCCGTCGCACCATGACCCCCCTGATGTTCCACATCCTGGCGGTGGCCTATCCAGAGTTGGATGGGTGCTTGAAGGCATCACAGCAGCCACGAGGGGGTGAGTACAGAATCTGAAACCTGACTTTGCATGCATTAGGAGGTACCTGGGTGGGGGGTGTGGGCTGTGGGTGCCCTAGGCCAGGGCAAACATGACAGTAGGTCCCTTGGTGGGCAGGCTCAGTATCACTCCTACCCCAATAGTGTTGGTGGCCATCTACTCCTGGGCAGGGTCCTGTGGGTTTCAGGTGTGCAGCTAATGGCATTAGGCATTGAACCCCATAGGCTGGTGACTGTCTTAGCACTGATGGCAGCCCTTGTCCCTGTGTCTAACCTTCCCACTCCAACTTCCTCTACCCAGACCCAATCCCCTCAACCCCAACCTATCTCAGGCACACCTTCAGACCAGCATTCACCCAAATCAACACACAAAGGTGGCTCAGGCAAACATAAGCACCACACTTCATCTCACAGGCACTCTCACACAAGCACCATACCCATGCAGACACACCAACATCCACTGCCTCCATTGTGTCCCCCTCTTCCTCTTCATCCACCTCCCTCCCAGTATCATCTCCACTCACAACTGCATGCATTACATCCTCATCCACTACCTGCAACACCATCACACCCATCACAACACACCACTCACTGGCAGTCAGCACCCCCACAACTATGCACATGTCCCCTGTGTCCTCTCTCAGTGTGTCTGTGACCCACTCCCAAAGTACACAAACGCCAGCACCCACCCACCCAACAGCCATCCAACTCACAACAGCATCCAGCCCATGCACCTTCACCCAAACTCAGCAGAAAGACACACTGGGGTGGGAAGATGGAGAGGGTTTGGGAATGGAGGAAGAGGGAGTGGTTGTAGGAGGTGTCTTTCTGCTGAGTTTGGGTGAAGGTGCATGGGCTGGATGATGTTGTGAGTTGGATGGCTGTTGGGTGGGTGGGTTTCCTGGCAAACATTGACCTGTTCCTACCCATCCCCCATCCTTCCCCTCGGGCAAGGGTGTCCAGAACCCAGGCCAGTACCTCAGCCACCAAGTCAGCATCCTCTGTGGTACATGCAACTCCCAAGGGCTTCAAGCGTGCACCTGTCAGGCCAGCCAGTGTGCCACCGACCCCTGCAAAGGACCAACGTGAAGAAGGGGACAGCATACATCAAGGGCAAGGAGCACGACCCGTCCAGCAAGGCCTCCTCCAAAACTGCAGTTGCCAGAGCCAAGGTCCCAACCGCAGCTGCCAAGGTGAAGAAGGGGCAGAAAAGCCAAGGCAAGGCACCTCAGTTGTCGGAGCCTGCAGGTGGGTCCTGGTGGCCACCATCAGAACCGACAGCCCCGCCACCTGCTCCGCCACTGCCATCACTACTGTCAGCAGCAGCATCCACAGTGGCCAGCTGTCCGAGGCTGCAGGAGAAGGGCTGGTGCCTCCCTCCACCACTGGCAGCACCAGCACCTGCATCACGGCTAGCACCACCAGCATCCCCGCTGCAAGCACGGCCACTTGCATCGCTGACAGTAGGACCACTAACAGCAGCAGCTGCCCCAGTGTGCGTCTGTCCGGGGCTGCAGGAGACGGGCTGGAGCCTCCCACCACCACTGGCAGCCCCCCCACCAGCACCGCAACATCCACCAGTTTGCAGCCTTAGTCGCCGCAGGATGGAGTCTGGCCCTGTCTTCATGGAAGTTCCTGCTACCTGTCCCCTGCAAATCCCATGCCTCAGACACCCAGGTGAGGGAAAGTGAACTGCCACACCCCATGTGCTGCATCACTAGGCACCAAGCCCCCTCCAGACCCAGTGGAGAAAGGCATCCACTCACCTAGTCCTTGACAGGATGAAGCAGACTGGGCACAATGCCCCCTCCAGAACCTGTGGAGAAAGGCATCCACTCACCCAATCCTCTGCAGGATGAAGCAGACTGGACACAATGCCCCCTCCAGAACCTGTAGAGAAAGGCATCCATCACCCAATCCTCCACAGGATGAAGCAGACTGGGCACAATGCCCCCTCCAGAACCTGTGGAGACAGGCATCCACTTGAGAGACTGTGGCCTTGCCCTCCCACAGACCAAGCATTGGGCAAACCACACACTTGAGAGACTTGAGAGACTGTGGCTTTGCAGTCCCCAGGACCAGGCAGTGGGCAAACCATCCACTTGAGAGACTGTGTCCTTGCACTCCCGAGGGCCAAGCAGTGGGCAAACCACCCACTAGAGAGACTGTGGCCTTGCACTCCCCAGGACCAAGCAGTGGGCAAACCACCCACTAGAGAGACTGTGGCTTTGCACTCCCCGGAACAAGCAGTGGGCATGGAGCCCCCTCGAGGAGCAGTGGCGTTATTCCATCTTCCAGCTGAGGTGCTCCCCCCTTCCCTATCCTCCTGAGGTGCCTGTGTGCTTTCGACCTGATGCCCCTGCAGTGTTCTCTCCGTAAAGAGGCAGGAGTCAAGTGTGGGCTTGGCCCATGATTTTTGGCCCAGTGGCCCACGGACATTTGAAAAGGATAATGTACAACCTTATGTGCATATTGTATATTTTTGTAAATACTGTTTTTTGAATTGTTACGTATATCTGACTATTTTTAAAATATCACTGTTGAACTCAGTTCCTTTTGTCCTTGCATTCTTCCAGGGGGTTACAGGGTGTACATGTAATGTTGCTGCATATGCTTGTGTGTATGGTGTTGTGGGTGAGGGTGTGGGTGGGGATTGTTGTGTGTTGCGGTTGTGTGTCACTCTTTTTTTCCTCACCCCTCCCCTACCCTGTGTGCTAGGTGCAGTACTCACTGTGGTCGTCGCCACCGCCTTTGATATTCCTGGTGTATGAGGAGGTACACCAGCATGGGGAGGACCTGTAACTCGGGCTCCATGGCATTCTGGTTCTTCGCTGAGTGTCGAGAGGTGAGTGGTTTCCCTTCCAAACACTATTTCCGCTGTGCCTTTGATGGCGTTGGTCCCCCCCGGAAAAGCTGGCAGATTGGCGGGTTGTAATGGGGTGGGTGGTACATTGTCTTCCACCTGTTTGTTGGCAGTGACCACTGCGGTGTTGGATGCTACCGCTGTGGCGGTCGGAGTGTTAAAGTGGCTATCTATGATGGCGGTTTCCACCGTGGTCGTAATCCCATTTTTTTTACTGCTAGCCTGTTGTCAGTATTACCACCGCTTTAACGTCGACCGCCAGGGTTGTAATGAGGGCCTAAATAACTTGAGATTCCGGGTATAGTGTGCCATACAGCTCTTATCTTCAGAACACATGGCCTAGCAAACTACATCATATAATCCCAAGTGATGTAGTACATTATGACCTCATACAATGCCATGTCATGGCATGCAATGACACCACATTTAATAGTGTTAGACTTGACAACTTTGGCGTAGTCTCTCCTGTATTTTTGCCTCTGCTTCTTGTGTTTTTGACTGTGTGCTGCACTCAGTTTTTCCTGTTTTTGGTACTCTGAGCATTTTACCAATGCTGGCCAGTCCTAAAGTGCAAGTGCTCTATGTGTAAACTGTGTGTGTAATTGGCTTTTTTCTATAGTTGGTATATTACATTTACTGGTAAGTCCCTAGTAATTCCCTAGCAGTAGAGGTGCCCAGGGCCTGTATATGAAATGTTACTAGTGGGCCATCAGCACTGATTGTGCCACCCACATGAGTAGCCCTGTAAACATGGCACACTGCAGTGTCTCTGGGTGAGGTATCAAACTGCCAATTCGACTTGGAAAGTGTACCCACTTGCCAGGCACAAACCTTCCCTTTTTACACATGTAAGGCATCCCTAATATAGGCACTAGGGCCCATATTTATACTTTTTGACGCTAAACTGCGCTAACGCAGTTTAGCGTCAAAAAGTTTTGCGCCGGCTAACGCCATTCTGAAGCGCCATGCGGGCGCCGTATTTATGGAATGGCGTTAGCCGGCGCAAGCAGACCGGCGCTGCCTGGTGTGCGCGAGAAAAACCACGTACACCAGGCAGCGCCGGCGTAGGGGGAAAATGGCGCATGGGCGTCTTAAAATGGGGCAAGTCAGGTTACGTCGAAAAAATCGTCGTAACCCGACTTGCGCCATTTATTTTCGACGCCCATCGCCCATCAACATGACTCCTATCATTGTGAAGATAGGAGTCATGCCCCCTTGCCCAATGGCCATGCCCAGGGGACTTCTGTCCCCTGGGCATGGACATTGGGCATAGTGGCATGTAGGGGGGCACAAATCAGGCCCCCCTATGCCAAAAAAAATTATTTAAAAAAAATAAAAAAATACTTACCTGAACTTACCTGAATGTCCCTGGGGTGGGTCCCTCCAGCCTTGGGTGTCCTCCTGGGGTGGGCAAGGGTGGCAGGGGGGGTCCCTGGGGGCAGGGGAGGGCACTCTGGGCTCATTTTGAGCCCACTTGTCCCTTAACGCCATGCCTGACCCAGGCGTTAAAAAGTGGCGCAAATGCGCCGTTTTTAGCCACGCCCACTCCCGGGCGTCTCTTTTGCCCGGGAGTATAAATACCACGTAAAGGCCTGGGAGTCATTTTTTAGACGGGAACGCCTCCCTTGCATATCATTAACGCAAGGAAGGGGTTCACGCTAAAAAATGACGCACATTCCGGGAACTTTGGCGCTATTCGCCTCTAACGCCATAGTATAAATATGGCGTTAGTTGGCGTTAGTTTAGCGTCGAATTTGCGTCGAAAAAAACGACGCAAATTCGGCGCAAACGGAGTATAAATACGGCCCTAGGTAGCCCCATAGGCAGGGTGTAGTGTATGTTAAAGGTAGGACATATACTGATACGTTTTACATGTCATGACAGTGAAATACTGCCAAATGAGCTTTTCACGGGGACTGCCTTTGAATATCTTTTAAGTACAGTTTCTCATTGGGAGCCGATAGAGATGTGGAGTTTGGAGTCTTTAAACTGACAATTTAAAAATACACCTTTTGGTAAAGGTGATTTTTAATTTGTCAGTTTGAAAATGACACTTTTAGAAATTGGGCATTTTCTTCCTTAACCACTCTGTGCCTCTGCCTGCTTGTGTATTCCACCTCTGGGTTAGACTGACAGTGGGCTATTGTGAATTCCCTCTAGACAGTGACACAAAGGGAGCTGAGGTGTAGCCTGCATATCCTGATGAGTCTCCTGGGCTAAAGTGGGTGGGGGGAAGAGCTGACACACCTGAATGGGCTGTGTCTTCCCTCACACAATGCAGCCTCCAAACCTCTGGTGTGTGCCTGGGGCCAGGCCTGGGCAAGGCCGGATATTGTCAACCACAGAGACTTTCCTTTGAAGTTTGCCTACTTTAAAGGCAGACAGGGGTATAAGTAGTGGACCTAAAACCCCAGACATTTAGAACCCTTCTGGATCAAGAGGAACCTCTGCCAAGGAGGAGAGCTGAAGAGCTGGAGGAAGAATGCTGCCCCTTTGCCGTGTGTGCTTTGCTGGAATGGCCTGCAGTTGCTGCTTCTGCCTTAGATAGGACAAATACTGGACTTTGCTGTGAATCCTGCTTGTGAAGTTTCTCCAAGGGCTTGGACTGAGCTTGCCCCCTGTTCGAAATCTCAGGGCCATCAAAGACTTCCTCTGCCAGCACCTGGACTCTCTTCTGAGGCTCCTACCCTTCCAAGAGGTGCCTAATCTGGTCCCTGGGCCCTTGAAAGGAAAAGCTGGTGGAAAAACAAGAAAAAACAAGTGCACTGACTTTGGTCGACTCCGGACTGATGCCGCTGCCAGATCGTGCAACGCTGCCTGCAACTGAAGACGTGCCTCTCGCTGGAGTATGATGACCCCACAAGTCCCGCACCGTCGCAGCCTCGCTGAAGTCCATGACTTCGTGAGTCCCGAATTGATGTGTCACTGACGTCATTACACCTGACTCCGCCAGTATCCAATGCTTCACACTGATGCCACTTCATTTCCACAGCTCCACAGCAAGGACCTGATACCTTGCACCGACGCCTTCACTCCTTGGGTCTGCAGCCACGGAACTGATGCCGCATCGGATCCAGAGACGCTTCAAGCCCTGACTCCGTACTACGGCTTGTTTCCTCATTCTCACAAGGTACTGTACCTGGGGGTCTGTGCAACTCCGTGGCCGGCGCCATTGCTCGGATTGTTTGGTAATGACTCTGTCATGATGCTGTAATATCATCAAGTCAAAGCATTTGTGTTTCTAAGCGCTGTATTAAAGTTTAATCTTTAAAAATCCATAACTTTGCTTGTGTATGTTACATGTTTGCCGTTTTGGTCTTGTTTTACTCAGATAAATATTGGCAATTTTTATGAACTGTTGTTGAGTCCTTTTGTGGTGTTTTCACTGTGTGTGATTGTACAAATAATCTACACATTGCCTCTGAGATGAGCCTGACTGCTTGTGCCAAGCTACCAAGGAGGTGAGCAGGGGTTATACTAGGTGTGTACCTTCCATATCCTGACTAGAGTGAGGGTCCCTGCTTGGACAGAGTGCACACTGAGACCCCATTTCTAACATATAGGAAAACATTTGTCTTTATTCTTTAGTTAATAAGATATTAGTGCAAATATTCCCTATTGAGAAATGGAATTCTAGTTGTAGTATTCAGGGTTGTAGGACGAATTCCTTCCTGGAATATTTGGAAAACATTTATACTTAAGTAACTGGTAAATAATCAAGGTTGGTCTGGTTTTAAGGACTTCATGTTCCCGGTGTTGCAGGTCCTCAGGTCATTTATTAAGTGTATTTCCTCTGAGAGTTAAAATTTCTGACTGTAGAAGAGTCAAATATATTGCTTGTTCGACAAACCTAATGCACAATAGCACTCTGTCAAGAAAGTGATATTTATATTTTATGCTAAAGTGTTTTGACGGCAACCAGTTATATTTATATCTAAATGGAAGTTGCAAACTTCTAACTCAGTGTAAACCTTAAATAACAAAAAGAAAAACTCTTGGTCCAAACCAATGTTGATGCTATTCTTATCTGTATCAACTCACCGTGCATTGTCTGCCTGATCAATGTGCAGAAGAAATTTGAATATGAAGGCATCAGCTAAAAAGGAAAAAATACTGGCCAATGTTACTGCTTCATGTGGATGGCCACTCAGAGATTTGGCATCTTTTATTCTGTTTGTGAGATAATGCATTTCTTCTGGCAGAAACACAAAGTGATGGGGCCCTCCTGAAGAATGGGACGACATCCCTCCATTCTCCCATATTTCACAGATATTCAGTCGCCTGATGCTGTGTAATGGGCCCCTTGAAGGGTTGAGGGCCCTCTGTAGGGAAGGGACCCCACTGCACCTCAAAGGTTGCAGTGGCTTGTGTCACACCCCTGTCTTCTTCAAAGGACCTGCAACATTGTTGAGCTTATTGTGGTCACTTATAGTTCTTGCTCCGTCTAGATTGTACTCTCCCAGGAGGGTGAATCTAGATGTTAGTCACCCACCACAAGCACTATTATTCATGTAAAACATAAAACCACTAATAGCTGTCACCAAGTTTATCTCACATTAGCACTGTAAAGAGCTGGCTCTCCTAATCCACCAAAGCTAAAGTGAAATGAGAGATCACTCTCTTGCCCTCTTTGAGGCTTATCAAATCAATCACACAAAGGGGCCATCCGCTAGTCAACCAAAGTCATGCTATTCACAAATAATTCCAAGCTATTTACCCTTGTGATGCTCCCATCATGGTAAAATCTGGTGTAGGGTGTACATTTCAATAAGGACCCCTATGTTTCAAAACTAAGAGACCATCTAATTCAGTCTTTGATGCCACCAACCAGGACAAACATCTGAACCCCACCTGCTACCGTCAGTAACTACAACAGACTGTCCCATAACCCTAGCTCTTAAGAAGCAGAATCCCTACCTATGCACCTCTTATGCACATCATGTTTGCATATCCCTAGCAATATCCCTGGCCTATTATGAAAACTATTTCTTCTAGCCCTAATAGAGTAATTTTCTTCTATCCTTACACTCACTAATTCACAACCCCATTTTACAGTCCACTGCCCCCCTTCCTGAGTACCCCAGGCCTAACAGTCCCTCATTTTCTCCTATGTCAGCCAAGACTCGTAGAGGCATATTCATAATCCCATAGGGCCACCTTGCGCCACATTGTCATTATCTTTTACATTAACGTGGCCCAACGAGGCCGAAATCCCTGCACCGTATTTACACAGTGGCGCAATGCATGCGTTGCGCCACTCTGTAACCCTTTAGGCTACATTATGCCTGTGCCAGGCATAATGTATTCAAAGGGGGGGTTCCCCTGTTGGGGAGGGCCGACAAATAGATGCAAGGAAATCTATGAGGTTTCCTTGCACCATTTTTTAATGGCACTTTGAATGCCTGCTCAGAGCAGGGGTTAAAAGGGGGCTTCCATTATTTTGAATGGGCCCCTATATACTCTGCTAGAGTAGTGCCAACAGTCCTGCAGAGTACATAAATGGGTCCACATTGAATGACGCTATTGCCCCCTACCTGTGTCATGGTGCGGGCGCATACATGGTGATGGTAGTGGGGCGCTAAGGGTACAGGGAAAGTGGCACTGCACTCGGTGCAGCTCCACTTTCTGTAAATCTGCCCCTTAATGCCTTTCCTAGAAATGCCCACTTCTAGTGTCTTTGAGTTTCAGCGGAAATAAGAAGATGATGAATTTACAGAGCACAACAGTCAGGACATTAGCTACTCTCATGTTTACAAATATACTAGAAGACATTAAAGTTAGAAGACCCAAATGTATGGACAGCCTTGCCAACATAGACACTTCAACAATTCAGGCCAAAACTATTAGAGGGTTTTTGACTTACATCCATGCTGATAATTCCTTTGCTGCAGTCTAGTTTACTTCAAGTATAATAGCATGGGAGTTCCGCAAGTGATGTATTATTCCTTCATCTTGGGTATTGGTATCATTAGAATGCTTGACTGCTGCTGTGTTATGGGATCCCATTGTCATCATAGCAGGGTGTGCTATGTTGTTCCACTGCCTTTCTGATAAAGAGTACTGCTAGCACGCGTGATCCTTAGTAAGTAAACTTACAAGGGGACGCGTATAGGCCGATGAACCTTTTGGATCGCATGGAGTATCCTAGCCATGTAGTGACCAATGCTATCAATATTAAATATAACCAATCAATAACCACTGAGAGAATCATTAATCATTAGACAATTCTATCAACATTTCATGAATAACCGCAACTCAATATACGTTTTAACAATTTTTATTTCCCTATTGGCTACAATACTACTCCATGTGGTTAATTCAAACTTTATTCAATAAGCTCAGAATTAGTTCATAAGGCCCTCATTATAAGTGTTGCTTACCGCCATGTTGACTGCCGCCAACATACCGCGACCGCGGCGGTATACCACTACGCGTATTATGACCCACACATAGAAATCCACCACTCTACAGACACACACACACACAAGTCCGCCAGCCCAAAGGTCAGTGATAATATGGCGGTACCAAAACCCACACCGTTACACCAACTGAAAACACCCACAGCATTATGGCCCACGAATCACTGCAGCGGACATTCAACCACGGTAAACCATTGGCGGTACAGACTGTCACACTCAAAATACACACACACTAGCAAAACAACACTACATTGGAAAATTCAAACTATACACACCTGACACACAGACACACACCACACCCACACACCAATCTACATATTATAAAACACACACACACACACACTACCCACAACCCTTTACGAAAAAATAATTGACAACTGAGAGATAGACAAGCCAGGAACACCCACTGAATCAGAGACACAAAACACCATCACCCATACACCATCCACGCACCTTACAGCACACACCCCAATACATCACCCCACACAATCTCACATGCACCACTCACACTACACCCATGGCACCACAAAGACACCCCAGATTCTCAGAGGAGGAGCTAAGGGTCATGGTGGACGAAGTCATCCGGGTAGAGCACAGCTATTTGGATCACAGGTGCAGCAGATGTCCATTGCAAGGAAGATGGAGCTTTGGCGGATAGTCGTGCACAGGGTCAATGCCATGGTGACAGCACCCCGGAACAAGGGATGAACATCAGGAAGAGGTGGAACGACCTACGGGGGAAGGTGAGTTACGTGGTATCAAGACACCAGATAGCTGTACAGAGGACTGGCGGTGGACCCACACCTCCTCCCCCACAACTAACAACATAGGAGGAGCAAGTCTTGGCGATCATGCATCCTGAGGGCCTGGCAGGAATAGCAGGAGGAATGGACTCTGGTAAGTCAAATCTTTACTACTTTATCCCACCCACCTGCATGCCATCACAAACTCCTACCCCTACCCTCACCCCCTTCACTACACCACCTCACATATACCTCACCATCACAACCAACCCATCCCAATACCAAGCCCTGCATGCTACACCAATGCATGGACCCCCATCACAGACCTGCATGGACACCCGTCACCACAGCATGCACACTAGTGACAAACACTTAGCCAACCACCTCACAACTAACACAAGCCAAACCTGTCTTGGTAATAACAACCATAGAGGGAAACATACCCATGCACAAGATGTCACACGCAGAAACCATAACACTGTGTTTACATCCCCACAGGACCCCCACACAACGACACCGAAGAGGAGGTGCCATCAACATCCAGTCCCCCCCCAGAAGAGGCCCACAGTGATAACAGCAGCTTTGCACGCCTGAGTCAGGATGACCAACCTGGCCCGTCAGGGACCTTTGGAGAGTCGGTGACCCAGCCACATTTCCAAACCACCACAGAGCCTCCCCCTCCTCAGGAAACACCACCACAGCACCCACCCAGCGGGCCCATCCCTCTGTCCCCAGGACATGTCAATCAGCAGTGTGTCCACCACTACAGGGACCCCAGGCAACTCCACAAACACAGGACGATCAGGGACCTGGGGTCAGTGGCAGTGGGCAAACAGTTCAGGGGACAGAGGCACAGGACAACAGGGAAGCTGTGAGGACTGCTGTATGACAGGGGGAGGACAAGCCCAGGGAACCAACTCTGCATGAGGCACTCACCAACATTCTGGGAGCATACCACCATTCCCAGGAGACCATGGCCCAGATACTGGCCAAGCTGCAGGAGACCCAGCGGCTGCAGGAGGGACAGTACCTAGGGATCAGGGAGGAACTGAGAGACATCCACACCACCCTGGTCACCATTGCAGAGGTGCTGGCAGACATGGCCAACATGATGAGGGAGGCAGTGGCACACCAACGGGACCCTGACACTTGCCACACCGATAAACAGCCCTCCACCTCTGCTGATGCTAGTGGACAGGAGGCCCCACCACTGGAGCAACAGGCCACCAGCACCCCACCCCCTGCAGAAGGAGAACCACCACGCAAAAGGTCCCTGTGATCCAGGCAGAAGCCAGAGAACATTGCCAAGACCCCTGCCAGGAAATAAGACTCCCCTGAATCTCACCCTTGTGTCCCACTCTGTCACCCTGTCCACCTTGAACTGCCTGAGGAGGCTATTGACCTCCGGAGATCCCTCTCTGTTGGGCAGTCAACCATACTGAATGCCATCCAGGGTCTAGCAGGGCATTTGCAACAAACAAATGCATACCTGGAGGGCATTCACTCTGGTGTGGCGGCCCAACAGAGAGCATTCCAGGCTCTGGCCAACTCACTGATGGCAGCCATTGTCCCTGTCTCCAGCCTCCCCTCTCTAACTTCCTCTACCCAGTCCAAATCCCCTCAACCCCAGCATATCCCAAGCACACTTTCAGACCTGCATGCACCCAAATCAACACACAGACGTGGCTCAGGCAAACACAAGCACCACACTTCATCCCACAGGCACTCACACAAGCACTTTCCAGATGCAGACACACCAACATCCACTGCCTCCACTGTGTCCGCCTCCTCCTCCTCATCCATCTCCCTCCCAGTAGCGTCTCCACTCACATCTGCATGCACTAAATCCTCATCCACTATCTCCATCACCAGCACACCTATCACAACATGACCCTCACTGGCAGTCACCACCCCCACATCCATGCACACGTCCCCTGTGTCCTCTCCCACTGTGTCTGTGACCCCTCCTCCCAAAGTATACAAACGCAAGCACTCAGACACCCAACAGCCATCCACCTCACAACAGCATCCAGCCCATGCACCTGCACTCAAACACAGGAGATAGACACCTCCTACAACCACTTTCTCTTCCTCCACTCCCAAACCTTCATCCTCTTCCCGTCCCAGTGTCCCTAAGAAGCTTTTCCTCACCACCCTTGACCTATTCCCTGCCCCTCCCTCCCGTCCTTCACTTTGGGCCAGGGTGGCCAGAACCCAGTCCAGCACCTCAGCCACCCAGTCTACACCACTGTTGTTTCTGCAGTTACTGCAAGTGTGAGAGGTTCCAAGTAGGCACCCGTCAGCACAGCCAGTGTGCCTGCACCACCTGCCAAGGGCAAGAAGGGGCCCCCAACTAATAAGGGCAGGAAGGGGACACCAGCCAGCAAGGGGAAGGAGGCACCACCAGCCAGCAAGGGGAAGGAGGCACCACCAGCCAGCAAGGGCAGGGAGGGAACACCAGCTGGCAGAAGCAAGGAGGCACCACCGTCTGCCAAGGGCAGGAAGGGGACAACAGATGCCAAGGCCAATTTTAAAGGAACTGATGCTGCAGGCAGGATGGATCTGGTGCCTGGGGCTGGACCAGCATCTGGGAAAACAACACCAGCCATGGCACTTCAGCTGTCTGAGGCTGCAGGGGAAGGGCTGGAGCCTCCCCCCACCACTGACAGCACCGCCACCTGCACTGCCGCCAGCACTGTCACCTGCACCGCCACCAGCACCACTGGCAGCAGCAGCAGCCCCAGTGGGCAGCCGTCCGAGGCTGCAGGTGGAATGTCTGGAGCCTCCCCCCACCACTGACAGCACCACCACCTGCACCGCCACCAGCACCGCCACCTGCACCCCCACCAGCACCGTCACCTGCACCACTACCAACACCACTGGCAGCAGCCACAGTGGGCAGGTGTCTGAGGCTGCTGGGAAAGTGCTGCAGCCTCCCCCCACCACTGACAGCCCCACCACCTGCGCCAAGGCCAGCACCGCCACCTGCACCGTCGCCAGCTCCGCCACCTGCACTGCCACCAGCACCACTGGCAGCAGCAGCCGCCACAGTGGGCAGCTGTCCGAGGCTTAAGGGGAAGGGCTGGAGCCTCCCCCCACCACTGACAGCACCGCCACCTGCACTGCAACTGCCATCTACTAAGCAGCCATCAATGCCGGTGAGCAGTGTGTAGTCGTGACTACATGGGCTGCAGTGCGTCCTGGCCCCTGCAACACCTGTAGGTGTGAAACCCAGGTGAGAGACTGTGACCTTGCACCATCCAGGATGAAGCACACTGGACACAAAGCCCCCTCCAGATCCAGTGGAAGAAGCCATCCACTCACCCCATCCTTGCCAGGATGAAGCACACTGGGCACAAGACCCCCTCCAGAATCAGTGGAAGAAGCCATCCACTCACCCCATCCTTGCCAGGATGAAGCACACTGGGCACAAGACCCCCTCCAGAACCAGTGGAAGAAGGTATCCACTTGAGAGACTGTGGCTTTGCAGTCCGAAGGGCCGAGCAGTGAGCAAACCACCCACTAGAGAAACTGTGGCTTTGCACTACCCAGGACCAAGCAGTGGGCAAACCACCCACTAGAGAGACTGTGGCTTTGCACTCCCCAGGAGCAAGCAGTGGGCAAACCACCCACTTGAGAGACTGTGGCTATGCACTCCCCAGGAGCAAGCAGTGGGCAACCCACCCAATAGAGAGACTGTGGCTTTGCACTCCCCAGGACCAAGCAGTGGGCAAACCACCCACTTGAGTGACTGTGTCCTTGCACTCCCCAGGACATCGCAGAGGGCTTGCAGCCCCCTCCAGGAGCAGTGGCGTTGTACCATCTTCCGGATGAGGTGCCCCTCCATTCCCCATTCCCCTGAGGTGCCTTTGTGTTTTCGACCTGATACCCCTGCAGTGTTCTCTCCTTATCGAGGCAGGAGTCAAGTGTGGCCTTGGTCTATGTGTTATTGCCCTGTAGGCCACGGACATTTTGGAGTGGGCATTGTCTCTCCACTTGTATATATTGTACATACTGTTTATTGCTTTAAGGAAGTATTTATCTAAAATTGTACTATTACACTCTATGTTGTTGCATCTGTTTGTGTGCATGGTGTTGGGGGTGGGGGTGTTTTGTGTTGTGGTCGGAGTGTTGAAGTGGCTGTCTGTGTTGGCGGTTTCCGCCATGGTCATAGTTTAATTTTTTTTACCGCCGGCCTGTTAGCGGTATTACAGCAGCTTTATCACCGACTGCCAGGTTTGTAATGAGGGCCTTAGCGACCACCCATAACATAATCTAATCAGAACTTGAGAAAACTTATACTCTAATGTATCAGCATAGGCCAACAAAGATAAATAGAACAACATTAATAGCAGAGTTCAGCAATCAGTTCGTCAATCATCTGTCACTGTCAGTGTCACCCAAAGGAACCCTATCTAACCCAGATTAGCATCAGCATGTGGGACTTCATGCAAAAACAATTTGGAACATGAATTTAGAAAACATCTAAAATAAGAGAAAAACTTTAGACAGCGCAGTTGGTACTTAGAAAGAAAGGCACAAGGTTAATGAGTCAAACTGTCATATACCTATCCATAGAATGGATCAGCAACAAAATCAGTCTTCCTCTTCAGGTCAACAATCGATCAGCAATGCATCAGGCTCTCAAGAGCATGAGCCCAATGACAAAGTCTCAAATCTCTTCTTCCCCAATATCGCATCAAAATTCACAATAAGGTCTGAAGACTTTTCTCTCTGTCAAGACATTTTATTAAGATTACCCAGTCCATCCCCCTAATTCCTAATTGGTCAGTCAATCACCAGTTATTACCCTACCCAATAATGCTCATTTTACAAATCTATAAATTCTAGGATTACACAGTTCTCAGTTTGTTGATTGGTTCACTGTACGATGTCCTCATCATCCGGCTCATCAAGTATCGAAAATGTTGCATCTTCTTCTCCAGTCAGTGTCTCTATTGTTCGAGTCCTGGGAAAGTACTCTTTGTCTCCTTTATACTCTCCTTGTTGCAACATTTATTCCCTTATCTCCTGTCTGGCGGTACATTGCAGAAAATTCTAGATAAGCAGATTTTATTAACACAAGTGGTCAGGGTCAGTTCAACTCTTTTACTTCTCTACAGTACATGGTTATTCTGCTGCTGCGCGAGGCCTAGCGAACTAGGCCACAACTTTGGCTAAGTTAATTCTATAATATAATGCAAAACATAGGTCATATATCTTAATATGACATACTATTACATTATTATTACACATTTTCAATATTTCATGCATTTGTAATCATTTTAGTACAAGTTTGTATAGGTTGGCAGTCACTCTTTGTGGGCACATTTTCAAACGTGCACATTAATTTCTCTACGTAAATTTTTCTATTATTTCCTTTTTAATAAAAATACATAAACATTCATCAATATTTTCTAATTAACATATCTGCTTCAACAGTACTCACTCCTCAATCATTGCCTCATTTCACACTGTCTCTAATAAACATGGTACTGTACGGTTCTATTAAACCACTGACTGTGGAGGAACCACTGACATTAGTACTAGTATCAAATCCTAAAGGTAGCCAACAACAATGGATCAGGAGCTCAAGCAGAGATTGTGGATCTTTATCTAGGCACCCCTTCTGCCAGCTGGGGAAGGTACAAGGTGCAGTGTTACCCTGTTGGATGAAGAATTCCACCATTGTCAGGCTGCCTGTCGGCGGTAGCCTTGCGGAGTTGGAAGGCTGCCTGTGGCGGTCCCCACTGTCTTCATTATGTGGTGGTCGAGATCGCCATGCCGGTGGCGGTAATTTCCGATGCCACCGGCATGGCGGCGACCGCCTAGTTCATAAAGAGTGCCATAGTCCTGGCATCTTTGTGTTATAGTTCCCTAGGTTCTTCTCAATCTAATACAATACTTACTTCAGCGTAACAGATTTGGAGAATGGAGAATAACAATATAATCAACAGAGTCACAGCTCTTTGGATAAGCCACAATGCCTGCTTTTGCTGCAATCGTAATTATTTGGAGTATACTGTTGGTATTCAGTGTTTGCTTTCAGCTTATTAAGTGGTGGTTATTGAATAGGATTGCACGATGGAAGGGCATTTGAAACAAACATTCCTAAATCTGACCTCAGTGCAGAGTAAGTAGAAAAGTTACAGGGAAGACACTTTTGAAGCGAGTACAATTTAATGTGTTGGTCAATTCGTAACGTAATTGCTTCTAATAAAGAGAAAGATATTAAGGTGACACTGTCCGAGAACTTCGATGTGCCACTGGCAGTGCTTGCGGCGGTGTCAGTCGTGGCTGTGCTGGCTGCGGGGTCCGTCGTGGCGGTGCTGGCTGTGGTGCTGGCTGCGGGGTCTGTGGCGGCAAGGCATGTGTCAGCACCTGCTGAGGGAGAAAGCAGGATGTCTCCTGCAGCCTCAGACAATTGTCCACCGGGGAAGAGGCTGGGGACTGTCGCAGCGGCTGTAGACTTGCCGGAGGCGGTGCAAGTGGCGGTGCAGGTGGCGGTGTTCGCCGCCGTACAGGTTGGCGTGGACGTGGACAGAAGGTGTGACACTGGTCCCTCTGTAGGTGCCACTATGCCCTCTCCTGACCTGCCCTTCAGTTTTTTGCCCTTCCCCACCTTTGATGGTGGCGCAGTTGTCTTGCCACTATCCCCTTTAGTTTTTGCTGACCCCTTGGTGGCAGGTGTTTTTGGCTTCTCTCTCTGGGATGTGGGCACCTTTTTAACCTTGGCAGGTAGCAGAATGTCCTTGCCCTCGCTCCGTGGCACACTGGCAACCCTGATGGCTGGCGCACTCCATGTCCCCGGAGTTGCTGGCACCACTGTGCCTGGGGAAGTGGTGGCTGAGGTGGTGGGCTGGGACCTGGAACGCCTGGCCCTAGGGAAAGGACAGGGGGGAGGTGAAGGGAAGAGGTCAAGGTTTGACGGGAAAAGTTTTTTAGACACACTGGGACGGGTAGATGGAGGGGGTTTGGGAGTGGAGGAAGAGGTAGTGGTTGTAGGAGGTGTACGTCTGCTGAATTTGGATGAAGGTGCATGGGCTGGAGGCTGTTGTGAGGTGGATGGCGGTTGGGTGGGTGTGTGCCTGTGTTTGTGTACTTTGGGAGGAGGGCTCACTGACACACTGGGAAAGGACACTGGGGATGTGTGAATGGTAGTGGGCGTGGTGATTGCACGTGAGCGGTGTGTGGTGATGGGCGTGCTGGTGATGGAGGTAGTGGCTGAGGATGTAGTGCATGCATGTGTGAGTGGAGAGGAGACTGGGAGGGAGGAGGGAGACGTGGAGGAGGGGGACACAGTGGAGGAAGTGGATGTTGGCATGTGTGCATGGGTGTGATGCTTGTGTGAGTGCCTGTGGGATTTGTGGTGCTTATGTTTGCCTGAGCCACTCTTGTGTGTTGATGTGTGTGCATTCCGGTCTGATGGTGTGCTTGGTATAGGATGAGGTACAGGGGATTGGGTCTGGGTGGAGGAGGTTGGAGGGGGGAGGCTGGACACAGGGACAATGGCTGCCATCAGTGCTGAGACCAGAGCCTGAAATGCTCTCTGTTGGGCTGCCTGGTCAGAATGAATGCCCTCCAGGTATGCATTTGTTTGTAGCAAATGCCTCTCAACACCCTGGATGGCATTAAGAATGGTAGACTGCCAAACAGTGAGGGATCTCAGGAGGTCAATAGTCTCCTCACTGAGGGCAGCAGGGCTGACTGGGGCAGGGCCTGAGGTGCCTGGGGTGAAGGAGATGCCCACCCTCCTGGGTGAGAGGGCACGGGACACACGCTGAGGGGCTGCTGGGAGGGCGGTGCTGGTAGCGGCTGTACCTGTAGATGCAGTGGGCACCGAGGGGCCCGCCACCGCAAGGGAGCTCCCATCAGAGGAGGAGTCGCTGTCGCTGGTCTCTTCTCCTGTCCCCGCCGTGGAGCTCCCCTTGCCCTCCATCCGACTGGTGGCTTCAGACTCCGTAGCTTCATCCTCCAGGGCAAAGTGGGATGCACCTCCCTCCTGCTCTGGTGCCACTGCTCCTCTGCCTGATGATGCTATTGGACACAAGAACAGGGAAACCACAAAAAGCGGGGGGAAAAACAGAAGAAAAAATGTTCTGTGCATGCAACACCACTACCGTTGGTGGACACAACAGACAGTGATCAGCCCTCTGCACTATGCCATGCACTTATAGTTCCTAGATAAATCACATGCCCATGGGGTACGAGGCCTAAGCCCAATTGCTGCACACCTGGAAGTCACAGGAGCCTGACTAGGTGTAGATGGCTCTAACCACTTGTGGGGTTGGGGTGCCATGTAGCCTGCTCACAAGGGACCTTGCCTACCAAGATCGCCCTGGCCTAGGGGAACCCACTGCCCACCTCCCCCGCCCAGACACCTCGTAATGCGCGTAAAGTCAGCTGAATGAGAGTGTACTCACCCCCTTGTGCCTGCTGTGATGCCCTCAAGTGCCCATCCAACTCCGGATACACCACTGCCAGGATCCGGAACATCAGGGGGGTCATGGTGCGACGGGCACCCATCCCAAGTTGGGAGGCCATCCCCAGCTGGGCCTCCGCCGTCTTCTTCCTCCAGCGGTGCAGGTCCTCCCATCTTTTTTGGCAGTGGGTGCTCCGTCTGTGGTGGACCCCCAGGGTCCGGACGTCCTTGGCGATGGCACGCCAAATACCCTTCTTCTGGTGGGCGCTGACCTAGAGGAATGGTACACGGGGAAAGGAAATTCATTAACCGTCCGGACCGTCATACTCATTGCCCCCCGTTCCCACCCTTGCCCTGACGCACATACACCCACCATACACACATGCAGGCCTCAGCCCCCCATGTATCTTCCATCCACACCACTCAAAACAGGCATTGATCATGCAGCATGCTCACAGTGTACTCACCTGTTTGTCTGGAGTACCGTACAGTTGCGTGTACTGAGTGAGGACACCATCCACTAGTTTCTCCAACTCCTCCGAAGTGAAGGCAGGAGCCCTTTCCCCAGACACTGTAGCCATTGTCGCTTTCAGACACAGGTCACAGCAGCACTTTCAGTGTAGGTCCTCTCCTGTTGAAGGTCAGGTATCAAGTGAGGGAACAGACAGAAAATGGTGGTCACGTCCGCGGCGGTGCATACCGTCACCGCCGGCGTACATTGTCATTGGCTCCTCGGACCCATCGGGCCCTATGTTAACCAATGAAGAATTGCGCCGCGGTCTTCGACCACCCACCGCGAAGATGTACATTGCCAGCGCAGTTACCTCATATCCCCTTGTCCCACCTTACAGGTCAGGCAGCCGCCATTTCAGGGGGCCACATGGCATTAATAATAACTGCATCACACCTATGTAGGCCTGGAATACACACAGTTACAGGCACATTGTGGATAAATAAATTTGTGCAAATGACATTTTGGGATACCTCAGTGTTGGCTGACACTCTGATCACTGTTCTCCTCCATAGGGCACGTCTGCTGGGGCAGGTGATGAGATGGCAGCATCCTCCGGTGTACAGACTGCTGGTGGACCTGTCGACAATGGAAGAGAGACACATAACAGTCACATACAGTCTTGATCGTCCAACAATCCAGGAACTGTGTGCCCTGTTGGAGCCAGACCTGATGTTAGCTATCTGCCACCCCACAGGGATACCCCCTCTAGTCCAGGCCCTGTCACTACTCCATTTCCTGGCAAGTGGTTCCCTTCAAACAACAGTGGCCATTGCATCAGGGATGTCCAAGCCAATGTTCTCTAACGTGTTGTCTAGAGTGTTGTCTGCCCTGCTGAAACACATGCGCAGCTACATCGTGTTTCCTCAGGTGGAGGATTTGCCCACCGTGAATGGTGACTTCTATGCCCTGGGACATATCCCCAACATCATTGCTGCCAGTGATGGGACACATGTGGCATTGCTACCCCCCCACAGGAGTGAACAGGTGTACAGAAACCGGAAGAGCTACCATTCAATGAATGTGCGGATGGTTTGTTTGGCAGACCAGTACATCTCTCATGTGAATGCCGAGTTTCCTGGCTCAGTGCATGACGCTTACATTTTGAGGAATAGCAGCATCCCTTATGTGATGGGGCAACTCCAGAGGCACTGTGTGTGGCTAGTAGGTGAGGCCAAAGACCCAATACAGTGTCAATAGGTGTCTGGGTATGGGGTTGTCCCTAAGGGTTAGTGGGTGTCTAACAGTTGTCCCTCGATATTTTCAGGTGACTCTGGTTACCCCAACCTGTCATGGCTACTGACCCCAGTGAGGAATCCCAGGACAAGGGCAGAGGAACGCTACATTGAGGCACATGGGCGAACTAAGAGGGTGATCGATCGAACCTTCGGCCTCCTGAAGGCCAGATTCCGGTGCCGCCATATGACAGGTGGTTCCCCATACTACTCACCAAAGAAGGTGTGCCAGTTCATCGTGGCCTGCTGTATGCTGCACAATCTGGCTTTGCGACGCCAGGTGCCTTTTCTGCAGGCATCTTTTAAATCGAGTCTCACGATCCAGTTGCATGGAAGAACAGTGTTGCATAAAAGATGGACATCTTCCATCTTCAAGTGGTAGCAAACCATAAGGATGTTTAGGGCAGGAAGATTCATGACAGATTTGAGGCCCATTTCAGTTTTTGCAGATGACGAAGATGGACTTTACAAAACCACCCTAGGATTATACTGGGATGGTATCCATTTTCAAATCATCTGAAACCTCCTGGTCCAACATGGCTATTTCCAGGTAGGTGTGACTTTTAGGCCTATACGTTAGTCAGAGACTGTCTCTAAGAACCACACATCTGAGGTGAATCAGCATCTTTCTGGAAGCAATAGAGCAATGCGCCCCCCATCAGGCAGAAGAGGGGAAGAATAATTACCTGCCTAAATTCCCATTCTGTTCCTTTCAAGAGGCAGACATCATAAGGAAAGATAGTGGGTAGGAGGGAGCCAAAGATGAGGTTAGCATGTCTGTAGAGAGGGCAGGGGCTAAGTCAAAAAGGTAGGAAAAAGCAAGACCTTTTTCAGGTTGGCTTGAGCCTTATTGATAGAAGTGAAGGATATGTGCTTAGAAACAGACTTAATATATGTATCTCTAAAGTGGCGAATGTAGGGCCTAGTATAGGTGCTAGCTGAAGTAGTTTTGAATCTGGATGGAGGAGAATAGCATTTTGGCGGTCATTCTGACCGCGGCGGGCGGCGGTCGGCGCCCACCATGCGGTCACCTCCGAATGACCGCACCGCGGTCAAAAGACCGCGGCGGCCATTCTGGCTTTCCCGCTGGGCCGGCGGGCGACCGCCAGAAGGCCGCCCGCCGTCCCAGCGGGAAACCCCCCTCAACAATGAAGCCGGCTCCGAATGGAGCCGGCGGAGTTGTAGGGGTGCGACGGGTGCAGTGGCACCCGTCGCGATTTTCAGTGTCTGCAAAGCAGACACTGAAGATCATTATGGGGCCCTGTTAGGGGGCCCCTGCACTGCCCATGCCAGTGGCATGGGCAGTGCAGGGGCCCTCAGGGGCCCCACAACATCCGTTCCCGCCATCCTGTTCCTGGCGGTATAAACCGGTATAAACCGCCAGGAACAGGATGGCGGGAAGGGGGGCGGAATCCCCATGGCGGCGCTGCAAGCAGCGCCGCCATGGAGGATTCCCTGGGCCAGGGGTAAACCGGCAGGAAACCGCCGGTTGCTCTTTTCTGACCGCGGCTTTACCGCCGCGGTCAGAATGGCCCAGGAAGCACCGCCAGCCTGTTGGCGGTGCTTCCGCGGTCCCCGGCCCTGGCGGTCCTGTCTCCCCTTAGAGACAGAAGTGAGGATGTGACTCAGAAAATCCAGGGAATGTTGGGCCCAGATTCACAGGGTGTCTATATCAAAATATGACAGGGAGAGTGTGGCTTAGGAGGTAGACAATAGCGCTGGTGGAGTTGAGAATATGGGGCTGGCAAAGCTTGAGATCAATGCTGACAATCTTTCACGGTGTTGCACCTTGGAGCCGGATAAAGTGCAGAGAGTGAGAGTTGACATCGGAGGGAGCATACCTTCCCTGGAATGAAGGGGCAAGAGCATTCCACACAGATGACACGCCAAGAGATTTTTTCCACAAGAGAGGAGACCAGTTACAGGTGAAAACCGCTACATAGGGTGCCAGTGTGAAAAAATGCCCCTTTTTGACATGATCATCCCCATTTTTTGCCTGGTACATGACAGACTTTTGATTGAAAGTGTGCTAGGTTTCCTGCTAAACAGGTCCCCAGTGACAGATCTCCTTTCCTGAAACTGTGCAATTGTTCCCCAATTGGCAATACCTATAACTCCCTAGTAAATGGTACCGCTTGTACCTAGAGCATGGGTACCGAAGAGGGTCCCCGTGGGCTGTAGCATGTATTGTTCCACCCTCACTACCCCATACCTAGCACATGCAGACTGCCATTGCAGGCTGCATGTCTTGGTGCATCTAAAAGTGAAAACACGACATGGCACACAGCCTGTGTGCCCTGTCCCCTAACACTGTGGGCAATTTATGTAAGTCCTCCCTACAGCAGGTCATTCGGCCCTAACGCAGGATGCACTATATTACAGGTGAGAGCATATCTGCAAAAGCAGATATGTCCCACTATGTTTTTGTCGACTCTTAGACAGAGTGAGTGAACAGGGAAGCCATTTTAAGGTCATGTGCTGGGCACTGGTCAATACGAGTTGCCAAGCTACATGATTACATCACTTGAATTAAGGATGTTTGGTACCAATGCAAGTGATGGATTCATTACTACGTGCACCCAGAGGGCACCTTTGAGGTGTACCTTGAAACCTTACTAACTACCACTGTGCAGACTGACTAGTTTTAGCCAGCCTGTCACCACCAGACATGCTTCTGACTTCCAAGTGAGAGAGCCTTTGCTCTCAGGTGGTCAGAAACAAAGCCTGCTCTGGGAGAGGTGTTTACACACCCCACCCAACAGGATGACCTGCAAATACACATTACAAGGCAAGGGGCTTCAAAGAAGTTCACCGCACTTGGCATGTAGATCTGGCTTTACTCAAACGAGAGATGCAGACCCCCTGCCCCAGGGCAAATTTGGCACCTGGACATGTGGGAACCACCTTAGTAATGAGGAAGGTGTGTCAATCCCTCTGGTCAGCCCCACCTCTAAGATGGGCTGCCTGATCTGGACACCATATTTAGAAATCTGTCATCTTGGTGTTGGCAGAATTAGGAACTCTTGGACCCGGTTATGCCCACTTTCCACAGGAAGGGGTCATATAGGGGATGTACTGACCCCAAAGGTAAGTAGCCCATTGCCTACTACCCTACACTCTCTGAAACACCCCTTAATTCAGTTTCTAGGGGAGCCCTGACACCAAAAAAATTAGATCCCGCTAACCTGAAGAAGAAGGACTCTCCAGAGATGCAAAGGTGAGAACTGAAGACCAGTGACAAACTCTGCGCCAACCCTGCCAGCCTGCCTGCCATCTTTGACAATCGTGCCAAAGTCACCTCACCCTCCAGCTGCTGAAACTTCCAAAAGCCCAGGAAGACTGCAGCCTTTACCCCAGCACCAGGGAACTCCAGTTGAGCAGCTTAGCTGCTCCCCTGCATCCTTGCAGGCACTCAAGAACTGCTGAAGAGGACTCCGGACCGCCAAAACTGCCACCAGACAGCACCACTGCACCTGAGTCTCTTAGCCTGTGTTGAAGTGGGTCAATGATGCCAACTTGTTCCCCAGCCTCTCCACAGGCAAAGTCCATTGTCGGTTTCCCCACTTTGACCTTCACTCTGACACCTGCACTCTCTTTGTGCCGGCCCCCCTCAACCACGATCACCTCCAGTGATGGCAATCCCAACGGCTCAGTGCTCCTCTGCACCCGGCCGCCCTGAACTAAGGCGAAGAGGACCATTGTGTCTCTGCATCCTTCAGGCTCGTGAGACTTGAGCCCACTTGTTGGTTCACCCAGACTGGTCCTCCAGTCCATGCCTGCAGCCTGATTCTTTATGCCCCCTCTGCTACGACCGCCACTGGTGATGGACACCCGATGGTCCAAGAACCCTTTGCACCCAGCCACCCCGACCTGGGAAAAGAGGACCATTGGTATCCCTCTGCCCTTGAGCATCATAAGATCTGAGCCCACTTGGTGGCTTACCCAAACTGGATACCTAGTCCTAATCTGCAGCCTCTTTCCAACTGGACTGATCCCCTTTGACTAACATTGGGCACCCAACATCTCACTACACCTCCTGTACCCAGCAGCCCCAGTGCTGCCCGGTGTGACCTGTTGGTTTGGTCCTGACCCTTACCCAATACTTACTTTAAGTCCAGGAGATTGGTCACCTAGGTTACTGCACTGTACCTGTTTACTGTATGTGTTTTTTCTACATAGGATAAGATTGTAGCTTCCAAAAATTGCAGTGTAGATTTTTCAAAACTGTAAAGATTTTTCTTGCACAATGTACTTTCCTCATTGTATTGATTCTGGTGCCTAAATATACATAAAAATACTTGTTATTTTTGTGAATTGGTGTGGATATCCTTATTGAGTCATGTGTCTCATTTATTGACGGTGTGTGTATTTGCAGATGTCTCACACTCCTCTCTGATAAGCCTAAGGTTGCTTGACCACACTACCACCTAAAAAGAGCACCTTAGGATTGCTAGAGCAAGCCCCTGTCCACTAGTAAGGTAACCCCTGGACTCTTGCACGTTATGTCTCATTTTGGTATATCATATAAAGAGCCAACTTTCTTCAGCCAAAGACCAGTCCAAAGAATTGGGATGTCTTAATTCAAACTGATTAAACATTCCCTCAGGAGGTCGGGATGGAATTCGTAATCGGAAAGTGGGAGATAATGTAAAATGCTACGGAAGACAGTGGAACCTCCAAGGTATCATGGTAAAGAGCACCAGAGTCATTTGTGTCATTATTGCTAGAGAGAGAGGCACAGTAATGGGAGGCATCTCCTTCATAAACCATGGCCACATCCTCAACGTCTTCCCTGATATTGGCCTTGGGGGCCTCAGGCATCATTTAAGATGCTTCTCGACCATTTTTTTTAAGAGATGCCCAAGGTGTGGACCACCCTTTCAGGCCGGGGAAGCCTCATTGATATGCTTGCACCTGGACGGAGATTTATGGCCCTTTGAAGATGCAGAGGCAGGGGAACCAGGTGTACCTGGAATAAGCCTACTTTTCAAAGGCTGTGCAACAGAGGCTTGGATTCGGGTGCCAGGTTATCTAATGGCCTGCTCGAGTTGGCATTAGGAAATGGGAGAGTGGGGGAAGAATTCTCTCTAAAGGGTTCTCAATACAAAGTGCCCAAACAGCATGTTGCTGCTTGTGCCGTCTGCAGTCAGGAAGATTCTCCCCTCTATTCACCTGTGGGTACTCCTATTCATAGGTCCTTGTTTTGTTTCCCTAGATAAAGAAAAGGGGCTAGATATGAATGGTAGGCTAAATGAGACTTCTTACACTTTAAAGTATGTCTCTTTTTTTGTAAGTGAGAATGAGGGATGAATACTAAGTAGCGAGAGTGAGATATGGACTTGGCTAAAGAAACAAATAATCCTTTAAAGCAATGTTGCCATGGCAAACAAAGCCGAAAGATGAAGGGTGTGGGACCGGTAAGAGTGTGTGCTCTACCTTCGTGTTAGGAGGAAAGGGGAGGTTGCACAGCTAAAGATAAAAGGAAGATGACGTATGCTCTTGGCTAGAAGGTGATGGGAATGGCTGATGGGTTTTAAATGAAAGGATGCTGAGAGAAATGTCAAAAGACATTAACGTACCATGTTAAGCAAAGAAATAAAGTCTGATGAAAGAAGTTAGGCAAAAGAGATTAGACATTAGAAAGAAGGTCAGATCGGGTAACAAGCTTCTAACAGAATTAAAGCATTGTAGGAAAAGAATAATACACAAAAATTGGGCATGGGCACAGAGTGTTGCGAACACAGTCAACGTCTCTTGCCAGGATAAGCAATAATAGAGGGCATGTGCTGTGGTTGAGCCTGCTTTTTAGCCATGGTGACATCCGTTTCTTTGAGTCATCATTTTGTTACTGCTGGCAGGGGTAACCACTGAATAGGTATTGCATATTAGGCCACCTTCTTGACTTGTGTTAAAATTCAAAGCTTTTTGACATTTCTATAGAATTCAACTTTCAATTACGGGACTTCTGAGCTTGTTTCACTTTCATTCCTCTCCAGCTAATGTCCCAATATCGACTTCAACGTCAACTCCAAGAGTTCCAAACTCTGCATTTCAAGGCTTCTTTAAAACCTTCCTAATTTTGCGATAATTGCATGTTTTCTTACCCATATTGTGTTTATTAAAAGAAAACCAATTATATTGCAAGGAAAGTAAGCCATTCTTACTTCTATGGACAATTTATTAGAGACTTCTGGAATGTTGAGCTGTCATCAACTCGTTCCTTTCAAGACTATCAGTAAATAAGGAGGTGCAATATTTGCTTTTGGCTACCTGTTTCTTTACACCACACAAACTTTTTTTGTATTGTTTCATTGTTTATAGTCTATTACCAAACTCTTAAAAGTGAAGTTATTCGATAACTAATTATGTTGGCACTTTAATACTGCTGGAAGTCCCTAGAAACAACTCTTCTATGACTATCCTGTTATATTCAAATTGTGGACAGGTGTTTAGGATAAGTTTGTAATATTATTAACATCCGTGAGATCTTATGATATAATTATTTGTTAATCACTTGCCCTTCCTACAACTTCACCTATTGCTGGCGCTGCGTCGAACTTCTCCTTGCGAAGTCAGGCTGCGTCGTTCCGGTTCGGTGTGCAGTGATTTTCTCACTGCGATGCAGGCTTTGCATCGTTTCTTGCAGGCTGTGTGTGGATTTTCGCCACACAGGGAGTTCTTCTTGCAGGAATGAAGTCTTTTTAGTCCTGTGACTCCAGGGAACAGTAGATGAGCTCTATCCAAGCCCTTGGAGAGCACTTCTCAGCACAGCCAGAGAGCAGCAAGGCAGCAGGGCAACAGCAAGGCAGCAGTCCTTCTCAGAAAGCAGTCAGGTGAGTCCTTTGGGCAGCCATGCAGTTCTTCTTGGCAGGTTGCAGGTTCTGGTTCAGGGAATCTTCTCAAGGAAGTGTCTGAGTTGGTAGGGAAAGAGGCCCTGTTTAAACAGCCATGTGTGCCTTTGAAGTGGGGGAAACTTCAAAGAGTGGCTTAGAAGTGCACAAGGTCCCCTTTCAGTTCCATCCTGTCTGCCAGGGTCCCAGTAGGGGATGTGGCAGTCCTTTGTGTGAGGGCAGGCTACTGTCCTTCGATCTGTAAATGTCAGGCCCTCCACCGTCCCAGCCCAGGAAGACCCATTAAAAATGCAGATGTATGTACATGTGACTCAGCATCCTGTGTTTGGGGTTTGTCTGAGTGGATTCACAAGGAAGCTGTCAACTAAACCTAGCCAGACGTGGATTGTAAGGCAGAGAAGGATTTAAGTGCAGAGAAATGCTCACTTTCTAAAAGTGGCATTTCTAAAATAGAAACATTAAATCAAACTTCACCAGTCAGCAGGATTTTGTGTTACCATTCTGGCCATACGAAATATGACTTTGTTACTCCTTTCAGATCAGAAGCTACCACTCAAATAGTATATGAGGGTAGTCCTAATGTTAGCCTATGAAAGGAGCAGGCCTCACAGCAGTGCAAAACGATTTTAGGAGTTTTACACTACAAGGACATGTAAACTACACAGGTACATGTCCTGCCTTTTGTGAACACAGCCCCTGCCCTATGGGTTACCTAGGGCCTACCTTAGGGGTAACTTATATTTAGAAAAAGGAGAGTTTTAGGATTGCCAAGTGCTTTTAAATGCCAAGTCGAATTGTGAGTGAAACTGCACACAGGCCTTGCAAAGGCAGACCTGAGACATGGTTACGGGGCTACTTAAGTGGGTGGCACAAGCAGTGCTGCAGGCCCACTAGTAGCAGTGAATCTACAGGCCCTGGGCAAATATAGTGCACTTTACTAGAGACTTATAAGTAAATTAAATAAGCCAATTGGGTATGATCCAATGTCATCATGTTTTAAGGGAGAGAGCATATGCACTTTAGCACTGGTTACCAGTGGTAAAGTGCCCAGAGTCTTAAAACCAGCAAAACCAGTGTCCAAAAAGTGGAGGGAGGCAGGCAAAAAGTTAGAGGAGACAACCCTAAGGCTGTCAGGTCTAACATGTGTCTCCCCCAGCTAAAAGTGGGGAGCCACCCAACCTCCTGGGAGCTTTCATCGCTAAGGCGGAAATATCTGGAGAGACCATCAGCATTGGCGTGGTCAATCCCCGGGCGATGCTCCACCGCAAAGTCCATCCAATGTAGGGAAATGGACCACCTCAAGAGTTTAGGATTCTTGCCCCTCATCTGCATGAGCCATCTGAGGGGCCTGTGGTCTGTCTGAATGCGGAAGTGAGTCCCAAACAGGTATGGTCTCAGCTTCTTCAGTACCCAGACCACAGCAAATGCTTCTCTCTTAATAGCACTCCACCTCCTCTGTTCCTGTGGTAATAGTCTTCTGCTAACAAAGACTACTGGTTGGTCTAGGCCATCCTCATTTAGCTGTGCTAGAACAGCCCCTATAACATGCTTTGAAGAATCTGTCTGCACAATAACTTCCTGGGAGTAGTCAGGGGCCTTGAACACGGGGGCCGTGCACATGGCTTTCTTCAGGAAGTCAAAGGCTTTCTGACAAACCTCTGTCCAATTAACCAACCTAGGTTGCTCTTTGGAAGTAAGTTCTGTCGAGGGTGACAAGGGTGACACAATGGATCCAAAGCACTTGACAAATCTACGGTAATATCCTATGAGGCCTTAAACTTCGTACTTGTATAGCGCACTACTCACCTGTTAGGGTCTCAAGGCGCTGTACGCATACTGCTGTGGAACCCCTCCTGGCTTTTCTCTGTGAGGCGCCCACTCCTGGGCAACCCCCTGGGTTAAGCCAGGCATCCAAGCGCTGTCAGGGCCGTTGTGGAGATTAAGCAAGCTATTGCCCAGAGTTATAGAGTGGGACCCATTAATTAGATTAGGCACCAAGGCGAGAATTATCTGGTCCAAGGCAGATCCGAGGCAGGCAGATCTCTGCATCAGGGTCTGCTGCTCTAACCATTGTGCCACACTTCTCCAGAATGCTCTTACCTCTGTTTGGGTTCTAGGTGGTTGCCAGGCCTTGAAAGTTTCAATCTGGGCCTTGCCGGAGTGCACCTTGCCACCACCTACTAGGTGTACCAAGTACACCACAGAACCCTGCCCATTCTGGCACTTACTGGCCTTCATGGTCAGGCCTGCGTGTTGCAGGGCCTGAAGCACCTCCTTGAGGTGGAGCAGGTGTTCCTCCCAGCTGGAACTATAGACAGCTATGTCGTCTATGTAGGCTGTGCAGAAGGCATCCTTGCCAGCTAGGACCCCGTTAACCAACAGTTGGAAGGTAGCAGGGGCATTTTTCAATCCAAAGGGCATCACTTTGAACTGGTAATGTCCCTCAGGAGTGGAAAAAGCAGATCTCTCTTGAGCCCCTTTAGTCAAGGCGATCTGCCAGTATCCTGACGTGAGGTCAAAGGTACTAAGGAACTTGTCAGCACCGAGCCTGTCCACGAGCTCATCAGCTCTGGGGATGGGGTGAGCATCTGTCTTTGTGACAGAGTTGAGACCCCAGTAGTCCACGCAGGAACCTAAGTTCTGGCTTGGCACCAGGAGCAGCAGCCTTGGGAACCAACACCACTGGTGCTGAACGAGAGACTGCTGGACTTCTCTATCACCCCAAGAGCCAGCATCTTGGAAACCCCATCCTTGATACTGGACCTCCCTTTGTCTGACACCCTGTACATTTTATTATTCACAAGTGGACTGTCTCCTGTGTCAATGTCATGGACACATAAGTGTGTGAGTCCAGGAGTGAGGGAGAACAGGGAAGAGAACTGTTCCAACAACTCGTAGCAGTCTCCTCTCTGATCTAGAGTCAGGGAGTCAGAGAGATTGATAACGTCCACTGACCCATCACCTTTTTTGGCAGAGAGGAGATCGGGGAGAGGCTGACTCTCCTCTTCCATGTTCTCATCTGTCACAAGGAGCATACTGGCCTAAGACCTCTGAAAATGAGGCTTTAGTCGGCTGTGGTGGAGAACCCTTAGGGGGTGTCTAGGGGTCTTGAGGTCCACTAGTGGACCAGACCAGCAGTCCTGGAGAACTCTAGGCTGTACTGGCTCCATTACCCAAACTTTGTCACCAGGTGAGAATTCAACCAGAGTGGCCTTCCAGTCATACCATTCCTTCATCACCTCTTAACTGGCCTCAAGGTTAATCTTGGCCTGCTTCCAGAAGCGCTCTGTCTGGGTGCGGAGGGCCAACATGTAACTGACCACATCCTGGGGAGGTTTCTTGGGAGCTTTCTCCCATCCCTCTTTCACTAGGCTTAGTGGTCCCCTGACAGGGTGACCATAGAGAAGTTCAAAGGGGCAGAACCCCACCCCTTTCTGGGGCACCTCCCTAAAGCAAAGAGAAGGCATGGCAAGAGGATGTCCCACTTATGCCTCATGGCTACAGGTAGGTCAGTGATCATGACTTTTAGGGTCTTGTTGAATCTCTCAACAAGCCCATTGGATTGAGGATGGCAAGAGGTGGTAAACCGGTAGGTTATCCCACACTCATCCCACATGGACTTCATGTACGCTGACATGAAGTTTGTGCCTCTGTCAGACACAACCTCCTTTGGGAACCCCATATGGGTAAATATTCCCATCAGAGCTCTGGTCACCACCGGTGCAATCACTGTCATCTGAAAGATTGCTTCTGGGTAGCGGGTGGCATGGTCCACCAAAACCAGGATAAATCTGTGGCCTAGGACGGTTTTGGTGTCCAAGGGACCAATGACATTGATGCCCATGCTTTCAAAGGGGATGCCAATGACGGGGAGCGGGATCAGAGGTGCCTTAAGCCTTTACCCTGTCTTCCTACTAGCCTGGACGGTGGGGAAGGCCAGGCAGAAATTATTTAAGGCTACCCGCATTCTAGGCCAATGGAAGTGGGTGACAAGCCTGGCAACGGTCTTGTCTGGCCCAAATGTCCTGCCAGGGTGATGTTGTGAGCCAGGCCCAGTAGGAAGGCCCGGTAACACTGAGGGCCCACCAGCACATGTGCTGCCCCATGGCGGGAGCCATAGGCTGACTTTAGAGGAGATCATTCTCCCAGTATATCTGGTGATCGCCAGAGGCTTCACCTGCTTCTTGAGCTGCGGCCTGTTGCCTCAGACCCTCAAGAGTGGGGCACTCTTTCTGCACTTTGCAGAATTCCTCCCTGGTTGGCACGCCCTCTACTTGCCAGCCAGCAAGTTCAGGCAGGTTACCCAGGTCGGCAATATCCTCTCCAGTTGGTTCAGGGGCCTCCTCCTCTGAGACCGCGTCCACCAAATTGGGAATATCTGAGGCAGATTTCCAGTGCCTCTTGCCCTTCCTCTGTGTAGCTGTCTGGGCCATTGTTCCAGGCTCCAATCCTCCTTGACTCCCTTCCTGGGCAGCAATAGACCTTGTGGTCATGCAGACCCACTCAGGCAAACCTAGGCCCATATTTATACTTTTTTAGCGCCGCATTTTTGCGTCCAAAATACAATTGTATTTTGGAAGTTTGCACTGCTTTTGCGTCAATAAATGACACAAATGCGGTGCTAAAAAAGTATAAATATGGGCCCTAATATCTCCAGGTGGGGTCTGAGCTCCACCTCCTTCCAGGCAGTATGCTCAAGATCATTGCCTAACCGACAATCTACAGGCATGGCAGGACTCACAGCTACCTTTAGAGTACCATAGACCCCCCCCCCCCCACTGAAAGGGAACCAGAGCCACCGGTCAATGGCATGCCTGAGACATGGTTAAGGGGCTACTTAAAGGGGTTGCACAAGCAGTGCTGTAGGCCCACTAGTAGCATTCAATCTACAGGCTCTGGACACATGTAGTGCACTTTACTAGGGACTTATAAGTAAATTAAATAAGCCAATTGGGTAGGATCCAATGCCATCATGTTTTAAGGGAGAGAGCATATGCACTTTAGCACTGGTTAGCAGTGGTAATGTGCGCAGAGTCCTAAAACCAGCAAAAACAATGTCCAAAAGTGGAGGGAGGCAGGCAAAAAGCTAGGGGTGACCACCCTAAGGCTGTCAGGTCTAACATACATGTAGTGTGCACCCACTTGAGTGATCATCAAATGTGTTTTCACAATGATATACCTTATACCTAGTTGTTTGTAGAGGGTTAATTCCAAACACTAAAACCGACAGGAAAAACATAATGATATAATAATTTAAAATGAGAGACGTTCAATTCACAGAACAAGGACCTGTATACTGTTTACAATAATAAACGAGATTCCCCAATCACTTCTCACACATCCCACACATTGCATGTTACACCAATGCAATACCTGTCAAAAACGTGACATTCACACTGACCTCTTAAGTAGGCCGACTAGGAGAATATAAGGAATATTATTTTCTGTTACGCCCTAGTGAATTTTAATTTAAGGTTAACCAGTCTACGCTTTTGGCTCTGCAAATAGCCACTGAATTACAACAATTTAATTTACTCATTTACAGCAAAATCATAAAAAAGATGTCGGGTAAAAGGGCCTGGTTTTAGAGACCCATTGGGCATTGCAGTGCCGGCCCAACGAGGAGCTAGCCCAATGATGGTGCATGCCGATGGTGCATGCCACTCCGTAGGGTGTGTGAGGGCTCTCGCTCTGAAGAGTTAAACAGATTCTCTGACCTTATCACCGCGAGGGGCACAAATTGTGTTTCCCTCGGTTTTTTTAGAAACAGCAAACCCTATCTGGTTGTAGGCTCCCCAAAATGTTACCAAAGTATGATGTTTTCTAAACCACTCCATAATTATATTTTCAAAGTTAAATGTATATTTGACTATTATATAATGTATACATTATTGCGGTTAACATGAATTCACTTTATGACAACTTAACGTTACGTGGTTCAGTTTTAATTTCTATATTTATTTCGTATAAAATATCCTATACTAACTATTGACATGTTTCTGATCCAATTCTGCTGTTTTCCTATCAGCAATTTATTAATGTATTTTGGAGCTATTTTTTGTACGTCTATTCACGATTGTAAATCTCTTGATAAAACGTTTGAACACAAAAAGCCTCCATTGATGATGCACGAGGTGTGTGAGGACTTTGAGAAAGTGATAATTGGGAATACTTTCTTTACATTTTGGATCTTAAAAGTCTTCCATAATACAGGCATAGTTCCAATAAAAACGATTTCAAGAATAGTGAACTGTAAATTATTCTATATATATTGAAATCGTTAATTTTCAAGGTGCCCTACATATCTGTATTTTGACTGATGCACACTGAGGTGTCAGCCTCAGTCACGCTGTACAAACAAGCCAGATTTTAATGCATATGGTTTGACTGACATGAAAGCTCTCCAGGTGGCCACTTATTTTGTGTCGGCCTGGCATGCCAAGACGGACAACCTACAGTAAATGAACCAAACGCAGCCCGAAGCCTACTTTCAGCTGTGAGTGAAACACCCATTGTCAAACCTTTGCCCGTTCCTGTCATCTGAACACGCTTTTATTTAAATCTACAAGTATATACAAGGAACGTACTCTGCTATTGTATAGGTAAATTAAACAAAAAGTAACATTTAAATTTTACCTGTATATCATTATCCTACAGGTGCCCGTGCATGTTTGAAAGCTATTTTCTTAAAACGGTTGCAATAAGTGTGACATACGATCCCAGGTCGCCTCAGGTATCTTATTCTGTCCACAAAAGAATCAGGGTTTCTGAATGACCTATGCGTAGACGTGAGGAATTCTGGGGCCTCTATCATGAACAATATACATCAGTGTAAAAAAATGACTTGCGCATTCCTGTTTGCTCAGTTGCTTCCTTATTTCTGCCATTAAAGCGCTTAAGCTTACACACATATTCTGTGTCGTGACTCTGTGTAGTGTTTGACGCAGATGTGCTTTGACACATCACTTAGACGATATTTTATGAAGTTGTTTTGAACTGGGACTATAGCAACATGTCTTGTTTTTTTGTTTTCATTCACGTTTAGTAACAGTTTTGCAAGCTGATGAATAACGTAATGTAGGCACCTCCTGTAATCATAACAGGGTGAACGATTCACAGGAACGTTGCTGCAAGCAGTGCTAACAGAGATGCGCAGACCAATTTTGACACAGGGGCAGAATGTTCATCCTTCAGCCCCCACATTGTCAATCTTTGCCAGCATTTCACATCACATTTGTGGGTATGCCTTTTTTGCAACATTTCTGACCAAGTTTTCTCACTTAATTATATCCCAGGCGTATTTTCCTTGATACTAACTCAGTTTTCACCATGCTTGAGGTTACAGAAGCTGTCAAATTGACCCTCTTGGCAAATACTATGCCCTGATGGAGTCACCATGGTCAATTTCGGACCTTTTCAAGAACAGTTTAGTTCTAACAGCTCCCATTGTCATAAGGCACTGAACTCTACAAGTGACTCAGTTATTCAATCTCCTCTGTCACAGTCTTATAAAGTGCCATTATTTGGGAAGGGGAATCAAGGGGACCCTCAGTATTATCACCCTATTTATGTAATTTGTTTTCATCGTCAAGTACTGGTATTGCTCTAAACAGAATTCAAACATAGGCCCACTGTTAGAAATGGGGTATTTGGTTGGCAGTCAGGTTACCCCCTGTCCAAGCAAGGACCCACACTCTAGTCAGGGTAAAGGAGGATCACCATCAGCTAACCCCCGCTCACCCCCTTGGTAGCTTTCCACGAGCAGTAGGCTTAACTTCAGACTGCTAGGTGTGAAGTATTTGTACCAACACACACAATAACTCAATGAAAACACTACAAAATGATACAACACAGGTTTAGAAAAATAGAAAATATTTATCTAAACAAAATAAGACCAAAACAACAAAAATCCATAATACACAAGTCAAGTTATCAATTAAGAACCAAAAAGAGTCTTCATGTAATTTTAAACACAACGCTAACGCTGTTAGCATGAAACTGTACCTGGGCGCGTCAAATATAACCCCGCACGGGCAAGTGTGCGTCAAAAATGGCTTGCGAAGCATTGATATCAATCACAAGTGAGACCTTGCGTTGTTTCTACTTCAGTCGGGTTGGCGTGCGTCGTTTCTTCTCTCTGCAGGAAAGCGATGTGTTGATCCAGTCAGCACTCTTGGGTCCGGGCAGGCCTTGCATCGTTTTTACACGTCCAGCGGTGTTTGTGTCGGAAATCTAGCCGCACGATGATCCGAAAACCACACAGTGCGGGTTGTGATCTCACCAGCCACCATCAGCGATGCTGTGTGTCGTTTCTCCAACAGCGTGCATCGACCTTCCAGTCGCACAACAGGCGAGCATCGATTTCACCCGGGAAGCCGACGGCGTGTTGATTTTTCAGCCGCGGGTCGGAGTTGCGTCAATCTTTTCCCTGCACGGCGGTCTGTGCGTGGATTTCTCACTCTGTGTCTGCCAGCTTCTTGTTTCAGGGTCCCAGGAACTGGATGGGCACCACTTGGCAGAGTAGGAGTCTCAGCAGAGGCTTCAAACAACAGGAGACAAGCTCTAAATCAAGCCCTTGGAGAGTTCTTCACAAAAAGGAAGGCACACAAAGTCCAGTCTTTGTTCTCTTGCACAGGCAGAAGCAGCAACTACAGGATAGCTCCACAAAGCACAGTCAGAGGCAGGGCAGCTCTTCTTCCTCAGCTCTTCAGCTCTTCTCCAGGCAGATGTTCTTCTTGGTTTGCAGAAGTATTCTAAAGTCTGTGGTTTTGGGTGCCCTTTTTATACCCATTTTGCCCTTTGAAGTAGGCCTACCTCAAAGGATTGTGAAATCCTGCCTTGTCCAGGCTAGGCTCCAGACACACACCAAGGGGTTGGAGACTGCATTGTGTGAGGGCAGGCACAGCCCTTTCAGGTGTGAGTGACCACTCCTCCCCTCCCTCCTAGCACAGAAGGCTCATCAGGAAATGCAGAATACACCCCAGCTCCCTTTGTGTCACTGTCTAGTGAGAGGTGCAACCAGCCCAACTGTCAAACTGACCCAGACAGGGAATCCACAAACAGTCACAGAAATGGTGTAAGAAAGAAAATGCCCACTTTCTAAAAGTGGCATTTTCAAACACACAATCTGAAGATCAACTTTACTGAAAGATGTCTTTTTAAATTGTGAGCTCAGAGACCCCAAACTCCACATGACGATTTGCTCCCAAAGGGAATCTACACTTTAATCAGATTTAAAGGTAGCCCCTATGTTAACCTATGAGAGGGACAGGCCTAGCAACAGTGAAAAACAAATTTACCAATATTTTACTATCAGGACCTATAAAACACATTACTATATGTCCTACCTTAACCATACACCGCACCCTGCCCTTGGGGCTACTTAGGGCTTACCTTAAGGGTGTCTTATATGTAAGAAAAGGGAAGGCTTAGGCCTGGCAAGAGGATACACCTGCCAACTCGAATTAACAGTTTAAAACTGCACACACAGACACTGGCCGGTCTGAGACATGATTACAGAGCTACTAATGTGGGTGGCAAAACCAGTGCTGCAGGCCCACTAGTAGCATTTGATTTACAGGCCCTGGCCACCTCTAGTGCACTGTACAAGGGACTTACTAGTAAATCAAATATGCCAATCATGGATGAACCAATTACTTACACGTTTTGTATAGGGGCACTTGTACTTTAGCACTGGTTAGCAGTGGTAAAGTGCACAGAGTAACAAAAACAGCAACAACAGAGTCCAGCACATATCAACAATCTGGGCAAAAGAGACAAAATGTTAAGGGAGACCACGCCAGGGATGAAAAGTCTAACACCCACTAAAAGGGTAGTCTCCCCAAAATGAGGAAGGTTTTAGACTGACTTGGGACAAATTAGCAATTTCTTGACTTGCACCTGTTTGTCAGTAAATATGCCAGAGCTTTAGGGTTCTCTTTATACTTTGCCTTCATGGACCTAAGCTCAGCCTTTAACCAGGTCAATGGGCTTTTTAGCATTATTAATTTATTGGTAATTGTTGTCTGTAAGGGTCAACGGGAAAATAGAGGTGAACAAAGGAAGCCATAGAGTGCAATTCCAAGAACAAATATAGAAGAGACATCAGTGGTGCTTTACATAAAATAACACAAAATCCTGGACCCTGTAAAATAAGAAAATAGCCAAGCCAAAACATCTGTGATGAACTATGACTTCCATACCGTCGCACAAATACTGCCCTTGTTGAAATCACAGTGAGGGCAAAAAAAAGACAAAAGCACTGTGAGGTGGGCGTAATGTGGAGGAGGGAAGGGAAGGAAGGGGCAGGAGTAGACACAGAAATAGAGACTGAGCTTTAAGAGAGAGGTTTGAGTGTTGTCCAGTGGGTAGAGAGAAAGAGAGGAATTAATGACCAAAGAAGCTGGTGGTGATGACAGAATACGTCATCGCTGTTAGGGTATATCAGCCACCACATAACCCTGTTCCCATGCACCAAGGTGGATATGTCAGATCCCAGGTTGCACTGATGCTCTCAGGCAAGGGACGCATCTGCACTCCCAAAGTAAGGACCTAAAGTGCTCAAAAACAAGATACTGGTTCTTAAGTTTGTATCTGTTTTTTCATGGTCATCCACATGATGCATTTCAAGCAGCCAACCATTGAGAGAGGGCAGGGGATGTTTTCACCAATGTCACAGTATACATAGCTAGCGAGGTGACAAGCCATTGATATTCATGTGAAGTTATATTGGGGAGGCCAAAGACATGCCATGGAGGAGGGTGAGCTGAGAAAAAGTTAGAAGCTTGATAGGGGTGCACAGCCAGAGCCTATCTCACAGTAGGCTAAAAGAGAAGAGAAGAGCAGGATGCAGAATATGAAGCAGGTCACAAAGAACAGCACCACATCTCCAGGAGTGGTTATGGAGTAAAAGATTTGGCCAATGGAGCTTTCAAGGGACAAGTACCAATCCTGCAAGACCTTAAAATGCAAGAATTTACACCACAACTCACTGAGAAGCCCCTGAAGATCAAGGAGTAGTGATGCTCAGGCCTCTGGAGTATAGGCTTTCCCCAGGAGTGGGTAGCTGAGAGTGACGAGAGGGAATGCTTTGCTTTGATGAGGACTGCATAGAGGCCTGATGCTACTCCCTTGTACCTACCCAGAGAATGGAGGTAAGGAAGGAGAGGTGACTGGGGCAGGTCCACCGGGGGGTGAACTGCAGGAGGAGTGTATGTAGTGGGTCAACTTGAAGTAGCACTAGTGATGAGTGGAATGCAGCCAAAATTCCGTCCTCAGGGACACAAACGATTTAAGTCTCCTGCCGTTGAAGCTGCCACAGACTGCATGAATTCCAAGACACCCAGCAAAACATTCACTTAGCAATGCATTTGGCAGCATTGTGCTACAAGTGGACCTTAGGATGCAAAAAGTGGAGTCACCCAGAAGGTGATGTTCCTCCTGACAAACCACCCTTAATGCTTTAAGAATCGGGTTGGGTGCAACGCTTGAATCAGCAGCCAAATGGCAGGGGGGGCAGTGTCAAAGTAAGAGGGGAAAGAAGGCATTCCAAGCAAGGCTTCCCACTCAGAATGCAAGTGAGCAACAGGTTGGGATATATGAAAGGCCAGGGTGTAAAAGGTCAATTGAGGAAGCCACAGGCTTCCCGCTACCACGTCACCCCATAATCGGGTCACTCGGAGCCTGGTTTTGTGCCCACTCCAAATATAGGATCAAATATCCTCATCAATGTGTACTAGATGATTCCTAGGTATCCTAAGGGGCAGCATTAGACAGACATGTTGGAAGAGGGGGGATGCGGTCATCTTTACCATCTTCACTCTCCTCCACAGAGATAAGTTAGATGTGACCACTTCAAAACGTCCTGTTTAGAACGTGCAGTGAGGGGAAGAAGGTTATCCTCTACCGTACAGGAGAGTCCTCTATTGATACAGATGTCCATGTAGCAGAGCCCTCCTGGGACCTATATTATGTTAGGTTATAGCCTTGGATACACACACCAGCGATGCCACTGGTCATCAGGAGGGCGTCACTCTTTTACCAGTTTACCTTGTATTCTGTGAGAGTAGTAAAATCCTCCATGATGGATATCACAGGTGCTATAGAAGACCATGAATGGGAGAAAAGAAGCAAAATATTACTCATTCAGAACATAATCTCTTCAATTTCCACGGGGGGTTGTTCCACCTACTGTGCTCATCAAATAGCTGCAGACAAATCCTTGATCATGAGGAGAAAAACCAGCAGGGTTAGGGGGCATCCCTGATGGGTGCTGCAGCCAATCCGAAAGGAGTCAAAGAGGAACTCTCCACAGGACATCTCAGCTGTGGGGGACTCATACAGGAGGCAAAACTTCCCATTGAACTAATTCCCCAAACCCATACAAGACATCACCTGAAAGAGATACACCCAATCAACACAGTTGATTTAGGGCATCTGGTGAGAGGGGCAGTATCTTCAATTGGTCATCTCTCATACACCACATAAGGTGGACTAGAGTCCTAAGGTGATTGAGGGAGCTACAGCCTGGGACAAAGCCACCTGTGACATATGGATGAGGAAACACTATTTCCAGTCAGTTTGCCAGTAGTTTTGCCATAATTTTGAGATCAATGTTGAGGAGAGAGATTGGACAGTAACTAACATAGTTCAGGGTATCTTTATTATCCTTGTGAAGAAGCGTGTTGACTGCCTTATTGGATATAGTACCGAGGGAGTTATATTCCACTCCACTCCACTGCCTCATTAAATGGCCTGGTAGGGTGGGGCATGAGGAGAGCTCTTCTGGTTTGGTAGAATTCTCCAGGAAACTCATCCTCTGTAACATTAATGTGGCTTCAGCCACCTCTTCCTCCATAAAGACCCCAGAAAAAAAAGCCCGAGCCTCCTTAATAGTGTACCTAAGAACCCCTCAATCTGGCCTGGCTTGACCCCCCATAATGAAGATTACAGAGCCAAGTATTGGCTGGGAACGATCAACTATTTCCTGAAGATGCACCAGAAGGAGTCCTACAGTGTTGTGGGTCACAGGGATAGCAAGTTGGTATTTGTTCTACCACAGTTGGGTGGCCAAGAGCCTCCCAGCTTTCTCCCCATAGTCCTAAAGGTGCCAGCGGAGCTTACACATGGCTTTTTCAGCTGCCTCTGAGAAGATGAAATTCAACTGAATCATGTATGGCTTGCATAGGGGTGGTTGTCTATTGCACTGTGAGGGTACTATCCTCAGTTTCCAGGGCCTGTAAGTCTGAATGGGCTATGCTTCAGTAGCACAGAGTCTTTCAACTCAACGTCACCTTTCCTGCTGTGCAGAGAACCCTGTGAGAATCCGCAGATCCCTCATTTTCCATGAGGTAAGATTGAATATGATTTCGGAGTAGCTCCCTGCCCTCAGGACACTTATACACAAATGTCTGCATTGGCCATCTCAGTGGTGTTTTTGAGGTACTCCTAAATTCAGGTAGAGGTGGACTGGGCAGTCACCAGCAATGTCAGAGTATACAGCATGAGGACGTTTGCCTCCAATAACTAAGTTATAGTCAATACAGGCCTGAGTCCTGTGGGGACAGAAAAATAAATTATGGTCCCTATTTGATGGATGGAGAAGATGTCAGATGTCCAGATGGGCATGATCATCCAGAAGATCATGCAGCAGGGCTCTGTCAACCCGATGGTGGGAGTCTATGAGGCTGGTTCTGTCTAATGTCTGATCAGGGCCAGGTTCCAAATGATCGCAGCAGCAGAAAGAAGTATGGTAAGAAATGAGTTATATCTGTGGTAGATGTATAGACTGACCACACAGCCACACACCACTCCAGTATAAGTATTTTTGCAAACACCAATTGACCCTCGTCGTCTGCCCAAATCCTAAGAACCTGGCACGACAGTTGCTGCACAATCAGTATTGTTACTCTGCATGGCTCCGCACTTTTTAGAGAAGCCATTCACTGTGTAAGGCTCTCCATTGTCAGTAACAGACCTGCTTTTGCTGATGACCATGCCCAACTATTACCTCTTAAATTTGGATCTGCTGGGTACAGGTTTGCCTCCTGAAGTAGTGGAGCACTGTGAGAGGGGCAACCTTGCAGGTGAAGTAAAGATACATCAGCTGATGTAACCCTGGAGAAGGAAGAAGAAGGAACGGGAGGGGAAGGAGAACACTCAGGTCCACTGAAGGAAAAGGGGGTAGAAAACTAACTAGCAATATTTGGGACTCAAGCTGAGACCTGTGCTGAGTGGAGCCAAGCCAGAGCCCCCTCACCCACAGGACATGTGAAATAAGGGATAGTCATGTGGACATAAAGTAGGAGCAAACGGGAGGGCATACCAGTCGGGCATTAGGGTGTGTAGGTTGCCTGCTGTGTATCTAAGAAATGCCACTTGGGGATGCAAAAAGGCTTCCTGTGCTGAGACATCTCCCACCCCATTGCAGCATGCTGCAATGAAAAGAAGCAGCCCAAAATATGAGACAGGTGGAAGCAATGGTGGCATAGCTTTTACGAGTATTACTTTGAAGCACTTTCAAGCACTCACCTGTTTTAACTCTTGTCCCATCTTCAGTTTTGGGAAATAGAGTTCTATTCTTGCTATCTATTTTGGCTCAATCAGTGGTCTAGCCATTTTCTGGCAGAGGTGGAGACCATGAGGGAAAGAAATGCTCAAAGTAGGCCTGTGGAGTGGATGCACCACTGGCATGATGAAAGCGCACCAAAGGCAAGCCCGTCTGTGCCCATCCATGTCAGCAGCTAGCATCAGCCATGCTGCCACCTTGGCCCTTATGTTTACCCTTTGGTGGAACTCAAAAGAAGAGGTAAGAGTCTGCACTGTAAGACCAATTTCGATATAATAAAAATGTTGAGGTTTATATCTTGCTTATTTTGTAAATAAACGTTTAATTTTGCACAAAATAATAAGGATGGGCAAGGAAACTATTTTGGCTATATCTAGAAATCTCTGGTAAATTGGGGTTACAAGGCGGACTGACAAATGATTGCTCCCTCCTTAAATCCTTAAAGATAGGTTGTATATTTATAATCTGTTAATTGATGAAAATTGTGACTTTTTGTTCTTTGCTGAAACTTTGCTAAATTATTTCTCCTACCCTGACGTTGCAATGGCTATTTCAGCTGGTTCTGCTACACATCACTTTGATAGGAAGGGAGCAAGGGCGGGGGACTGCCAATTTTCTTTCACAACTCTGCCCACTGTTCAGTTCATACAAAATGGAAGGAGCAGAAAGTTTGGACTTCTGTTTGAAAATATCTGAGCTCGTTTTCACACATCTTATTATTTTGCCCTTTTGGAACTATTTCCCCCTTTCTAAATTCTTTGCTAGAGGCTAACTCCTCATTAATTACAATATGCAAATGTCACAGTTTTATGTGGATGTATTTGTCACATTGATGACAATAACTATTTTTCAGCTAGAACTCTTGTTAATTATCTAACTGTCCCAATCTCTTACAATTGGTAAACAGCTTCACGCATCTGGCTGGTCGTGTGATGTACATAGTCTTTGCTACATTTCACTATTTTGCAGTGGCCAAGTTAAAGTTCAGGTATGGTCCGATCACATATTTATCCCTTTAACGCTGGTAGTAAACCTTAACATAATTAGCAGAAGGGGATCGGGAAGGGGTGGATTACATGGACCGACACTGGGGCAATCTGTAAGGCACTAGTCTTATTCAGCAAAATTTCTGTTCTTCCTCTCTAATTACCGGGGATGTAGTCTTTGACTTAGATAACTTTAATAGCGGGCTTACTGATGTGCTTTACAACCTACTTCCACAGAGTCTTGGTCATTAGAAGAGCTGGATATTTCCACTCCCTGGCTCTCTCCCTCCTTGGCTAAAGAATATCTAATCTATAGATAGTTAGAGTAGGCATAGAGAGCCAAGTATTCTCAAGTGGAGAGGGACACTTACAAATTAGCTATAAAAAGTATCAAACATCTATTAAAGAAGCAAAGGCACTTTATTTGTTCTCAAAAGTGGAATCAGCAAAAAATGACACTTGTGCAATTTTTTAAAGATACAAAGGTTTTCTTCATCCCAAAGCATCCATCCCAAAGCTTGAACAATCAACCTCAACTTTTTCAAGAACTAGAACTTTGTGACAAGCTGACTTGACCTTTGAGGAAAAGAGCGAAGCCATTCAAGCTAACTTCACTCATAGTGAGCCACCACGGGAAGAATTTGAGATGATTTCAATTGAGTTTAAGGCTATAGTGCTGGAACAATCTGAACATGCTATGGTGCCCGTAAATAAGGTTCTTACATGGATCCTTGTCCTCAATCAGTTCTCAAGAAAGCTATTAAGGTCTTCAACTGAATCTTGAACTCTAGATTAAATCAGTAATTATTGTTGGCGTTTGTGTCAGTTGGAAGGTGGCCTTAGTAAAACCATTGCTTAAGAAAGCCAATGCTGACCCTAAGATTCTATGCAATTTTAGAGCTATGTCTTTTCTTCCTGCACCACCTAAATTACAGGTAAAATTAGTCAACTCCCAAGTTGTGGACTACTTAGAAACATATAATCTTCTTTATTGTTTTCAAGCTGATTTAGATCTCAGCATTCAACATAATATATTCTCTTGGAAGTCTCTGAATCTATAAAATGCATACTAAATAGAAGAAAGAATGTGGTGCTTATTCTTCTCCACATTCATCACAATATCTCATGATGTTTTGTTACAATGTCTGGCCGACATTGCAATTCAGGGCCATGTGTAGTCATGATTTCAGTCTTTCCTAGAGAATCAGAAACAAGTGGTCACGATGGGCCCTTTTAGATCAAATGCAGAATCGCTGAAGCATGGTGTCCCTCACTGGTCATCCCTGAGCCCTACTGTAGGAAGTGGGACCATTGGTTGAGGTGGAGGGAAACCCTTCTCAAGCAACAACCACAGTTCCTGTCAGGGTGAAGTCACAGGTAATTTCAAATTAAACTGTGTTTAGCCCTCTGGTATCTTGGCACAAACCAGTCAAGCTCAATTTAGAGGCAATGTGTAAACTTCAAACAGTAATAAAGTGGATACACAACACAAGAAAATCTTTGATGCAGGACTTTGCATCGTAAGGCCATCAGCGACTTTCTGGTCCACCCTGGCAAAGGATTCATGGCTCACAAACTCTACTGTCTAATCAATCTTTAGATTAGGGATTATTCCTGCATGAACATCAAACTTCTTCTTTAAAAAAGTGGAGAGGTCAGGTGATCCTTTGAAATATTGATCAATATGAAACGGCCTGATTGTAGGCAAATTCATAGAAAGATTCTCCTCCAGAGAGATATCAGCTTTTATCAAAGGTAACAATATTTGTTCAGACTACCAGATCGGATTCTGTTTAAGTCTTGGTATGTGGGATAGCATCAAAACTCCTCTACACTGAAATTGAATTTTGGCATTTACTATGCATCTTCATCACATTACAATGCGCCAGAGACTTGACAAAATTGGTTTTCCTGCTACTGTTCTGACATGGATGCCCTATTTTCTCAATGACAGATCTCTAATTATATCTCTTTCTGTAGCCCCTGAGGTGCAGTGGGTCCTCAGTTCTTTCAGGAGCCCCCATCCCTTCAGGGCCTCTATTCAGCTCAAGGCCAATAAATATCAGTGAGATATGGGAGACTCAGGGCCCCTTGTCTCATTCTGCAAGGGGAAGACAACATTTTGTGTTATACTTCTGTCTTGGTACCCTGTCTCATCACAGCCTGCATTCCTCTAAGCTTCACTATTACCCCACTCCTTTTCAACTTGAACCTCAGCCTTCTCCCAGACCTTATTGTGTCCTTCAACTCAGTTGCTATAGTTAAGTTGATGATATGCAAGAAGCTTGAAAACCCATCAGCCAATGGCCTCTAGCGGCTGACCAGTGAACGCTAACTAACCATCTCTAGTTAAACATTTCACAAACTGAGAAATTCAGGTATGGAAAATAGTTTCCACCATCTTTCCATCTTTTAAGTCACATAAAAATTTCTTGGAGTAAAAATAGGCTGTAAACAATTTTTAATTAAATCAATATACCAATGTAACTTTCTATATCTTGCAGTCCCTGCAAAAAATATAATCTTATGCAAAATTGTCTGATCTAATCATATGTTGTTTCTTTTTTCTTATCTCAGTCCCCAAGCTCAATGCAATCCAGAGCCATGCCAACATCTACCTGCCCCAGAGCATAGGATAAACTTGATATAGCGCAGTGGACTATGGCTTTAATAGATTCCAAGCCTAGACTGAACGATACTGATCCTACGAGTGGTACTCTAGCAATGAATGAGAGGATCTCGCCTCCCTTAACTCTATGACCCTGTTCAGATACTCTATCCATGAGAGGAGAACTCAATTTCCCCCATGGTAGAACTCTAATATTAGGGCATCTGAGAAAGTTTGTTAAAAAAAAAAGCTGGACATGCTTCACAAAGGTTCAATACTGAGCTGTTGAAAGATTCTTATAAGCATCAACCAAAAATGTACAAAAGAGATGCTATTGGCTAAATAACTATTTTACTATGACAGTATCATTGCTGCATTATCGTTTTTGGGTAAAAGGTTTGCAGCTGCTGCTGGTGGGGGGGGAGGTTGCGCTGAGGAGCTGCGCCTGCTGTTCATCCCGTTCTAAGTAGCAATCAGCTACCTTTGTTTTGGTCCAAATGATACTTACAAAAGTCTCTGCTTAACAGGGTTAAAATAGTAAACATATGTCTCTGTAACTCTGTACATCAGGGCTCAAAGGTTTTATTACTTTTTGTTTCTACCATTCTCAGTAATGATGTCCACATCGTAAGCTCTTTGCATGTATTTCTCTATTTTTACCTGTCTTTTCTTATTAAGTGCGCCATGCCTGTAAGGCGTATCTTCACCTCTGTCGGTAGTCTTTCTAACAAACCATTGCCCACATCATAACGTCGTTGCGTCTTTGCTTGCTACCAGCTGTAAACCCTTGCTTCCTTTGTCGCTTATGACCCCAAGTTGCCTCCTTTGCTGCAGCAGAGTATTGATTGATATGTCAAGCCTAATGATGATTTCTGTCTGTAGGTTCCTTGCTGCACAGCCTCGGGAAGAGGTATTTTTCACCCAGTGCTCTACCTTTGCTAGAAAACACAAACATCAAAAAACCTTTAATTTCTTTATTTCACTTTACTTTGAGTCACACGAGGGATAGAGAAAGAAAGCATTTGCATTTTTTGATGACGTAGTAGTCTGTTTATTTATTTGCTTTTGTGTTGCCCAGAGGTCTATGGAATATCATAGAGGAAACATGTCGTTGGTCACTCGTACGCCAATCCACTATTGACAACACTATGCCCCATCTTCAAATCGTGCATGCACAGCTTGCCTTAGCATGTGTGACACTAGTTATCATTCATTAATATATTGCCAGCTCAGGAAATCATTGGCAGTTAAGTGACCACGTCACAGCTTTCCTTCATAAAGGAAACGGTCTACTAATATGGGTCCCCTGGCTACAGTATGCACATCACCCACCTTCAGTTTCCTTGTGTCTCATAGGGCCCCTGTTCCAGAGTGCTTCACCAATCAAGAATCATATGTTTGCATTTTTTTTTTTTTTTATGTTGTGCGAACTCTGCTCAAAGGAATTGGCTCGCTTTACACGAGCACCAGTTACATTACACAATGATACATTAATTTTTTTAACGCACGTGAGAATACTGATTTGTCAAGAATCACAGGATATTGAGGCGAAACTGAGACTCAAAACTGCTTCCCCTGTACCAAGGTCTGTAGCCCTGAATATAACGCTGCATCCTCTCCCCATGTTTGGAAGGAGGATACACCAATTGGGCCCCGATTACAAGTTAGGCGAAGCGGTGTGCCCTGGTGGAATACCACTTCATCTGATTATAACTGGAATGGCTATAGAAACATCGGACCCAGTATTACCAGCCGAAAAAAATCAAGCAAGTAAAATCTTCTTAGGCTCAGGCTGCAGTCAAGGCCAGGCTCTTGTCCCCAGTTCCCTCCCGATCACCTCCTACAGCATAGGGGCAGCACAGAATTCTCTTGTTGGCAACCCACCGACAATGTTGCCCTGACCCCCTCTCAAAACTCACTTTCCACCCTCAACCCCATACAGAAGCCCCCACTCCCTTTGCCACCGGCCCCGAAAGCATTTAGGAAATAACATGCAGAATTTCACCAGGAAACACCGGTTTCATATAGGTATTTAAATATATTTGATTGAGCATATAGCAAAATATATTAGAAACAAATTGCAAATGCAAATATGTAAATTGTGAACTTTAACAGTTTAAATGGTATTTTATATATGTTTCACAATTGAAAATGCATACGTTTGAGCAAGGATGGCAATGTGAGATCAAAGTGTGTCTTGATGAGCATGTGTGAGTCTTGTGTGCCTGTGTGAGTGCGAGGTGAGCAGTATGCCTGTGTTACTGCAAGACGTGCCTTTGTCACTTCAGTGCAAGAGGCACCTGTGTGCGAGCAGTTTGCCTGTCTGATTGCAAGAGGTGTGCCAGTGTGACTGCAGGGACTGTGACTGCACGAAGTATGACTGTAAGAGGTGTGACTGTGTGACTGGAGGCACTGTGACAATGTGACTGCCGACAGCCTGTGCGAGTGGAGATGAGCAGTCTGCATATTCGGTGGTGGAGCAGTAGGCCTGTGTGTGTACAGGTTGAGCAACACACCTATGTTCATCTTTGTAATGGTAATCAGGGTGCCTTAGTGCACACAGGGTCAGTGCTTTGGGTGTGCAGTATGGTGTACATGTGCAACTACAGTGTGTCTCCGAGTGCATGGTGAGCAGTGCAACTGCAGAATGAGTGGTGTAACTGAGATCAAGTAGCAGCACATTAAATCTTGACCTATTGGAATTTGCAGTGCTTTTAAACCTTGTGAACAACAAGCTGACACTGGCTCTGGCATTAGAAACACAGTGGCTTCTCAAGCCCTCAAGACATGAGCCGAAAGCTGGGGATGGGATATTCGTTAATTTTTTATAAATGTCCCATTACTGCCAACTCTAAAGACGTTTTTGATCTAGAAGTAAATGTTCACTAATCATCACCAGATTTCCAGCAGGGTGAAAAGGAGGAATACATTTTTCTACAGGAAAAAAAAATTCTAGCAGAAAAAAATAAGAAAAAAAGTTGAAAGTAAAGGGGGATGGAATTTGTGGAGTTTCACTCCATGAAAATCCACGGAGTTACATAAAAAATCCACGATATTCCACAGAATTCTGCAAACGAGCAGAACACATGCAGCTCATTCTGCTCACACTGCAATTTATCACCACAGTGCTGAAAAATTAGTACGAACGCAACTATGCATTGTGCAAGAGAGTGCAGCCATTCAAGTTCATTTTGCTGCTCTCGAGTGCAAATCTACTTGAGCAGTAGCAAATCTACTCAAGTGGCAGTCTTCTGACCGCATCAACCTCCATTAAACAATCCCATTGGGGGATGCCAAATCTCACTTGCACTCGCTGGTTCTCTTTTTCTGGAGCCTCACAGGAGAAAACTCTCAGCACTTGGCTTTCACAGAATTTGGCTGGAATTCCACATTAAATACTAGTATTGAGTGACCAAAATTCTGCCAGGTGTTTGGGCGGGATGACACATTCTGCAAACCCCTAGTTGAAAGTGCTACTCCTGTAGACACTTGATATGGCTAAATGTAGGGCAATTAGGAGTACTCAATTAAATGAATGACTTGCACTGTCCTGAGAATTTTACCTCCAGCAATACGTGGATTTTTAAGTATTAACAATCATTTTTGGCATTTAAGAGCAACTGTGGAAAAATGATAAGATACAATTATAGTGATTTCAGTAAGCGTCATTGTTCAATGTAAAGCCCCGACCTGACAATAGAAGCAATTTATACATAAAAATATACAAAAAAAGAATAGTGACCAAAATCAGCTACAATTCTCTTAAAATGTGCATTCTAATTTGCCTATTTGTCAGTGTGTCACTCTGGTGTTCACACTTTGTTACAGCAAACTGTTGAGCAGAAGATTTCTTGGTTAAAGTCATGCTTCCTTCAGAGCATTTTTTAAATGTTTGAAATGTACTATCAGAGGTAGCATGGGTCCCCCAGGTCTCAGTTTGTGGCAGGCTGCTTACTATGTCATGGTTTCAGGCTGGTCTTTTCAGGACTCTGGTTGGGGCACCCCTTGAGGTCACAGAATATCTCCCACGGAGGTAGTGTACCAAAGCAGAAGAGCAGCTAAAGGCATACACTGGGAAAGGACAGCTATGGTAAAGCACAGAAAACAGGATAGTGAAGACAGAGCAACCTTAGTGTGAACAAACAGGGAACGGATTAGGAATGGACAAACACACTGGGGTTACCACTAAGGTTGGACACAGGGTAAGGCTCAGAACGTCCCACAGCAACAGTGAATTTCAATGCCTCTGTGCAGATTACTCTTACAGATAGTCACCCAGCAAGCCCCATAGAAAGGAGGCAGCAGAAGTTATTCTGTCTCTGGACACTTAGGGCACAAACAAGGATTGTACTTACATACACAAGACAATCCCTTGTGGATCCAGCTGGAAGCACAGTGGCAATTCCTGGAAAACAGTAATAGCACACTGTCACTGTTAGGCACTAAACACTACATACAACATAAGACAAAGGACAGGGGCTGGAATTGCCTCCTGGAAACCAGGAGCCCACCCTAGTACAAAGGAAAACACTTAAACACATGTGAGGACTGATAGTACATTTAGCAGACACGATACCCAAGAGGAAACAGAAACAGAAGGAACAAACTAGGAGGCAAAGGCAGGAACAGGGAACAGGCTCAGGCTGAAACAAAGGCAGGAACAGGACTTGAAAAACAGGGAGCAGGCTCTGGCTGAAACAAGCAGGAAGAAGACTGGGAAACAGAGAGCAGGCTCTGGCTGGAACAAGCAAGAACAGGACTGGAATACACGAAGCTGGAACAAGCAGGATCAGTACTGGGAAACAGAGAGCAGGTTCAGGCTGAAACAAGGTAGGAACAGGACTGGAAAACAGGGAGCAGGCTCTGGCTGAAACAAGCAGGAACAAGGCAGAGAAACAGGGAGCAGACTCTGGCTGAAACAAGCAGGAACAGGGCTGAGAAACAGAGAGCAGGTTCAGGCTGAAGCAGAACAGGAACAGGACAGGAACACCATCCAAAAAGGGGTCTGGCACACAAAGGAATCAAACACCAATGCACAACAAAGAGCTTCAGGAAATGGCAGCTTATAAGCAGTTCCAGGCAGCAGCAAGCCCAGGGCGGAGTCACATGGCTGGGCTGCACAAGAGAGGTCACAGGTGGGTGCAGTTCCAGTTTCTCACAAGTCTTGGAGGGGAGAATCCAGTATAAAGGAACAACCAGACTTTGTCCATAGGAATCAATGGACAGAAAATTACAGGTCTTACCGACTACCAGGCAGTGCATTATGGAACCTGAAGTCCATGGGAACAAATGTAGTTCTTCCAGAGCATGCCAAATCGAAAAGGGAAGCAAACAGGTGTCAGAAAGGGACTCTGGGTGAGTGGTAATGGTGATTCCCAGGCTACAGATAGTCTGTTTTCAGCACTCCCTCAAGATGGGATTGCAGAGTCATGACATACTGGGATTGACCTTCTGCATTACAACTGATTTGCAGTTCTAACAATTACTTATTTGTGTCATCACTTTTAGCCAGTGTGCATCCATAAAAAACTCATCTCGCTGAAAGAGAACATGTCACATGGTAATAATTCATGCAAATGACATGAACCGTTTTGTCATTTAAAAGGACACACATATCTACCTCAGATATATGCGCCATACAAATATTGACATTTCATTACGTCTCCAAATCATTTCATCCAGAACCAAACTATTATAGCTAGCACATGTAACCAAAGAGATGCTGGCGAGCCTCACATGTCTTTGGGCTCTGATTGCTTTCACTGATAGAAGAATGAAATCATGACACAGGTGAACCACCAGCTTGCAAACCTCAATATATAAACAAGATAAAACTCAAGCAAGACAGAAACCTCTTCTCTAACTTTTAAAATATCCATCATGCAGTTTAAATGAAGTAGTTCTTAAATCAATTGGTGGATGTGGCACTCCTAGGTCTCACAGATTCTACCCAGAAAATAACGCTACAAGTATTGGACTGACGATTCTTCATAACCTATGATCATATATTTGATTTGGAATTTATTTTACTGCTGATGCCACTGTGCTTTCTACGAAAGTGTATACTAAATTATAAACATTTCAGTTAAGACCTATGCATGCAGAGCCATGTTGTTCGCCCAGTAAAGCCATTAAACAACCTTGATGAACAACAATTAGCAAACAGCATTTCAAGGACTACTTTCTAATGTGAAATAACCTGGTCCTCAGGCTTTCTGGAGTAGAATCTGAGAGGCGGAAAGGGTGTGTTATTGTAAGATATCTGCACAGTGCATAATTTATAGTCATATGACTGATGGTGCCCAAAGCCCTTCTCAGAAGCCTGAAGCCTGTGTATCTAAATGTCGGTGCACCAGATACTGAGGCTATGTGTCTTGAATAAGCCTCATGCCTCTTCCATCTACTATTAGACACTCACTGCCCCTTTAGTACACTCCTGCCAGTGATTGCTTTCTCCTTTTTTAATGTGTTTTTCTTCTTTCTCTTCATCCATCTTTAACCTTTGTGTGATTTTTCCTCTCTTGCTCGCAATCAATGTCTGATAATGAAAAACAGATGTAGGTCCCCAAAAATGTGTGCCAGTGGGCCCCACTAGCAACCACCAGATCAAATTAAGCACCATCTTTGCACAGTTCTAAATTATTGATTTTCCCCTCTCTATTGCCATCAAAGATGGGGCACTCTTAGCTCCTAATGCTACTACAAGCTGTACATCGACTGGTATGTCTCCATGTCTACCCCATGAACTAAACTACTACTGCAAGTCATTTAGGCGATACTAACCACTAAAAATGACCACATTTCTTTTTTATACAAAAATATATAATTACTGTATCTCCAAACACTTTATAAAAGCCTGTTTCGAATTTCTTTAAAATATATACGATTCTGCAATCCCTGGATAAAAACCTGTATTTTTTATAATTGGCAGCTTGTGATGCACCCAGTCGCCGATTACAAAGAAATGATGTAAGAACTCAACTGTAGTAAGTAATTACTGTTGAGTTCTGATTTCATCATTCCTGCTGCCAGAGCCAGCAACCAAGGGGAAAGGCAGGTCAGGTCATGGAGCATAACTAAAACTGTTTAAAGAACAAAATGTTGCTTTTTGTTCGTCTGCTTTTTTTCTAGCACTTTATTTTTGCACTCCTTGCAGTAGTTATGGAAAATGTGTATCAAACTGTTTCTACTATTGTTTTGCAACATATATTTAACAACTTTTTTTGATGTGTTTAATTTTGCACTAGAGATTCTATTTTTATGTTTCATGTTTGCAAACATGCTCTCTGTTTAATATGAAAAGACTAAACATCAAGGATTAACGTGGTTTGTGAGAAAGGTGATGTTTGACCATGAACTATAAGGAACAAAATGCCCTCTGCCACACATGATAGGAAACTGATTCATGATAAGGCCTTTGGCCGCATTCCTCAACATGTCATGGTCTTCTCGGTGCCTTGTGTTATCTGTGTAATGTATGGCATGGGTACTTTATCTCATATATTGTAGGCAGCCTCTGACACACATTTTACCTGAAATATACACATGACATGAACGCTCAACTGTAATAACCTATTACAGTTGAGTTCTGATACCACATTCCTCCTGTCAGATGCAACAGTCAAGGTGAAAGACATGCCATGGAGTATAAGTAAAGATGCAGTTTAAACAGCAAAAACCTGAATTTTACTTTTTCTGCACTGTTTTTCTTGATGAACAGTGATAAGCAGAAAGGACATATTTATGCAACATGATTATTGTTAGATAATTGTAGAAAAGATAGAATCGCTCTGCAAGTTCCTACACTTTCTGAACTGCAGCACTATTAAAAAATCTTACCTGTTTTTAAATTGATTACAATACCATTTTGCAACAAATATCTAACTGCATTTTTGGTGTGTTTAATTTTTCACAAGAGATTCTATTTTTTTTCTTGATGCTTGCAACTATGCTATGTCTTTCATATGAAAGAGCAATGCACACAGCATTTGTCTGTGGGATATATTATATGGAAAAAAGTACCCATGCCATACATGATAACAATATTGTAAGACACTTTTGAGTTCCATGACCTTGGCCTCATTTCATTATATGGTCAAGGAACTCCTTAGTGACTTGTAAAATCCTTATCATGTAGGACAGAGGCACTGTATCCAATTTATTGTAAATAAAACAGGCAGTAATACTTTACTTCAAGGAGTTATATTAAACTTACCATGTTAGGAAGTTCAATGATATTTATCCAAAGACCAAACTGGACCCTACAGGGCAATAGATATAGCACACTAACACATTGGTAAGGATAAGATATTCACAGAAAAGTTAAGGGTTTGCACATCTGCAATGCTAGTCTGTATATTTGCCAGGCACAAACTGACCCATCTAAATTTCTTCCACTGCACTCATGTGACCACATTCACATTAATTTCATTTATGTATTTAAGACACACAAATACCCTAGAAGCTTGGAGGCATATTTAAAAAAAATTGGCATAGGGCAGCTTAGCAAGCCTTTTTGCTACGTTGCCCTACGCCAATTCAAAAGGGCAGAAATGCACTGCATTTACAAGATACAGCGCATTTCTGTCCTTCGCCCCGTGCTGGTGCTCAAATTGCTGCCTAGTGCCAATGCAGGCACCCTCGCTCCTCCTTCCTGCACAAAAACAATCCTGGGAGGCATTTTCCTCTTTCTATATTTGCTGCAACACACATAGAAAGAGGAAACAACAAGGAGAAATACGAATATTTCTCCTTGTTGCGCCTACCCTGGGGAGGTGAACAGTTTTGGTGCATCCCCAGGTTTACAGATTCTTGTAGCGTGGGAACACATTCCACAACGCCCATGGTACACCTCCCTGGAGCAATGTAAAGCAATGCGACGTCTTGCCCTTCATTGCCTTACACAATATCTAAAGGCCTTGAAAAGACATGCAACGTGGCTTTGCATGGCCTTGTAGATACCAGCACTAGCAGCGAATAGGACTTGTACATATGCCCCTTAGTCTATTACACATATTTAGGCATATTATTTTCTTTTGGAATGAAGTCTACAGTTCTTGATAACACCAAGGCCCTTACTGTAATAGATTCTTCAAAATCCGAAATACGGACAAATCTCCATGTATAACCCTGCAAAAGGTTTTAGGACAGGTTAAATGCAAATACCCAACAAAACTATTCTTGAGTTTTAGATTATAAACTTCTATTGCCAAATAGAATACCCCAGTAAAATAAGCAACCTATTCATCAAGTGTACAAGGGAGTAAAATATAATAAAAATAACAGAAATTATAACACACAGCACATATGTAATAAAATCGTGAAGCATAAAACATATTCTAATGAGAAAAAAGAAAACATGACCTTAAATCCTTAAAGAAAAATGAGTATTTGCATTATTGACTTCTACATTTACTCATGAAATTATTAAGAAAGGGTCAATATTATCCTATTTGTAAATTTCCAGTTAATGGCTTTTCGTATTACTGTACCATTCTTCTCTAAGTGATGCCATCTTCATTAATCAATTGTTTATTATAAATTTGATGAAAACTTCTGGCAGTTAAGTAGAAGGACTTGGTCAACATAATAGCTTTTCCCAAAAGTTTTACTGGAATTGGAAAAGCGTTTCCTCATCCTTCCCAGAAATTAAAATGCTTCACTGAGGTCGACTGAGCTTTTGACCCAGTGAGGAGTGTGGTTACCCATACACAATCATTTAAAACTTACCCCAGTACATTTAAAACACTGTGAGCAATGTGGCCACAGAAGAAAAACCCCAATCAGTAAACATTTCAAGGTTTATTTCACATCCACAAAGCTAAAGTTACGTAAAATGTGAGCAGAATCAAACTGTAAAGATAAATCAGCACCATTGGTTGCCCAAAATGGCAAAACACATTTAATCTACTTAACATCAATACAATTAAGCATTCAAGCAGAACAATACATATAATTAAGTTCATTATTTAAGCAACAAAAACATATTTCAAATAAGACTGTGTTGACATTTGATAAATCAAATGAAACAGAGATTTAATAATCAGAGTTGGACATGGGCTGTCCCTATAGCTAACCAAATTAGGACATGCATGAGTGGGAACAGACTAACATGCAGACAAAATACAAAAGAAGACAACAATAATTTGGAAACAATCTATCTCAGACTAAAATAACCTTACAAAAAAATTAAAATAGACATGCTAACTTCAATTAGAAAAAGGGCATGTCAAAGGAAATAGCATTGTCAGGGCGATATACCTCTCCTAGAGACAGCATTCAAGAAATGTCTCAGTTTGCAAAGCATGTAGATCATCATCAAAGTCCGTTAGAAGCACCATCATTATATGTGCAGAACACAAGCTGCTCAGACAACAGTTCTTGGGGACAATCAGAGGACACCAAAGGATAACTAGAGGAAAATTAACTGAAACTGACAAAGCCCATCCATATAGTAATGTACACAAATGTCTCTGATTCAACAGTTCAGTAGTTCCACATCATGTAAAATGGGCAATATCCATTCAGAGTCTACCAACAAATCAAATTTGCAACATGGCTAAGGTTTCTCAGGTTTGGTCTTAAGTCATCTCCACAGTATGATTCCAACAGTCGATTACAATTTTCTATCACTTTGCAACAAGATAAATTCTTCCAAAGGTATACAAAGCGTTAGTCTTCTTCTCAAGTGAAAGTACATGTTGAAAGAAACAATTTCCTTCATGTTTAGTCCACAGGCCTAAACGTTTCGGAATCAAGTTCATTTAAAAACAGTCTTGTAAAATTAAACAATGGGCCCCTTTACTATTCATAAGAACAACCTAATGGAAAAATGCATGTTAGGAGAAGAAAAAAATGATTCATTACTTTTACACAACTGCAAATAGAAGTCTGCAAGTCTAGTTATTCCAACACAGGAAATATAATGCATTAATATCATAGTTAATAAAACACACATAATATGAAACTTATAAATTCAGTGTTAGTAATATATCATCAGAAAGAATATTAACATTTTATTATGAATTTCAGTCTGCTAAAGCATCACATTAGGTACGACACAGGGGGTGCACTTACTGTAATGTTTCAAATATAATTTGACATTTTTTAAATCTTGTTAGCACATTGTTAATCCTGGTAGGCACAATGATGTCTACCACAAAATGGAAACCTGGGCACTTTTAAAATACGTGTCAGTGCAGCTTTACTCTACATTAAGCTTTTAAACATGAAACCTTCTACTGACGTCTTAGTCATTTAAAACATAAATAACATTTTAAGCTCCAACAGAATGAAGCAGAAGTATGTGGGGAAAGATTACAGTTCAGCTGGAGGTATTGAGCGCAGCATATACAATTCTGCAATCATCTCTTATTGTTTGTGTTCATCATAATATAAGTTAATTTCTATAACGTAAAAAGCCTTTCCTAACTTGGACATTTATAGGAAATGGTCAAAGCCTATTCCACAATACTAAGACAAGTCCATCAAGAGAGGCCTGAGCAAGCTAAAATGTAGGCCCATATTTATGGATGGTTAGGGCCGCCTTAGCAACATTTACTTTGGCACTAAAACGGCGCTAACCTAACTCTATATTTATATGTTGACGATTGATTAGTCTAGCGTCAAAATATTGGAATTAGCACCCTGTTCAGGATGTGCGAAACCACCTTGCGTCAATGAGATGCTAACCCCCTAGTACCATATTTATCTTCATGTGCAGAAATGGCTCGCAAGCAGGAGGCGGGCCTAAATAATGATGCTAAGCCCGCTTAGCACCATTATTTAACACCTGGGTCACACCAGGCGTTAAGGTGCAGATAGGCCCATTTCCATGGCTGAACACCATGGAATGGGCACAAAGATGCCCTACCCAAGCCCTAGGAACACCACCACCCACACCATATTGACACTACAAGAGGGGAACCCCATCCCAGGTAAGTTTAGGTAAGTATAAATATTTTTTTTGTTAAGTACCACTGGGGGCCCCTTACGTGGGGCCTGGCATAGGGTATGTTGGGCTTACCCAGGGAACACTAGTCCCCTGTGGTGGGCGTTGGGGTGGTGGTAATGACTCCTGTTTACATTTAGACAGGAGTAATTTTTCGGCTGCTTGGGTGTCATAAAATGACTCTAGGCTGGTTAGCGGCATATTTTTGCCGCTAATTAGCCTAACGTCATTTCAGACCCACTAGCGCCATTTTCCCTAACACCATCCCTGACCGGCTAGCATCTTTTTTTTAAGATGTTTGCCATTCCTTAGTGTCATCTTGCATCATTTAATAAATATGGCGCTCAAATGGCTCTAAGGAATGGCATTAGCCGGCGGTAAAATAAATGATGCAAAACTGTGTTAGCTCAGTTTTGTATAATTTTTTATATATATGGGCCATAGTTTAACTCACCATAATGTGTTAGCCAGATGAGGTACTGCGAAACAACTTAAGTAGACCTGATGTTAAAAGCTGTGCATTACTATTGACCATATGTTCACCCCAGTGCTTTACCTTATGCACACAACAGGTTCAAGGCACCAGTACCCAACAAATTACTATGCAGTTTGTTATACTGATGGTTATGCATTGGTAAGACAAGATGTTTGATACAAATTTTGCACAATGCCAACCTAGGATTAGAGGGCTGGGTAGGACAGCAGACCGCTCTTCATATTTGTTGCAGCACACAAGCCTATCATATAAAGGGACAGCGATTGTAACGCAGTGGTGGTTTCTTCTCGAGGGTGCTGGTGGTGCTGCTGGTGGCAGTGCTAGCAGTGGTGGGGGAATGCTCCAGCCCATCCCCTGCAGCCTTGGATGGCTGAACCACCATGGTTGGTGGTGGGGGCTCAGAATGAGTCCCAGCACCAGGCCTCCTGTCCTTCCTGCCTGCTGGTGCAGGCCCCTTGCCCTTCCTGTCAGCAGCTGGGGATTGCCCCTTGCCCTTCACACCTGCAGCTGGTGGTGCCTTCTTGCCCTTCCCAGTCGCAGCTGGTGGTGCCTCCTTGCCCTTCCTAGTCGCAGCTGGTGGTGCCTCCTTGCCTTCCTTGATACACCTGGTGCAGGCACCCTGTCAGGGTTGCTGCCTGGTGCCCGGGATCCTCCTCCACCTGCAGTAGCTGTCAACACTACTGTGCCCCTGGACTGGGTGGCTGAGGTACTTGCCTGGTTTTTCTTCACCCTGGCCTGACGTGAAGGAGGGGGGGAAGAGGAGTAGGGAAGAGGTCAATGGTGGAGAGGAAAAGCTTCTTAGTGACATTGGGTGGGAAGAGGGTGAAGGTTTGGGAGTTGGGGAAGAGAAAGTGGTTGTAGGAGGTGTCTGTCTGCTGTGTTTGGGTGCAGGTGCATGGGCTGGATGCTGTTGTGAGATGGATGGCTGTTGGGTGTCTGAGTGCTTGCGTTTGTGTACTTTGGGAGAAGGGGGCACAGACACAGTGGGAGAGGTCACAGGGGACATGTGCATTGATGTGGGGGTGGTGACTGCCAGTGAGGGGCATGTAGTTATAGGCATGATGGTGGTAATGGATTAGGGTGTGGTGCATGCAGGTGTGAGTGTAGACACTACTGGGAGGGAGGTGGACGAGGAGGAGGAGGGGACACAATGGAGGCAGTGGAAGTTGGTATGTATGCATCTGGATGGTGTTTGTTTGAACGCATGTGGGATGATGTGTGGTGCATGTGTTTGCCTGAACCACTCCTGTGTGTTGTCCTGGGTGCATGCTGGTCTGCTTGTGTGCTTGGGATAGGTTGGGATTGAGGGAATGGGATTGGGCAGAGAAGGTTGGAGGGGGTAGGCTACAAACAGGGACAATGGCTGCCATCAGGGAGGAGGCCAGATCCTGGATTGATCACTGCTGGGCTGCCATGCCAGAGTGAATGCCCTCCAGGAATGCATTTGTTTGTTGCAAATGGGCTGCCAGCCCCTGGATGGCATTCACAATGATTGACTGCCCAACAGAGATAGATCGCAGGAGGTCAATAGCCTCCCTACTCAGGACAGCAGGGCTAACTAGGGCAGGGCCTGAGGTGCCTGGGGCGAAGGTGATGCCCACCCTCCTGGGTCAGCCGGCATGGGAAACATGCTGAGGGTCTGCTGGGAGGGGGGTGCTGGTATGGGTGGTGGCAGCTGTACCTGTAGTTGGGTTGGGCACAGAGGTGTCCGCCACCACCAGGGAACTTCTATCGGCGGAGGTATCATTGTCAGAACTGTCCCCTCCTGTTTTTGCCGTGGTGCTCCCCTCTCCCTCCGTCCCACTGGTGCCCTCACCGTCAGTGGATTCGGCCTCCTAGGCCCTGTGGGATGCAGCTCTCCCCGTCACCGGTGCCTCTGCTCCTCCGCCAGATGATGCTAATCCACATAAGGACAGGGTGACAAAACAAAAAGGGGAGGGCGAGACAAAGGATACCCTGGTCAATGGTGGCAACAACACCACCGTAGGCGTACACAACACACTCACACACAGGGAACAGCCCTGCGCACTAGGCAATGCACTACCAGTCACAATGCTAGTCACCAGCCCATGGACAGGGATACCTAATGCCAATTGCAGCGTACCTGAGATCCACAGACCCCTGCCCGGTAGTGGAGGCCTACTAGCTTGGTTGGAGGAGTTTGACATCAGACCCTACCCAACATGGGCTCTACCCTGCACTGTCTAGCCTGGCCTAGGGGCACCCAGAGGCCCACCTCCCCCACCCGGATGCCACCCCTCCACGCCCAAGTAGTATATTGGTGTACTGTACTCACACCCTTGTGGCTACTGTGATTCCCCCAAGCACTCATCCAGCTCCGGGTAGGCCACCGCCAGTATGCGGGCCATCAGGGGGGTCAGAGTTTGACAGGCACCCCTTCCCCCTTGGGAGGCCATCACCAGCTGGGCCTCCGCCATCTTGCATGCCCAGCACCTTAGGTCCTCCCACCGTTTGCGACAGTGGGTGCTCTGCCTGCCGTAGACCCCCAAGGTCTGCTTGTCCTTGGCGATGGCACGCCATATACATTTTTTTTATGGGCGTTGACCTGCAGAGAAATATACATAGGAAAAGGTATCATTCAGACCGTCTTGGCTGTTACTCTCATGGCCCACCATAGCCCTCACATCACCTTAGGCACAGGCATTGCCCACCATACATGCAGCACGCTGCCCAGGGCCCTTACCCCAACCCCCCCCACACGAGGCCCTCACACACAGCACTCCATGCATCCATGCCCCATTCATCGTGCTCACAGTGTATTCGCCTGTTGGTCTGGAGGCCCATACAGTCTCACTAACTCCGCAGAGGTGAAGGCATGGGCCCTTTCCCCAGTGACACGAGCCATGGTCGGTTACAGACACAGGTCACAGCAGCACTTGCAGTGTAGGTCCTCTCCTGTTGAAGGTCAGGTAGCAAGTGGGTGAACAGATAGAAAATGGCGGTCACGTCCGCTGCGGTGCATACAGTCACTGCTGGCGTACATCACCATTGGCCACTGTAACCCATAGGGCCCAATGGTATCCAATGAGGAGTTGCACTGCGGTTTTCGACTGCCTTCCGCAACGACGCACAACATCAGTGGAATTAATTCATTTCCACCTGTCCCTCCATACAGGACAGGCGGATGCCATTTTGGGGTGCGGGGGGAGGCCATGGCACCTAACTGCGTCACAGTACACATAGGCACCATTTGGGCCTATACAACAATATTGTGTTACAGTCACAACATGCAATGCAGTGTAGTGTTTGGAAATACGGAATACTGACCAGCTACTCACCATTTGCCCACTAGATTTCAACCACTGCAGATGAATAGGAGATGGAGACATCCCCCGTGTACAGGCCCCTGGTGGTCTTGGCAATAATGGAGGACAGACACATTATCCTCACCTACAGACTGGACAGGGCCACAATCACAGAGCTGTGTGCCCAATTGGTACCTGACCTGATATCTGCTATCCATCAGCCCACCGGGATCCCGCCTCTTGTGCAAGTCCTATCTGTGCTCCATTTTCTGGCAAGTGGATCCCTACAAGTGACAGTGGGCTTAGCAGCAGGAATGTCTCAGCCAATGTTCTCAATAGTGCTGACCACAGCATTGTCTGCCCTGATTAAACACATGCGCTGCTACATCGTTTTCCCCCAGGTGGAGGATTTGGCCACAGTGAAAGCTGATTTCTATGCAATGGGACGCATCTCCAGCATAATTGGGCTATTGATGGTACACATATTGCATTTTGTCCCCCCCCCCGGAGAAATGAGCAGGTTTTCATATATCGAAAGAGCTTTCACTCCATGAATGTGCAGATTGTGTGCCTGGCGGACCAGTACACCTCCCATGTCAATACAAAGTATCCTGGGTCTGTGCATGATGCCTTTATCCTGAGGAATAGCAGCATCCCATATGTGATGGCTCAACTACAGAGGCACCAGGTGTGGCTAATAGGTGAGCCCTGGTTCACACCCAGTGGATGTTGGTGTATGGGTATGGTGTGGGCCCTAAGGGTTAGTGTGAGTCTAACAGTTGTTCCTCGATATTTGTAGGCAACTCTGGTTACCCCAACCTCTCATGGCTACTGACCCCTGTGAAGAATCCCAGGACAAGGGCAGAGGAACGTTACAATGAGGCACATGGGCGAACAAGAAGAATAATAGAAAGGACATTCGGCCTCCTGAAGGCCAGGTTTCGTTGTCTCCATCTAACAGGCGGATCTCTGTATTCCTCACCCAAGAAGGTGTGCCAGATCATCGTGGCATGCTGTATGTTGCACAACCTTGCCTTACGTCGCCAAGTGCCTTTTCTGCGGGAGGATGAGGCTGGAGATGGGCTTGTGGCAGCAGTGGACCCTGTGGACAGTGAAGATGAGGAGGCAAAGGATGAGGACAACAGAAGTGCAATAATACAACAGTACTTCATATGACACACAGGAAAGACACTGTAATTACACTTTACATTGACAGTTTTGTGTTTGACATTGTCACTGGCAGGCTGATTTTCCCACTTCTATGGCCACTTACTGTACCCTGTGGCATTTCTATTTTCAGATATTTGTGCCCCACTATCGGTCCTGGTGTGTTGACTGCAGCCAACTACAGGCCATTCCTATGCATACATTACTGTACAGTTATATTGAAGTGTTTAAAGCTTGTTAAACGAGTACATGGTTAAATGATCTGACAGACTCCATACTTGTATTTATTCAAATGGTGTTTAATTAAGTGCTAAAGATTAGAGGGGGATGTGTAATGGGCTGGGGTGATGATGGAGGAATGTCCAGGATAGAGTCCAGTCTATTTATATCATAGGTGCATTGTCCAAGGGGGCATAGGAAGGGGAGCAATGGCAGTTCAAGGTGGACAGGGTGACAGAGTGGACACAAGGGTCACATTCAGGGGAGTCTTATTTCCTGGTGGGGGTCTTGGCAATGTTCTCTGGCTTCTGCTTGGATCGCAGGGACCGTTTGCGGGGTGGTTCTCCTTCTGCGGGCGGTGGGGTGCTGGTAGCCTGTTGTTCCTGTGGCGGGCCCTCCTGTCCACTAGTGGCAGCGGAGGTGGAGGGCTGTGCATCTGTTTGGCTGGTGTCAGGGGGCCGGTGGTGAGCTACTGCCTCCCTCATGGTGTTGGCCATGTCTGCCAGCACACCTGCAATGAAGACCAGGGTGGTGTTTATGTCCTTCAAGTTCTCCCTGATCCTCATGTACTGTTCATCCTGCAGCTGCTGGGTCTGCTGCAACTTATCCAGTATCTTGCCCATCATCTCCTGGGAATGGTGGTATGCCCCCAGAATGTTGGTGAGTGCCTCCTGGAGAGTCAGTTCCCTTCCCCTGTCCTTCCCCTGTCGCACAGCAGTCCACCGTAGGTCGTTCCACCTCTTCCTGATGTCATCCCTTGGTCTGGGGTGCTGTCCCACGGCGTTGGCCCGTCCACTATTCTCCGCCATAGCTCCATCTTCCTAGCAATGTACGTCTGCTGCACCAGTGATCCGAATAGCTGTGTCTCTACCCGGATGATTTCCTCCACCATGACCCTTAGCTCCTCCTCAGAGAACCTGGGGTGTTGTTGCGGTGCCATGGGTGTATTGTGAGTGGTGTGGGTGAGGGTGTGTGGGGTGCTGTGTTGGGGTGTGTGATGTAGGGTGCATGGATGGTGTATAGCTGATGGTGGTATGTGTCTGTGGTCTTGTTTGTGGTCTTGCTATCTCTCTTGTGGCACTTGTTTATATTGGTAAAGAATTGTGGGTTATGTGGGTGTGTGTTTTATAGTGGTGTGGGTGTGGTGTGTGTATGTGTGTCAGGTGTGTGTAGTTTGAATTGTCGAATGTGGTGTAATTTTGTTAGGTTGTGTGTATTTTGAGCGCAGCGGTATGTCCGCCAATGGTTTAGCGCCATTGAATGTTCGCCGAGGTGATTCGTGGGTCATAATGCTGTGGGCGTTGTTGTGTTGGCGTAACGGTGTGGGTTTTGCTACCGCCAGTTTAGCACTGACTATTGGGCTGGAGGACTTGTGTGTGGCTGTATAGGCACTGATTGCTATGTGTGGATCATAATATGGGTGCGGTAATCCGCTGCGGCGGCTGTATGTTGGAGGCAGTCAGCATGGCGGTAAGCAGTACTTACCACCAATGTCATAATGAGGGCCTAAGTCTTTTTGGCCCTGAGACTTCAGGAAACAGAGGCATGCTCAATCCAAGCCCTTGAAGAGCACCTCTCAGCAGAGCCAGAGGCCAGAAAGGCAGGAGGGCAACAGCAAGGCAGCAGTCCTTTACAGCAAAGTAGTCCAGGTGAGTCCCTTGGGCTGCCAGGCAGCTTCTCGTGGCAGGTTGCAGGTTCTGGTGAAGAATGGCTGTCCCAAGAAGTGTCTAATTTGGTAGGGTCAGGGACCCAGCTTAAATACCCCAAAAGTGCCTTTGAAGTGGGGGAGGCTTCAAAGAGTGGTTTTGAAGTGCACAATGTCCCCTTTCATTACAACCCTGTCTGCCAGGGTCCCAGTAGGGGGTTTGGTAGTCCTTAGTGTGAGGGCAGGCCACTGTCCTTTGAAGTGTAAGAGTCAGGCCCTGCACCCTTCCAGCCCTGGAAGATCCATGCAGTAATCAGATGTGTGCAGGTGTGACTGAGCATCCTGTGTTTGTGGTTGTCTGGGTGAAATGCACAGGTTGCTGTCAACCAGCCCAGACGAGGATTGGAGACAGACTGTAAGGCACAGAAGGATTTAAGTGCAGAGAAATGCTCACTTTCTAAAAGTAGCATTTCTAAAATAGTAATGAAATTCATCCTCACCAGTCATCAGGATTTAGTATTTCCATTCTGGCCACACTAAATGTGACCTATTTACCCCTTTCTAATCAGAATCTACCACTCAAACAGTTTATAAGGGTAGACCTAATGTTTGCCTATGAAAGGAGCAGGCCTCACAGCAGTGCAAAATGAATTTAGGAGTTTTCCACTTTCAGGACATATAAAATGCACAGATATGTACCCTGCCTTTTACCTACACAGCACCCTGTCCTCCCTCTGGGTTACCTAGGGCCTACCATAGGGATGACTTATATGTTGAAAAAGGGTGGTCTAGGGCTTGGCAAGTACTCTTAAATGCCAAGTCGAAGTTGCTGTGAAACTGCACACACAGGCCTTGCAATGGCAGGCCTGAGACATGGTTAAGGGGCTACTTATGTGGGTGGCACAACCAGTGCTGCAGGCCTCCTAGTAGCATTCATTCTACAGGCCCTAGGCACATGTAGTGCACTTTACTATGGACTTACCAGTAGATCAAATATGCCAATTGAGTATGAACCAATGTTACCATGTTTTAAGGGAGAGATCATATGCACTTTAGCACTGGTTAGCAGTGGTAAAGTGCACAGAGTCCTACATCCAGCAAAAACAGTGTCAAAAAATGGAGGGAGGTAGGCAAAAAATTTGGGGTGACTACCCTAAGGTTGTCAGGTCTAACAATATACGTTCATGATTTCCTTTGAATAATACATTGTTCTCATTTCAAGCCATTGTGCAGCAGCGGTTAGCCATGAGACAAGCAAGGTCTTTCAGCCAATGTCCGCTTCACACATACTTTGGCCTTTTATAATGGGTTAAGGCATAGAGTCTGCAGAAAATCCGCTGCTAGTGATAAACCCCAGCTGCACATGGCTATGCATAGTGGGAGATGGGTGGAGGGAGCAACCATTCCAAACTGTACATGGCCCTAACCCCTTGTACGTTTACAGATTGCTCTTGTGTGATGGCTGAGTTCATTAACTGGGTTCTGGTTCAGGAACCCAAATTCTAGTGGACTCAGATGTAGGTTATTTGGACTTGCAAACCCAATCTGAGCTTGCAAACTCGGCATGATAATCTGCAATTTTATAACTTTAAACTTTTAGGGGATATCTATGGAGGTGGGGGCCAGGGAATTTCCCTCTGTTACATTATATGCCCTTTCATGTGTTCTTTCAGTATGAGGGACTTAAGACTGTGCCCTGTATTGGCAGTCGCAACAGAAATTTTCCTTTGTCAAAGGCAGATGATGCTCAAACGCGTTCCGCTTCGTTTTTCTTTTGTGTATTAAGTCCTTGGTTCCAGAGACTTTGTGATGTTCCATTTCTTTGCTGTGAGTTTTCACGCAGACTGTGTGCATATATATATATATATATATATATATATACATATATATAAATATATATATATATATATATATACATATATATATACATATACATTTATATATATATATATATATCGAAGAGCAAGACGGTTCAAAGAAAGGCGCCGCGCTCAAATACCGGTGCAACCGCTCTGGGTGAACCAACCCAAAAATAATTATTTCATCAAAAATTTTGCAGCGCACTCCACCAAGGTACAATAATTCTTGATTTTATTTGAAACAGGAAAGCAGAACAACGCGTTTCGACCGAAAGGTCTTTTTCGAGTTCAAACATCCAGTTCACACTGCAAGTTCCTTTTATAATGGAAAGTATTATACCCACATGATGCATGCTGGGAATTGTAGTTTAAACATAAATAAGTAATTTAAGTGCAAAATTTCACGATCAATCTTTCTCAGGGAGAATACAATCATATTGAAATTCCAACATTCTGTAAAGAAGTAACCAAATAGCAAATTCACTTCATTTGTTATTTACAACTCAAATTCTGTTATTCTCACCATTAGTTTAGTTAACTTTATACTGCCATTTTTAACTTACTTTTTCCTAGTGGTTATATAATGAATATAACTCGAATTTTATCTTTTTACAAATTTTAATTTCGTGTGAATCAGGACTTGCTTAAAAAAAGAAAAAGAAAGAAAAATAAAATTTCTCTCCAATGCTCACAAAAATAATTAAGACAGTTATTAAAAATCTCAACCGATCAAAAATGTCACTTAACAATTCAGAGTTATGTGTTATTTGGATTATACACTCATAAATGAACATAAAGTTCTTCATCATTGTTCATCCCAAAAGGGGCCTTCGTTTTCATTCTAATTATAAATCTCGATTCTAATTGCCTCAACTTTCTCACTCCATCCCCTCCTCTTTCATGATCTGGGATATGATCTATACCATAATATCTAAGTGTCTTCCAATCATTTGATGTGTGTGTCTGTAGATGTCTGGCTGTCGCATATGTATAATCTCTATGAGTGATAGCTCTGATGTGTTCAAGGATTCTTTTCTTAAGCGCACAAATTGTGCTCCCAATGTACTTTAGGCCACAATGACATTCTATAATATAGATTACGTATTTTGTATCACATGTAATTTTATGTTTGATGAGCCATTCCTGTCCGTTTGGTAAATTAATTTTTTCATTGATTGCCCTATTTTACACGCTTTGCAGGAATTGCATTTGACGAAACCCTTATTTTCCACCTCTAGCCAATTGCTATCCTTTTCTAACACAAGGTGACTTTTAACCAATATATCCTTAATGCTGGGTGCCTTTTTGTATGAGGACAAAGGTTTCGAACCTACTATGAGTCCTACATCCGGATCTCTGCTTATTATTCTCCAGTGTTTGCACAAAATATTTTTTATTAATGTGCTTTCTTTGGTATATTGCATAATCATTCACACTCTTTCTTCAGATTCTCTTTCTCTTTTGTTAAACAGAAACTCCTCACGTTTTTTGGACTGAATAATGTTTAAATTACTTTTAAGGATCTTTTCATTATATCCTCGGGTCTTAAATCTCTCATATGTTTCATCAAGTTTTAGTAATAAGTCCTTTTCATGAGAACAATTTCTCCTCATTCTAATAAATTCCCCCAAGGGAATGCTATTTACCAAAGGTTTGGGATGAAAACTTTTCCCATGTAGTACACTATTACAAGCCGTATCCTTGCGGTACACTGTGGTTTAAATTTTGTTGTTCTCAATATAAATGGTAATATCTAGAAAATTTATAGATGTTTTACTGGTTTCAAAGGTGAATTTCAGACCAACCTCATTGTCATTTAAAATATTAAAATATTGCAAAAATTCATCCTTTGATCCATTCCAGATTATAAAAAGGTCATCTATGAAACAAACCCACAATAATGCTTTTTCAGCAAATCCCTCATTTCTTTTATTCCATGCTATCTCTCTTTCCCACCAACCCATTACTAGGTTGGCATAATTTGGAGAAAAGGAGATGCCCATGGCTGTACCACATAATTGATGATATATCTCATGATTAAATATAAAGATATTATTTTGCAAACACATATCAATCATATCAAGTAGCATTTTTGAATGTTCTAATTCTGAGATATTACGCTGCTTCAAAAAATATTCACAGGCATTTAAGCCAATTATATGATTAATGGAAGTATAAAGTGATATCACATCTATTGTCACTAGTAAATAATTTTCATGCCAATCCAAATCTAATAATATCTTTAAAAGATCTCCAGAATCCTTAATATATGAACTGAGTGTCTTAACGATTGGGGCTAAATAAACATCTACATAATTAGAAACTCTTTCAAACAATGAATCACATGCCGATACTATTGGTCTTCCCGGTGGCGATGTCAATGATTTATGAATTTTCGGTAGAAAATAAATCGTAGGTATTGTTGGATTCTCCTTTTTCAAGTACATATATTCTTCACGATCAAGTAGCAATTGTTGATGCCAAGTACCTAGTTTTGTATGTAACATATAGGTCATATTCTTTATAGGATTTCTCGTCAATTTCTTATATTCAGCTGGATTCCTCAATTGTCTGTAGGCTTCCATCATATAATCAGACATGTTTAGAATAACAACATTACCTCCTTTATCTGCTGCTTTTATTATAATTTGTTTATTAGCCTTCAGACTTTTTAATGCCAGCCGTTCTTTCTTAGTTAAATTCTCTGTTTTGCTAATTAATCTTTTGTTTTGAAGACGTTCCAGATCTTCTAAAACTAGTTCCGAATATAAATCTATTTTGTTGCCTGGTGAAAGTATCATGTTCAAAGAGCATTGTGTGTTGTTTTCTGCCCACTCTGTGAACAGTTCAGGCTTAATCCCAGTATAAGGTGGCATCAAAAATATGCGTAAGCCCCTTGGAATCCTTTTCACCTCGATATATTTCTCCAAAGATAAAATTTCCCAACTCTTCTTTATTTCCTTTTTGTAAAATTTTTCCAATTCAAAAAATTGTTGTTTTAAGGAAAGTTCCTTTCTCAAGTTAATGTCACCTGATGTTGATTTTTCCTCCATGAATGTTTTGGTCGTGTCAAACATCTTAGCTGCAGTCGCAGCTCTCTTTGCTTTTCTATCCTCCATTGTTGTGAGCACGTACAAAATAACTATCTTAATGTTTCAAAGTTTATCGAGAGAATTATCAAGCACACCTCGATGGCCCCGTTCAATTAAATGGCGTTGCCTCGGGGCTGTAACGGCAATACTGGATGATTTCACAGCAAATAACACAATGCCCCGGACTTACCTTCGGCTCAGCACTCTCCTCTTTGGCGTCCTCCGACTCCGAGTCGGAGCGCTGGCTTCCGTGCCGTGCCGCGCGTGTGTTATTTTTCCTTCAATTGCAATTGCCGGGCGCGTCCCGCCATTGTTCAAATTTATCGAAGAGCAAGACGGTTCAAAGAAAGGCGCCGCGCTCAAATACCGGTGCAACCGCTCTGGGTGAACCAACCCAAAAATAATTATTTCATCAAAAATTTAGCAGTGCACTCCACCAAGGTACAATAATTCTTGATTTTATTTGAAACAGGAAAGCAGAACAACGCGTTTCGACCGAAAGGTCTTTTTCGAGTTCAAACATCCAGTTCACACTGCAAGTTCCTTTTATAATGGAAAGTATTATACCCACATGATGCATGCTGGGAATTGTAGTTTAAACATAAATAAGTAATTTAAGTGCAAAATTTCACGATCAATCTTTCTCAGGGAGAATACAATCATATTGAAATTCCAACATTCTGTAAAGAAGTAACCAAATAGCAAATTCACTTCATTTGTTATTTACAACTCAAATTCTGTTATTCTCACCATTAGTTTAGTTAACTTTATACTGCCATTTTTAACTTACTTTTTCCTAGTGGTAATATAATGAATATAACTTGAATTTTATATTTTTACAAATTTTAATTTCGTGTGAATCAGGACTTGCTTAAAAAAAGAAAAAGAAAGAAAAATAAAATTTCTCTCCAATGCTCCAACGGCTGGCATTAAAAAGTCTGAAGGCTAATAAAAAAATTATAATAAAAGCAGCAGATAAAGGAGGTAATGTTGTTATTCTAAACATGTCTGAATATATGATGGAAGCCTACAGACAATTGAGGAATCCAGCTGAATATAAGAAATTGATGAGAAATCCTATAAAGAATATGACCTATATGTTACATACAAAACTAGGTACTTGGCATCAACAATTGCTACTTGATCGTGAAGAATATATGTACTTGAAAAAGGAGAATCCAACAATACCTACGATTTATTTTCTACCGAAAATTCATAAATCATTGACATCGCCACCGGGAAGACCAATAGTATCGGCATGTGATTCATTGTTTGAAAGAGTTTCTAATTATGTAGATGTTTATTTAGCCCCAATCGTTAAGACACTCAGTTCATATATTAAGGATTCTGGAGATCTTTTAAAGATATTATTAGATTTGGATTGGCATGAAAATTATTTACTAGTGACAATAGATGTGATATCACTTTATACTTCCATTAATCATGTAATTGGCTTAAATGCCTGTGAATATTTTTTGAAGCAGCGTAATATCTCAGAATTAGAACATTCAAAAATGCTACTTGATATGATTGATATGTGTTTGCAAAATAATATCTTTATATTTAATCATGAGATATATCATCAATTATGTGGTACAGCCATGGGCATCTCCTTTTCTCCAAATTATGCCAACCTAGTAATGGGTTGGTGGGAAAGAGAGATAGCATGGAATAAAAGAAATGAGGGATTTGCTGAAAAAGCATTATTGTGGGTTCGTTTCATAGATGACCTTTTTATAATCTGGAATGGATCAAAGGATGAATTTTTGCAATATTTTAATATTTTAAATGACAATGAGGTTGGTCTGAAATTCACCTGTGAAACCAGTAAAACATCTCTAAATTTTCTAGATATTACCATTTATATTGAGAACAACAAAATTGAAACCACAGTGTACCGCAAGGATACGGCTTGTAATAGTGTACTACATGGGAAAAGTTTTCATCCCAAACCTTTGGTAAATAGCATTCCCTTGGGGGAATTTATTAGAATGAGGAGAAATTGTTCTCATGAAAAGGACTTATTACTAAAACTTGATGAAACATATGAGAGATTTAAGACCCGAGGATATAATGAAAAGATCCTTAAAAGTAATTTAAACATTATTCAGTCCAAAAAACGTGAGGAGTTTCTGTTTAACAAAAGAGAAAGAGAATCTGAAGAAAGAGTGCGAATGATTATGCAATATACCAAAGAAAGCACATTAATTAAAAATATTTTGTGCAAACACTGGAGAATAATAAGCAGAGATCCGGATGTAGGACCCATAGTAGGTTCGAAACCATTGTTCTCATACAAAAAGGCACCCAGCATTAAGGATATATTGGTTAAAAGTCACCTTGTGTTAGAAAAGGATAGCAATTGGCTAGAGGTGGAGAATAAGGGTTTCGTCAAATGCAATTCCTGCAAAGCGTGTAAAATAGGGCAATGAATGAAAAAAATTAATTTACCAAACGGACAGGAATGGCTCATCAAACATAAAATTACATGTGATACAAAATACGTAATCTATATTATAGAATGTCATTGTGGCCTAAAGTACATTGGGAGCACAATTTGTGCGCTTAAGAAAAGAATCCTTGAACATATCAGAGCTATCACTCATAGAGATTATACATATGCGACAGCCAGACATCTACAGACACACACATCAAATGATTGGAAGACACTTAGATATTATGGTATAGATCATATCCCAGATCATGAAAGAGGAGGGGATGGAGTGAGAAAGTTGAGGCAATTAGAATCGAGATTTATAATTAGAATGAAAACGAAGGCCCCTTTTGGGATGAACAATGATGAAGAACTTTATGTTCATTTATGAGTGTATAATCCAAATAACACATAACTCTGAATTGTTAAGTGAAATTTTTGATCGGTTGATATTTTTAATAACTGTCTTAATTATTTTTGTGAGCATTGGAGAGAAATTTTATTTTTCTTTCTTTTTCTTTTTTTAAGCAAGTCCTGATTCACACGAAATTAAAATTTGTAAAAAGATAAAATTCGAGTTATATTCATTATATTACCACTAGGAAAAAGTAAGTTAAAAATGGCAGTATAAAGTTAACTAAACTAATGGTGAGAATAACAGAATTTGAGTTGTAAATAACAAATGAAGTGAATTTGCTATTTGGTTACTTCTTTACAGAATGTTGGAATTTCAATATGATTGTATTCTCCCTGAGAAAGATTGATCGTGAAATTTTGCACTTAAATTACTTATTTATGTTTAAACTACAATTCCCAGCATGCATCATGTGGGTATAATACTTTCCATTATAAAAGGAACTTGCAGTGTGAACTGGATGTTTGAACTCGAAAAAGACCTTTCGGTCGAAACGCGTTGTTCTGCTTTCCTGTTTCAAATAAAATCAAGAATTATTGTACCTTGGTGGAGTGCGCTGCTAAATTTTTGATGAAATATATATATATATATATATATATATATATATATATATATATATATATATATATACACATACATATATATATATATATATAAATATATAAAATAAATAAATATATATAAATAATCTACTGCAGTCACCAGTAGGTAGTTATAGCTAGTTATAATTAGGACCTAGTTTCCATGGGAAAAGCATTTTTGGTTTTTCTTATAACTTTAGCGCCATTTGACAAATCTTCATAAAATGTTCAAAACTAGTTTGCCACTCACTTCAGCTGCTATCTGGAAAGTTTTGGCGTGATTTGTCAGGTGGGGCTCGAGAAAAGCGGGGGTCTATATCAATGAAAAAACAAAGATAAAGTATAAAGTTATAATAAGCAAAACCTTATTTATTCTTTCAATACAAACCTATCATAAACTATACAAACATTAGAAATTCTGAAGTTATGGTTATAAGTAAAATTTATAATTTATGCACTACTTTCAAATTGCTATAAATTGAGCACCTCCATTCTATGGGTGGGAGGATCTCGGTGAGTTTTAGGCCGCAGAATTCCACAAAGTTACATTCAAACTCTGTGAGTTTTTGCAGAGTTCCGCACACCTATTATGCCACAGTTAATTGGGAATACAATGCCTCTTCAAAGACCTTCCTGTTTTACTGCATGCAATGTTTAGTGCAGGTTCTTACTTTCATCAGAATCTTCAAGGCATTACTGGGTCACATCAAAGGAAATATCAACATGTTATTAAATAATAAAAGTTTCAAAAGTAGGTCAGACACACTTGATTGGAGATGGCAAGACTGGGCTCCCTGTTCGCAGCAACCTCTGCCATTGGAAACATGCACAAAATCGTTCATTGTACAGTGGCCAGAAAGCTTTTGCAGATGGCTCACATATTTTTGGAACATTCTGTCATGCATCTCACTTGAAATTAGAAATAAATACCGGGCCAATAGAGTGGAAGCAGCAGAACAGCTACATAATTACAAAATCACATGTTACTGTGACACAACCAGAAAACAAGACAGTTCTCTTTAGGCTCTGAACCCAAGCCTGTGCCTACGTCATGCATGTATCTGAAAACATCGAAAATTCCTTTTGAGCTGTTGCAGCTTGTTTCCACTCTTGCCTGCTCACATGGATTTGGAGAGATTATAACATTACCAGAAGTTTGGATTTAAGGTGCTGACGCGGGTGTTTTAATTAGAAAATATTAACAAGGGTTTATGTATTTTGAATAAAGATTTGTGTAGAAAATGACTAACGTAGAGAAAAATAATATACACATTTGAAATTGTGACCTCGAAGAATGGCCACCAGTGGTCACAAAATGTACTAATTAAAGATTAATAGTTATGAAATATTCAAAATGTATTAGATTAATTTTGTAATATGTCATATTTAGGGTTATACAGTATGCTTTAGCTTGTTAATTGCAGGCCTTAACTTAGTGAGTGTCTTGGCCTAGTTTTGCCAGGCCTCATGCAGAAGCTCATGCATAGCGGTTAACAAAATGCTGATAGAGTGAATTAACTGTGACATGTTTATTGTTTTGATAAAAATGCTTAGCAGAAGCTTTCCTTGAGAACCAAATAACATGAGACAGTGTCCTTAAAATTGTAACAAGCTATGTGTAATGTGTGCAAGAGGTTAATTCCCAGGACACACACAATGAAGACACTGACTAGAGAGGACGATGCAACAAATTCGATACCTGACGAGCCGGATGATGAGAACATCGTAAAGCAGACCAATCAACGACGTGTGAAGGGCGAAATATTAGAATTAATAGATTTGGTATAGGAAAATTATTGGGTAGCGTAATAACGTACAATTAACTGACCAATAGAGAATTAGGGAATAGTTTGGGTGACTGTAATATAACAACGTGACTGAGGGAAAAGACTAGAGATTAGAGAGAGACCAAGTTTTAGGCAGACCTTATTCTGATTTACGATATTAAAAGAAGAAGAGACTCGAGAATCTGTCATTGGGCTCATACTCTCTGACTGAGAGCCTGATACTTTGCTGATCGATTGATGACCTGAGGACGAAGACTGATTCTGCTTCCTATCCTATACCGTGGATAGGTAGATACGACAATGTGACTGAATTGCATTTTAATGCCTTTTCTTTCTAGGTACCAACTGCGCTATTTTGATAGTTCCTTAGTTAGATGTTTCTCTAACATTTGTGCTCTAAATTGTATTGCATGAAGTCCAACATGCTGATGCATTTCTGGGTTAGATGAGAGTATTCACATGACGCCTGACAAATTACAGGGACTAACGTTGATTAATTATTTTGCTGAGTTCTATGTATACCATATCACTGTTGCAGCTGACTCTGCTATTGATCTGTACCGTTGCCTTAGAATGTGTTGTGATTCAAGGCTTGATTAGATTGCGCTTCTTCCGTCTCTTTGGTCAACCAGTATTGTTCTTATGTGTGTTTCATTTGATACTGAGATTAATCTACATGACTTTAGCATTGTTAATATAAGGGAAGTAAACTTACTAAACGTTTACTAAAGGTGTGGTTATTCATGGTTGAAAGGTCATGGTGTATGATAATTACTGACTCCATTGATTATTAATTGACTAATGATTATTGTGTATTGATTTTTGTTTCTGCTCTGGAACTATGGTAAGAATGTCTTAAATGAGTCAAAAGGTTCATCGACCTATACGCATCCCCTTGTAAGTTTACTTATTAAGGACCAATGCGCTAAGAAAAGAGTGCCTGTATTAAGTAATGAAGTATTAGGACAATGTAATTTAGTAAATGTTGACAGAAAAGGAAGGCGGGAGCAGCAAGCTCCATAAATAGGTGCTTACTTACGTCAATCATACTACGTTTATTTTTATATAGCGAGCTTGCCTTTAAGTTAATACATTACTGTGAATAGATAGGTCTGACAGCTTGAAGCACAGGAGCAGCAGCCAGCCAGCGCAGGAAGACCGGAGGGGCCAGAGAGACTTATCTTACCTGTTGCAGAGTTACTGCTGGATCTCCTGTTCCTCTGATTGCCAGCACTATCTCTGAGCTCCCTCAGCTCCTTCTCTTCTTTCTCCAGCCAGGCCTCAGCCATCAGCAGCAAGAGGGAGAGAACGTAATGGAGAAGGAGCTGGATACGTCCAAAACCACTTGATCAGCAGGGATATAGTGGCACCAGGGCCCTGCAGCCGTATAGGGCCGGGAGGATGGTCTATTACATCAAGCAGCAGAGAGGAAAGTCCAGGGCAGAAAGCTAGGGTCAGTACTGGCTCTCAGGAGGCAGCCACTCTTGGGAACCTGACCACATATCCTTGCACAGATCGAGCCAGCACCCCTCAGAGCAGTGTCAGTTCAGAAGGAAGAGGTTATTCTTGGGAGACGGACATGGCCTGGTGCTTCTGGGATTCCCTGCTAAACACCCCCACATATGGGTTCCCTCAAACTGAACTGCACCAGTTCCTCATTAGAAGCGCAGGTCTTTGTTGTGCTTTCGGATCATTCCTCCTCTGTGTGTCTGTCCCTGCTACCTTTCCTAATCTTGTCTCCAGCACTTCCTTGTCTGAAAAGTTTCCCGAGCTCTGGGAGGGTTCAGACTCTGAGACTCCTGCTCCACCTGAGAAACAAGCTACTGTTTCCCTTGAGAACTTACTAAAGTGAAACTAAACTGAGTGCTGAGGTTTCCAGCAATGAAGCGCTGTGCCCCGGGCAGATATCACCAGGAAGAAGCAGGTAGACCATTCTGTGTTTATAACCTGAAAACACATTGTTAGTTTTACAAAGCAGTGGTGTTATTATTAGCAATGATGATTAATTCTGCCAGCGGAGCAGCAGAACTTATTAGTAGTTCGACATTACAAGAGTAAAAAGGGATTACTAAATTTCTCCAATTGGGCCATCGGAATTAAAGTTTCCGCCCACCATTACTCAATACACAGTGTTGTCACCTTACTCACTAAACAACAAAAACTGGTTTCTGGTGTGCAACCCATTGTGAGTGGCCGACAACGGTTGAACACAGATTTTGGCCAGGAATGCCTCCTTATCTAGGTGACAGTCACATATGTCTTCACTGGGCAGCCCTCTATTACTTTATTCCTTACTTAGCAGCACTCAAAATAGTCTCCCTGTGAACTAAATAATTCTGTTTTTTTATGCCTCAACTAGGTATGGCTCACAGATATTTCCTTAGCAACTGAATAACTTTCTTCCTTACTTTTTAAACACACCTATGTGGATTTTGAAAATAATTTTGAACACTACAGACTGCACAAGCACTAAAAATATGCCCTGGATTAGTTAGGGCCTTTTTTACTGAAAATCTTTTTAAGATGAAATCTCATCTTGCACATTCTCAACTAGTAGATCTTCAATATTTCTGCACCCTCTTTCTCTTGGTCAATCTTATTGTTTGCATACTGACTTTGTTGAGGGGCTTAGCAAATATGCACGTTCCCATCTGTGTTCTGGACATCATAGAAGTAGGAAACCTAAACACAGCACTAATGAAAAAGTATTCTTGCTCGGAGAAATGTTAAGCCCTAACCACATTAGTTATTTTATGATATAGAAAACACTATTGCAACATTTTACTAATTTAATGGAATATCAAGATGCAATGTACTGCATTCAATGAAATATGATGGGCTATGAGACACAATTATTTATTTTTTAAGACTCACAATAACTTGATAATAGCCTTCTCAAGAAAGCAAATTATTGACAATAGATCTGCCAATCTCCAAATGAACGTATAAAGCGAATAGTAGTAATCATAAAAAACATTCACAAACTAACATACAAGTTACGCACGCAAATGGCAAAGACCTCTTGTCGTAAACTTTAAACCCCAAAAACACACTCCTGTAGCTCAATGAATACAGCAGAACCGCTCAACCGAGAGTAGCACCAAATTACATTACTAGTAAAAAATTACTCCCAAACACTTTTTTTAAATTCACAAGGGTAACGAGGTCGCAAGGGAACTCCTTCCTCTTTGCGAATGAGTTGCCACCTGCTTTGAGGAGTCAGTAGCATATTAATGGTTTGCAATTGAATTTGCTGTTGCAAACTATTAAGTTATAGCATTTCGATCATAATTTGCTAGAAGACTTTCTTTCCAAATTGTGATTTGGTATTCATTTCTAAGCCCATTTTGGAATTTGTTAAGCACACACAAAATCACAGAATGAGTTTAGTACATGCAGAAAAGCCATTTTGTAGTCTCTAACCCTGTCATTCAGTGAATTGCAGAGTTTGCAACTATTAATTCACCTCGTACCTCTGGCCTTGTCTAGTGTACACTTGGCGCTGCTTGACTGTTCACCGATCTATCTTGTTTGTCTCTTACCAACCAATTAGAAGCCTCAAGTTTGGCAATCATAGTTTAATGAATCAATTGGATACACTATATTCAGTTGTTAATCCTTATCCCACCAATTACGGAGAGAATTGCATTAGATAAAAATGATTTTTAAAGACCCAAAACTTCACCCTACCATTTTGATAGTCAAATCCGTTTGACAAAAGTATTGTTTATATTAGTCCTTATGCCCTCTCGAGTCAAATGTCAAGGGCAACTTTGCCTTCTCAACCAACTCTTATTCTGATTCAGGATTTTCAAATCATTTGGGGACACATCAGTGATGGATATCTAACAGCCTTCTCTTTCGTTGCCAGAAGGTGTGCTGGTTTCTCGAAGTCTTTGTCCATGCAAAGCACAACATTGCACCTCTCTGCTCCCTCTTCATGTATCCAATTTTTTAAAGAACTCTAGGATCACATAGGGGTGATAGTATCCCTTTACAAAAAAACCAAACAAACTTAAAAATAGAAAGATATAACATAAAATACCACAGCAGGATTAATTACACAAAAAAATCCCACAATTTTTACTCAGGATCTATGAGATGTAAATGAACTTCATCATGATAAATTAGCAAACTAACAACCTGCCAACCCTAACGCACATGGGAGTGTTGTGTAGCCATTTTAGCTATAGCTCTATGCACATTATGTTAACACACTAGGCCAAGCCGCTGTGCACTCTAACTTAGATATATTTTATTCCTCTTTACTTTATTATTGTTACAATAGACACTTCCACGATCTTGTTTTATTTTCTGTTTAACTAACTGTTTTTGCCTAGGCCAGCACTCTGATCTCAAACAAGACATTCTTGCTCACTCTGTGCTTCTTCCAAGGCTACAGCACGGTACATTGCCGGTGAACGTGGTAGACGTTTAGTCTCCAACATTCGTAGAAAACACACATCCTTACGTAGGGACATTTTCTCAGAACATCAGCTGTGTTGTTATAAAAACACTTCCTTGTCCCTTGCACATTAGAGGGAGATTCCAGCCAGCGAACCACAACTGTATGATGATTGCTGAATGCTTCGCTACCGATGCTAACGCAGATCGCAGGCCCTTGCTCAGGTATGGGGGATGATGTCTTCCCAGGGGAATCTTAAAGGGCAGAATTAGAGCTTAACATGCTGTGCTCTATCACAGCCTAGGTAGGAGTTAGTCTATTGACCAAAGTGACAATATGATAGCGCTATTTCTATGCTTCACTCTCCTCGTCACAATTTTAGTGCTGTCATGCTGTGTCATCCTGGTTATTGCAGCTCATACTTTGCTATTTAAGATGGAGTCGTTTTATTAAAGTCACTATTGTAACATATACTGCCACTGTTTGTCATTTGTGTATGAGACTAAGGTAACTGAGAGAAACGGATGAGACCTGAGTGACCACAGCTTCCCTGAGAAACCAATTATGTCAAGCGCTCGGCTGCCCAGTCATCCCCGCCCTCGGGTAGAGATGAGGCACTGCTAGTTAGCCAGAGCAAAACCCGGATTGAAGCAACAGGTGTCACCCGCAATGGGTCAGACATAGGGCCTGATTCTAACTTTGGAGGACGGTGTTAAACCGTCCCAAAAGTGGCGGATATACCACCTACCGTATTACGAGTTCCATAGGATATAATGGACTCGTAATACGGTAGGTGGTATATCCGCCACTTTTGGGACGGTTTAACACCGTCCTCCAAAGTTAGAATCAGGCCCATAGTCTCCCACGCCGCGGGTGATTCTGCCACTCAAAATCCAGAAGTCTCATTAGAATAATGAGAGCTTACATGACAGGAGAACAAGTAGATGGTTTGATAACAAAAATTGTAATTTGGGCAAAAAAGGTGGAATCACATTTAACATGTTTAACTTTAAATTTGTCTTTCATACTAAGAGGCACAGGAGTTAGCCCTCTGTACTTACTGTATGCAACAACCACTTGCAGAATTGTTAATTATTCAATCAAATCACTATAAATGACACAAAATGAATATTAAAACAGGATGTAATACCAAGCTATCCACCTTTTTTGATCAGTAAAAAACTGAAAACTATTGTATATTTCCTACAAGCCAGGTGTAACTGGTTAAATATTGTTCTATTTTACTCTAAAGTAAAGCAGTGATTGAGGAAGATGTTCACCTTTTCTCCTCTTGTTCATTTGATGACACATACAGCAACAACATTTGAGCATTCCAGCATTTAGGCTTCCCACAATTGACTTGATACTCCACTGGTTCCCTTGTGGTCTTGAGATCAGTTTGATGTTTTCGATCATTGTTTATCTTTAACATTGAGTAAAGATCAAGCCAATCGAACTGAAAACCTGGAGGATTAACATCCAAAGCCATTTCACATAAAATGATTAATATATATGCTAGTTTGTGATACACTCTCTGATACAGTGTTGGCTGACTTGAGTTTTTAATTATTGATGAGCGGGAGCAGCACTATTTTATCACCTCAAAAATAATCAGACCCAGCCTGCTTTGGGGACTTGGTCAGTGTGAGAACGTAAATTAATACTTCGGGGTGGAAGACAGTCCATTACAAGCAATAATATAACTATTCCTGTTGGGTCCATTAAAGGTTTCAGTAATACAAACCTGAGCTCAACCCGTGGCAGTTATGGCAGAAGCAGACAGGCTTAACTGAAGAAAATATGTAAAGCATTTAGAAGTGTGAAAACTGTTAGAAAGTAAAAAATACAACACAAATACAAAATTAGACTCAAATTCATAAAAACAGAATAACCCAATGAACAAAATGACATTAAAGTGGCCAAAATCCAATAAAGGGGGCCAGATATATGTACTTTAAAAGTCTGAACTAAAAAAAGCACAAAAAAATATTATTGGTAGTTATCTGGTTGCACTTGACCGGGACCTAGGTGTGATTTATGGCTGACTGCTTTGGACTATTGGTCAGATACACAAACCGGGTTTGACGCACTCCGAAGTTTTACCTTTGGAATTAGAGCCTGATTTCAGTTTGGCAGAGGGGGTTACTCTATCGGAAATGTGATGGATATCCCGTTTGTTGTATTGCGATTCCATTATAGCCTATGGAAATCCTAATACGGCAGCCGGGATATCCATCACAATTGTGACGGTGTAAACACTCCGCCAAACTCTAAATCAGGCCCTCAGTTTCTGAAATGGAAGTCAAAAACCTTCCATTGGTCAAGGTAGCACAATGTGGCTGAGAAGGACTTCATGAGGCCAGATCCGTTGATTTTTGCATGGGAAATTCAAAATTTATGCCCAAGCAAGATCCCTCGCTGGCTGGATAACTTTAGTGCCTTTTCCTGGTGAGGATTTCTACATTAATACTTGGTGGCTTTTTTACAGCTTGGATTCCTCCAGCGGGGCAAGGCTTCAAGCCGTGGCCTAAAAGAGCTCCATTAGGCAAGATATCTACACTTTCTGCATCGTCCTGCTTACATGGATTTGCTACTGTAGAAATGCTCCAAGCATTGGCAACCCAAATCTTTGACCTAGCAGTGACAGATGGATTGGGAAGATTTGTCCCAGACGTCTGGAGGTCTTTAGAGACAAATCGTTTCTAAGTCCCAGGTTTCTTAGGTGGTTAGAAAGAGTCCACTTTAACACTTGGGGGTCAAGACTCCCTTCAGCAGAAGCCACCAGCAGAGTTCAGGGCAGTTCCTGATGGAAATGGTCTGTTGGGCTCTTCAGGAAAATGGACTTCTTGCAGCTTGTTGTGTCCTTGCAGCTTGTTGTGTCCTTTTACCTCAACAGAATGCCAGCCACCTGACCTTTCAGGTCTCTTTCCAGGTGTCAACAGGAGGTTTAATCCTTCTCTCTTCCACCGGTCCAGTGATGTTCTGAGGAGGTTGCCTAGGGGTGCCACATTAATACCTGATGCTACCCTGTGGGTAGGGGTGACCCCTGACCTGTCCTGAATTAAGAGGAAACAAGTTTCCAGGGGTAATCTTACCCACATTTATATGTGTCCTACCTTAAACAATCCCACAGTGCCTCTCACTACCCAAATCAAAGCTGGTGAAACCCTTCTATCCTTGTGCAGAGCTTGTGTGGCCACCCCACAAATGTGACTAGGGAAATGGACATCCCTTCCTCGTAGTCTCTTCAAATCAGGTCTGGGGGCTGCTCCTCTCTCACTGGGAGGAGTGTGTGCTTGACAGGAGAACAAGGAAGGGCCCTGCCCAGATGTCAGCTAACATCTTCCTATGACAGGGTAAGCCTCTTTGAAGTTGATCAAGTTCCTAGGAACAGCTAAGACAGCCATCCTGCTTGAAGAAGAGATCATCTCTCCACAACCTAGGTCTTTGTCCTGATCACAGAACATTTTTCACACCTTGCCAATGGGGTTACTCAGCTGACATTGTGTGCTCATGCAAATGGTCCTATGGAGGCGTTAGGCAAGGATTAGGCATCTGGATTTTTTTCTAAGTGGTTCCCAGGTGTTTTTAAAATTGGTGATGGGTAGGTTTAATGAAACACGCTCTAGTACCACACAATGCCTCATCCTTTGTTATATCAGAGCTGCTCTCTTTTTTGACTTATTGGCCGCTGGATTGACTTTTACTTATTCTTTGTATTTGTACTGCACTGTCACTTGGAGCACCTGTACTGATTTTGACTACTTTGATTACCAATTGACGTCTTTGTTTAGATACTCTAATTGGAGTATCAATCATCATTTGTGTTGATTTCTCTTTCATATGTGATCATTTTGGCCACCCCTGGAAGATTGTTTATATGTGGTTTATTACCCTTGTTCTTTGGAATATTGGGTGTTCCATATTTTTATGCATTTCTTTAGTAACCAGTCAGATCCTGGAAAGCTCTAGAATGAGCCTGGGTTTTGGGAGGCGGCCAAACCATGGTTGTATGGTTGGTAGGTAGAAAACAAGTTTATTAGGACAATTGTCCATACAACATACAAACATTTACAGTTTGAAATTGACTTAAAACCCATCCTGCTACCCATCACCCCCAACCCTACTGTAACTCATGATTGTATGGATCTTGGGGTAGAGAGGCTGCATATGTCTCCCATCAACTTAGTGGCTGAGGAACTTTACAGACCCCTGTCCTATCTGGTGCTTACTGGCCTTGATAGTCCATCCTGTTGAAGGGTCTGAAGCACATCCCTGAGGTATGTCAGGTACTTCTGCTAGGTGGAGCTAGAGACTGAAATATAATTAGGCATGGCTGCACTGAAAGTCTCCAGAGCAGACATCGTCCTGTTCACCAACCACTGGAAGGTACCAGAGGCAATGTTCAATCCAAAGATGACATTACTTTAAATTGGCTCTCAGGAGTTGAAAATATTGATTTCTCCTCTGCTCCTTCAGTAAGGGTGTTTGACCTGTCTCACCCTATATGGTCACCCCCAAACATTTTGCTTTTTACCCTACACTTTTTGCTGAATTCGTTTTTTTTTACCTTAGGACTCAGCCCCCATACCACTGCTAACCAGTGGTAAAGTGTATGTGCTCTTTTGCCAAAACATGGTTAATTTGGCATATACCGAATCCGCATTTTTAATTTATCTCTAAGCCTCTTGCAGAGTGGTATAACATATACCCAAAGCATGCATATTAAATGCTTCTAGTGTACCTGAAGCATTTATCGTACCACCACTTAATTAGCTCTTTAAAACATGTACCAGGCCTGCCATTGCAGCCTGAATGCACTTTTAAATTTAAACTGCCATGTGAAATTGGCATTAAAACCCCATTGCCAAGCCTTAAACTCCCCTTTTATAACATATATGTCACCCCTAAGGCAGGCCACAGGATAGGGTGCTGTGTAATTAAAAGGTTGGACATTTAGGGGGTTATTCTAACTTTGGAGGAGTGTTAATCCGTCCCAAAAGTGACGGTAAAGTGACGGATATACCACCAGCCGTATTACGAGTTCCATAGGATATAATGGACTCGTAATACGGCTGGTGGTAAATCCGTCACTTTTCCGTCACTTTTGGGACGGATTAACACCTCCTCCAAAGTTAGAATAACCCCCTTATTTTTAACTGTTACTAGTAAAAAGCTCCCTGTTCGAAATGCTGTTCCTGTTTAGCTAGGGTAGGCACCTAAGCCAGGCAGGAAACACCACTCTAGTCAGGGCATGGGACCTACACAACTAAGATAACCCCTGCTCATCCACTTTTTCACTTGGCATGAGCAGTCAGGCTTATCCAAGAGGCAATGTGCAAAGGGTTTGCACAACTCACACAATCCAGTGACACAATAAGTACACCACCAAAGAGACTTCACATCCAGCTATATACAAATGAACTACATTGTGTAAAATAAAATAGGCTGTAGATGAAAAGGACATGAACAGGCAATTGCCAAACCAACATAGTGCAAACATAAGAGGAACGTTCCCATACTGCACACATCATGTAAACATTCACCAAGGAAGCATTACCATGCTGCATGTGTCATGATAAAACACCCTCTCTCAAATGCATGTACTATAGACTCTGAAATGTTAATTATCACAACACAGCACAAGGGCATTGCAAAATCCCTCCAGGGCAGAACATACGGCAAACAACGAGGGCATCATACATATTAGGGAAATGCAGAACATTCAAGGTTCTTCTCAGCACCTTCCTCCAGAAGGTTACAGCACGTCTGTGATCCTCTTAGCAAGTGTACGATAATCAATCACGAACTCCTTTATCAGGAACAGGAGTTCCAAAGCTCCTGCTGCATTAAAAGCAGTATCACTAGCTAGCACAAGCCTGATCAAAAACCTCTGTAAAGGATGCCCCTCAAAAGTGTGCCAGTAGGAGAGGGGGCACACACACAGATCTCATGATGAAGTGGAGGCCTCTCCGGCTCCTCCCCGTGTGAAGCAAATTACTAGCCAGCCACCCGGGACAGCGAAGGTTGGCTGCTTCCTTTGGCAGCTTCCTCGTTAGCTGCCTCTAATAATGGTAGCATGTTCGGGCCCTCCTGGGGCTCCTGGACAGCTGCTTCCATTTCCCCGAGGCTGATACCCGCAAGCATGAGGTGCAGCAGTTTCAGCAAAAGTGTCTGGTTTCCCCTTTCTTTCCAGCAGGTGGAGCTGCCCGCAAAGGCAGTGCAGCAGATCCCAGGCTCCATCGGGCTCCACTCACCCTTGGCTCCCCACAGGGCATGGGCGGGCGATGGCAAGCACGTGGGTGGGCCCTCTTGTAGCCCACATAGACAGGAAAGTGGGCTTATGCTCTCCACATGGCTTGGTCATGACGGTGAAGGGCAACTTCAGAAGTGGATGCCTGCTTGTCCCCCAGGGGCACTACCTGGTACATGCTTCGTCTGCGCATGCCAGGTGCAAGGAGGGCAAAAAAGCACATGCTGTTCACAAAACGGGGGAGTGCCTCTCTCACCAACTCTTACATGCGCTTCCAGAAAAAAGATTAGAGTGCTCACCTTGCTCTCAAAAGAAGCAAACAGGGGAAAAGGGGGCACACCACCTAGCCTCTGGATAACAACTATGAACAAGAGGGCAGAGGACAAGCAACAGGCCAGGCCACCAGAGTCCTTGCAGGAAAAGTGGAAGTTCATCCTGTGGCTCACCAGGCCACAGGTCAGCAAAACATTTGACAAGCTTTTGATTTATGGTGAAGACAGTGATTAGCTAAGAAACGGTTGAAAGAAATTGAGGAACTTGAACAAGCGATTACAAACAACCAAGCAATAACTGATGCTAAATCATTATTGGAGAAAATTGATAAGGAAATTGTTGAATTCAAGGACTTCACCATTTATCAAAAGCTTGTCAAATTTAAAAAAGGACAAAATAATCCTTCAATTCAAACACAGTTTATCCATATTTAAAAGAGGAGTTCTATTCTCGGCCCAAAGCTAGGAGAGCTCTCCCAGAATACCAAGGGAGGTCCAAGCAATAGTGTATTACTTTTTCTGATACCTCATCTTTTGATTCAACAGGAAATTTGGGTCCTGGTGAGGGAACTTCTAATCAGACCATTAATATAAGAAAACAGCAAACTTTTTTAGGAAGAGTGCAACAGAGAGGGAGAGGCAGGAACAGAGCCACCAATTCACCATGGGAAACGCAGACATGTCAATTTCACAAAAATGTGTAAAATCACCTATTCTCAATCTCTCAAAAAGGATGTAAACACCAGTGCAGCAAAGTGTCCTGGATAAAGGTCTATCATTAGTGCCCACAAGACACACTGACTATGCCAAATTGACAATCAAAGTAGTGGACTTTTTTCAAAACATTTGTCTCAAAGCATTCTTTCTTAATCATGATTTTAAAAGGACTGAAGAACCCTCTGGTTTTCAGAACAAATCCAATTTTTATCCTCAGCCTAACTTGGTACCAAAGGAGGTGTTAGTATTTAAACAGGCTGTCTTTTTGCCAATTAGCCAATTGGAAAGTAGGAAATGAGGAGTTTATTAAGCAAAATCTTACTCACGATCAATGCAAAGCTTTAAATCATCTTCAGTAGGACAAAACCATTGTCATAAAGCAAGCAGATAAAGGTGGTGCAATTGTTGTTTGAGCTAGCTGGGACTACAAAAAAGAAGGCTACAGACAGTTACCAAACCTAGAACAGTACCAGAAGATACCTGCAGATCCCACACAGGATATTTAATGCCAAATTTCCATTTCAGTTAAAAAAGCCTTTGAGAATAGATTCATCCGGCCCAAGGAGGCTGATTTCCTTAAAAAACAAGCCTACGGATTCCTGTAATTTATTTTCTTCCCAAAAGTCACAAGGATAAAAGCTCCCCTCTGGGGAATCCGATAGTGTCTGGTTGTAATTCAGTTTTGGAACCTATTTCACAATATGTTGATAAGTCCTTGAAAACTTTACTTTTGAAAGTTTTATAACATCTCAGAGACACGACAGACATAATCAATAAAATTGAAGGGATGGAATTCAGCTCTGAAACACAATGGTTGGTCACTCTAGATGTTGTGTTCCTCCACACCCAGATTCCTCACGAGGATGGACTTGAGGCTATAGAATCATATTTGGATGAAAAGAGAAAGACTTCACGGTGTTCCCACTGAGTTTGTGATAGAGTTGGCACGTTTAGCTTTGAAAAGGAATTACTTCAATTTGAGAATGAGTACTATTTTCAGATAAAGGGGGCAGAGATGGGTTGTTCTTTTGCACCAGAGCTGGCAGTTCTCTACTATGTTAGGTTTGAAAAGAGATTCATCTATAATAACAACCCATTCAGGAATCTGATTAAATGCTGGTTTTGCTTTATTGACGACATTCTATGCATTTGAACAGGGGATGCTGACACCTTGTACCTCTGTTCCATCTCGTTGAATTATGGATTTCCTGATATCAAGATCAGTGTGAATAGGAATCAAAAATCAATTACCTTTTTGGACATTGAAATTATAGCTGACAATAGTCAACTGTCGACAACCCTTCATCGGAAACCAACTGATAGGACTAAGGCGAATTACATGTTGTTTTTAAAAAACAATCTTTTGAGAGTGTAAAATAAAAAAAAAGTTATTGCATTAATAAATATGTGGATGCAATGAGATAAGGTGCTGCACCCATTCATTAGTTATTGATTTGAAGAAAGTAAGTGATAACATTTAGAAAGTTGGCATTTTTCTGCCCATAGCCCTTTTGTGCCTACAGCCTGACCTGGGTCACATGACTGGGTTTAACTGATAGCTAGACTTTGTAAATTCCGCCCAAACAGTCACATAATATTGGGATTAAGTGTGTCTGAATGGACCATCTGATGGCAGGATGGGGGACCACTTACAACTGAATAACTTATGCTCTGCCTTTGCTCTAAGGACCTAACAACCCCGCATTGTCTCCTCAGCCAGCTTGAAGCATGTGTAGGTGAGGCAGGAAATTCCATGCACTACAAAACCAGTATCTAGGAGCTTCTCCAATATTCCAGAACCAGCGCACCAGGGTATTTGAGTAGGACTTCAGACATCAACTCTTCAGTACACATCTGGACCTGTGGATACTCTGCCAGGAAGAACAACTACTCTGCTGCTGGAAGTAATTCCACCCTGCTCGACAGCTCCTCTAAAAGACTGCTGCCCTGCCTGGATTGCTGCCCTGCTTGTCATCTGCGTTGCTACCTTCTGCCTAGGGACAAATACTGAAACTTCAGCTGTCCCAGGACCTCCAGAGAGACTCATGAGGGCTAGTTTGCTGGCCTCCTGTTCAGATTCACAGCGACACCAAAGGATTCATACAGTTTCAAACTGCACCTGGAACCAGCCTGAGTGAGTCCTGACCCTCCAAGTGATGCCACTTTAGTCAAGGACTGTTGGAAGTGGTGATAAAGGTGCCCAGAAACACAAAATCCAAAGTAGGAACTTAAAACATTTTTGGTTAAAAATTGCTCTGAGCACCAAGAGGAGTCCAGGACCAACTTTCTGTCTATCTGCCCAAGGTGCATCGTTGATCAGATTGACTTTGCCAGGTCTCCCACTACGTTCTTCTCTGCAGCACCAAATCTGTTTCAGTGATCCTTCAGCAAAGGGGTATCTGACCTTTTAGAACTGTCTTCAGCCCTCTGAATGTCCCTCTGCCTCATCCCGCTGGAGATTTTTGACTTCCTTTTCAGAGACAAAGGGCCTGATTTAGAAGTAGCAGATGGATATCTCACCCGCCGTCATTTAAATCCTATTCTATTTCATGGTATTTAGATGTCATTGGACCGGATATCCATCACCGCTGTGATGGAGTAACCCGTCCACCGAGTTCTAAATCAGGCCCTTAGTCTAAACGTAGAAACCTTCATTGTGGCTTCATCCCGAGGTTATCTGGCGATGACACTCCCGCTTTGACCACCTCCGGCAGCCTTGTCCTGCTGAACTTCACCCTCTCAGGATATTTTTCTGAAGAATTTTTCTATGTTCAAAGGTAAGTGATGACCGGGCCAGTCTATTTCTTGTATACAAACTTTGACCCACCCTTGGTCGAATAGATGTCTGCGATTGGTGCTTTGATGTTTCAGGTGGTAGTTTATACTAAGAATTTTAGAAATGTGTAACTCCTGTTCTACTGATTGGATTTTTGTTGTTTTAGTGTCAAATAATTTTTTGACAATTTACCCTATTTTTCTAAATTGATTTGGGATATTTCTTGTGTTGTGTCTTCACTTTATTACAGTTTGTGTGTGCCATAAATACTTCACGTATTACCTCTAAGTTAAGTCTTACTATTTTTTGTGCCAAGCTACCAACAGTTAAGTGCAGGTTAATTTATTGGCTTTTTGTGGTTCAGCCTGAAAAGGATTGTAGTTGTTGTTTGATCAGGGTTCACACCCCAGTCAACCAACATCCCAATTTCTAACACAGAGCAATCTGCCAGTGCCCGGAAGTATGTCATGCTGAAATATGTGGCAGCCCCCAATTGGTCAATTAGTTCATCAGCGCAGGGTAATGGCATTCAGTCCTCTGTAGTCCACATAGAACCTGAGTTTTGGGGTTCCCCTTTTCTGGTTGGCCTTGGGAACTAGCACCATTGGGCTGGCCCTTGGACTGCTAGAGGGTTCAATCACTCCCAGTGACAACAGTTTGGCCACATCCTGCTTGATGATGGCCCTTACTTTAATTGACAACCTGTGGATTTTTTTGAGACAGGTAGGCTGTCACCAGTGTCAATGTAAGGTACACACCACTGAGTCAACCCACGTGTCAGTAACTGGCAACAATCTCTCTGCTGTTGCTCTGTCAGTGTAGGGGAGAGCACTAATCCCTCCACTGAACCATCCTTGGAATTGTGACACAAGAGGCTAGGGAGAGGTTAACTCTCACTTCCCCCTCCTCCATCTGTGACCATGAGCATGGTCTTTACCTCCTTGTCGAAGTGAGGATTCAGATGGTTGACCTAGATCACCCTGTGAGGGTGCCTGGGGGTACCCAGGTCCACTAATAGGTGACCTCACCCATCTGCTATAGTACCATGTAGGGTCTTGGTCAACCAAAGGCCCCACAATCCACACTTTTTGACCTGATAGTAATCCACCAAGTTTGTTTTTCGATCATAGCAGTGCTTAATAAGCTCCAATTCTTTGTTAGTATTTTTTATGTACTCATCCATGTGAGAAATCATGGTTCATAATGTCCTGTTTGTATTCCTTGAGAGGTTTTTCTCACCCTTCTCAAGCAAAATGTAGGAGACCTCTGGCGGACTGCCCATACAAAAATGTAAAGGGGCTGAAGCCCACTCCCTCTTGTGATACCTACCTGTAGGCAAAAAAAAGCATGGGAGTAAGACATTCCTCTTTGTACAGAGCTTCTCATTCAACCCCATAATCATACTTTTTAGAGTCTTGTTGAATCTCTACACAAGCCCATTGGACTGGGGTAATAACGGGTGGTGAACGTATAAGTTAAGAATGGAATTTGTAGGCCTTTCCTTACCAGAGATATAATAATTACATTTAATATTGTCCCCAATGCTTTCCTATGGAACAGCCAACACTACTAGAGTGAAAATGGCTTTTTGGGTCTTTTTACTATAATATCATGTTTAACATTAAACTTTTACATGTCCTACTTTTAAATAACATGCACCCTGCCGTTTGGGCAGTAATGTCTACTAAGAGGTGACTCATTAATATTTAAAAGCAAGGTTTTCCCCTATTTAGAGGTTGGTTTGACAGGTTAAATTGCAGTTTTAAAATTGCCTAGCAAGAGTAGTCCTGCAGTCATGTTTGTACTGCCCCTGCAGTGGTGATACAATGGATGCTGCAATCAATTGGTGACATCTTGCTTACAGGCCTTTGGTACACTTTGTACCATATACTAGCAGGTAGGTAAGTTAAGAATGCCAGTTAGCAGTATAGTCAAATAACCTGTTTTAGGGTCAGAGCATATGCACTGGGACCTGGTTAGCCGAGTCCCAGTACTTAAAGTAAAAATACAGCAGCATTGGTCAAAAGAATATAGGGGTGTTCATGCAAAAAGAGGCATTTCGGGCCAAGGGCGTCAGTCATAATAAGCCTATGGGACACTTTAAACAACAACACTCATTGACATCCATCATTTAGTGGTGTCAGGATCATAGTGTTGTAGCTCACTCCAGAGAAAACCTCTGTCCTAGCAGAATCCAAAAAAATACAAAAATGTCTACGTTTTGAGCTGATATATGTCTCCCTGGGTCTTCAAGATTTTCACATACTCCGCATGATTGTACCTGGATAGGGTAACTAGTTTTCCTGCAACTGTGTTAGTTTTAGCAAGCCTTCCAGATAAGCAACATGAGCATCAGGTTCCATGTTAGATTTCTTTTCCCTATGCTAGGCAACTTTGAGTAGACAGAACTAGGGTTTAGCACTAGATTCTCCCCCTTCATGCCCTTATTCAAGTTTCTGGCTCATGGTCCTATGGCATGTATTTGTTGACTACCTACCCCCAGCACTCATTAACATTGATGTTTTACCTGGAAGACTAAGGTAAACAGTGATCTGTTTGTAAGAGCTTCCAGTACTCAAGGACAACCTCTCTTATGGGATGTGTAGTAATTCTACTGAAACCCTATCAAGAGCACATACTCCGGGAGGGACATCTAACCAACCAACTTTTTACCATCATTTGAATTGTCTGAAGAATGCTAATGGCAAATCATTTCACTGACTCTTTCTCCATGTACGTTTTGGTGTTGTTTGAGACAATAGTCAAAATTTCAATTTTAGCCTTAATCTTTTCCTGGAAAGCTCATGGGTTCTCTGCCAAATAACTTCAAATACAGTTTGATTTTTCTCCATAAGGATAAAATCTTTTCTCTTTTATTTGTATTCTTTGAAATCCTTAGGGCTTTGGTAATTGAGATGCTTACAATCAGTGTATGGTCCATCATCTCTTCCGTAGGTCGCCTAGGTTCCCTAATCTTCTATATTTTACCAGGATCTATTTGGAAGTTGTTTTCCTTTGACAGTTCTCCTTAGGCACTTGAGTACTCCACTGGCTTTTTCTGTCCCTCTGGGGATTCAATATACTGTTACAATATTTCTCACCTACATCTGAAAGCTCTCAGGAGCATGTCAACTATGAGGCCACCAATTATTGGAACAAAGAAGCCAAACAGATGCTGCTTTGAGTCATATTCAAAATAAATGTGTGAAAATGTGCCAACCATGTTTCTTTTTACCTAAACACTCCATTACGTTAACACCTTCGTTGCCTTGGACGTAACAGTTACGTCCTCGGCAGCACCGCTCGGGTGCCAAGGACATAACCGTTACATCCTGCACCAGGCCCATGGGGGGAACACTAGTGCTCCCCCACGGGCCATGGGCAGGGATGGAAGGGGAATCGCTTCACCTTCCACCCTGATCCCCCTCCAGTGATGTTGAATCATCAGAAGTCACCTCCATCGTGCGGGAAACATGGCTTCCAGTGCAATCCGAGGAAAAACAGATTTGTTTCTCCTCTGTACGGGGGCAGGGGAAGACAGGAAGGCATGAAAAGGAAAGGAAAGGCTTTTGCATTCCTTTTCAAGTCTCTCTGAGCATTCCTGCAGTCCGATCCCATAGTGATCGGGCTGCAGAAATGCCCACTGGACTTCAGAGATTTTTTTGTTTGTCTACCTTCGTAACGGGAGACAAGGGTCACTCCATAGGGGGGCAATTTTTTTGTAGGCCTTTTCTGCCCCCCTGGGGTCAGATCAGCCTATTTTAATTAGGCCAATCTGCCCTCGGGGGCAGAAACCATTAGACACCAGGGATTTTGTTTTAGCTAATTTAACGGAAAGGGTGCGACCCCTTAGGCAAGGGTCCCTACCATTGGGTGCAAACTTATTTTAGGCCATTTCTGTCCCCCTTGGGGACTGATTGGCCTATTTAAATTAGTCCGATCTTCCCCCCTAGGGGGAGGCAGAAATCATTCAGGCATCAGGGATTGGTGTGTGTGAAACCACTTGGCATCATGTTTTTTTAAATTTTTTGTACGTTTTTACAGATGGGGAGTGACCCCTTTAGGCAAGGCTCTCTCCCCTGGGTGGAAAATTTATTTGAGGCCATTTCTGCCCCCCTTGGGGGCAGATTGGCCTTTTCCCATTAGTCCGATCTTCCCCCCTAGGGGATGCAGAAATCATTCAGGCATCAGGGATTGTTGTGTGTGTATGTTTTGTTTGGGGGGCAACCCCTTGGGCAAGGGTTGCTCCCCAGTGTGACACATTATGTTGACCATTTCTGCCCCCCTTCGGGGCAGATCAGCCTATTTTTGAAAGGCCCATCTGCCCCCTGGGGGGGCAGAAAGCCCACTAGACACTAGGGAAGATTTTGTTTAAAAAAAAGAGGGTGGGGGTATGGCCATACCCTACCCCAAATAAATTGGGACAATGTTGTTCTGCAATTACCCTCAATCCACTCCCATGGGCGGGCAGAAAGCCTACTAAATATCAGGGAATTAAAAAACAAAATTGGGGTGGTGGCTACCAACCACCATTAGCATGGTTATGCCCCCCCAATTGAAGCTTTCTTCCCCACAATAAAAGATCTTATCCCAACAGCAAGCAAGAGGACATGTGATTATTTTGGGTTTTAATTTTACATATGGGCCATGGGTGCTTGTCTAACTCTCAAAATCATCCCACTTTGAATGGTGAGGACTGCACTTTGTGGATGCTGCCATGTAGAAAAATCTACATGACCTAGACACATCTGAAAACTAAACAACTGGGTGAGTCCAGGGTGGGGTGCTTCACATGCACCCTGCACCATTGTCTTACCCACAATGCCCTGTAAAGCTCCAATTTTGCTTGAAATCACACATTTTCCCCACATTTTTGTGATGAAAACTTCCGGAATCTGCAGGAATCCACAAAATCCCTACCACCCAGAATTGTCGCATTTATATTGATAAAAATTCCACCCCACTTGTCAGCCTAAAAACGTTTTTTTCAAACTGCCCTTTTGGACCTGCTTTTGTTCCCCCTCAATTTTGACATGTTTTTGGCTCATCCCTGTCACAGGCACTTGGCCCACCTACACAAGTGAGGTATACTTTTTATCAAGAGACTGAGGGGAATGTTGGGTGGTAGGAAATTTGTGGCGGTGTGGTGATCCCACACAGAAATGTGGGAAAACATGATTTCTTAGCTAAATTTAAGGTTTGCTGAAAATTCTGAGTAAGAAAACACTGGGGGATCCATGCAAGTGACATCTCCCTTGACTCTCTCGGGTGTCTAGTTTTCAGAAATGTCTGGGTTTGTCAGGTTTCTTTAGATGGCTGCTCAGCCCAGGACCAAAAATGCAGGTGCCCCCGTCAAAAACAGGTCGTTTTGGATTTAATTTTGATGTGTCCACGTAGTGTTTTGGGGCATTTCCTGTGGTGGGCACTAGGCCTACCCACACAAGTGAGGTACCATTTTTATTGGGAGACCTGGGGGGATGCTGGGTGGAAGGAAGCTAGTGGATCCCCTCAGATTCCAGAACCGAAATGTGAGGAAAAAGTGTTTGTTTGCCATATTTTGAGGTTTGCAAAGGATTCTGTGTAACAGAACCTGGTGAGAGACCCACAAGTCACCCCATCCTGGATTCCACAAGGTGTCTAGCTTTAAAAAATGCACATGTTTAGTAGGTTTCCCTAGGTGCCAGCTGAGCTAGAGGCCAGAACCCACAGCTAGGCAGTTTCCCAAAAACAGATTTCAATGTAAAAATATGATGTGTCCATGTTGCGTTTCCTGTCGCGGGCACTATGCCTACCCACACAAGTGAGGCACCATTTTTATCGGGAGACTTGGGGGAACACAGAATACCAGAACAATTGTTATTACCCCTTGTCGTTCTCTAAATGTTTTCCTTCCAAATGAAAGACAGTGTGTAAAAAAGACGTCTATTTGAGAAATGCCCTGTAGTTCACATGCTAGTATGGGGACCCCGGAGTTCAGAGATGTGCAAATAACCACTGCTTCTGAACACCTTATCTTGTGCCCATTTTGGAAATACAAAGGTTTCCTTGATACCTAGTTTTCACTCTTTGTATTTCACCAAATTAATTTCTGTATACCTGGTATACAATGAAAATATGATTGCAAGGTACAGCTCCTTTATTGGCTCTGCGTACCTAGGGTTCTTGATGAACCTACACGCCCTAAATATCCCTGCAACCAAAAGAGTCCAGCAGACATAACGATATATTGCTTTAAAAAATCTCCCATAGCTGGAAAAAGTTAAAGAAGAAAACATGGACAGAAATGGCTCTTTTTTTAACCACAATTTCAATATATTTTTATTTTACCTGTTACTTTCTGTAACAAACACTTGAAGCATCTACACAAATGACCCCTTGTTAAATTCAGACTTTTTTCACTAACTTGAAGGAGCCTGAAAGCACAAAAAATAGGAAAAATGGGGTATGTCCTAGTAAAATGCCAAAATTGTGTTGAAAAATTGGGTTTTCTGATTCAAGTCTGTTCCTGAAAGCAGGGAAGATGGTGATTTTAGCACCACAAACCCTTTGATGATGCCATTTTCAAGGAAAAAAACAAGCTTTCTTCTGCAGCCCTTTTTTCCCATCTTTGTTTTTAAACAAATGTTTTGCTGTATTTTGTCTAATTTCTTGGTCTCCTCCAAGGGAACCCAGAAACGCTGGGTACTTCTAGAATCACTAGGATATTGGAAAAGAGGAGGCAAATTTGGCGTGGGTAGCTTATGTGGACAAAACGTTATGAGGGCCTAAGCGTGAACTGCCCCAAATAGCCAAAAAAAGGCCTGACACCTGAGGAGGAAAAGGGCTGGCAGCAAAGGGGTTAATTTCCAAATAACCCAAGCCTCTCAGGTGTGATTTGGGTTCTTGGTGGTTGTTCTTAATCCTCTCAGATGCCACCATAAGGTATTTAAAAGAGCTATAAAAAAAATGTTTTTTTCATTTGAATATGTGTGGGCCTCTTGTCAAGCTCTAAATCTGAAATGGCATCAGTTTCTATTGTGAACAATGTAATCATAAATGCAGCCCATTGAAATTCCTCATGTTCAACTCCCATCATAAATATGTTTTCTAGAGTAGTTACCTAGTCACCGAGAACATGTTCCATTACGTAACTCCCTAAACGTCTTTGACGACATGAACATATGTTGGTTAAATTGTGATCATCACACTTTTTATCTTCACAGATAATATCAGACAGACTAGGATACTGGATTGATGATAATGGCCTAAAATGAAAGTCATGTTCATTGTCCTTTTCTTCAGATTAATTTCTCTATAGACAATCTCTCTTCTCTTTCCATTTTGTTTTCTCTTTTGGAGATCAATTTTTCGTAGCCATTCTGTCCAGTGAACATCCTCATCTCTTCTCTCCTAGATCTAAAATTTTTCCTAATTCACTCCCCTTTACACATCACCTTAGGAACTGAGACCTATAGAATCTCAGGTTTCAAAAACTCTAGCCACAAAAGCGCTTTATCTGAATTTAATTTCTTTACTGACATGGCAAAGTAGAGCTCAAATTCTAAATATCGACTCAGTATATAAAAAAGAAAAAAGTAAAGCAATCTAAAATTCTATTAAGTCTTTTATTATGGTTTTAGTATGATCTTGACCTAATCTGATGGCTCAGTAGACAGGCTGTCTGCAACAGATTTCCTTGAAAAAAACAATAGGTTCACATATCCGCATGGACGTCATTTACGGGTTGCCAGGGGTCGCAGCTGTGACTGCTGCCTTGCTCCCTGTGATCCCTGACACTGTCTTTGCAAACTCTGGCCTCAGAGGTGGCAATATCAGTTTCTAGAAGGCAGGGGCGGCTTTGACCTCCTTGTTTTGTGCTAATGTTTAGGTATGCTGATAGTAAATAACTGTATATTATTCGCTATGAATGTAATAATTCCTGGACCATCAGGTAAGTAAGACATGTTTTAGAATGTATGTTATTTGTGGGTGAGAGTGTGGGTATGTGAGAAAATGTGTGTGAGTGAAAATGTCAGTGAAAGGAGTGGCAATAAATTAAAATAAATGTCGGTGAGTAGGTGTGACTCAGGGTGAGTGATAATGATGGGGTGAGAGTAAAAGTGACTGCCATAGTCAAGTTCGTAATAATTTTGCCCTATGTATGCTTCCCAGATGGCTCTGCCTTCAATCAATCAATCAATCAGTTTTTGTAGAGTGCGGCTACTCACCCGTGAGGGACTCAAGGCATTTGGGGGGGGAAGGTTGGAACCTCATCCGAAAAGCTATGTCTTCAGGTTCTTCCTGAAGGTGGTGAGCGATGGGTTTTTGTCTGAGGTATAGGGGAAGGCTGTACCAGCTCTTTGCTGTGATTTAGGTGAAGGATCGCCCTCCGGCAGTGTGTTTCCGAATGCGAAAAATAGTGGCCAGAGCCAGTTGAGCGGAGCAGAGGGATCTGGCGGGGGTGTGGAAGGAGACGCAGTGGTTCAGGTAGGCCGGTCCGACACTATGTATGGCTTTGTACATGTGGGTGAGTAGCTTGAAGGTGATTCGTTTTTCTATTGGGAGCCAGTGGAGGGTACTCAGGTGCTGGGAGATATGTGCTTGGTGTAGGAGGTTAAGGACAAGTCTGGCAGCGGCGTTCCAGATGAGTTGCAGCTTTTTTATGTTTCTCATTGTGGTGCTGGCGTAGAGAGCATTGCTGTAGTCCAGCTTGCTGGTGACTAAGGAGGGGTGACTGTCCTATGGCAGTCTGCTGGGATCCATTTCAAAGTTTGCGGAGGATGTGCTAGCAGGAGGAGGTGACTGAATTTACCTGTTGGGTCATAGTTAGGGAGGAGTCAAGGATGATGCCTCAGTTGCGGGCATGCTCAGACAGCGAAGGTGGGGTGTTTAAAGATGTGGGCCACCAGGGGTCATCCCATGCTGAGATGGCATTTCCGAAAATGACGAGCTCTGTCTTGTCAGAGTTGGGCTTGAGGAAGCTTTCTTTCATCCAGGTGACAACGGCTCCCATTCCTGAGTGGAAATTCCTTTTGGCCGGGTCCGGGTCTTCGGTGAGGGAAATTATGAGTTGTGTGTCATAGACATATGACACGATTTCCATTCCGTGGCTTCTGACGATGGCTGTGAGTGGGGTCATGTATATGCTGAAAAGAGTTGGACTCAGAGAGAATCCTTGGGGAACTCTGCAGCTGACTCCTGTGGGTTTAGATGTGTATGGAGGGAGCCTGACCCTCTGAGTCCTTCCGAAGAGGAAGGAGTGGATCAATTTCAGGGCTGTTCTGCAGATTCCTACATCATGGAGTCTGGTGCATAGCGTGCTGTGGGAGACCTTGCCGAAGGCCGCTGAAAGGTTGGAGAGTATGAGTGCTGTAGTGTAGCCGCAGTCTAGAAGTGATTGGATGTCGTCAGTGGCTTCAAGAAGAGCTGTCTCCGTGCTGTGGTTGTTATGAAACCTAGACAGGGAGCTGTCCAGAGAGTTGTTGACTTTGATGAAATTTCGCTGTTTTGTGTTGATAGCTTTCTCCAGTACTTTGGCTGGGTACGGTAGCAGCGAGATGGGCCGGAAGTTCTTTTGTTTTAATGGGTCGGCCAAAGGTTTCTTTAGGAAGGGGCGTAATTCGGCATGTTTCCAGTCCTCAGGGAAGGTGCCAGTGTTGATGGAGAAGTTTATTGTGTCCCGTGCTCGGAGGCGATGGATGTGCTGGCTTTGATGTAGATGTGGTGTGAGAAAGGGTCCATGGGGCCTCCGGAGTAGGTGCTGTTCATGATGCTTTCTGTTTCTTCTGTTGTGAGTGTGGACCAGCTGTGGATAGTCTGGGTGGGTTCTGGGGGGGTTGGGTCAGTCGTAGGTTCTAGTGCAGGGTTGGTTTTCTGCATTGAAGGTGTCATAGATGTCTTGGATCTTGCGGTGGAAGAAGATGGTGAGTTTGTTGCAGAGGTCTTGCGATGGGGGGATGCTGGTGGGTTCGGAAGGGGGATTTGTGAACTCATTTATGACTGAGAAAAGTTCCTTTGTGCTGTGTGTGGAGAAGTTGATGCATTCCCCGAAAGAGAGATCTTTGCTGATTTGGCTATTCCTCCATTTTTTCTCAAGGCGCCTGCAGGTGTGTTTGGATTCTTGGAATTGCACGGTGAACCAGTTGGCTTTCTTTGGTATACGCTAGGCCGATGTCAGACGGAGGGGGGCTAGAGTGTCAGCGCATTCAGTGATCCATGCATTGAGATTGTGCGCTGAGGTGTTGGCGTTATTAGAGGGAGGTGGGAGGGATTTGGCGAGAGTTGTGGTGAATTGCTCGTTGATTATTTTGTTCCATTTTCTGTGGGGAGTCCTGGGGGTGCGTGCGGATGCGGCTACTGGGTGCAGTCATTGTGAAGTGTAGGCAGCGGTGGTCAGTCCAGTCTGAGATGGAGATGGTCTCAATGGTAATCCATTTGCTTGAGGTGAAGATGGGCCCAGTGAGTGTTGTGCGATGTGCGTGGGTGTGTGATCAGCTGTCTGAGGCCAAGGGGGGCGAGGTTGTTGAGTAGAGCGGTGGTGTTTGGATCGTTGCGGTCCTGGAGGTGGAAATTCAGGTCACCGAGGAGGAGGTAGTAGTTGGATACCAGGGCGTAGGGGGTCAATGAATGCTGGGCAGGGGCCACGTGCTCTGTAGACCAGGGTGCCACAGATGGAGGAGTTGTCTTTGGTGTGGACCAGGAAGTGAAGGTGTTCTATGGTGATGTACTGTTCTTCATAGTTGGGCTTGATCCATAGTGAAGACTTGTGTATAATGGCAAGTCCTCCGCCCGGGCGGGATCATCCATCGGTATGGTGATGTCTGGTCCCGAGGTGGGGCTGGTCCAGGTCCCGGTGAGGAAGGTGAAGTCCGGTCGGTGGTGTTGATCAAATCCCAGAGTTCGGTGGTGTGCTTGTGGAAGGAGCGGATGTTTAGGAGGAGGCATTGATGGGGTTCTGGTGGGTGTTATTTTTTCCGGGTGTGGGGAGTACCTTCTGCTTATTGTGGCCGGCACTGAAGTTGCAGTCCCTGCACGAAAAAGGTCAGTGAGTGTCCTTTGGGGATGTGGTGCAGCAGTCGCTGAGATGTCAGGTGTTAAGGCGGTACCTTGTGAATGCTATGCACCTGCTATTCTTCCATGTGCAGTACGCTCTTCCCTTTGTACTAGGCTTCAACTCCTGCTAAATGTTTGTGCATTCTGGGAAGGCCCTCTGTCTTCTTAATGCTTCCCACTGGTATGGGATCAATGAGGTCTCCTTACTGTGAACTGCTGATGCATACCTCTAGAATGTTCAGCACTCTGGTGAGGAGTACCCATTCCTTTACATTAAAGTCAAAGCGACCTGCTTCACCGTCTCCCTAATTATGGGGTGAGTGCTTTACCTGTGAATGGACTGGGTGAGCATTCTGCTGTGCCTGTGAAAGGGTAGAGTGAGTGCTATGTGAGTGTAGTGTGAGCCCTGTATGAGTGCAAAAGGGTGTATTGCCTCCTGTGTGACCATAAGGCAAACGGTTTGACATTTGTGTGTGAGAATAGGAAAGTCCCTGTCCCTATGTAAGTTTCAGGAGAGCATTGTGCCTGTGTGAATACTGTATCTGTGTGAGGATAGGGTAAGTTCAGTATGAATGAGTATAGCGTGAGTTTTGTGTCCAATATCTGTGAGTAAAGAGTGAGCACTCTGCGAGTAGGCTGACCACTGTGTCAGTGTGAGTGTAGGCTGAGCAGTCTGTATTTTATGAGTGCATGGTAAGTGATGCACTGGCTTCTATGTGCTAAAACGAGAAACGTAGCAAAAAATGCAACCTTTTGATACCTTCTTTTACATGTCTTTTTACATGCCATTTATAGTACTTTGTGCTTTATAATTTGTAACCACTGTACCTGTACCTATATACTGTATTTGAATATACAATGTAGAAAAGCATAAGGCTGGTGAGGCATGAAAGCTGTCTCTAAGCCACGCCTAAATTGAAAATATCATAAGAGCTGATGTACCTTAACTCTTTCCAGATAAAGCATGGTGTCCTGTTTTGTGATCTAAATGATTGATGATCACACTGGTTGAGCTCATGGTTTTGAATAGTATTATTGGAAGTGTTTTTTTACCAATGCAGCAAAAGTGATGTATTTTAGAATTTTGAGATACCTTTATGAATCATAGTGTGAATGTCTTGGGTTCTTAAATGGTATAAAAAAAGTTTGTTTTACGTGAATGACATGAAGTAGATTACATAGCACACAGTGTGCGTCATCCAGTATGACTAAGAATATTTGTTTAGTGGCATGCATGTTATATTGTATTATTCCTTAAAGAAAAATCATTTTTTTGTTGTCTCTTCACTTCACATTTAGATCCTCATGTGAATGTGAAGGTTTGCTGATTTCTTTTATGGTTGTAAATTGCTTTTTGCAGCCCTTAGGCTGCCTCAACATGCTGAGGAAAGGATGGATCAGATCAGGGAATGAGGGAGGACCTTTGTACTATGCTTGTACCACACCCACACCAGTTGGTGGAGTGTAATTTACAAATGATAGTCAAACTTTGGTATTGGTTGACTGGATAGAAAGTTGGCAACAGAAGATGTAAGACTGGAGCATCAAAGAGGGTGTGGCTCAACTGCCAGAGCTGCTGACTTTGGAGCTGGGAAACCAGGTTCAAGTCTGGGAGTCAAATAACCATCTTGTGATTCTGGGCAATTCACTTAATCTCCTTCTGCCTAAAAATGATGGATGCATCCTATATAACTGGTGCTCACATTAGTACCAGTGAGAATGTAGTGTTATGTTTGTGAGTCTGCTTTTCATCCTCGCAAAATACTGTTATTGGCATGCAGGAGGCAGTTATTAACAGAGGGGGATCAACATACTACATATAATGCTTGCTATATGAGACTTCCATGGCAAAAGGCTGGAACAGGCATACTAGATGTAAATCTTGGTATGGGACATGGAAAAATGCTAGTGCCAGTGTATTCAAGGTGATTCTAGGTGTTGGATGATGGCTGTGGCATATAGGAGGAGAACAAATATAACAAAGTGCTGGCCATATCATACCAGAAGTATATTTGGATATAAGGGTCACCCATGGTACATAGTAGTTCCCTACCTGGGTAGTGTGATGGATTAGCTTAGGCTTACAACTTGTGCCATTTTAGCAAGATGACATGCTTTGTAGTAATTTATTCATTTTTATTCATTTCAGTTCAACTTCTTTTAGTGGCAGTGTTCTTTTATTTCCATAATCAGTCGCTATTCTGTAAGAGTGTCACTATCAGTGTTATAGATAACATACTTTGCATCATGTTCTTTTTCCTCAGGCTCACAAGAACAGAATGCAAGGCACACAAGATAATATTTTGTATTGCCGTCACAAGACTATGTAAAAAATCCAGTGCTTAGGTACATACCTGCATCAGTCTTCTGTGCAACATAAACATGTCCCAAATAAAAAACATCTTGTCGGACCATGGGTGTTAGAGGCGGTTCCAGCCAGGACTTTCCATCCATACTTTCTGCCTGTTTGCGGCCAACTTTAGCCTTTTTGTCTCTGCGGAGCCTGATTTGGAGACTGAAGGCCTGACCTTGTACCAAGTTAATGGGGGTGGGGTGTGCTTCTCATGGACACTGCATGGACAGATTTGGAGTACATTGCCATGCTCTTGCTAAGGGGCTGGAGATTAGGCTTTTAGGTAGAAATTGTATGTCTATGTCACTGCAGCATGTTCGGGTTGTTCATTTTCACAATCCTGATTTTCACAATCCTGATTTTGTTATTCCTCATTAGCCTAATCATTGCAACTCATGTATTTTATCATAGATTGCAATCATGCCTCTCTCTTCTTGCCTTTGTGTGTAAAAGACTTGTTTGTGAAGAGAAAAGGGTTAGGCTTGTTTACCACGATTTCAATGAGGGGTTTTCAGAGGTCCATGCTCAAGGCTGCCACAAATCAACTCTACCATTTGGGTTTGGGTGAGGTGCTCCTAGAGAGGCGGGAGGGTTGGGCCAACAGCTGCCAACTGTGTGGGAGTGACTCAGTCGTCCACAAGCAGAGGTGCTGCTGCCCCAAATCCAGCAGTCTCATTGTAATCCGAGAGTCCTTGTGACATAAGGAGGCACTCAAGACGTTTAGGTGAATGAATACACATGGCAAAATGCAGGCCCTGGCACAATGGAAGTTATTTTTGGCATATGGGGGCACTCATAGAATTTTTTTTAAAAAGGGGAGGGCAACTCCTGTGGCACTTCTGTTTTCATTGGCTTGGCACATCATGAAAAACAATATATTTAAAAAGTGCCCTTACATAGCCCACAGCTTTATAACAGATGTGTGTGAAAAGGTTGCTTTCAAATGCACTCCTTGACCCATTTGTTCAAAACGTTATCCCTGAGTCCATCCAAAAATGCTCAGGTTCATTTGCTTTGTTCAGTACAATTTAGTGCATGTATTGTTTTACACCCTACCTTTGTAAATGTTATGTCAGTACTCTAATATATGTGGATCCAAAAGAGACATTAGTGTTTTGTTTTTACATTAATTAAAGTTATAATGTAACTTCAGTGATGTCAATTATTTTGATCTGGCTTAAGGACAAGTCACAAATTCACTTCCTGGGAAAATGTAAGGCCAAAAGTCATATGGTTTCACTTCTGTTGATGTCAATAAGGTCAAAAGGCATGTGATGTCACTTCCACTACGCCTAACATTTTGGTGAAACGACATCTATGTGTACCCAGAGCTTTGGATCAGCATAAGCAGAGGTTCCGGAAAACTAATGACACCATGAAAGATCCAACGCTTGAGTATGATTTATTCCTGTGCTTTCCTATGTAACTTAAGGGTAGCATTATTTAGGTGTTATAGGAAAAGAAAGTACACGGTCAACGTATGTGAATGTTCTCACTCCTAAATCTAGCACATTAATCTCATAAATCGGATTAATAATCATAAAATTTTATGAATTAGGTCCAGAGCGTATATGTTAATAGTCGTAGTGCCCTCTTTTCTTTTTTGAAAACTGCGTTTACAGTAGTACAAAACTTTTCTATGGACACCAGTCATGGCAGTTTCTGAAAAATGCATGTATCAAAGGTTTTTACCAATTCAGTGTCTATGGAGAATTGTGTTGATACATTATGGTCTAAGCCTCTTTGCAAAAATGAACAAGCTTCTCTTTAATGTACATGCTGGCTGGAGTTGCATCTCTCATATATGGCTGTTTATTTGTCACAGTGACTATTTATGGATTTGTTTATTTATTTTTCCGGTGGACTGTGAATAAAGAAAGGAAAAACATAAATCACTTTTCCTTGTGTCTCTGAACTCATTATTACCTTCCAACTTCCACTATTTCCTGGGGGGGACGGTACATGACGTCAAGGAGCTCCTGCACAGATATTCCCATTACAACATCTAGTCTGAAAGAATGGCATCTTATGGCTACTTATTTTTCAACATGTCCTTGTTTCACACAAAGTCAATGGATATTAGCTCCCACTCTGGTGTCATCAGAAAGGAACAACATTCCCCAGTGCTGGTAACACTCCTCAATACAATAGAGTAAAATGCTCTTGGCAGGGTGCATTTTATACAACCTCTGTTTAAAGTAAATAGGATCCCATTAAGAAGTAATATTGGCAAAGTACCATTTGAAATCCCCATCGATTTAAATTTCTGGCATTCATTAACTCACAGAACAAAAATGATCACAACAAAATATAACATACTATTGAAAAGTCATAACAAACAACAATGGACAACAGATGATGAAAACAGGGTCCCGAATTAATACAATTTTGGGTTCTAGGTGGCTTTATAATGCACTGAATCATGCAGTTCTGGCAAGGTCTGTGAACAGCAGGCCATTTCCAGTTATATTCAGTGAGTCACTCTTCAGGATCAGGTGATGGGTACTTTGTTGTAAGCTTGATGTTTTCAACAGAGAGACATTCGATTTTATCAAAATAAAATTTCTAGTTCCCAGTCAAGCATTCTGTAATATAGAAGTGGTTCTAGACCCAAGGTAATATTATGAAAGCGAATTAGAGAAGACTCAGGAACGATACCTGAAAATGTAGCAAATTCTTGGAATAATTACAAGAAATATTTTTAGTAAAAGAGTCTTTGTCAAATACGGAGCAACATCCCTGATATATTTTTTTTTAAATATATTTGATTGATTTCAACAAAACAATATGATAATTAAACACAAAAATATGTTATCTATAGGAAATGAAAGCAAAACATATCAAGCAGCCAGCAACAGAGGTACGCTGCCTGGTGTCAGTCCCCCACTCTCTCCCACATCGGAGAGAATGATGACACTGTGTGGTGCCTACCCCTCTGTTGCCTCGGGCTCCCCAACCACCTAGCTCTCCCCAGACCCTGGTTCAAAATCTGGCTCTGGCCCCCATTCAGTTCCTCCATATCTTCTCGTATTTATTCATGCACCATTCTCTCCCTCAACCTGCACAGTTCAATCCCTTCCCACCACTCTAATAACCTTGGACATAGCAAATTACCACAGTTTCTAGCAACGTCTCTCTTTGCCGCAGCCTACCCCAAATTAATCAGGAGCCTAGTATAAGATGAGACGTCGGAGTCTGTCCAAATTTTCAACAGTGCCCGTGGTGCGATCAGCAGTAGAGGTACCCCAAGGACCTCTCTCAGATATGCCGTCACTCCACTCCAAATGGGAGAGAAATTTGGGCACTCCCACAGTACTTCCCAAGTACCTCTTTGGCTGCACTGCCGGAGGCAATGATCATCCGGAGTCCAACCTATATTATGTAACAGAACTCCAGGCTTATATATTATATGTAAGATTTTTAGTTGAATGAGACGGTAATTGGTCAGATGTCCACCACCCATGGAAACTGTAACACATTCCTCCAGTCCTCATCCTCAAGTTCTCCCACCTTCACCTGCTACCGATCCTGTAGCAGTGTGAAGTCCCCCTGTTTATTTCTAATTACTGTTGCATACGTAAGAGAGATAGCCTTGCTGTCCAAATGCCCATCTAGTATCCAGAGCTCCAGAGGGGAATCCTCATTAGTCTCCTTGTCCCTAGAAATCCTGGTCTGAAATGCATGCCTTAATTGTAGATATTTAAGGACTTGCGATGGGGCCATGTCATATTCCACCTACAGAATGGTAAACAGGGCTATCGCATTAGCGTCCCATGCATCCTCCAAAGAGGATGTGCCAATCAAATATCATTCCTTAAACCTCGACAAGGTTGGGACGGATAGGAGACATGTGCCCACCTATAATGGGGAATGTGGTCTTAACCGCTTGTCCTATCCCATTTCTCTTGATAATTTATATCACATGGCTAATACCGTGGTTGTGGCTGGGGGCACATTCGTTTGTATATGCCCCCTGTACACCTTATTCATGTAGCCTTTCTCTCCTAATCTCTCAAGGTCTATTTCGAACACAGGGTCCGCCAGTGGGGCGCATGCCCATTCTCTGATGATCTGCACATTCGTGACTCATAATATTTCTGGGTTTCAGGGAGCACGATGCCCTCCTCAAAAACTGACATAAGCAGCATGAACATCGCAATCATTGCCGGGCCGTCCATCCAAAAGAATGACCATAGCATGGCATCCAGGGCCTGGAAGAATGTATCCAGAAGTGCAAAGGGGCTGTTCTGCAGTATATATATAAACCATGGTAGTGCAACCATTTTGAATAATACATAAGAGCGATAGAGGTAAGACCTTCCAGTGTTTGAAGTCCCCCCTCCAAGTTCCACAGGAGGGGACCCACATTGTCCACATAAAGGTTATCACTCTCTCCGGAGATCCAGAGGCCCAAATACTTCAAATGCATAGTCTCTACCCTCACCGACAGAGGTAGGTTAGTTCCTGTCAATCACTCCCCTATCAGAAAGATAAATCGTTAATCTGCATCCCCTGAATATGTCCCCCAATCATTGCAAAGATCTTTCCGGATTCGCTATATAAGGTGAAACATCTGCATAAAGTGAGATGTGGACATCCCAAAAGTGGCTCCAGCGCCAGCCCCATACCTGGTTATCAACTCTGATCCACGCTGCAAGCAACTCTATCGCTATGGCAAACCACAGTGGAGATAGGGGCAGCCATGTTGCATGCCCTGCCCAATGGGGAAGTCACGTCACGAGAAAGGACACCATTTACCTTCAACCGAGCCCGAGGTCACACATAAAAAAGACAGACCCACTTCAGATATCAAGACCCAATGTCTATTTTTCCCATGTAAGCCTCCAGCTGTATTCGTATATGGATATGTTTAGCCAGAAGACCAATACTTCTCTCTTGTTGGAGTTGAGTTCAAGGAAACTGGTTCTCATTCACTTGGCTACATTGGTCATGTTGTCGGGGAAGTTTGTTATGGTGGTGATGGAGTCTAGGAAGAGCGAGGGGATGAGTTGTGTGTCGTCTGTATAGGATGTGATGTTGAGACGGTGGGATCTGACTATATCTGCGAGGAGGGTCCTGTAGGCATTGAAGACTGTGGGGCTGAGGGAGGATCCTTTAGGTACAGCGCATATGATGTTCTAGGGTTTGGAGGTCAAAGGAGGCAGCCGGATGTTCTGCATACATCCTGTAACGAGGGATGCAATCCACTTGAGGGTGTTCTTCTGTATGTCGATGTTGCAGAGTCTGTTGATGAGGATGTGGTGGGATTCAGCATTGAATGCAGCTGGTTGTCTCTGGCTGTGATCAGTGTGATTCCTGTGATGTGGTTGGCTCAGAATCCTGATTGGGGGACGTCAAGCAGGTTGTTTTGTTCGAGGTATTTGGTGAGCTGTTGGTTGATGGCCTTCTTGAGTACTTTGACAAGGTGGGAGCAGTGAGATTAGTCGATCTTTTCTGAGTTTGCTGGGATAGGAGGAGGGTTTCTTTCGGAGCGGTCTGATCTCTACATGTTTCCATCTATCTGGGAAGGCTGCTGTGGTGTTGGATGTATTGAGGATGCTGATGAGTTCTGTGCTGATTTAATTTGTTTTGAAGTTAAAAAATAGTGGGGGTACAGGTCAGTGGGTGCTCCAGAGAGGATGGAGGACATGATGGTCGGGTGGTCTGCCTCGTAAGCAGGGTCGATGTAGTGATCGTTTGGTTGGTGTGCATGGGCTTGAGGACTGTGGGTTGGGGGTCAAAGTTGTTGTAGATGGTGGCCTTGCAGTGGAAATAGTCTGAGAGGGTGTCACAGAGTTCTTCGAAAGGGTGGATTGTGTTCTCTGTGGCTGCCAGGTTGGAGTTTTCCTTGACAATTTTGAATAGTGCTCTTGTGTGGTTAGCTGCTGTATCGATGCTGGCTGTGAAGGCTGCTCTCTCAGCTTCCTTGATGCACAGGTAGTAGTTGCTGAAGGCTGCTTTGTGAGCTACTCTATGAGGCGAATTCCTGGTGGAGTGCCATTGTTTCTAAAGTCGGTAGCAATGGCTCTTGGTGGTTCTGAGCTCTGGGGTGTACCAATTGGCTTGAGGTTTTGTTGCTTCTTGCTGGCTTCATAGGGGCAACTCTGTTGGCACATTCGGTGATCCAGGTCGAGAAGTTCTGGGTGGCCTGTTCTAGGTCTGATGAGGCTTTGTGTTGGGTGATGCTAAGGGCCTGAGTCCACTGTGTCTCTGTTACCTGGTCCCAGCTGTGGTTGGTGAAGCTGTGATGCTTGGTGATGGTATGCTATGTGCCGAAGATGAAGTGAACAATTGTGTGGGCAGATCAAGTGAGCTCCCTGACGTGGCTAAAATTTGCTCTGTTGCAGGAGGTAAAGATGGGGTTGAGTGTGTATTTAGCTTTGCGTGTGGGTTAAGAGACCAGTTGGGGGAGGCCAATGTTGTTCATGTTCTGCAGGAGAGTGCTAGAGCTGGCGTTGTTGGGGTCAAGGTGGAAATTGAGGTCGCTGAGTAGGACCTAGTGAAGGAATCAATGACTAGAGGAGCAATGAGGTTGGAGATGGCATTGCGGAAAGCCAGTTGAGGTTCCCGGGGTTGTTATCCGAGGGAGCCTCTTACCGTTATCTTGGCATCAGTCTTGGAAGTTGAGGTGTCCCATGACAGGTGTGGGGTCGTCGTTGGTGGCGATGCATCAGATGGTTTCCTGGAAGATGAAGACGAGGCCTCTGCCATGTTTGTTGGTGCAGTCTCAGTGTAGCATCTTGTATCCGTCGGATGTTGCTGTGATAATGTTGGGGTTTGAGGAGGGGCTGAGCAAAGTTTCGGTGATGAAGGCTATGTAGGGGAATGGGCTGGTGATGGTTTCCCAGATTTCTGTGGCAAGTTTGCAGAGAGATCATGTGTTGAGCAGGATGCACTGGAGTGGTTCCGGGTTGTTTGTGGTCTTCGAGGCAGGTGTGGCACGGGATCCTATGTAGACTGGCGGTCCTGTATTGCAGTAGAAGTAGCAATGTAGGCATGGGAAAAGTCCTTTGGTTGCTCGTGGGGATGAAGTACTTCAGTTGCTCATCAGTGGTTTAGCAGTGGGTGGTGGGAGGGCCAGGGCTCCTTGTGCTGGGCATGGTCAAAGCATGGGTGGGCACATACAGGCTTGCCTTTTAGATGCCAAAGGCACACCTGCTGCGCATGTCTGTGAGGTGGCCTCCATTAAGTAGGTCCTGGGGGAGGGATGGTCACTGGGTGACGGAAGATGGAAAATCAGGCAGGAAGTGGGCATGAAGTGGGAGGGAGAGCGCGGCAAGGAAAGGCAACAAGGAGAATGCACAGAGGAATAGAGTAAAGAAACAGTAGTATGCACAGTTAAGAGACAATAGTATGCAGAGTGCATTATGCAGGTAAAATACAGCGTTATGCTGAGGAAAGTAAAGTAAGGAGACTAACCTATGCAGAGTAAGAGTGAGGAAATAGTAGCATGCAAAGTGAAGAGACAATAGTGTGCAGAGTAAAGAAAAGAAACAGAACACCAGAGAACAGTAACTGAGCGACAGTGTCAGGAGACCTGGCACAGGGGGAGCTGGCACAAGGACCTTCTCAATGGGGCAGCACTGCGGCCTCCATTAAGTAGGTCCTGGGGAGAAATGGGTGCTGGATGGCAGGAGTTGGGTGGAATGAACCAGGCGGAAAGTGGGTGAGAAATTGGGTGAGATGTGAGCGGGAAGCAGGAGAGTGAGGAGAGGAAAGGCAACAAGAAGGATTAGATAAAAGAAACAGTAGTGTGCACAGTCAGGAGGCACTAGTATGCAGACTGCAGTATGCAGGAAAGAAACAGTGATATGCAGAGAAAGGTAAAAAAGGTGAAGGTATGCAGAGTAAGAGTGAGGGAGGGGCACTGAATAGTGGGAGGTAGGAGGAACGAACAGTGGGAAGTGGGTGGGAATTTGGGTGGCAGAGTGCAGAAAGGAGAGGAAAGGCAACAAGAAGGATGCACATAGCATTAGAATAAACAATCAGTAGTATGCACAGTCAAGAGGCAATAGTATGCAGAGTGCAGTGTGCAGTAAAGAAACAATGCGATGCAGAGAAAGGTAAAGAGGTGAAGGAATGCAGAGTAAAAGTGAGGAACTAATGGTATGCAAAGTGAAGAGACAATAGCATGCAGATTAAAGAAAAGAAGCAGAACAGAAGTGTGGGCAACTGAGAGGCAATGTCGGCAGACCTGACACAGGAGGAGCTGGAACAAGGATCTGCTATGTCCTCACTTCCGACTACCAGTATCCCGTCCAGTGATAATATGCCTCCAATGTGGGTCCCCCATTCCCTCTCACTTAACTATGCCAGATGTTTCCCTGCCTTGTCCCCCGTCTCACAAATGCGCTTCTTCTGGGTCATATGCATCTGTGTACCCTCCTCTGTGATTATGGTACAGTATTCCTCCATTTTGCACAGGATCTCCACTTTTTTAATATCAGATGGTGCCAAATGGTTATCTTCCTCCAAGTCCAGAATTTCCCTTTCCAGCTCTAAACTACGGCTGGCCCTCTCTCTCTCTTTTCCCCTACCTCATCGGCAATGTTGACCTCCACCAAGAGTTGCCTTATAGGCCTCCCACCAAACCGCTGCATCTGTTGCGGATGCCACATTGTCCTTAAAATAAGGATCTGTGGCTTTGCCTTCATGGTCTACTACATCCTTGTTCGCCATGCGCCATGACGCTATTCTCCATTCCGTCCAACCTCTTGGTTTAACAATCACCACGGTAATGTGTAAAGGGGAGTAATCCGAAATACCCTATGCTTGGAACTCTCTCTCCACAAACCTATGCAGCGTCGGCAGGGGAGTCAAAAAGTAATCCAGATGCGCATGGGTATTTTGTGCTGAGGAGTAGTATGAGTGGCTCCTGTCCACTCCATGCAGAGATTGCCAAATATCCCCCAGCCCCATAGCATATACAAGATCTTTCAACTTCCCTGCATCAGGGTTGCAAGGCTGTGAGGGGTGGGATCTATCCAGTTGTAAATCCATCACCATGCTAAAGTCATGCCCTCAATATTCGGCAGCATATGTGGGAGGTCCTAAAGTAGATGGCCCTGGAGCCGAAGGGAGTCCCTCCCATGTGCCCATGACCATCTTATAACATCTGTGATCATCTAACTGCATCTGTGTCACCTGAAAAGGGAGCGATCTTCTCACCAATATTGCTACCCCTCTAGATGTCATCATGTAGCTGGCAACCTGCCCCCACATATAAATCCCCTCCCAGGGGGACACAATTAGATCCTTTTAAGTGTGTTTCTTGGAGGAATATCACCTCTCCAAAGTAGAGGGTAAGGGCCTTCCCCACTAGCCCTCTTTTAATCTTGCTGCCAAACCATTCACATTCCACTTTAATAGCCCAAGGGTGTGTGACTTATTGGAGAAACCTACAGAGTGGCCCCTCCCATGAGAACCACACACTGGGTAGGGGGGTGCGTAATCCCCACCCCTACTATTCCCCACTGGCTGCAAACAAAAGACATGTAAACAATAGAAACCCAACTTCCCACCCTCCCTACCTTGCCATGTTGCGGTCAGGAAACTGGCCACCACCTCAAAGCATGGTACGTCCATCACCAAACACACTCTGAAATAAGGAGCAACAACATAATCAACACTCAACTCCACACTAATGTGCAGGTAAAGGAGTAACACGTCATGGTCCCGCAAGCCTCTCAGTCTTGTAAAGCATCAATCACAGACCCCTCCCTTCATAGTCACTGCCACATTTAAACCCCTTTTGCCTCCCAGAGCCTTCTCTGTTCCTCCTCCTACCCCTAGGCCCCCTCAACCCTCCTCAAACCAATAACACTATCTCATCTGATGTCATCGGAGTGACCCCTGGAGAGAGGCCCAGTGTTCCATCTGTGTTAGATGCCAGATTCTCCTCTGAAGACTATGATACCCCTTGTTCCACCGCAAACACCTCCCAGATGTTAGTGGTTGCCAGGGTAGTTTACTGCTATAAGTACACCACAACCCTTGCCCTATCTGTTCAGGCCTGCTCCTTAGTTGGGTTGTGCCAACATCCCCTGTCATCTAGCTTTCTATCTCTGTTTTCACTCCTGCTATCGTGGGACCTGAAACAGTTCCGTCTCCTCCGGTGTTTGATATCCTCACCTTTCCAACTAGTCCCAGATGGCCTCTCCTGCCATAAAAATGTGGTTCTCATCTCGGTCCACCACTTTTTTGCCAGGAAGAGAAGGGCTTACTTGATGTACAACTTACAAAGTTGTTGCTTGATGGCCCAAAAGGATTTCCTGTTGTTGAACGGCCATTGTGTAATCAAGATAGATATTCACTTGCGCACTCTCGACAATCCATGGCCCATGTACCTGTGCAGCCTGTAGTACCACATCTCTGTCTCAAAACCTGGCTACCAAGCCTTGTGGCAGGGCACCAATGGGGAGGGGGGTTGCAAATTCGGCACCCTATGGGCCCGCTCAACTGTGAACCACTATGAGGTTTTACCTGGCAATACCATTTTAGCTGACCACTCTTCCAGGTGGAGTTCTGCACTAGGCCCCTCCAGATTCTCTGGTACCCCTGCCACTTGAACGTTATTGCATTGGGTGTTGCCCTCAAAGTCATTTAGTTTGTCTGCAAGTCCAGTCACTTCCCTCTCCATGGCCAGGAGATGGCCACAGTTCTCCATCACTGTTGAATTTAGGCTACGGTGTTTTCAGTTTCAGACATTCTATCTGCCAGTTTTTTGTATTTATCCCTAAGTAAGTTCACTTCCTGCATGACGGAGTCTGTTTTAACCTACAGAGTTGTTTTGGTATCCTGACTGATTTGCCGCCAGGATAGTGGATGTGTGTGCCTTAAAGCTGTTGTCTTTTGGTGTGGACAACCAGTTACCTCCACTCGCCTCTGAGTGGGTTGCATCATCCTCCTTCTACTTAACCCCCTTAGTGCAGACCATGTTGTGTCCATCCAGGCAGCTGCTAAGTGTTCTTACTTTCCATCCACCTCCCTTGAGCTAGGGTAGAAAGGCACTTAACAATCTTTTGGAGAGACGGGGAGAGAACACTCACTTCTTAGCACCCCTGGTACAAGTCTTCCTCTCCCCTCCAGAGAGGCCTATGCCACTGAATCATGTATCTTGCAGTGGGGAGGACAGGAGGAGGGACAGCTTCTCCAAGTCTCATCACTGGGAGCCAGTTGACTCCAGGGCTCCAACATGCCCCTTGTCTCTAAAATAGTACCAGGTCAAAAGTTCACCATGCAGCGAGTGGGGAGGGGGAAAGATGAAAGAAAAGCTTGCCTCTGGCCCAAACCCCTCGCACTCCTCTCCATGAGGGGGGGGACTGACAGGGTCCAAATCTGGGAAGATACCAAGGACAGGACACCAAAGTACCCTCAAGCTCAAGGTCCCTCAAGCTACCTTCATCCCCATGTGCAGTCCCAATCAAGGCGCGGCACAGGCTCATATAATTATACTATGCCGCCAAGCTCTTCCTGTCACTGTGGTAATAAATCATGACTGCAGGGGCCTCAACAGCTCTCCCAGAGGTAATACCATGCCTGCTGCCGTTTGTTGCTGTCCTTGAGGGGGTCTGCAAAAAACAAGGGAGCCCCATGGGAGGTGAGAGGCCCAATCAAGAGGACAAGTAGTTGGGGGACCAAGATCCTACCTCACTTCTTCTCAATTTGGGCGCTCCAGGCTCTGCCATTCTCAGGTCCTCTGTGTGGTCGGTGGCGAAGCAAAATGGTGACAGCTTCCTTCTGGTGCCCGCCAAGGGCCACGATGTTGTCCGCTGTTGGTTTCCACAGCCCATGAGAGGTTGGCAAGAAGCCAAGGTGCTCCCGGGACCACTTACCACAGCTCATCATCGAAGGCCCCTTCGGGGGGGAAGTCTAGTATGACAGTTCTCATGGGCCTCTGTTGGAAGCTTCAAATGACTAATGCCATCCCATGCCAGACCATGCCACACTGATAAACAATTAGTAACCAGTCAGAACATATGGGTGTCAGATCACTACAAACCTAACCGTAAATCCGTGGGGTGGCCTTGCAAAGATGATGTGAACCAACTCCACAGTCCCTTACTTCTTGCTTGTATGTAAACATGCCAAGGAAATAAAACTGGGGCATGGGGGGAAGGTGGTGGGTATTCAGCAATGAAGTCCCTCTATATGGAAAGTTGATGCACCTTAAAGAAGGGAGGGAGGACGTCAATAATGATAGGTGCAAGCATTCCTCCCAGTGTAAACCTCTCTAGTAATAGTCCCTGATGGCTACCAGTAAATGAATGGGTGCGCATAAAGGCTCATCTGCTGGTTCGTTGTAAGTGGATAGGAGTGATAGAAAACCAGCAGGCCCCAAAATGACCCAGGACAGATCATTCTACAACACAACACAGATTCATGGGTTGAGTACCAGACACTTGTCAACATACAGCTTCTCTGGGTAAGAAATATACACATAAACATTGACCTTGTGATAAAGAGGTTCATTAGTGGCTATCCAGATCCCCAAGAATGCATAATATAGTTAAAAAGTCATGCATGTGCTGTGAGAACAAAATAAGAAATATGTCTGACGTGCTATGAAAATTACAACATCAGTTATGCCCTCACTGTTACTTTGTAAATGCTGCGCACTTCGAGCGTGTGCACAGTCGATTGTCAAAACGTGCTGAGAGGCAAATAGAAAGTTATGTCTGGCATGGGCTATGTGGCGATAACATCCGTTTACATCTCCCTGATGCAGTGCACTCTGTGTGTGTTACGTTACCAAATGTCATGCATGTCCTCATGAAAATGGCAGCAGGTAAGCAAGCGGTGAAAAACAAAAGTCACTTTCCATGTGCGTAAATAACAGATTGATCTGGAGGTACCTTTACTCAGACTGGTTGTCATGAATCCAATGCTGAGGCTGTGGTCTCAGTTGAGGTGGCAGCGAGCCGACAGCAATAAATCCAAAAGGAAAGAATATTTTTTTCCTTCCAGGGTGAAGGAACTTCTTCCACAGGGAAGAACCAAGGCAAAGCAGCATTGGAGCTGTGGGCGTGGCTTAAGTATATTTCTCCACGTGCCACAGCCCGGAAGACTGCTGTGGCCCACCGAGACCTTGCGGGATCTCGGCCTCACAGTGCATGTACCTGTTAGAAATAGGGTCTCTGGTTGGTAGTCAGTTTGCACTCTGTCCAAGCAGGCAGCCTCACTCTAGTCAGGGTAAGGGAGAAACGCAGCTCAGATAACCCCTGCTCACCCACTTGGTAGCTTGGCACAAGTAGGCAAGCTTATCTCAGAGGCAATGTGTAAAGTATTTGTACCATCACACACAGTATCCCAGTGAAAACACCACAAAAGGACTTGACACCAGTTTAGAAATATAGCCAATATGTATATTATTAAAACAAGACCAAAACTACAAAAATCCAACATACACAAGCAAAGATATGCATTTTCAAAGATTCAACTTCAATATGGTACTTAGAAACACAAATGCTTCAATTTGGTGTTATCAAGGCGTCGTGACGGAGTCATTTCCAACAATCTATGCCAATGGCGCTGATCATGGAGTTGTATGGACCCCCAGGTACAGTACCCTTTCAAAGTGAGTGAACAAGCCAGTGCACTGAGTCGGGGAAGCAAGGCCTCTCTGGATCCGGTGTGGCGCAGATTCCTGTGCTGCAGGGCAGTGGTGCTGAGGCATCAGTGCGAAGCATTGAGTCCTTTCTATGGAGCAGGGGAGATGAGGCAGCGTAGGTTCCTTATGCTGCAGTGGGGTTGATGTCTGGGGGGTCGAGACGCAGTGGAGTGACCTTACGGGGTCGCAGTCATGCCACAGGGCTACAAGCACTGCGGAGCAGCCTGGTGTCACGGATGTTGGTGGCACTGCACTCAGGACTCACAAAGTTGCGGGACGTCAGCTGGGCTGCGTCGGTCCTGTGATGTCAGTCGGGTCGTTGATCTTCAGCGGGGACGATGCTTCGGGTGCTAGCAGTGTTGCGGAGTCAGGCAGCGGCATCGGTCTTGGCATCATCCGGAGTCTGTGCACTTGGATTTCAACTAGCTGTCACTCGTAAGGGCCCAGAAACTGGAATAGGCACCACCTTGCGAGTTAGGGTCCACAGCAAGCGAACCCAGAGGCTGGTAGATGAAGTCTTTGCTGTCCCTGAGATTTCTTAACAGAAGGCAAATTCAGTTCAAGCCCTTTGAGAAACTTCACAAGCAGGATACACAGCAAAGTCCAGTATTTGTCCTCTCCAAGGCAGAAGCAGCAACTGCAGGCCAACCCAGCAAAGGACACACAGCAACAGAGCAGTGCTCCTATGCCAGCTCTTCAGCTCTTCTCCTTGGCAGATGTCCCTCTTGATCCGAAGGTGTTTAAAAGTCTAGGGTTTTGGGTCCACTATTTATACCCATTTCTGCCTTTGAAGTAGGCAAACTTCAAAGGAAAGTCTCTGTTGTTGGCAAGATACTACCTGCCCAGGCCTGGCCTCAGACACACACCAGGTGGTTGGAGAATGCATTGTGTGAGGACAGGCACATCCCTTTCAGATGTAAGTGTCAGCTCCTCCGTCAGCACTCGAGCCCAGGAGACTCATCAGGATATGTAGAAAACTCCTCAGCTTCCATTGTGTCACTGTCTAGAGGGAATTCACAAACAGCCCAACTGTCAGTCTGACCCAGACGAGGATTCCACAGGCTGGCAGAGGCACAGAATGGTTAAGCAAGAAAATGCCAACTTTCTAAAAGTGGCATTTTCAAACTGACAATCTAAAAAACAACTTTACCAAAAGATGTATTTTTAAATTGTGAGTTCAGCGACCCCAAACTCCACATCTCTATCTGCTCCCAATTGGAAACTACACATAAAAGATAATTAAAGGCAGTACTCGTGTTAACATATGGGAGAGATAGGCCTTGCAATAGTGAAAGGTCTGAGTCTGGCAGTATTTCACTATCAGGACTGTGCTACCTAGGGCCTACCTTAGAGGTGCCTTACATCTACAAAAAGGGGCTTGCCAGGTCAAATTGGCAGTTTACACCTGCACACACAGTCACTGCAGGGGCAGGCTTTAGCCATGTTGACAGGGCTACTAATTTGGGTGGCACAATCAGTGCTGCAGGCCCACTAGTAGCATTTGATTTACAGGCCGTGGGCATCCCTAGTGCACTTTACTAGGGACTTACTAGCAATCATGGAAAAGGTAATTACAAATACAGTTTAAACAGAGAGCACTTGCACTTTAGCACTGGTCAGCAATGGTAAAGTGCCCGGAGTACCAAAACCAGCAAAAACGAAGTCCAGCATACGGTCAAAAATACAGAAAGCAGAGGCAAATAGACAGGGGAAACCACAGCAAGGATGCCAGGTCTAACAGTACCACTAACTTCATAGCAGTTTGTATGTAGAATGTTCTGCCTGCCTTAGCATCATAGGGGAACTATTGACAATCAAAGACTGATGATGCATCAGAATACAGCTCAGGCAGAAGGTGAATACCATATGCAACAAATTCCTGCAACAAGCATTGTCTCCTGCATACCATTCTGTTACTCCTCATACCTAGGGTGCCGAGCTGGGCAGTGCTTGCCCGGAACCATGAAAATGGGTTATTTTTGTCTGTATTCTTGGAACTTTGCATTCTACTTCAGGATCTTGTTTTTTAGAATGATTTACCTTACATGGCTGAACAGATGCGTACCTCCCTGAAGTGTATAACAGCGATTTTAAGCATTGTCTCGACGCACCCATCAGCTGAGGCAATTTAGGAATAACATTTGTGTATCAGACAGAATTCCATAGTGGTGTAATTCGGAAGGAAGATATTGCTGAATTGAGTTCTAAACCTTTTGAGAAGTAAAGTATAAGCTCTTTTAAATCTTGTTTTTCTAATCAATACAGGAAGCCACACCTTCACTCATAACAAAGTAAATGTCAAGGAAGAAAACTCTTGATGCCAAATAATGATAGCAAAAATAGAGATTGTATTGCAGCTCTTAATTTTGTTGAACGAGAAACAATATTAACAAAAAAGGTTTTGGCCTGATTCAAGAATGTAATTCATTTCCGAATCAGAGTCTACATCACAATAAGTAAATGAAGGTCAGAAATGTTTAGAATGTAAACATCTATCACAGTATTCTGTCATTTAGATAGGAGAGGAAGATGCTATTTTATAAGTCTCTTCGTATGTGCCCAGTACAGACCGAGACAGCGCACCAGATGGCAATGAAAAAGCACTCTCCTCAGCAAAAGACTGTCAAAGAACACGACTCAGAAACACAGAGAGCAATTTACGGATCTCTTTCCAAACGTTGTTATCTACAGCCCAAGTTCTAAATCGGAGGTTTTCTGAGTTAATGTATGCAAAGTAGACTATTCGATTGCAGAAAAAAAGAAAGCCATAGCCCCATGGGCGTCAATTCACCAAAAGGCAAGGAATAGAGGAAGTGACATCACAGGCCATTTAATATTAACTTTTACTCCCACACACATGCGTACACATGCACACACGCATTCGCACATACACACACTCACTCTGATAAACACACTGTCACCGGCAAGCAGCCACAAATATTTTGCTTACCTCAGCTGCAAGGGAGAGTTATATTCTAGCTAAGTGTTCTTCATTTTTAGGGTCGAGCCTGCGTTGCATGCGCTCGCGCATATGTATCGCAGAGAGACGCTTTAGTGTTTAGAAAAGGGCTCGGAGCCCTGTCAACGTCACGTCAGTGTTTTTTATTGGTTTGTGGGCTTGCCTAATAAAATCTGCTTGCTTTCATTAATCGAAGGCACGCATACGTCATGCCTTTTCCGGTGGCTAGCCCTCCTCCAGCGCAGCGACCAAGTACAGAAAAAATGCGAGGCTCGCTGTTTTCTGTCCGGTTCGTGGACTACTTTTTCTCTCATTTACGAGCGCGATCTCGCTTGGCAGAAGTCGAGCGCTTTACACAGTTAATTTTACTTTTTCGGGTTACGTACATAAATGCACTTTTGCCCGATAGGTGAAATGTCGGGTTAGGAGTTTACAACGGATCAGCTCTAACATGAGCAAACGCGAGACCCGTTGCATTGTAAATGCTTGTTAAATTATATTACTAGTGAATAATATAACATTACTCACAACAGTGTAACAAGAATTTGCAATGCAATGGGTCTCGCGTTTGCTTGAGCTAGAGCAATTAGCATTGTAAACTCCTAACGGGACGTTTCTTGCCACATAAATTGAAAATGAAAATAAAACAGTTTCACATAACTAACTGAACTTTTCTTGCCATATAAACTGAAAAGTAAAAGTTTTAACATAAGTGAGCTGACGGCAGCCATCAGTGCAAAGCAGACACACAAACGGAAATAAAAGTTTACTCGTAGTGAAAGCTATCGCAAAAAATGCAATTATCTACGTAACCGGCAAAAGTGCAACTAACTATGTAACAGGGTCGATGTCATGTAAAGCGCTTGACTTCTGCCCAGTGAGATCGCCCTGAGAAAAAGTAGTCCAGAAACCAGACGGAAAATGTAGAGCCTCGTATGTTTTCAGTACTTGGTCGCTGCGCTCGAGGAGGGCTAAACACCAAAACAGGCATGACTTATGCATGCCTTTCACTAATGAAAGCAAGCAGATTTTAAAAGGCAAGCCCACAAACCAATGAAAGAGACTGACGTGACATGGGTGTGGTTTGAAGCCAAAAGAGAGATTACAACATGGGACAGAGCACTTTGTGCTCGTCCCTAAAAAGGAGAGACTGTCGTCATAGCCAAGTACACCGAGCAACAATGACATCATTAGAGCTCCATCTCTCAGCCTCCTTTCATCTCGTCTACACCCCACCCCTTAGACACTAACTTGATAGAAAAGTTTCAGATCTCATCAAACGTATCCTCATTCAGAACTACGATCATGTTCCAGAGGGGTTTCAACCTACTATCACAATGAAGGAATCCCTCTATATACTCCTCAACACTCTGGAAATCAAGGCACACATCCTTGAGCAGTATCACATCAAAAGAAACAACAGACTTCATCCAGTCAGCCTCTCCCACTAACCCCTTCAAAACCCAATACACCTGACAGCTCATTATGCAAACCCCTTCCAACACAACACCCGTACACCAAGACCAAAATAAAATTCAACATTCAGTTTCTTCAAAGTTATCCTCATCAATGTCTTCTACAATGAACTCAACCTGTCCAAGGCATTCCAACCATATGAGTCAACACTCTCCGTCACACCTACAACGCAACTCTGTAATGTCTCGTGGAACTCTAAGTGAAATTCTATAAAACAAACGCTCAGCTGTGTGGCACAAACCACTAACTTCTAGACAAGGTTGCCATACGTAGACAAGTAAAGAAACGGTTATGACCAACCTCTGAAACAAACTTACCTAACTCAAAGCACTCCACTCCACAGGCAGCTATCTAAGGGGCAAAATAAAGGCCACCTACATCAACAATACTGTCAAAGTGATTAAAAGAAGCTACTGACTTTAATGGTATCAAGCATTTAAATCCCAACTCAGTTAACCCCTCTACCAATTGATGAATGCTTTACAATGAATATCTTCACATAGAAGATCAACAAAAAATGTGATCCTGTATTGACAGCACAAATATTGTTGATGCCAACTATTCACCCATTGCTACAAAGTTGACTATCAACCTTTTCTCACGCATGGAACTATCCAATATCCCCAACTCTCTGCAAGTCACTTTCTATGAAGACCACATTCTGTAATCATTCTTCATCAAACCTCTTAGAGGAGATACCAATACACCACTCAACATATTCAACCCTTCCATCAGTCAGTAATCCATACTGGGCACTCTCAAAACATGTCAGATACTCTTCCTTGAGAAACCAGCCACCAGGTGCATATGAGCTTGCCAACTTCCATCCCATCACCCATCTACCCTCCTTAATAAAACATTCGCGAAAAAGTAGTATCCACCCAGCCACAAGAGAAGAGCAGCAAAAATCATTGTTCACAATATTACTAATTAAGATCCAGAGCATGGCGAAGCACACAGACAGCTACTCTTAATCTGGTCCAAGACTACTTCTTCACTCTTGATGGGAAAATGCTGCACAATTTCTCTGCAGCCCTGCACAGTCTACTAAAGAACACTGACCTACAGACCTGCAATTGTTCCAGATTAAAGAAACTGAGAACCTTTCATCCAGAAGCGGATTTCAGACGTGTGCAAGCTTTGTTCGGTCCTCTCCCACCTTGGAGGCAATACTCTACTCAGACACCACTGTGTCACTCCTGAAAGCCATCCTACTTTCCAAGGCACATCCCATAGTCTTAAAAGTTAGACCATAGTACCCACAGGCTGAAGGAAATGACATGGAAGGATACTACACTTGATCCCTCAACTGAACAGTATTTTTGAAGGTCAGCTGCATCACCTACAAGCCTATTCGAAAGAACATGTGGTACATGTAGAGAAGAAATTATTCACCTGTGGCAGATGTCACCACACCAGGAGCCAGGACATCATTGTACTGAAGACAGAAAGGTGCAAGAAGGTGGCAAAAAGAAAACAGGCTTTTTTATCCACGCACCCTGGATCTAAAATGATATTTCCCATTAAAATCACACCTGTCCTGGCCCACCTGTAATTCACAAAAAATGTCTTGAGTATTACACTGCCCTCACCACAAAAAACAAACAAATAAATAGAAACACTCACTAGAACTAGATGTTGTCTGCCTGTTGTAAATGTTTTGATCACTCCTCATGCTCCTTTTCTTGGTCGGTGCCTGTGCTATACAATTAGTGCTGCCTACACATTTGCAGAAACCATCTCATTTTCCTCAGAGCATTCTAGACACCCAATAATGTTTTAGTATATAACAAAAGCTCATATTTCCAATAACTCGCAAAGTCCACGTCTGCAGAGAGAGCAGTTATTTCTAAATATGAAACCCATGCTTTATGAGAGTGCTACCTTCAAAACAAATTTTCAAATCAGTTCTCATCAGACAGGCATGAATGGCTCAAGGAACATTTCAAGCTATTTTTGTTATATACCTTATGGAAATTAACCCAGCACCGCACTGCAAATCTAGACTAACTCCCAAAACACCCACTGGGGATGTTCAATCTACAGATATAATCTGATTCTGTAGTGATTCCTTCATGTCAATGGCACAAGCTTACATAGTAGTGAGAGACAGCTGGGACAGGAGACACTTTATATAGCAGAAATATAATAGAGTTTGCTTTCTCGCCTGCCACCCCACCCCACCCCACTTACTGTGACCAATGGGCTGTGTGTAGAAAGTGAAAATGGCTCGTCCTGTCCCACTTGGTTTGATGCTGGTGGTATACCTCCAGTAATTCTGTATAACGTTAGTAGCGCTGTGCAGAGCTCAGCAACTGCCCGTAGACCAATGCAACCCACTTACATGGAAAGTGGTGAGGGCAAATCAGTAATTCTTCAGGAAAAGAAAACCACCACTCACCTTCGAAATCCGCTATAAACTATTCACCGACTAGGGAAAGTGATAGGCAGGACGTATATTCTTCTTCGGGGTTTCCAACCAGTTCGTTATTATGCAAACCCTCATTAATAAATTTCTGACATAGTTAAGCAGCTAGTTTTAGGCCAAGATAGTCTCTCGTGGACTTGCTGCAGGTCTTGCAAGTAGTGCACTGAGCTGCAAGCACCACTGAGGCAAATGACGTTCAAAGTATACTCTGATACGGACACACAGAATTCAGAGAAGCATACAAAAGCACTTGCTTGCAACGCAGATTTATCATCATGGTAAGTGCAGAGAAGCAAACGAGTTAAGGCAGGTAGACATCTAATACAAGCATTTATTTTTTTAAGACTACTTAACTTGAATCTCAAGGCGCTTTGCTTTTCGTATGTTGTATTTTGCTTCGAAATAAAACGGTTATGCTGCTTAAAAATTGAAAAGAGGAAAGACAAAGCGCAAAATCCTTGCAGATTTAATGATTTGCCAGAGTGGCTCTAATCTCGGGCGGTGACAACTGAGAGGAGACAAGCGAGATCGTGCTGCAAACAAAGATAAAATGTAGTCCACAAACCGGATGGAAAACAGCGAGTCTCGCATATTTTCAGTACTTGGTAGCTGCGCTCGAGGAGGGCTAACCACCGGAAGAGGCATGACGTATGCATGCCTTCCACTAATGAAAGCAAGCAGATTTTAACAGGCAAGCCCACAAACCAATGAAAAACACTGACATGACATGAACGGGGCTCCGAGCCCTTTTCTAACTCCTAAAGCGTCTCGCAAGCTAAACGCATGCGAAAGCGCATGCAACGCAGACTCGACCCTAATAAAAAAATGACCCAAAACAAGGAAAGTGGAGCCCCAACCTACGTCCATAAGGACTAGCTGCCCCTCTGTTGCTGGCACTAATTTTGCCACCTCTGAGGCCAGGGGTTGCAAAGGCAATGCCAGGTGTTGCAAGGAGGAAGCCAGGGTCGCAGTTGTAACCTCTGGCAACCCCTAAATGACATCCAGGCATAGCCCCCTTCTGTGTGGCATTGCTAAAAATTGGATCATGACATGGCCTGTGCATCTTTAGCACGAAAACCATTTAATGATTGTTTGATAAATTTCAAAATATCAATGCCTTTAAAAAACAGGCTTGTGACAACATGGCTGTACATCATGCACTAGAGAATATGCCTAAAAAATGGCAGTCTGCAGTTTATTCTCAGTGATTGTTGGAAAATGGGTTATTGGTAGGGCAGGTAGGTACCTACACCTAGCAACAAGCCACTAACCTCCACATAGGTACAGTTAGGTCTCAGTAAATTAATCCCAGCTCAACCCTTGGTAGCTTGGCAACGAGCGTCAAGGCTTAACTTAGGAGACAAAGTGTAAAGCATTCAAATATCACAAAACAGTAATTAAATAAAACACAGGAAACAGTTTAAAAATCCAAAACCAATTTATAAAAATAGTTTATATTTTTATCTTTAAAATGACACAAAAACGATTAAAATCGGTTCAGGGGAACCGGAGATATGAATTTTTAAAGTATTATTATTTTCTAGCGCTTAGAAACAAAAAGCGCCAATCGGGTCATCTGGTTGCACCAGGACCGGGGCAAAGTCAAACTTTCAGGCTGACCGCGATGGAGCCCTGCTCGGCTACAAGTCGCGGGAGGCCTCGGTTAAAAAGTTACCTTCTGACTTAGTCTCTTTTTTGATGTTTTTCTTCCCCGGGACGAACCTGCCAGTTGGATCCGACCTCCTGGAGCCCTTGTCCGGATACGCGAAGTCGGTTTCCTCGGTGGTGATTTTTACCTTCGGACTTAGTCGTTTTTTCGAGATGAAAATCCTTCGACCGGGGTAAACCTGGATCTTGATCCGACGTCCATGGAGCCCTTCTCGGATACGATGGCTGGGAGGTCCCGGTCAACTTTTTACGTTCGGACTTAGGGGGTCATTCTGACCATGGCGGTAATTACCGCCATGGCGGAGGTCGGCGGTAGCACCGCCAACAGGCTGGCGGTGCACCGCTGGGCATTCTGACCGTGGCGGTTCAGCCGCGGCCAGAAACGGAAAGTCGGCGGTGTACCGCCGACTTTCCGCTGCCCGTCAGAATCCTCCATGGCGGCGGAGCGCGCTCCGCCGCCATGGGGATTCTGACACCCCCTACCGCCATCCTGTTCATGGCGGCTCTCCCGCCATGAACAGGATGGCGGTAGGGGGTGCCGCGGGGCCCCTGGGGGCCCCTGCCGTGCCCATGCCAATGGCATGGGCACGGCAGGGGGCCCCAGTAAGAGGGCCCCAAAAAGTATTTCAGTGTCTGCCCAGCAGACACTGAAATACGCGACGGGTGCAACTGCACCCGTCGCACCTTCCCACTCCGCCGGCTCAATTCTGAGCCGGCATCCTGGTGGGAAGGTTGATTTGCCCTGTGCTGGCGGGCGGTCTTTTGGCGGCCGCCCGCCAGCACAGGGCAAATGTCAGAATCACCGCCGCGGTCTTTCCACCGCGGTGCGGTGTTCTGACGGCGGTACCTTGGCGGACGGCCTCCGCCGTCCGCCAAGGTCAGAATGACCCCCTTAGTCTCTTTTTTGGATGTTTTTCTTTACCGGGACGAACCACGAAGTCAGGCCGGGTCGCGGTTGAGGCAAGCCGGCTAGAATTTCCGCGTCGGGTCGGTCACTTTATGGAGCTTTTTTTCAAAAATTCTCCAATCTTTTCCAAACTTCTGGGGCTTCACCCAGATGTTCTTTCAAGGTTCTTTTGGGGTCCACAGCTCACCCCAAGGGTCCAGAAGTTCTGTGATGGTCCTTGGGGGTGCGGACTTCAACTCCCAGAATGCATCTGGCGCAAACTCCTTTTTGGCCACTGGACAGTGGTCAGCTGGTCGCTTTCTTCAGGAGTTGGTGCAGGGGACTCTGGTTTAGCAATTTTTCACCTGTAGCAAACAGGGAGTCCCTCCTTGAACCAGTTGAAGCCAGGCAAAGTCCTTCTTGTGGTGAAGCCCAAGTGTGCAGCTGGTGCAGTCCTTCTGAGTGCAGGGTCCAGGTGCAGGCCAGGGGTCCAGCAGGGCAGTCCTTCTTCTTCTTTAGTTCCTTTCTTGTTGAATTCTGGAGGGGATCTGAGGTGTGGGTGCAGGTCTGCCAGTTTTATCCTTGCTTCTGGGTGAAAAGCAGGGGGGCCCTGGTTCTCCAATCAGGAACAGGGTCGTCCCCCTGTGATGACCACTTCCTGGGAAGTGTGGCAAAAATCCATCCCAGAAGGCAACAGTCTCTAAAAATCCAACATGGATGAATCTGATTTTTGGAGGTTACATCTGGCTGAGCCCACCCACTGGTGTGGCTAAAAATCATAAACACACCCCTCTCCTGCCCTCTCCTAATCTAATCAAGGGGGCACCTAATTGTCTGGGGTTGCAGGATGTGGGGGTGTTGCTGGGTGCTTCAAATGTCCTTCTCTGCCTTTGAAGACCAGTTTGGCCGCCCTCCCCCTTCCTGCCTCACCATCTGCTGAGGGGAGATTTCTCTCCCCCAAGCACATTCCTTTGTGTGAAGTCAGGCCACTTCACACCTCATCAAGGTAGCCTGGCAGAAGCTGCTGCAGGCTGGCCAATCAGAGCACAGCAGCAAAAACAATGCAGAGCTGAAATTGGCAACTTTTTAGGTAAAGTCTAAACATTTTACCTGGACAAGTTATATTAAATCCAACAACTGGAAGTTGTGGGATTTATTACAACAATCAATTTGATACCAAATTCTTGGTATGTAACATTTAAGGAGACTTTAAAATTTAAAATAAAGTCTGCCCATTCTAGCCTATGAAGGCCATTTACTTCAATGAGGGAAAAACGAATTTGGCTGTTTTTACCTCACCAGGGCTTATAAATCTATTTTTATAAAGTCCCTGCTTATAGTTACATGGCACCCAGCCCTAGGGGCACATAGGGCACACCTTAGGGGTGACTTATATGTAAAAATAAGGTAGTTTAAGACTTTGGAAGTACCTTTAATTCCAAAGTCGAATTTGCATATAACTTTAATTTAAAAGCAGCCAGCAAGGCAGGCTTGCTTTTAAAATGACACTGGGCACCTCAGCAGTGCACCTAGGTGTGCACCACCTATGCTGTGGTCCCTAAACCTACATGCCCTACCATATACTAGGGACTTATAGGTAGGTTAACTTAGCCAATTATAATTAGCCTAATTTGAATATCCATTTTACACAGAGCACAGGCCCTGGGACTGGTTAGCAGTACCCAGGGCACCATCAAAGTCAGGAAAACACCAGCAAAGAGAGGAAATTGGGGGCAAAACGTTATGGGGCCTCTGCAATGAGCCCTGTTTTCTCACAGTGATAATATAAAAAGTAAAGTATTTTATATATTTTTAAGCTGCTTTTCTCTTGAGCGTACATGTAAACTTTTTTATCTTACGTACTAGCCCTATTAAAGATTAGCCAATTGGAAAGCCATTAGAAGTGGCAACAATTAGCATGACCTGTATCTTAGTACATTCCTTTCCATTTTAAAATCCGGTGCACTTTTAACTTGTTATAAACATCCCATGGGCAAGGTCCTCAACACTCTTAGACCAAGACTAATCTTTTGTCAGACTAACCTAGGAAGCTGATTCAGGAACCAATGTTGTAAATCAAGGTCACCCACTACAATCCTCTAGTCATATCAAATGGTGCAGCATCGGGGGGTGTTTGCGGTGTTACACCCCACTAATAAATGTATTTCCTAAAAATAGTTGGGTACAGGTGCTTTATGTAGGATACTGTGAGATGTAAGTCAGATTTCAGCAGGATTTCTTTCCTAAGAGACCTAGACTCTGCTAGCTTGGAAGTGTGGATTCAGCATGTCTGTATCCAAGGAGATTCTGAATAGAGCAGCAGCTCCCTCCTCCCTTCCCACAGGGGCTGGGCCTACCTGATTGGCTCTCTGAGTCCCAGGCACCCTGAGCCCTCCTCCCCTACCTGCTCTGGCTCCTTAAGTGTGTGGAGGGAACCCCAAGACAGCCACCTCCATTTTGTGAGCCCAGCATTTTCCCTGTGCCCTAATACAGCCTAGTGATCAAGGAGTCCTAAGACACCTAGGTAAGGAGCCCCAGTCCTTTCTGGGAAATCTCATTATTCCTTTAAAGTGTTTTTTACTGCTGCCCGTGCCTGTTTACTGTAGACTGTCTGTGTTTCAGGCAGCTTGGCCTTTTAAAGTGCTGTTTTTTAGCCGTGACTGTTTGAAATTTCCTTCCTAGATTATGGCACAAGACTGCATTAAGCCCCCACCTCTTTTCTAAGTAAAAAGGCTACACACATCTTCCAGAGTGTGTTAGGAGACTGCTTAATCTGTTTCTGCGATTTAAATTGTGTTTAGAAACTGTCTGCATCCCCTGTTTTTGCCTTAAATCCTTCGTTGCCAGTCCTTTTCCGCCTCAGGTGCCAAGCCTTTGTTTGGCTATTTGGGGCAGTATGCGCTTAGGCCCTCATAACTGTTTGTTCACATAAGCTACCCACGCCAAATTTGCATCCTTTTTTTCAACATCCTCGGAATTTTAGAGGTACCCAGACTTTGTGGGTTCTCCTGAAGGAGATCAAGAAATTAGCCAAAATACAGCGAAAATTACGTTTAAAAAAAAAAATGGGGAAAAAGGGCAGCAGAAGGAATGTGTTTTTTTTCCCTGAAAATGGCATCAACAAAGGGTTTGTGGGGCTAAAATCACCATCTTCCCCTAAACATTTCTGAAAAGTAGGCAACATTTTGAATTCAGCAAGGGGTAATTTGTGTAGATCCTACAAGTGTTTCCTACAGAAAATAACAGATGAAATAAAAAAATATTGAAATTGAGGTGAAAAAAACAGCCATTTCTCTCCATGTTTTACTCAGTAACTTTTTCCTGCAATGTCAGATTTTCAAAAGCAATACGCCGTTACATCTGCTGGACTCTTCTGGTTGCGGGGATATATAGGGCTTGTAGGTTCATCAAGAACCCTATGTACCCAGAGCCAATAAATGAGCTGCATCTTGCAATGGGTTTTCATTATATACCGGGTATACAGCAATTAATTTGCTGAAATATAAAAAGTGAAAAATAGGTATCAAGAAACCCTTTGTATTTCACAAATGGGCACAAGATAAGGTGATGAGAAGCAGTGGTTATTTCCACATCTCTGAATTCCGGGATCCCCATACTAGCAAGTGAATTACAGGCCATTTCTCAAATAGATGTCTTTTTTACACACTGTCTTACATTTGGAAGGAAAATATGTAGAGAAAGACAAGGGGCCATAAAACTTGTTTTGCTATTCTGTATTCCCCCAAGTCTCCTGATAAAAATGGAACCTCACTTGTGTGGGTAGGCCTAATGCTCGAGACAGGAAACACACGTGGACACATCACATTTTTACATTGAAATCTGACATGTTTTTTGCAAAGTGCCTAGCTGTAGATTTTGGCCTGTAGCTCAGCCGGCACCTAGGGAATTCTACCAAATCTGCGCATTTTTTAAAACTAGATACCTAGGGGAATACAAGATGGGGTGACTTGTGGGGCTCTGACCAGGTTCTGTTACCCAGAATCCTTTGCAAACCTCACAATTTGGCCGGAAAAACACTTTTCCCTCTCATTTTGGTGACAGAAAGTTCAGGAATATGAGAGGAGCCACAAATGTCCTTCCACCCAGCATTCCCCCAAGTCTCCCGATAAAAAAGGGTACCTCCCTTGTGTGGTTAGGCCCAGCACCCACAACAGGAAATGCCCCAAAACACAACATGGACACATCACATTTTCCCAAAGAAAACAGCTGTTTTTTGCAAAGTGCCTACCTGTGAATTTTGGCCTCTAGCTCAGCCGGCACCTAGAGAAACCTAGCAAAGTTGCACATCTTTGAAAACTAGACACCTAGGAGAATCCAAGATGGGGTGACTTGTGGGGCTCTGACCAGGTTCTGTTACACAGAATCCATTGCAAACCTCCAAATTTGGCAAAAAAAATCCCTTTTTCCTCTCATTTTGGTGACAGAAAGTTCTGGAATCTGAGAGGAGCCACAAATGTCCTTCCACTCAACGTTCCCCTAAGTCTCCCGATAAAAATGGTACCTCACTTGTGTGGTTAGGCCTAGTGCTCGCGAAAGGAAATGCCCCAAAACTCTATCTGGAAACATCAAAATTATCAAAAACAAAACTACCTGGGCTCAGCAGCCATCTTGGGAAACCTACCAAACCCAGACATTTCTGAAAACTAGACACACAAAGGAGTCAAGGGATGTGTGACTTGCTTGGATCCCCCAATGTTTTCTTACCCAGAATCCTCAGCAAATCTCACATTTAGCTAAAAAATGACTTTTTGCCCACATTTCTGTGTGGGATCGCCGCACCAGGACAAATTTCCTACTACCCAGCGTCCCCCTCAGTCTCCCGGTAAAAATGATACCTCGCTTGTGTAGGTGGGCCAAGTGCCTGTGACATGGAAGAGCCAAAAACATGTAGAAATTGAGGGGTAACCAAAGCATGTTCAAAAGGGCAGTTTGAAAAAAATAATTTTTAGGCTGACAAGTGCAGCAGAATTTTTATCGGTATAGATGAGACAATGTTGGGTGGTAGGAACTTTGTGGATTCCTGCAGATTCTGGAAGGTTCCATCACAAAAATGTGGGAAAAATGTGTGATTTCCAGCAAAGTTAGAGGTTTGCAGGGCATTGTGGGTGAGAAAATGGTGCGGGGTGCATGTGAAGCACACCACCCTGGAATCAACCAGATGTTTAGTTTTAAGATGTGTCTGGGTCTTGTGGATTTTTCTACATGACAGTGTCTCAAAGTCAAAAAAGTGCAGCCCTCACCATTCCAAGTGGGACGATTTTGAGAGTTACCAAGCTCTCATGGCCCAAATGTAAAACCAAAACCGAAAATAATCAAATGTCCTCTTGCTTGCCGTGGGATAAGATGTTTTAGTGTGCTTGGGGAGAGCTGAAAGACTGTTACCCCCTTCAGTTGGGGTGGGGGCATAACCAGGCCCATACTCGTTGGTAGCCACCACCCGCTATTTTTTTATTTTTTATTCCATGCCATTTAGTAGACTTTCTGCCCTGCCCCCCCCGGGTGTGGATCGGGGGAAATTGCCCCATCTGCCACTGGTGGGCAGAACGACTTTGGCCCCATTTATTTACGATGGGGATATGGCCATACCCCCACCCTCTTATTTTGAAAAAAAGATCTTCCCTGGACTCAGGTGGGCTTTGCCTTCCAGAAATAGGCCAATCTGCCCCCAAGGGGAGCAGATATGACCAACAGTAATGTGCCCCCATTGGAGCGACCCTTGCCCAAGGGGCAGCCCCCCAAACAAAACACACACATACACACACACCAATCCCTGGTGTCTAGTGGTAATGGCCTAAATAAAATTTTCCCCCCGGTTGAGCGACCCCTGCCTAAGAAGTTGCTCCCCATACATAAAAACATAAAGTAAATAAAAATATATATATATCCCTGGTATCTAGAGGTTTCTGCCCCCCCCCGGAGGCAGATCAGCCTAATTAAATGGGCAGAAATGACCTAAAAACTATTTGACCCCCTGGGGAGGGGCCCTTACCCATGGGGCCACTCCCCTCATGTCCATTTCACCCAAAAAAAATTCCCTGGTGTCTAGTGGACATTTCTGCTGCCCAATCGAATCGCGATCGGGTAGCAGAAATGCTTACAGAGACATGAAAGGAAAGGAAAGGCCTTTCCTTTCCTTTCATGCCTATGCTGGCCCCCTCGTCTCGAGCGTAAGAGAAATGCTTCAGACGTCACTGGGGGATCAGGGGGATCGGGGTGGAAGGGGAAGTGATTCCCCTTCCAGCCCTGACCTTGGCCCTCGGGGGGAGCACTATTGCTTCCCTCGAGTGCTGGTCATCGGACATAATGGTTACATCCGTTGGGCCTGAGAGGCGCAGCCATGGACGTAACCATTACATCCGTGGCTGGCAAGGGGTTAAAAAGTCACATTTCAGAGTGCGCGACAAGCAGTATTTCCGTGTTTTTTACAATCTCTCCCTTACCTGGAAAGTAGAATCTGATAGCTTGGAAGTGTGGATGCAACCTGTCTGTATCCAATGAGATTCTGAATAGAGCAGCAACTCCCTCCTCCCTTCCCACAGGGACTGGGCTTCAGTTAACTTGGCCCTTATATGAGTTTCTATTGGTTGTTGCATATGGTGTTGTGATAGGTTGTTGGGGGCTGGTCTTTCTATTGGCTTAGGGATTAGAGTTGGGCTTGTGATTGGTAGTAGGGCTGAGATTCTGATTGGTTCCTGGTTTTTAGGGTTGGGCTCGTGAGTGGTAGTAGGTCTGTGATTTTGATTGGTTCCTGGTTTTTAGGGTTGGGCTTGTGATTGGTAGTAGGGCTGAGATTCTGATTGGATCCCGGTTCTAGGGTTGGGCTTGTGATTGGTAGTAGGGCTGAGAATCTGATTGGTTTCTGGTTCTAGGGTTGGGCTTGTGATTGGTTGTCAGGATTAGGGATATGATTGTTGATTAGGGCTAGGTCTCCCATTGGTAGTTTGAATTAGGTTTACAAATCTGATTGGTTAGGGTTAGGACTAGGTTTCTATTGGCTAGTAGAGCTATTTAAGCCCTGGGCTCAGGGTGTCTCAGCCCGGGCGTCGCGACTAAGTGTAGAGAGGACAAGGGCAGCTGCCTCTTTGGGCCTGTTTAGGAATGGTCGGGCTTAGGGCCAGAAATGCTGCCCAATTTCCCATTTATCAGAAAGGACTTTACTCCCTACATATCCATCAACATGCAAATACATTATCTGCAAAGACATCCAACTCCTGCATCACAAACTGACCTCATACATATTGCAATGTCCCATCACCCAACACAATACCCCATATACAACACCTATACACATATCCACCACAACTGCAACAGTAAAACACCTTCATTCTCACAGCAAACACTACTCTGTCCATTCCCACTAACACAACCTGCCATCATCCACACAACACAAAACCCCATTATACATTACTTTCAGCCTTCCTGATACACACTCCCTGTTCATACAAACCAACAACACTATCCTCTATTTGCTCCACACAGACCACCTTTCATCATGACAATTCCTAAACCCAGCCTTCCAACACACCATCTACAAATACCCTTCCCCTCTCTTCACCATTTACACACAACCATACAATCCTCACACTCCACTCCACCACACATATTACCTCTTCCAGTCACCACAACTAACACAAACTCACTTGACACACATCCATCCCCTATTACACACCTCATACATTCATCCCCAAAACACATCAACACCCCGTAATACTCTAATTCCACTCACCAGCACTAACTCACATACAAATCCCTCACCAAAAACCACTATATCAATATCCCCTCTCACTATTCCACAAAAACGATTTAGCCCACACACATCAGCACATAAAATCAACAGAAACTTTCATTATAGTTATTGTCACACCCACTCCCACCCTCATGACTACACAAAGAATACAAATCCCGTCCAATCTTTACCCCTACATTCTCACTCTTCACAAACATCTACCACAGTCACCCCAACACAGCAACATTCATTCACCCACCTTTCATCCATTGCACAATTTAGAGCCCTACATCATGATCCACATGCTCCTCCACCACCCCTAACCCATACTCCTTCCACACTAAACAGACGCAAACAAAATAAACAACATGCCACTCGTAACAACTTTGCATCCCCTTGTCTATTACATAATAAAGCTATCCAACAAAAAAACAGTACGTTCTTCATGTCTCTTTCAGCCACCAACGCCAACACCCACACACACAGACCCAACAAAATGCCTCCTAAACCTGCTGGAAGAGGAACACTATATTGAAAAACAAGACAATTGTGACCCTCACACAGTTATCACAACTAACAACACACCTGCTACAAGTTCAAAATAAACTGCTCACCCTTCTCCTAAACAAAACAACACCGCCACTAACACACTTTTCTAAACTGCCAGCTCATAAATGCTTGGTCACTCTCAAAAAGCACCACATCTACGACATGCTCACAGACACAAAACCTGACTTACTATTTGTTAGAAATGGGGTTTTTGGTTGGCAGTCAGGTTGCCCTCTGTCCAAGCAAGAACCCTCACTCTAGTCAGGGTAAGTCACACACAATCCAAAATCAGCCTGTGCTCACCCTCCGGTAGCTTGGCACGAGCAGTCAGGCTTAACTTAGAAGGCAATGTGTAAAGCATTTGTGCAATAAATCATACAACACCATAGCATAACACCACAAAAAAACACCACACAGTGTTTAGAAAAATATATAATATTTATCTGGGTATCTTCAGGTCAAAACGATCAAAGTTGCAATATGAATTTGTAAAGATATCACTGAAAAGTGATATAAAGTGTCTTAAGTCTTTAGAATATAAACAAAGTCTCTTTCAAGCACAAGTACCTGGTTTAGAGTGGAAAAATCTCCTCAGAGGGCCACAAAAGAAGAGGTGCGTGGAAAAAGGGTGTGTGCGTCGATTTCTCCCCAGCACACACGGACTTGCGTCGTTATTTTCCACGCGGGGAAGTCGTGCGTCGTTTCCCGGCGCGCGGACAGTCTCTTTTCGTGGATTGCGGGGATTACCAGATGTCCCGGGTCTGTGCGTGGATTTTCCTGCTTGTTTTCCGGCTGCGCGTCGTTCTGCGGGGCTGCGCGTCGAAATTACGATCTCACGGCAGGCGTTGCGTCGATTGCTCCTCTAGAGGTCGGGCGCGTTGTCCTTGCGAAGCCGTGCGTCGGATTTTCGGTCGTCCCAAGAGTGTTGCGTCGATCAGCGGCGCACGGAGCGTCCAAGTGAAAGAGGGAAGTCTTTTTGGTCCTGAGACTTCAGGGAACAGGAGGGAAGCTCTATCCAATCCCTTGGAGAGCACTTTCACAGCCAGACAAGAGTTCAGCAAGGCAGCAGGCCAACAGCAAGGCAGCAGTCCTTTGTAGAAAGCAGACAGGTGAGTCCTTTGAGCAGCCAGGCAGTTCTTCTTGGCAGGATGTAGTTTCTGGTTCAGGTTTCTTCTCCAGCAAGTGTCTGATGAGGTAGGGCAGAGGCCCTGTTTTATACCCAAATGTGCCTTTGAAGTGGGGGAGACTTCAAAGAGTGGCTAAGAAGTGCACCAGGTCCCCTTTCAGTTCAATCCTGTCTGCCAGGGTCCCAGTAGGGGGTGTGGCAGTCCTTTGTGTGAGAGCAGGCCCTCCACCCTGCCAGCCCAGGAAGACCCATTCAAAATGCAGATGTATGCAAGTGAGGCTGAGTACCCTGTGTTTGGGGTGTGTCTGAGTGAATGCACAAGGAGCTGTCAACCAAGCCCAGCCAGACGTGGATTGTAAGGCACAGAAAGATTTAAAGAAATGCTCACTTTCTAAAAGTGGCATTTCTAGAATAGTAATATTAAATCCGACTTCACCAGTCAGCAGGATTTTGTATTACCATTCTGGCCATACTAAATATGACTTTCCTGCTCCTTTCAGATCAGCAGCTGCCACTTCAACAATGTATGAGGGCAGCCCCAATATTAGCCTATGAAGGGAGCAGGCCTCACAGTAGTGTAAAAACGAATTTAGGAGTTTTACACTACCAGGACATATAATTACACAGGTATATGTCCTGCCTTTTACCTACACAGCACCCTGCTCTAGGGGTTACCTAGGGCACACATTAAGGGTGACTTATATGTAGAAAAAGGGGAGTTCTAGGCTTGGCAAGTACTTTTAAATGCCAAGTCGAGGTGGCAGTGAAACTGCACCCACAGGCCTTGCAATGGCAAGCCTGAGACAAGGTTAAGGGGGCTACTTAAGTGGGTGGCACAACCAGTGCTGCAGGTCCACTAGTAGCATTTAATCTACCAGCCCTATGCACACAGGGTGCACCTTACTAGGGACTTATAAGTAAATTAATAATCCAATCAGGTATGATTCAAGGTTACCATGTTTTAAGGGAGAGAGCATATGTACTTTAGCACTGGTTAGCAGTGGTAAAGTGCGCAGAGTCAAAAAACCAGCAAAACTGAGGTCAGAAAAAGAAAAGGAGGAAGGCAAAAAGATTGGGGATGACCCTGTCAAAAAGCCAGGTCCAACACTATTCATAACAGAATCATGGTTAAGGGGGATAACTCACCCCAGTGTTGCTTGAAGCCCTTCCACCGGACCATCAAACCATCACACAAAACCATATAGGCAAGAGAGGAGGTGGACTAGCTATTATATTCAAATAGGCAATACATCTCAGTAAAATAGAAATTTCCATACAAGGTAGAGAAGCCCTCCTAACTAGATGCCACCCTACTCCAACGTCCTCCTGTAACTTTTTCCTCCTTTACAGACCTCAACCTAACAACTCAACATTGCCAGACGCTTTTCTAGATACAGTCCCAAACCTTATTACATTATTCTCAAACATGTGCATTCTTGGGGACCTAAACATTTGGTTTGACAAACCCAATATGCCCCATCCAAAAGCTATCACCACTGGCCTAGTCACATTGAACCTACATCAGATTGTACACAATCCCACACACATCGCTGGACACATCCTAGATGTCATTTTTGCTAAGCCTGAACTAGTTACCATTCATAGCATCACGCCAATCATATGGCCAGACCACCATTTCATAACTTTCCGACATAAAACACCACAAATCAACACACCCCACAACTACTTACATACATGCACCTATAGACCTTGGAACAAACTCAATTTTGATGGCTTAGAAACACAATTAACAGCCAACACAAATCTTGACACAATCAATTCTGTTCCAAACATTATGAGTGGCCACAGGAAGCTTTTGATATCCTAATACCACTCAGAAGAACTAAACAGGACAAAAGAAAACCAACACCTTGGATAAACACAGAACTTAAAAAGATAAAGCAACAAATCAGAAAGTTGCAGGAGACCTGGCTCAAACAAGCAACAGTCAAGACAAACTGCAGCTACACAAACTTAACAGAATATACAAATCATCTATCAAAAAAGCTAAAAAAAAGTTATTACTCAGACAGAATTCAAAATGCTAAATCTGCAACCAAATAACTTAAAAAAATTCTCAATGAATTTCGTAAACCTACATGCATGGAAGGAAGTCATCCCACTACTCAAGATTTCACAAACAAATTGGCAACTTATTACACAACCAAGGCATACTCATTGGACTCCTATTTAAATCACAAGAAAATCATCAGCACCAACCCTTTTCCTAAAATACCCTCCAAGAATAAACCAACCCAGCCTCTACAGTCCTTCAAACAAATATCACAAGGTGAATTTATAGATTTGGTCAAAGCAACCAGGCCTTCTGGTTTCCCTTCTGACCCTTGCCCACCACACATCTTCAAGAACATTCTTTTATCTACTTCTGCTGCCACACCTGTAAGAAGAATCATCAACAACTCTTAACTACAGGAACTTTTCCTGTAGACCAGAAAAAGGCATACATAGAACTGTTATTAAAGTAAACAAACCTAGACCCGCAAGACCCTAACAACTACAGACCAAACACAAATGGACCTTTCCTGGGCAAACTGATAGAAAGAGCAGCATTCACCCAGATGTCACAATTCATTGAAGACAATTCTATACTTTCAGCCCACTAAACTGGATTCCGCCCAGGAGGAAGCACTGAATCAGCACTCATAGCAATCTGGGATGATCTTAAATTCACATTTGATCGCAATGGAGTTGCTGCACTACTTCTCTTGACCCTCTCAGCTGCCTTTGATACGGTTGAACATGTCACCCTAATTCAAAGACTCCATGAAGCCTGCATAGAAGGGACTGCTCTCGACTGGATTATATCCTACCTTCAAAAAAGAACTAATAACATCTATTCTCCCCCCTTCTCGTCCAAACCCTACCTCACTAAAGCAGGGGTCCCCTAAGGATCAATCATCTCACCTTTGCTTTTCAACATCTACATGATATCATTACCAGAACTGATCAATGATTTTCATCCCACATGTGACAACTATGCAGATGACACACAAATACTACTTACATTAGAATGCCCCAAAAACATTGAAAACTCACTTATCTTCAGTTGCCTCAGAGCCGTTGATCAGTGGATAACTTGGAGCCATCTCAAACTAAATACCTCCAAAACAGAAATACTCATATGTGGTGGCCGGAACAATTATGACCCACTGTGCGCCTGGCCTTGGACCACCTCCTATATTATCCAAGGAAGTTAAAAACCTTGGAATCGCCCATTTACTCCAAGTTAACAATGAATGCCCAAGTGGTCAAATTAGCACAAACAAACTTCATCCCCTTGAAGACTCCACGACGCATCTTCCCCCACCTCAGATTTCCTCACAAGTTGCAGGTTACCATCTTGCTTGGATTATGCCAATGGCCTTTACCATGGATCATCTCTCTCTATTATGAAAAAACTACAACGTATTCAGAACTCCGCAGCCAGGCTACTATTACATGTAAAGCTGCAAGCCCACATCTCCCCTGCCTTGAGAGCACTACACTGGTTACCCGTTGCCAGAAGATGCACCTTCAAGCTGCTTTGTATCACCCTCAAAGCTATACATGGAACAGAAACAAAATAACCAAATACATTCAACAAAGAAACCTCCACTCAAGATTGGCACCCCGCCTTAGAACACCAAAATACAAGAAAAAAACTATAGGTGGTACATCCTTCTCCGTTCAAGCAGGCAAATTATGGAATTCATTAGCCCCAGCTATAAGATCCACAGATTGAATTGAATTGTATTGAAATCGTATTTATATAGCGCTTACTACCCCTGACGAGGCGTCGAAGCGCTTTTCGATGAGTAGCACGTTACTCCGGAACCCAACAAGAATTAGTGATGGATTAGTATCATTTAATAATGAGTACAGTTTTAGTATTATTATGAGTTAATTTGAGCCGCGGATATGAGAGTTTGTTAGTTAGATTGACTGGAGTAATGGAGGGGTGGAGGAGGAAAGAAATCCAGAAGTGTTAATTGGGAGTATATCCTTCATTTACTCAATCCAAAGGCTTGGGATGAATAAAGGGGGTGGAGGGGGAAGAGGATGTGGAAGGGTTAGGGAGAGCATAGTAGCAGGGTGAGATGAATGCAGGAGAATTTAGTAGGGTTGTGTGGGAGGTCACAGAGGTAGAGTGAGGTTTGGTGAGTTAGATGTGGAGGTGGAGGAAAGAGCTTAGGCAGAGATATTTAGGAGATGAAAGTGGTCGAAGGGATTTGGGATGAGTCAGAGTGAGAATGGAGGATAGTTTGATAGAGACATGACATAAGAGTGATGAGTAGATAAGTGTGATAAAATGAGCAGAAATTCATAGATATCTAGTATAACAACCCAAAAACCAGGAGCCATGCAATGATCCACAAACATGCCAAGCACAGAAACAACATACACACATACATACACATATATATATACACACACACATGAATACACACACATATGCACATACAATACATAATTAGAATCATGGGTAAAAAATACTTAGTCAGACAGGTTTAAAAGAGTGTGTGTGTATTTTATTGTTATGACAGTAGCAATACATATTTTCCAAAGAAACTATAAATAAATAGAAATACATATTTTCCAAAGAAACTATAAATAAATAGAAATATACATATAATCTGAAAAAATATTTATCCACACAGGCATATGCAGTTCATAGTTGTTTGAAAAAGGTGGTTATGAAGGAAAGCGCCAACTCTTGAGTAGTTTTCTGAAAAGAAAGTTATTTGTGGCTCTTATAGTTGGGGGTAATGAATTCCATAGTTTGGCTGCTTGGACGGAGAAGGATGTACCACCTACAGTCTTTCTTGTATGGTGGTGTTCTAAGGCGGGGTGCCAGTCTTGAGCGGAGGGTTCTTTGTTGGATGTATTTGGTAATTTTCTTTCTGATAAAAAGCGGTCCTGTTCCATGTATAGCTTTGTGGGTGATACAAAGCAGCTTGAAAGTGCATCTTCTGGCAACGGGTAACCAGTGTAGTGCTTTCAAGGGAGGGGAGATGTGGGCTTGCGGCTTTATATGTAGTAGTAGCCTGGCTGCGGAATTCTGGATACGTTGTAGTTTTTTCATAACAGATAGAGATGATCCATGGTAGAGGCTATTGGCATAATCCAGTTTGGATAATACAAGTGAGATAGTAGCTTGCACCTTGTGTGGAAATCCGAGGTGGGGGAAGATGCGTCGTAAAGTCTTTAAGGTGATGAAGCTTGTGCGTGCTAATTTGTCTACTTGGGCATTCATAGTTAGCTTGGAATCCATGGCGATTCCTAGGTTTTTCACTTCCTTGGATAATTGAGGATGTGGTCCGAGATCGTCAGGACAGAGGGTCATAATGTTTCCAGTCACCACATATGAGTATTTCTATTTTGGAGGTATTTAGTTTGAGATGGCTCCAGGTCATCCACTGATCAACGGCTCGGAGGCAACTGAAGATTTGTGAGTTTTCAATGTTTTTGGGGTCTTCTAATTGAAGTAGTATTCGTGTGTCATCTGCATAGTTGTAGCATGTGAGATTGAAATCATTGATCAGTTCTGGTAAAGATATCATGTAGATGTTGAAAAGCAAAGGTGAGATTATTGACCCTTGGGGGACCCCTGTTTTTGTGAGGTAGGGTTCTGATGAGAAGGGGGTGAGAGGATGATATTCACTCTTTTTTGGAGATAGGAAGTAATCCAGTCGAGAGCAATCCCTTGTATGCCGGCTTCGTGGAGTCTGAGTTAGGGTGTCATGGTCAACCGTATCAAAGGCAGCTGAGGTCCAAGAGAAGTAGTGCAGCAACTCCATTTTGGTCAACTGTGTTTTTAAGATCGTCCCAGATTGCCATGAGTGCCGATTCAGTGCTTCTTCCTGGGCGGAATCCAGTTTGGAAGTCTGAAAGTATAGAATTGTCTTCAATGAATTGACATCTGGGCGAATGCTGCTCTTTCTATCAATTTGCCCAGGAAAGGTCCATTTGTGATAGGTCTGTAGTTGTTGGGGTCTTGCGGGTCTAGGTTTGTTTTCTTTAATAACAGTTCTATGTATGCCTTTTTCAGGTCTACAGGAAAAGTTCCTGTAGTTAAGAGTTGTTGATGATTCTTCTTACAGGTGTGGCAGCAGAAGTAGATAAAAGAATGTTCTTGAAGATGTGTGGTGGGCAAGGGTCAGAAGGGAAACCAGAAGCTCTGCTTGCTTTGAACAAATCCATAAATTCATCCTGGGATATTTGTTTGAAGGACTGTAGAGGTTGGGATGGTTTATTCTTAAAGTGTATTTTAGTAAAGGGGTTGGTGCTGATGGTTTTCTTCTGTTTTAAATATGAGTCCAATGTGTCTGCCTTGGTTGTGTAGTGAGTTGCCAATTTGTTTGTGAACTCTTGAGTGGTGGGATGACTTCCTTCCATGCATGTAGGTTTTCGAAATTCATCGAGAATTTTGTAAAATTCCTTGGTTGTAGATTGAGCATTTTGAATTCTGTCTGAGTAGTATCTTTTTTTAGCTTTTTTGATTGATGATTTGTATATCCTGTTAAGTTTGTGTAGCTGCAGTTTGTCTTGACTGTTTGTTTTGAGCCAGGTCCGCTGCAACTTTCTGATTTGTTGCTTTATCTTTTTAAGTTCTGTGTTTCTCCAAAGTGTTGGTTTTCTTTTGTCATGTTTAGTTTTTCTGAGTGGTATTAGGACATCAAAAGCTTCCTGTAGCCACTCAAAGTTTTGGTACAGAATTGATTGTATCTAGATCTGTTGGCTGTTAGTTGTGTTTCTAAGTGATCCAAATTGAGTTTGCTCCATGGTCGATAGGTGTATGTATGTAAGTGGTTGTGGGGTGTGTTGATTTGTGGAGTTGTCTGTCGGAAAGTTATCAGATGGTGGTCTGACCAGGTGGTTGGTGTGATGCTACGAATAGTAACGAGTTCAGGCTTAGAAAAAATGACATCTAGGATGTGACCAGCGATGTGTGTGGGATTGTGTACAATCTGGTGTAGGTTCAATGCGAGTAGGCCAGTGGTGATAGCTTTTGGATGGGGCATATTGGGTTTGTCAAACCAAATGTTTAGATCCCCAAGAATGCATAGATTGGAGTATAGTGTAATAAGGTTTGAGACTATGTCAAGAAAAGCATCTGGGAAAGTGGAGTTAGGTGGAGGTCTGTAAAGGAGGAGAAAGTTACAGGCGGAAGTTGGGGTAGGGTGGCATCTGGTAAGGAGGGCTTCACAACCTTGTATGGAGATGTTGTCTGTTTTACTGAGGTTTATTGCCTGTTTGAATATAATAGCTAGTCCACCTCCTCTCTTGCCTATACGGTTTTGTGTGATGGTTTGATAGCCCGGAGGAAGGGCTTCGTGCAACACTGGTGCCATGTCCTCTCCCAACCAGGATTCCGTAATGAATAGTAAGTCAGGTTGTGTGTCTGTGAGCAGGTTGTAGATGTGGTGCTTGTTTTTTGTGAGTGATCGAGCATTTATGAGCTGGCAGTTTAGATAGGGTGTGTTAGTGGTAGTGTTGTTTTGTTTAGTAGAAGGGTAAGTAGTATAATGTGAGCTTGAAGCAGGAGTGTTGCTAGTTGTGATAACTGTTTGAGGCTCACAATAGTCTTGCTTTTCAACATAGTGTTCCTCTTCCAGCAGGTTAAGGAGGCATTTTGTTGGGTCTTTGTGTGTGGGTGGTGGACTTGGTGGCTGAGAGAGCCATGAGGAGTGTAGTGTTTTTTGTAGGGTAGTTTTATTATGTAACAAACAAGGGGATGCGAGGTTGCTATGAGTGGCATGTTTATTTTGTTTGCGTTTGTTTAGTGTGGATGGAGTATGTGTTAGGGGTGGTGGAAGAGCATGTGGATCATGATGTAAGGCTCTAAATTGTGCAATGGAGGAGAGGCAAGTGAATGAAGGTTGCTGGGATGGGGTGCTTGTGGTATGTGTTTGTGAAGAGTGGGGGGGTAGGGGTGGAGATAGGATGGAATTTGTATCCTTTGTGTAGTCCTGGGGGTGGGAGTGGGTATGATGATGAGTGTAATGTAAGTTTGTGTTGCTTTGATGTGCTGATGTTTGTGATCGGTATTGTTTTTGTGGAATAATGAGAGGGGCTATTGGTGTAGTTGTTTTTGGTGAGGGATTTGTATGTGAGTTAGTGCTGTTAAGTGGAATTTGAGTGTTAGATGGGGTGTTGATGTGTTTGGAGATGAATGTATGAGGTGTGTAAGAAGTGATGGGTGTGTGTCAGGAAAATAAGTATTAGTTGAGATGACCGGAAGGGGTAATATGTGTGGTGAAGTGAAATGTGGGGATTGTATGGTTGTGTGTAATTGGTGAGGAGAGGGGAAGAGTTTTGTAGATGATGTGTTTGAAGGCAGGGTTTGGGCATTGTTATCAAGACAGGCGGTCTGTGTGGAGCGAACAGCGGATAGTGTTTTGGTTAGTATGAGTAGAGAGTGTGTATCTAGGAGACAAACAGAGAATTGTCTGTTGTAGTTTTGTATTGTGTGGGTGGTGGCAGGTAGTGTTAGTGGGAGGGGACAGAGTAGTGTTTGCTGTGAGAATGAAGGTGTTTGACTGTAGTAGTTATGGGGGGTACGTGTATATGTGTTGTATAAAGGGTATTGTGTTGGGTGATGGGGCAATGTAATCAGTCTGTGGTCAGTTTGTGATGTATGAGTTGGATGCCTTTGTAGAATATGTGTTTGCATGTTGAGGGATGTGTAGGGGCAGGAACCATTCTTGGTCCATTGAGAATTGGGCAGCATTTCTGGCCCTAGTCCCTACCTGTCCCTTTGCATCGACGCCCAGGCTGAGACGCCCTGAATCCTGGCCTTTTATAGCCCTAACAGCCAATAAGAAGCTGGTCCTAAATCCTAGCCAATCCTATTTTAAACCCTCATTTAGCCAACTAATGGGAGACCCAGCCCTATTCACCAGTCACAGCCCTATTCCTGACCACCAATCACAGCCCCAGCCCTAAAAACCAACAGCCAATCAGAACCCCAGCCCTATCCACCAATCACAGCCCTAAAAACCAACAGCCAATCAGAATCCCACCCCTATCCACCAATCACAGCCCTAGAATCAACAGCCAATCAGAATCCCAGCCCTATCCACCAATCATAACTGCATCCCTGGAGCTAGCAACCAATGAAACACCATCTCCCAACAACTTATCACAACAGCATATGCAACAACCACAAGGAACCTATATAAGGAGCAAGTTAACTAAACTCCAGTCCCTGTGGCCTGGGGGAAGGCAACTGCTGCTCTATTCAGTATCTCCTTGGATACAGACAGGCTGAATCCACACTTCCAAGCTTGCAGAGTCTATCTCCCCCTTACCTGGAAAGTAGTTTAAGAGACAAACACTGCAATAGTGCTGGGCGCACACTCTAAAATCGGGCTTTTTTAAGCCAAAAATACAGGGGGGCAGACAGCTTTTAAGCACAATTTAAATCACACAAACAGATTAAAACAGTCTCCTAAAAACCACACTCTGAAAGATGTATGTAGCCTTTTTACTAAGAATAGGGGTGAAAAAAAAGGGGGCAGAGGGGGGAGGGGGGGAGCCACAAACTAGCAAGGAAATTCACACAGTCCCAGCAAAAAACGATTTTTAAACAAACACCACTTTAAAAGAGGCCAGGCTGCCTGAAACAGAGTCCACAGTAAAACAAACACTTTTTGAACAATTAATACTATTTAACCAGAAATATCTTTGTACCTCTGTAAGGATTGAGGGCAGCCTCAATGAAGAGGACATCCTTTTAGCAAGGATGATCAAGACATTGGCTTTGGAGAAGCAGCTCCTAGCCATAGAAAAGTAAAGAAAAGAGATTGGTTTAACTCCCATAAATGGTGGCAGCAACTTAAATAGGGTCAGAGCGAATACGGACATCCTAAAAATTTCCAAGGGGATTGCAACTAAATATGAAGAAAGTGATGACATCACCAAAAGGTTCACAGCTTTTGAGAGGGCTTGTGCAACCAGAAAAGTAAACAGATCTCACTGGGGAGCTTTCCTTTGGGAAATGTTCACTGGAAAGTGTAGGGATAGACTCCTCACACTCAGTGTTGGGAGTCTGGAATAAATGCCCAACCTTCCAAGAGGAAAAGAAAGACTGGGGAACCAGCTTCAACATGGCATAAGAAACAGATCCTCTCTTCACAGGAAGCTGTTCTATCCCCTCAGAGAACTGAGTCCATGGAGCTGGAGCCTTACCAGGTTGAGCTGTTGGGCCCAGGGGAACCCTCAAAAGGAACAGCTGTATAAGAGGCAAGAAACTTCTCCCACTCTTGAAGGCCTAAGACAGAAAGCAGCTGAGCAAGAAAAAGGAAATGTCAGTGGAACTACTGGGAAGATGGGCTCCTTTACACTGAGGTAAGAGATCCAAAACCTGGTGCCACTAGGAGAGTAGTAGTGCCTCAGGAGTTTGGAGAGTTCATTCTGACATTAGCCCATGACATTCCCCTTGCTGGGAATTTGAGACAAACCAAGACTTAGGACAGATTAGTCAACCATTTCTATTGGCCCAATATGTCCCAGAAGGTTAAGGAGTTTTGCACCTCCTGAGTCACCTGTGAAGCCAGTGGTAAGACAGGTGGCCATCCAAAGCACCCCCCCCCCATTCCACTTCCAGTGGTGGGGATCCCCTTCGAGAGAGTGGGAGGAGACAGTGGGTCCATTGGAACCTCCCACAGCATCAGTGAACCAAAATATACTGGTAGTAGTGGATCATGCTACCAGGTACCCTGAGGCAATTACCCTTAGGTCCACTACTGCCCCTGCAGTAGCTAAAGCACTCCTAGGTATTTTTACCAGAGTGAGATTTCCTAAGGAGGTGGTTTCGGACACAGGTACCAACTTCAGGCCAGCTTACCTAAAACATATGTGGAATGAGTGTGGGGTGACTTACAAGTTCACACCATACCATCCACAAACCAATAGTCTTGTAGAAAGGTTTAACAAGACATTGAAGGGCATGATCATGGGGCTTCCTGAAAAACTCAAAAGGAGATGGGATCCCCTCTTGCCATGCCTGCTTTTTGCCTACAGAGTGGTGCCACAGAAGGGAGTAGCGTGTTCCCCAAACCTCACATCAAGGAGACTACAGAGAGCTCAACTGTCACCAAGACAGATGCTCACCCCATACCAAGGGCAGATGAATTGATAAATTAAGCGCAGCCAAATTAAGTACCTTTGACTTGACAGCAGGGTACTGGCAAATCAAAAATGGCACCAGAAGCCAAAGAAAAGACAGCATTTTATACACCTGGTAGGCATTATCAGTTTACTGTTATACCCTTTGGCATAAAAGCATCCCCTGCCACCTTCTAAAGGTTGGTGAATCAAGCCCTTGCTGACTTGGAGTCCTTTAGTGCAGCATATCTAGATGATCTTGCTGTCTTTAGCTCCAACTGGCAGGATCACTTGGTCCACCTGAAGGTTTTGCAGGCCCAGCAGGCCTCTCTATCAAGGCATCCAAATGTCAGATAGGGCAGGGTACAGTGGTTCACTTAGGACACCTTGTAGGTGGAGGCCAAGTTCAGCCACTACAACCCAAGATCCAGACTATTTTGGACTAGGAAGCTCTAAAAACCCAGACTCACATCAGGGCATTCCTTGACTGGCTACTACAGGTGGTTTGTGAAGGGATCCGGATCCATAGGGAGACCTGTAGGAAGATGGCTTTTGAGATTGTAAATACAGAGTCTAAGGTTTCCCCCTTAGAGGTTGATAGTGGAAAAATTAGATCATACTAATGCTCTATTTTGTGGTAGTGGGGTCGAGCAGTAGGTTTCTCAGAGGGTAGTGCTAAGCATTTGTTCTACACACAGGCAATAAATTAACACACTCCAGGCCAGGTATTGTGCAATACTGAGTGTTTTTTCATGTATGCAAGTGCTGTGAAACTACAGTAGTATTGCATGAGCTTCACATGTCTCCTATCCTAGGATAGCCTTGGCTGCTCCTCCACAGCCACCTCTAAAGAGCCTGGCATCTAGACACTGCCTACACTATACTAATAGGCGATACCCAGACCTGGTATAAGGTTTAAGTACATTAGGCACTCTCAGCACAACCTGCCTACACTAAGGGTTGCCTGGACCCACTACAGGGCGCCACACCATAAACGGAGCTAGCCTACAGCCCTTAGATAGGAATGCCAGTATAGTGCCTTTTTTCTTGGTAGTGCACACTCTGGAAAGCACAGGTAAGTATTTTCCTGTTCTGGAGTACCAGGTGTGTATGCTTTCTATTACCCATCTTGGGATTGTTGCTTTGGACATGGGAAATCCCTGGTTAGGCAAAGAAAATGAATAACCGATTCCCCTTTGCAAACGGTTGGTTGGTAATACATTAAGGCTTCCATAAGCTATTATGTCCAATACCCATTGACCAGATGAGTTTTCCAGTTTGAGATCTTTGCCCCTACTTGGTGCTGGGAAGGTTGAGCAGCTGGTACTTGGACTGGGTCATTGCTTACATCCTGTGTCTCTGGACTGCAAGGTCCTCCAGCAAGCTCCCCGCTTAGAGAAACCAGTCAGTAGGTTGGCTATACGTTTGTGGTACTCTATATTGAGATTGGTAAAGCTGAAACTGTTGGGAGCACTAGTATGAACCTCTGTAGGTGGAAGAACCTCACCCCCTTGCCATCTGAAAGGCAATCTTCTAGACTGCAAGGCACCTAGGGATTTAGCAGTGTGTGCGTTTCAATGGCAAGAAGAGCTTTGTCTATGTGCTTGCCAAAGAGCATATCCCAGTCTTAAGCCATATCCAGCATCTTAGTTTGCACTTCAGTGCAAAATGAAGTGATTTTGAGCCAACCCTGACTGCTCAGAACTGCAGCGCCTGCCAGCTGCCTAAACCCTGTTGAGGTGATATCCATGGCAGACATAAGGGAAAATGTGTTGCCTGTAGTGTCAAAGGCATTTGTCTCTCTGGTGGTACTCCGATAGGAGCTGCCAGATTTTTAGATCTTCTCTGCGCAGCTTGAGAAACTACATAATTTGGTCTAGGGAGTCCTGTGAGGCATGCAGGAGCCCTGTATTTGTCAATTCAGGGCAGGACTGCTGGTACTGTAGCGGGGGTACTTCATACTTCTAATACCCTCCTGCCATAAGTGGTCAATGATGGGGATGGACCTTGCTAGTTTCCGAGCCTGGTCCTTGAAATCATAAGAAGCAATCAGAATGCTTCACTGCAATGGGTGCGCAAAATGTTTCTGCTGTGCTTTCCATAATACAATGACCCCTGCTTTATAAGATATCGCGGGACTCCCATTCTGACAACAGGAAAGATTCAAGCATGTGAATCTATGAAAGATCCAATACTGGATAAGCCTGGCTCTCCCCAAACCCACCCAAAAGACTTCAGAGAAGGGTATTTGAAGATCCTGACAAGACTGCAAGAAACCAAAAGGTGAACCCTGGAAGCTGAAGACCTGGAAAAGGGGACCAAGGCTGCAGTGTGGTGGCAGGTGCCACTACCTGTGTGGATGCAGGACCAGGTTCACGGTGGACAAAGTCAGCAGTGCAGCCCTGGAGCAGCTGAAGAGTTCCTGGAGTGATTCAGTCAACGCACCATACCATAAAAAGGATTACAGTCAATAGTGTGGAATAACCACCAACTAGCCTTGGCAAACAAATGTCACGGGAGAAGAAATGCGTGGCTGCTGGGGCCCAGCAAGGTCCAGGAGGACTCACCCCATGGAGGGGAGTACCGGGTGAGGTGGCAGCCCCCAGAGGTAGCAAGCAGTCAGAGGCTAACAAAGTATACTTGAAAAGTAGTCCTATGTCACAGGAGAAGTACGTAGAGGGCTGGGCGTCCGGTAGTAGTGCGGGGAATACACAGCCTGAAGATCTTTTGGAGAAGCTGCCAACAAGCCTTGGTAGCTCCAAGAGACGTGGTACACGGGGTACTGCCCTGCGTGGAGAAGAAAGGACCTAGTTGGACAGCAGAAAGAGCAGACAGAAGAGACCGCTTCAGACCACCACATGTGATGCAGGATCCATGCAGCTCTGGACGGAAGGATTCACACAGCTGGTTGCCATTGCAGTCAGGGCCTGCAGATGCAGGGGAATGACTCCTTCACTCCGGAGAGTGATTCCTTCCTGCTTCTCAGTCCAGGCCCAACGCTTACCCCCTCAAAGGATGTACAGCTGGGTAAATGTTGCAGTTGCTGGAAGGAGCTGGAGAAACCATGTTGCAAAGCAGTGTCATCGCTGTAGATGCATATTGTAGGTTCCTGTTAAGTCCAGTTGCAGTGGCCAGAAGTAGAAGTAAACATTGCAGAGGAGCCCTGCTTCCACGTTGAATCTGCGGACCCACCTAAGAGGGAGACCCTAAATAGCCCTGGAAGGGGGATTGACATCTTGCAAGTGACCTAGCAGGAGGGGGCTGTGACGTCACCTGCCTAACCTGGCCACTCAGACGGTCCCAAAGGCCTCTGCCCACCTTAGACTCAAGTGGCCACTGGGAGGAGCTATGCCCCCCCCCCAAGGATAGTGTTGGACAGGGGAGTGGTTACTCCCCTTTCCATTGGTCAGTTTTGTGCCAGAGCAGACTGGAAGTCCCTGAACCGGTGCAGACTGGTAACTATCTTGTCTTCAGAAGACTACTTAAGAGTTGGCTCTTTCCTTCATAACCACCATATTCAAACAGCTATGGACTGCATATGCCTGTGTTATTAAAAAAATGTTGGCTGATTATGTGTATATTCTAGATATATGTAGTTCTTTAGAAAATATGTGTCTCTACTATGCCATAACAATAAACTACACACATACTCTACACATACTCTTTAAACCTGTTTAACTAATGTATATTTACTCACAGTTTAAATATGTATGTACATATATGTGTTTGTCCCAAAGGGGTCCAATTAAGGAGCGCTTCTTAGTGTCGGTGCCCGCGCCAGGGAAGGACCTTTCCCTTAATTTTTTTGCACACCAGCTTGACACTTCTGTCAACGATGCAGCACTCCCAGGATTTTCACAAAATCTTCATTTAATACAAACAAATGATACCAGACAAACAAACACCAACGCGTTTCGACCTACACGGTCTTGATCACGGTAATTATCCAATCGATTAAGTGCTCTATTTATAGTCTCCATCTCATTTCAGCCTTTATGTGGCATTCTGGGATATGTAGTTTTTTTATAAGAAAAAAGTGTGAATACATCAATTAATTCTAATAAATCAAATTTTCTACCAAACCACACAATTTCATTATACCCCTTACAATATCAACCATCAAAAACAAACATATATATCACACAGCTTAAAAACACAAACCATTTTCTATATTTCTCAAATAGTGTACACTTGCCAAAGTTATACAACTAAGTTTAGATATCCCCAGTATCTATATATATTATTGTTACATCTTTGTCAGTTTTTAGGCCACATGTATAATAATAACTTATATATTTTTATAATACCTAATAGGACTCATATCCCAATCTTCCATTTCTTCAATACTCAATTATTTACATGTAGTACTCGCATTTCCTTATTTATTTATTTAACTGGTTTTCGATCTAAGCTCATTTTATATTTACAAATGGCAGTATAATTCCTCATTACAGTTGATCCCAAATGGGATCTTAGTTTTTAATCTGATGATATACCTGGACTCCAAACGCCTCAGCTTTTGGATTCTGTCACCTCCTCATTCATGTTTTGCTATTGTCGCAATACCATAATATTTCAGGTTTAGCCACTTTGATTCTGTGTGAGTCTTTAGGTGTTTGGTCATCGCATAGGTATTGTCATCATTTTGTACCGTTCTAATGTATTCAAGAATTCACTTTTTCAGAGGACATATGGTACTACCAACATATCTAAGACCACACCAGCACTCTATGACATAAACCACGAAAGTTGTTTTACATGTGATTCTATCTCTGATTAAGATTTCTTTACTCTGAAAATCTGTTATCGCTTTTTTGTTGCAGCCAAGTTTGCACACCTTGCACTTTCTGAAGCAAAAAAATCTCTTATTTCCATCAACTAACCAGTTTACCTTATTTGTGGTTTCGAAGTGACTCCTCACTAGCATGTCTTTAAGTGATGGAACTTTCCTGTGTGTAATTTAAGGAATAGGTGCCTACTCGCTGTCCAATGTCATTATCTATTTGAATCAGATACCAATATTTTTTCAATATATTGACTATCTGTTGATTTTCCTTACTATAATCCATGATAAGTCTTAACTCATCATTCTTCAGCATAGCTCTTTCTGACATGTTCTTATTCTTCAGCAGTACCTGTGCTCGTGTCATTGCTCTTGCTTTTATTTCACCCTGTTCTATTGCCTTCAATTTATAACCTCTATCTATAAATCTCTGTTTTGTCTCTCCAAATTTTTTGTCCATATCTCGTTCCATAAAACAATTCCTTTTAATGCGAATAATTTCACCATACGGAATGCTTTTGATTAGTGATCTCGGGTGAAAGCTTTTACCATGTAGTATACTGTTGGTTGCAGTAGGTTTCCTATATAATGTCGTTTGTAACTCATCTGCTTCAACATATATTAGTACATCTAAGAATTCAATAGAGATCTTACTTGTTTTGTACGTAAATTGAAATCCAACATCATTGCTATTCAACCGAGTAAATAATTCACTAAATGTTTCCTCAGTTCCATGCCAAATCAAAAATAAATCATCTATATATCGCAACCAGATCACTACCTTCTCCATATAGTGTTCATTCTCCTGATCCCAAGCTATGCATTTCTCCCACCACCCCATTATGAGATTTGCATAACTTGATGAAAAGGACACTCCCATGGCCCACAGATTTGTTTATAGATTTGATGATTAAACATGAATATGTTATTCTTGAGACATAGTTCTATCATTTCAATTAGCATCTCAGAGTGTCTCAAAAAATGAATGCTCTTTTGTCTCAAGAAAAATCTTACTGCATTCATACCTAAATCATGTGAGATAAAGGTGTATAATGATACTACATCTATGGTCACTAATAGGTAGTCTCATTGGCATATAATTCCATCCAGTAGTCTTAAAAAGTCACCCGAGTCCTGTATATGTGAACTCAAGTCTTTGACTATAGGGGCCAAGTAATGATCAACATAATTTGACACACCCTGATATAATGACCCACAGCTTGAAATTATCGGTCTACCCGGTGGTTTCTCTAGGGTTTTGTGAATCTTAGGAAGAAAGTATATGGTTGGCATAATTGGATTTTCATTATTCATAAACAATTTTTCATCAAAACTAATTAATCCTTCTGAATGCCATTTCTCTAATCTCTCATTTAAATCCAATACTAATTCATTAATGGGATTCTTAGACAATTTACAGTAATTTGTATCGATATTCAACTGACTATACGCCTCTTCCATATAGTCATTCTTGTCCAAGATCACAATGTTCCCTACTTTGTCTGCGGGTTTTGTTACTATTGATTGATTTTCCATCAGGACTTTCAATGCTTCCCGTTGGTTTTTGGTTAGATTTTCTTTCTGCTGTTGCCCTACAGGTTGTAATTTCTCCAAGTCATTGATGACAAGATCATGGAATATGTCAATTTTATATCCCGGAGACAAAGCTGGGCAAAATTTAGATCTGGGTTTGAACTTTGTCATTTCTTTGAATCCAGTATCAATTCCCAATGTTGTTAGTATTTGTGTCTCAGTCATATCCTCATCTCTTAGATCATATGTCAAATCATATATAGTTTTGAAATAACTACTTCTATAGTCAAACCCAGATCACACGTCATAGAGGCTCCTGCAGATGTTGTGATGGGTTCCAATTTGGAAAAATGTTTAGCCAATTTCAGTTTTCTTATAAATTTGCATAAATCAATGTTTGTACATAATCTTGATGTTTTTCCGGACAGAAACTTAGACCATTTACATATATGTGTGTATATGTGTGTGTATTCAGGTATGTATGTATGTGTGTGTGTGTATAAATATACTAATCATTTTGTATGTTTTTCAAAGTGCCGTTCATTTATTATTTGTATGAATTTTCTCAAATAAATGGAGCCGACGATCTTCTATTTGATAGATTTTTGAAACTGTGCTCATTTTCTACCCTTTACGAGCGTTTGGATATTGTGCAGCCTGTTGGTGCCTTATTAGGCTGCACTGTTTTTTTAAAAATTATAGATATATATATGCAAAACAAAGTTGTCCTCCGGACCAAAGCGCACTCCCAACAGGTTGGAGTTTATTTTGGAAAGCAGCAAAGCCAGTAACATTCAAAGAATTCCTTCGCATTTTCCAGGCCTTATGCATTTCAGACATCTCACACTTGGTCACAGGCCAAATGCTTGGGTTGAGCAAATGATTGCAGGCACCTGATTACTTGATTAAATGCTCAGGTGTTTTACACAATGCATCCTGGTAGGGGTAGTCCTGCACATTTATATTATATCTTTAGTAGACAATCATTTCTGCCTTGGTAGGTTGCTGCCGCCAAACGCATATTAAAGCACATTTAAAAACCTTAGTAGGCGAATTCTAAGTAAAGTTACTGAGTTTTGCTGAAATTATTCCATCCTGTTGCTCTTTCTATGACAACGTAGTAAAGTCACACAGACCTGCTTTCTATCTGCAGTGGTGCTGCTTTCACGGCTGGACATGCCGTTAATTATGTGCAAAAAAAAGGTGACCGGCGGACCAAATCACACTCCCAACAGGTTGCAGTTTATTTTGGAAAGCAGCAAATCCAGTAACATTCAAAGAATTCTTTACACATTTTCCAGGTCTTACGCGTTTCAGACATCTCGCCCTTGGTCACAGGCCAAATACTTGGGTTGAGAAAATGATTGCAGGCACCTGATTACTTGATTAAATGCTCATGTGATTTACACAATGCATCCTGGTAGTGGTAGTCCTGCACATTTATATTACATCTTTAGTAGACAATCATTTCTGCCTTGGTAGGTTTCTGCCGCCAAACGCATATTAAAGCACATTTAAAAACCTTAGTAGGCGAATTCTAAGCACAGTTACCGAGCTTTACTGAAATTATTCCATCCTGTTGCTCTTTCTATGACGTATATATGTATCTGTATGTGATTCTATGCTTAACACGTTCAGATGTCATTGCATAGCTCATAGATAAGTTGTTATATTAGATACTTATGAATCCCTGCTCTCATTTCATTTCACACTGATCAAATGTTTATGATCATAGGTATTTGGCTATTCAAAAATTGAGTAAAGATAAATAAATGTTAGAAAAGTACACTTATTAATTAACTCCAAATCTTACAAATCTTGAAATAGTGTATACCCATTATTATATTCCGTGGACATATATTCCCTTACCATGTACTTACATATCTATTATTATTTATTACTCTAGTCCTACTGTACTACAGAAAATAATTAAATAAAAAAAAAATCTATAAATAAAATTCAAATTATAAATAAATCTAAACAAAATAAATAATATATATTAATAATAATAAATAATACATTAAATAAAAATAATGATCAAAATGTGTATATATATATATATATATATATATATATATATATATATATATTTATTTTTTTTAACCTCAACGCAGCCTTCGAAGCAAAGCACTCTGGCTGCTGGTGCTGGTGTAAGGGTCAAGACCACGACCCTTAATATAGAATCACACAAGAGAAAAACACCGCACTCCCGGGGAAATTCTTTAGCAAGTTGATTTAATGACAGGCAGAATTTCTTAAGCAGCATAAATCAAGCTCCATGACGCGTTTCGACATCTCGTCTTTATCAAATGGTTTAAAGTCTTTTTCAATGCTGATCTCCCAAACAATCCTACTAAATTTTCCCTCATTCATCTCACCTTTAACTCATCCAAAACCCCTCCTGCTACTACGATCTCTCTAACCCTTATTGAAATAATGAAAATGTGAACAGATTTTGAGAAGATTAATGGTACAAACTACTTACTTGTCACTGCACCAACATTATTCGTGCCACCTACCTTGTCTTTTCAACTGCTCACCGAATAATGAAGTTCACAGGTGTGGGATATGAAGGTATAAATCCCACAATGCCTCTGCGAACTGAAGACAGACGTTTTAAAATAGCATAATTTACAACAATATTGGCGAGGAGAAACATTTCCCCTGCTTGTGTACTGTACTTGGAAGATTGGAACAGACTGTGAAGTCAATAACTTCCAAAGCGCCTTTGCGCCAACTTGTTTGTGGAAGAGATGGACTTATCTAAATTATGGTGAGCATATGTCTCTTCATTTCATGATTTACAGCACCGATGCAACCCTTTTAACTACATAGAGGGTCCGGGGATAAAGCATTTGAACACCAACAGTTATTTTGCACAGTGGTTAAATAATACACGAAATGGATTTCTGTGAAATAACAGTGCAGGTATTGGAGCATATGCACGAATGTTGAAGTGCGGAGAGTTGAATTATTGAAATAATGAAAATGTGAACAGATTTTGGGAAGATTAATGGTACAAACTATTTACTTGTCACTGCACCAACATTATTCGTGCCACCTGCCTTGTCTTTTCAACTGCTCACAGAATAATGAAGTTCACAGGTGTGGGATATGAAGGTATAAATCCCACAATGCCTGTGCGCACTGAAGACAGACGTTTTAAAACAGCATTGAAAAAGAGATGTCGAAACGCGTCATGGAGCTTGATTTATGCTGCCTAAGAAATTCTGCCTGTCATTAAATCAACTTGCTAAAGAATTTCCCCGGGAGTGCGGTGTTTTTCTCTTGTGTGATTATATATATATATATATATGTATATAAAAAATTATAAATAAAAAATATTATATTTGTACTCTCTTGTAAGCTTTACTTTGTCTACCCATCACCATATGTCATGTCTGTATCAATCTGTCCTCCGTTCCCACTCTGACTCCTCCCAAATCCATTCCACTACTTTCATCTCCTAAATAACCCTGCCTAAGCTCTTTCCTCCTCTTCCACATCTAACTCACTCAAACCTGTTTTCTACCATGATCTCCCAAACAATCCTACTAAATTTTCCCTCATTCATCTCACCTTTAACTCATCCAAAACCCCTCGTGCTACTACGATCTCCCTAACCCTTTTCACAGACTGTTCCCTCCTCCATCTCTCCCTTCCTCATCCCAAGCCTAAATCCTATTACTATAAACTCCCAATTAACACTTCTGTATCCTTCCCTCCTCCACCCCTCCATTACTCCAGTCAATCCAACTAACAAACTCACATATCCGCACCTCAAATTAACTCATAATAATACTAAAGCTGTACTTATTTTTCCCTATACTAATCCATCACTAATTCCTTTTGGGTTCTGGAGTAGCGTGCTACTCGCTGAAAAGCACTTCGACTCCTTGTCAGGAGTAGTAAGCGCTATATAAATTCTATTACAATACATACACATGGACAAAAAATGCACACACACTCTGTTTGAAAGTCCTCAAAAATGTTGGTTATTTTACAAAATATTTTGTTTTCTTACAGTACTTCTACCATTCTGCATTCCTCTTCCTTTCCACTGCCCCTTAGTCCCCTCTCATGCACCCTGCTTGTCATAAATGTATTTAAATGTTATATGCCAGTCTGACTGTCGGAAAATCTTACACTGCCCCCCAATCTTACTGACCAAGCTACACCCCTGGTCCTATCTTATAAAGCGAGCTTTTACCGATGTCAGGCCATTTTAGTTTGCAATCATGAGTCATGTAGCATTGCCGGCAATAAAGGCTTTGAAGCAGCACTGCTTTGGAAAGTCAAAGTGCCTGTTCCACTTTGCACATCACTGCTGTTTTGTGGCTAAAAGCCTTAGCAGACACCACTGAACGGGCGTGTGGAATATCATTGACCATGGGAAATGCGTCCTATATCTATAGAGTGCTGCGCAATAAATGGTGTTTCATTGCATCTTTTACTAAGCAGGACTCTACTATCGGTGAATATAATAGCAAATACCTAGTAGTTAAAGTTGTTTTTGTAAAATAAATTTTCATGAAATTGAAAGAAGAAAAAATCGATTTTTTTAACATCAACCTCAATATTCTCCTGTACCCTTCCTGTGTGGGCTATATTGGCCTTTAAAAATCTGATCCGGCATTAACCACTTGAGGCGAAGATGCAAGCCAATTTATATGCAAGCGGATCTTTAATGGCTGGTATAGCCTGCTATGAAGGGCAATAAGGCTATGCGAACATGTTTTCCAAAAGGGTAGACTGTCCTCATAAGGAGAACGCATGTTGCAAGTAATAGGGCTTAAAAACCTATTCCTTCTTGCATGTTTTCTCTACCTTCTTTGAGAGCCTTGCTGTGCATTCATGTCAGTTACTGCAGGGCACTTCAGCATGAATGACCCCACGGTATCTGACATGAAGACACAGCAGGCGATCTCAAATAAAAGAGAGAACAGCTTTATAACTGCTACTTCACCACCTGAACCGCAAAATTGCTTTTCTTTATTTGACGAACAGAGGCAGACACTTTTTTTAAAGTATGTCTTTATTTCATTTTCAACTGCCTCTCAATAATTAGTACTTTCACACAAACACGGAATCTCATTCTATACATTTTCGCAGTATTCAATATCATAAAACACTGATGACATGTATCTTTCACTATTATTTCCCAACGTTCCGCACAAGAAAACTGATATTTTAACAACAAACAAGTTTAAGCATGATAACCTACATGTCATGACCAGGGACGCAAACCAAGACAGTCCCGAATCTGCCGCACTTGAAGTAAATTCAAATAACTACAGCGTCCCATCCTGAGCTGAGAAACAACATGATCCATGTTACATACAACCACTCCCAGTTTACTCTCTATCAACCACCCACATGTGAACTCATATTGCCCCAGGAAACAGACGCCCACCCATATTGCACCTGATTCCATGAACACTCGTGATAAGCCACTTGGCTGCACCCACCCCATCTTTTTAGGGTGGTCTGCCGTCAGATCTGGCTTCACATTTTACCAGGCACGCACCCCTTATTGCAACCCCTGATCCTATACCTCCGTGCTTATGGAGTCTATGGAGCGATCAGCTTAACACACCCATTTTTCTCAGATCCTCTAGACAACTGTTAATGTCTAGGGCCATTGTTGATTTCCAAAGCATAGCGAAGCGTTGTTAAAACAAAACGAGCACCAAATCTGCCAGCCCGCTCTCGTGCTTGTTCTTCTTTGTTCATGGAATCAATCCCTGCAAGCAGAGCTGGACTTCGGGAGCCAGGTTTCTGCCCACAACAATATCACAAATCACTAAATCCAGACAACACCGGGCAATTCTAGTGCATGTGACAGAAGTGCTTCTCAGACAGCCTAGGCGAGGTTCCTTTGATGCAGTGCAGGGTGTGATACGTATAGGGAATACAATGAAACAGCGCCCAGGTTGGGTTATTTTACCTTCTTAACTTATTCCATCACTGCTCCCCATTGCGTTGTGTTATCTTATGCCTCAGGCAGATTGACCATCTATTTTTCCCCCCAGGTCTCTATCAATGTCACATGCATTCAGTGCATTATACAGTAAAGTAACTACCTTTCATCCCTCCCTGAGAGCCACTAGATTGAGCAGCTCCTCCGAGCTTGAAGGGTAAGTACGATATTGACCCCACATCTTTTGAAGCTTACCTGTCAGGGCACTGTATAGGAGAAAATGGCCTGGTCCTGATCGATCTGTTTTCACACTGGAAGGTGGCTATCTTCAGTGCTGGGATGCATTCTTACTTGTCACCGTTCTAGAAAACCATGTTCTCCCATAGAATTGACTGATATGAGTTATTTGAACTCACTGCATATTGAATTATTATTTCTTTAACTCGAGTATCAATTCTGTGTATGTTTGCTATGTTCTGTTGTATTGTTGAGGTCAAGAGGACCACTGAAGGAAGCATGCTTCGTGATGTTGACGACTTTTCATCGATTATAAATTGGGGTTGCTATTCTCTTTACTCTTTATCAGGCCCCTGACAATGGCATTTTTTTGGAATTATCAGTATTATTATTAAAGGTCATCAACGTCGTGTCTTGATGAAGGAAGACGGTTGCTCTTTTGTTAGCAATGGAAAAGTGCGTTGACGTTTTTGTGTTCTTAGTGTCTTGGCTTTATGAGAAGTGAAGTCGAGACTGACTGTCTTCTGTTTTCAACCAAGATTTCAAAAAGAACCTTGTTTTTAGTCTCTCGACTATTTCAGTGATTTTCCCTCCAATTTTGCCTTGCAGGTGCGGTTTTTTTGTATTTACTTTTTTGGTAAATGTGCTTAAAGTATGAAACCAATGGAAACCGTCTTGTACATGGTTGTTGATTATTAATTAGAATGATGTTTTTGACCATCTTTTGTGAGTTAACTTGAATATATTTAAATATGGATTCGTTTTTTCGAATAAAATGTTCAGGTATCTATGGAGTGGTGAAACTATTGGACGCCTTGGTGGCTACCGTGGATGAATATTTTTAGGTATGGAGTTTTTGTATTTTGATTTATGGTCCCATCCTGTCACTTTCCATGAAATCTTGGAATGAGAGCAAAACAAAATGTCCAAGCAGATCTCCCGAAATAATAACACCCCCCACTTCCAACTAATGGCCCTTTTCATGTGTTTTTGCTATATTTCTGAAGTCCGGAAAATTTCCCAGTGGCATCTGTGGCATGTATGGTGGACGATGTCCCTTTACCATTATGTATTTGGTCCAGAAAGACTTATCTACAGTGTGAGCATGGATTTTTCTGAACTCATCTTAGAAAGACGCATTCATCCTTTTATGATACGCTCATCCTGTAGGGGCCCAAATAGACAAATCTGTTCTTCCATCTTTCAACTTCCTAACCATCTCAAGGGCCATTGGAGCAGGCTGGCTGCATAATGAAACTCCTAATTTGGCACCCCAAGCCCACCTTCACTCAAATTATGCTGTATTCTGTACAGTGTTACACATCTCCTAGTTCTGCCCCAAATGAAGTCAAATAGAATACTGTGCAAATCTAACAGTTGCTTAAGGATCATAACTAATGCTAAAAAAAAGTACAATAGTCTAGACAGTATGAGGATCTTCGAAATTGCCACCCGGTCAAGTGGTGATAGGGGCAGTGCCATCCAGAATGAGAGGGACTGTCTTGTGCCTGCTATCACTCATTCTTAATTACCCCTAATAGACCATTCTCCCCATGATAAACCTGTACCCTCAAATATGTGAACATAGCAAGGCTCCATTCTAGCTTGGTAGATGCCAACTCCACCCGTACTTCATGTGTCCCTCACGATCATGTAAAAAACAAGGGTTACTCCAATTTATTCTACATCTGTATACATCCCCAAATATTTTGAGCATATCTAACAAAGCTGATAATGTCTTGAATGGTTTGTTAAGATAAACCAGAGCATAGTTGGCATACAGCAAAACTATGACCCACCTATTTGTTCATCCAATCCCCCAAACTAGTCCCTTCTGTCTCAAAACACATTCCAGTGGCCAGTGGTTAGACTGAATAGAATGGATGATAATTGATACCCTTTGCCAGCGGATTTCCGAATCTCAAAGCTTCCTGTTGTAACCTGTCCGGCTCTCACTCTAGCCATCGGGCTATTATACAACGGCAGAACCTATCCCAGAAACTCAGAACATATTCCAAGTCTCTGGAGCACCATCATGACATAGGGCCAGCTTAGCGTGTCAAACGCTCTCTCTATATCAAGAGAAACTACCATCTGCCACATGTTCCCCTCAGAGGACCCATTCATCAAGTGAAACAGATGTCTAAGACTCAGAAAAGTATTTTTCCCATGTATGAACTCAAATGATCTGAGTGTAAAAGGAAGCCGACCACTGGAAGCAGCCTTCTAGCCAGCACCCGCTTAAAATCTTGTAATCCAGGCTCAATAACAACAATGGGGACACATGCTGGTCACAGTGGCACCCAGCCAAACCAGGCACTCTAATATACAATAGTTACAAAATCCATGGGGGAGGCACAACATATGGGGTGTGTTGACTTGAGAAGCCCCGGATGGTCCCGGTTGCACACAAAGAGATACCAATCTGCACCATCCTGGGTGAAGGCGCTACATCAGGTGCGCAATGACTTGAGGTGCACCAGACGATTCTGATCACCAACACAAAGTGCAATGTCATACCTCCTTAAAATGAGGCACAACATCTGGTGCTTGATGACTTGAGTTGCACAAGACAGGCTCCAATTGCACATGCAAAGTGCTTAATGCTCTGCCTCTCTGGAATGAGGCACAATGTCTGGTGCACAATGACTTCAGCTGCACCACACAATATGGTTAAACACACAAAAGGATTCCTCTCCCGTACCTCCCTGGAATGACGCACAATGTCTGGTGCGCGATGACTTGAGTGGCACCAGACACTTTCGATCACAAACACAAAACGCTCAGGCCCATATTTATACTTTTTTAGTGCCGCATTTGCGTAATTTTTTGACGCAGAAACGGTGCAAACTTGTAAAATACAATTGTATTTTGTAAGTTTTCGCCGTTTTTGCATCAAAAAGCGGCGCAAACGCGGCGCTAAAAAAGTATAAATATGGGCCTCAATGTCATGCCTCCCTGGAATGAGGCACTGTTGAGCTTGGCATCCTTGGCGTGGTCTCCCCTAACCTTTTGCCAAGGTTTCCCAGGTTGTTGATGTGTGCTGGACTCTGTTTTTGCTGTTTTTCTTACTCTGGGCAATTTACTACTGCTATCCAGTGCTAAAGTGCAAGTGCTCCTATACAAAATATGTATGTAATTGGCTTTCCATGATTGGCATATGTGATTTACTGGTATGTCCCTAGTACAGTGCACTACAGGTGCCAAGGGCCTGTAAATCAAATGCTGCTAGTGGGCCTGCAGCACTAGTTGTGCCACCCACATAAGTAGCCCTGTAAACATGGCTCAGACCTGCCACTACAGTGTCTGTGTGTGCAGTTTTAAACTGCCAGTTTTACTTGGCAAGTGTACCCACTTGCCAGGCCTAAATCTTCCCTTTTCTTACATGTAAGACACCCCTATGGTAGGCCCTAGGTAGCCCCATGGGTGGGGTGCAGTGTATGTTTAAGGTAGGACATATACTAATGTGTTTTATATGTCCTGACAGTGTGCCAAATTTGTTTTTCACAGTTGCAAGGTCTATCTCTCTCATATGTTAACATGGGGGCTACCTTTACATATGATTAAAGCGTTGTTGGACTTTTGCTTATGCAGGGTCATCCCCAGTCTTTTTCGCCTCCTGCCTCCTATTTTTTTCTGACATGTTGCTGTTGGCTTTTCAACTCTGAGCACTTTACCACTGCTAACCAGTGCTAAAGTGCATATGCTCTCCTGTTTAAATTGTATGTAAGTGGTTTATCCATGATTGGCATATTTGATTTACTAGTAAGTCCCTAGTAAGGTGCACTAGAGGTGCCAGGGCCTGTAAATCAAATGCTACTAGTGGGCCTGCAGCACCGGTTGTGCCACCCACATAAGTAGCTCTGTAATCATGTCTCAGACCTGCCACTGCAGTGTCTGTGTGTGTATTCTTACACTGTAAATTCGACTTGGCAAGTGTACCCACTTGCCAGGCCTAAACCTTCCCTTTCCTTACATGTAAGGCACCCCTAAGGTAGGCCCTAGGTAGCCCCAAGGGCAGGGTGCAGTGTATGGATAAGGTAGGACATATAGTAATGTGGTTTATATGTCCTGACAGTGAAATACTGCCAATTTCGTTTTCACTGTTGCAAGGTCTGTCTCTCTCTCATAGGATAATATGGGGGCTACCTTTAAATATGATTAAAGTGTAGATTCCCCTAGAGAGTAGATGGACATGTGGAGTTTGGGATCCCTGAACTCACAATTTAAAAATACATCTTTTAGTAAAGTTGATTTTAAGATTGTGCGTTTGGAAATGCCACTTTTAGAAAGTGAGCATTTTCTTGCTTAAACCATTCTGTGACTCTGCCTGGTTTGTGGATTCCCTGTCTGGGTCAGTTTGACAGTTGGGTTGTTTTTCACCTCACACCAGACAGTGACACAAAGGGAGCTGGGGTGTGATCTGCATTTCCTGATTAGCCATCTCTGCTAGGAGGGAGGGGTGGAGTGGTCACTCTCATCTGAAAGGACTGTGCCTGCCTCTGACAATGCTGTCTCCAGCCCCCTGGTGTGTGTCTGAGGCCTTGCCTGGGCAAGGCAGGATTTCACAAGAAGGTGTGAGTCCCCTTTGAAGAAAGGTGACTTCAAAGACTAAAATGGGTATAAGAAGGGCACCCAAACTTACAAACTTTAGAAACACTCTGGAACCAAGAGGAACCTCTGCCTGGAGAAGAGCTGATAGCTGAGGAAAACGTGCTGCCCTGCCTGTGACTGTGCTTTGTGGAGCTTTCCTGCAGTGCTGCTTCTGCCAGAGTAAGAGGGCAAAGACTGGACTTTGTGTGCCTTCCATCTTGAAGAAGAAATCTCCAAGGGCTTGATGTAGAGCTTGCCTCCTGTTGTTGAAGTCTCAGGGATAGCAAAGACTTCTTCCTGCCAGCACCTGGAGTCTCTGGAGAGACCCCTACTCTGCTCTGTGGTGCCCTTCCAGTTCCTGGGACCCTGAAAGGAGAGGCTGGCAGCCTAAGGACAAAAATACACGCACCGAGCGCCGTGCGGAGAAAAGATCGACGCGAATCCGATCGCGGCTGAGAAAACGACGCGACGCCGGTTCCGCAGCTGAGAAACGACGCCGCAGGAAACGCGACCGAAAAACCGACGCCCGGAGCAGGAGAAACGACGCGCAGCATCGCTGACGGAGGCTGAGAGATCGCACCCTGCGCCGCGGGACTTTCGGATCGTCGTGTGGCTGGCTTTTTCAACACGCACCGCCGTGCCGAGTTGTTTTCGACGCACACAGCCGTGCAGGGTTACTTTCGACGCACACCGCCCGTGCGGGGTTATTTTTGACGCAAACCAGGTACATTTTCACGCTAGCAGCGCTAGTGTGGTGTTACAACTACCTAAAGACTCTTTTTATTTTAAACCTTTAAAAAATCATAACTTGACTTGTGTATGTTGGATTTTTGTCGTTTTGGTCTTGTTTTGTCTAGATAAATATTTCCTATTTTTCTAAACTGGTGTTGTGTCATTTTGTAGTGTTTTCATTAAGTTACTGTGTGTGTTGGTACAAATACTTTACACCTAGCACTCTGAGGTTAAGCCTACTGCTCTGCCAAGCTACCAAGGGGGTAAGCAGGGGTTAGCTGAGGGTGATTCTCTTTTATCCTAACTAGAGTGAGGGTCCTTGCTTGAACAGGGGGTAACCAGACTGTCAACCAAAGACCCCATTTCTAACATTGGTGACCAGCGGTCGGGATTGGACTTGTGTTTGTACTTGACATACAGTAATTAAGTGTACACTACTGTTTTGATCTCAGACCACTACGTGACCACATACTACTTGTTTGGTGATCTTTTGATTTTTCTCTTAAGGACTCTTTTTATTCTACTTCCATGATTTTGCTGATCCCTTGACTGATTCTTTTTACTTCATTGGGAAATTATTTTTTTCTGCCTTTTGGAACTTTGCACTTGTGACCATCATGTCTCAATCTGGAGATGCAACAGCTGGAGCTGTGTTTGAAATGGAGAAACTGAAGGAGTACTCAGTTGCTCAATTGAAACAGTTCCTTAAAGATCTTGACTGTCCCACTGAGAGCTCCACCAGGGAGGGGGAGCTGCAACAGGCACAGAGGGCCTGGGTGACAATCAAGAAGGCTGGAAGGCACACAGAGGAGGAGAATATGGGGGGGGAAGTGCAGAGGATACACAGTGGTGTAGTGGAGGAACCTGTTACGCCTGGGGGGAGGGTCCCCAGGAGGGGTGGCAGGGTGTCACCCAAGGGTCTGACTCCTGAAGAGTTACAGGACAGACAGGCAGAGAGGGAGTACCAATGGGAAATGAAAAAGCTTAATTGGGAGTTGGAAGAAAGGAGGAGGAACTTAGAGATTAAAAAAATGATTTATGCTTACGAGCTTAAATTGAAAGAGCTGGAAGTCATGAGGGCTGAGTCCAGCTGGAATGGTGGCAGCAACAATTGTATATCCAGTGATGCTGCAGAAGTGCACATGCCCAGAGAGGTGGTGCCCTACTTGAAGGAGGGAGTTAACACACGCCAGGAGGTTCAGGGGTATGAGGTAGCTCCAGTGATGCACAGGGTCCCTGAGGTGGATTGGGGAACTGGCATGGGGAGTCATATTCCTACTGGTGGGAGGGACACTCTACTGACTCTAGGTGAGAGTGACAGGGAGAGGGGTTCCCCCCAGGTAGAAGTCCTGGTTATGGAGTGTGAAAACATCCCAGAAGAGTGTGGGTTGAGTGTCAGGGACAGTCAGGTACTGTCTCACCAGTCTCAGGAGGGTGATGTGGGGTGCTTTTTCAAGGCAGAGTCACTGGATGGTTGGGTGAAGGGTACTTTGGTTAATTCATGTGAGGGGCTGAGTGATGTAATTGCTGGAGAGCATATGTCTAGTCCTTATTTTCCAGAGCTATGCCAACACCAGGTGGAGTGTGAGTTCTCTGACCCCAGGGAGCTTACAATGGAGGCAGACTTCTGGGTGAGTACCAGAGAGTCTGAAGAGGCATTTGGGGGTGCTCCTGAGAGGAGTGGTCTAGGTAGTTCCCAACCAGGTGAGGTAGGGAAGGATTGTAGTGTCCCAGGTAGGTCCCAGTGTAGTGGGATGGGTGAGGGACCCCATGTCCAGTCTCAGAGGAGAGGGAATGGGGATGGGTTGAGGCCCAAGGTGCCCGAGATCCGGTCCCAGGTCCTGGAGGGTTCCCTGCGGGAACACCAGGAGGGGAGCCTAGCCTGTACCATAGGGCCATCTGTTGAGGGAGACCCCACAGTGTCAGGAGAACTTGGGGGGGCGGCTGTAGCCAGCGTCCCACCAGTTCTGGTGTCTGGCAGTACCACTCCTAGTGAGGGGGTGCAGAAGTCCAGACAGAGGGTTGAGAGGGGGTTGCGGACCCCAGTGGAGAACCTGGAGGGTCAGGGGTCAGCTCTGAGAGCAGAGCCCCCCATGAATGACCTTGGTGAGACCATTTCTGGGTTGGGGGGAATCCAGACTCTGTCAGATGGGCAGAGGTCAGGAGACCTGCGCCAGCCAGACTCTTGTGTGGCCCTTCGGGACAGTGTGTCCCTTGAGGGGGGTAAGTGTGCCCCCCTGGAAGTCCTGGTGTGCCAGGCAATGGTTCAACCGCAGGGTGGTGACTCTGGGTTGAATGATCAGGTTCAGGGGGTAAACTCTGACCTGATGGGGGGTAAGTGTGCTCCCAAGGAAGTCCTGGTGTGCCAGGCAGTGGTTCAACCGCAGGGTGGTGACCCTGGGTTGGATGACCAGGTTCAGAGGGTAAACTCTGACCTGGTAGGGGGTAGGTATGCCCCCCAGGAAGTCCTGGTTTGCCAGGCAGTGATCCAGTCTGTGGGTACAGACCCTGGATTGGGAGGCCAGGTTAAGGGTGTCCCCCCTGACCTGGAGGAAGGGGCTACTGCTAACAGTGCCCCTACCATGTTGTCTTCTGGGGGGGCCACTCCTAGTTGGGTGGTTCAGGACCCCAGAGGAGAGGGCAGGGGGAGGGAAGCCTCACCCCTGGCCCTGGTCCAACCTGAAGGTACAGACCCCAGGTTGGAGGATCAGTTGCAGGTTAACATCCCTGCACTGGTGGAAGAATTGTGCAGGACTGCTTCTACAAGCACCCTGACAGTTTTTGACTCTGGGGGTGCCGCTTCTGCAGGGAGGTTACAGAGCCCCAGAGGGGAGGACCAGGGTCAGGTTGTCATCCCTGACCTGGTGGAAGAGAGAGTGGTCAAAGGGTGCCAGGCACCTGGGGCTACCACCCCCCACTCTCCACAGTCACAGTGGTTAGAGAGGCCTGAGGTCGGGCTCTCATCCCTGACAGTTGTCTGGGGCCACTGTGGCTTGCTGTCCGGGTGGACAGAGTTGCCCCTGGGGGGGGGAGGACGAGAGTCACACCCCGGGGGTGGAGTGGGCAACACCACTGTGTTGGCCCTGGTGGTACTATCTGCCCATTGCAATACATCTGTGAGCAAAGTAAAGTTAGGTGTTGCACAGATGGTGTCTGTAGATGTGGAGAAAGGTTCCCCATGGGTTAGCTTAGTGGGCCCTGAGAGTATGGACAGAGGGATCCAACTGGAGTCAGGAAGGCGTAGAACTGGAACATGCCCCTGCTGTTGTGGGCCTGGGTCCCTGTTCTATCGCCCCAATCAGGGAAGTACATCAAGGTATTGATTGTTCTCCCCTGGCTTTAGGCTGGTAGGGGGTCGTGTTGGACTTTTGCTTATGCAGGGTCATCCCCAGTCTTTTTCGCCTCCTGCCTCCTATTTTTTTCTGACATGTTGCTGTTGGCTTTTCAACTCTGAGCACTTTACCACTGCTAACCAGTGCTAAAGTGCATATGCTCTCCTGTTTAAATTGTATGTAAGTGGTTTATCCATGATTGGCATATTTGATTTACTAGTAAGTCCCTAGTAAGGTGCACTAGAGGTGCCAGGGCCTGTAAATCAAATGCTACTAGTGGGCCTGCAGCACCGGTTGTGCCACCCACATAAGTAGCTCTGTAATCATGTCTCAGACCTGCCACTGCAGTGTCTGTGTGTGTATTCTTACACTGTAAATTCGACTTGGCAAGTGTACCCACTTGCCAGGCCTAAACCTTCCCTTTCCTTACATGTAAGGCACCCCTAAGGTAGGCCCTAGGTAGCCCCAAGGGCAGGGTGCAGTGTATGGATAAGGTAGGACATATAGTAATGTGGTTTATATGTCCTGACAGTGAAATACTGCCAATTTCGTTTTCACTGTTGCAAGGTCTGTCTCTCTCTCATAGGATAATATGGGGGCTACCTTTAAATATGATTAAAGTGTAGATTCCCCTAGAGAGTAGATGGACATGTGGAGTTTGGGATCCCTGAACTCACAATTTAAAAATACATCTTTTAGTAAAGTTGATTTTAAGATTGTGCGTTTGGAAATGCCACTTTTAGAAAGTGAGCATTTTCTTGCTTAAACCATTCTGTGACTCTGCCTGGTTTGTGGATTCCCTGTCTGGGTCAGTTTGACAGATGGGTTGTTTTTCACCTCACACCAGACAGTGACACAAAGGGAGCTGGGGTGTGATCTGCATTTCCTGATTAGCCATCTCTGCTAGGAGGGAGGGGTGGAGTGGTCACTCTCATGTGAAAGGACTGTGCCTGCCTCTGACAATGCTGTCTCCAGCCCCCTGGTGTGTGTCTGAGGCCTTGCCTGGGCAAGGCAGGATTTCACAAGAAGGTGTGAGTCCCCTTTGAAGAAAGGTGACTTCAAAGACTAAAATGGGTATAAGAAGGGCACCCAAACTTACAAACTTTAGAAACACTTCTGGAACCAAGAGGAACCTCTGCCTGGAGAAGAGCTGATAGCTGAGGAAAACGTGCTGCCCTGCCTGTGACTGTGCTTTGTGGAGCTTTCCTGCAGTGCTGCTTCTGCCAGAGTAAGAGGGCAAAGACTGGACTTTGTGTGCCTTCCATCTTGAAGAAGAAATCTCCAAGGGCTTGATGTAGAGCTTGCCTCCTGTTGTTGAAGTCTCAGGGATAGCAAAGACTTCTTCCTGCCAGCACCTGGAGTCTCTGGAGAGACCCCTACTCTGCTCTGTGGTGCCCTTCCAGTTCCTGGGACCCTGAAAGGAGAGGCTGGCAGCCTAAGGACAAAAATACACGCACCGAGCGCCGTGCGGAGAAAAGATCGACGCGAATCCGATCGCGGCTGAGAAAACGACGCGACGCCGGTTCCGCAGCTGAGAAACGACGCCGCAGGAAACGCGACCGAAAAACCGACGCCCGGAGCAGGAGAAACGACGCGCAGCATCGCTGACGGAGGCTGAGAGATCGCACCCTGCGCCGCGGGACTTTCGGATCGTCGTGTGGCTGGCTTTTTCAACACGCACCGCCGTGCCGAGTTGTTTTCGACGCACACAGCCGTGCAGGGTTACTTTCGACGCACACCGCCCGTGCGGGGTTATTTTTGACGCAAACCAGGTACATTTTCACGCTAGCAGCGCTAGTGTGGTGTTACAACTACCTAAAGACTCTTTTTATTTTAAACCTTTAAAAAATCATAACTTGACTTGTGTATGTTGGATTTTTGTCGTTTTGGTCTTGTTTTGTCTAGATAAATATTTCCTATTTTTCTAAACTGGTGTTGTGTCATTTTGTAGTGTTTTCATTAAGTTACTGTGTGTGTTGGTACAAATACTTTACACCTAGCACTCTGAGGTTAAGCCTACTGCTCTGCCAAGCTACCAAGGGGGTAAGCAGGGGTTAGCTGAGGGTGATTCTCTTTTATCCTAACTAGAGTGAGGGTCCTTGCTTGAACAGGGGGTAACCAGACTGTCAACCAAAGACCCCATTTCTAACAAGCGTAGATTCCCTTTGGGAGCAGATAGCCATGTGGAGTTTGGGGTCTCTGAACTCACAATTCAAAAGTACATCTTTTAGTGAAGTTGGTTTTGAGATTGTGTGTTTGAAAATGCCACTTTTAGAAAGTGGGCATTTTTTTGCTTAAACCATTCTCTGACTTTGCCTGTTTGTGGATTTCCGGTCTGGGTCAGATTGACAGTTGGGCTATTTGCACCTCTCTCTAGGCAGTGACACAAAGGGAGTTGGGGTGTAGCCTGTATATCCTGATGAGGCATCTGTGCTAGGAGGCAGGGGAGGAGTGGTCACTGACACCTGAAAGGGCTGTGCCTGCCCTCACACAATGCAGTGTCTAACCCCCTGGTGTGTGTCTGGGGCCTTGCCTGTGCAAGGCAGGATCTCACAAACAAGAGAGACTTTCCTTTGAAGTAGGCCTACTTCAAAGGCAGAAATGGGAATAAGAAGACCACCCAAACCCCTGACAATTAGATCACTTCTGGAAATCAAAAGGAATCTCTACCAAGGAGAAAAGCTGAAGAGCTGAGGAGAAGTGCTGCCCTGCCTGTGACTGTGCATTGTGGAGCTATCCTGCAGTTGCTGTTTCTGCCTGTGAAAGGGGACAAAGACTGGACTTTGTTGTGCATTCCTGCTTGTGAAGAAATCTCCGAGGACGCACATTCCAAGACACGGCTGAGGAAAGACGCACCGTTGGCCTCGCAGCTGAAATCAACACTTCACCTGCATCACGGCTGGAAGATCGATGCAACGTGGCTGGAGAAACAACATGCAACACCCGCTGACAGAGGCTATTAACGTCGCAACACCACATAGCGCGGTTTCCTGACACCGTGCGACTGGATTTTTGACGCAACATCGCTGGGCACGGAAAAAGAATGCAAAGGCTGCCCAGACCCGAGGTACCTGACCGGATCGACGCATCACTCTCCTACAGGGTGCAGGCCGACCCGACCGGAGGAGGAACGACATGCGGTCTCGCTTGCGGGTGAGAAATCAAAGCATCGCTTATCTTTTCCGATGCACACTCACCCGTGCGGAGTTATTTTGACGCTACCCAGGTACTTTTGAATGCTAACCACGTTCTCACTGTTTTCAAAAGGATTTAAGACTCTTTTGCTATTTAAATTCATAACTTGACTTGTGAATGTTGGATTTGTGTTCCTTTGGTCTTGTTTTGTTTAGATAAATATTCTCTATCTTTCTAAACCTGTGTTGTGTCATTTTGTAGTGCTTGTCCTGAGTTACTGTGTGTTTTGGTACAAATGCTTAACACATTGATTCTGAAGTTAAGCCCGCCTGCACGTGCCAAGCTACCAAGGGGGTTAGTGGGGTTTAACTGAGGGTGATCTTCCTGTTCCCTGACTAGAGTGAGGGTCCTTGCTTGGACAGGGGGTAACCTGACTGCCAACCAAGACCCCATTTCTAATAGGCACCATGTCTGGTGCACAATGACTTGAGTCGCACCAGACGATCCTGCTACACACACAAAAGATGCAAGTTCAGTGGGTCCGCATGAGGTAGGATAAGGCACTGCTCCTGCGACACCCACACTCCAATTGTCATCACCTATGACATGGACACCGCACACAATGAGCATTCAATCGTGAGTCACATGAGAAAAATGCAACACACTCGACAAAGGCGGACCATGCGGGGTCCCACGTTGGTGAATCTGCTCACAACAATCCAGCCACTTATGCATGTAGTGGCAACCTGATGAAGGGCCACACTCCTTTAAATGTGCACAATACTTTGTTGGCATTGCACCATGTAAAACTGGTTTCCAGATAGTATACTTGTTTCAGCACTCACACCGCTGCTGCCCGATGAAGTCCAGCTGATGATGCAAGTGCTTACCAGGGCACCGCTCTCCAGGTGACACCAGTAGAAGGTGTAGGTCCCTCTTTGATGTCCCTGAGACCACCATGAGAGAACATGGTCTTCAACCCCTGCAGAGCACAATTCAGAGTGCTACAATGAAGTTACCAGTTTGCCTAGGCCAACCATAATGTCGCAAGGGCGCTCAATCACTTCCTAAGGTCACTAAATACTCCTCGTGCATAACATAGTCCTCTAGCAGTATGCACCAAGCAGTCCAGCATCTCCGTCCCACGTTCCTGCAAGTTTAGTTTTAAGATGCTCTAGTGTGGTTCCAGTAGATGTACTTAAATGAGCCTTTGAAGGTGGGGCTGATTCAAAGGGTTTCCCTTTGAACCATAGATGTCTTCCCCAAATTTCAGGCCTGTCTACCATGGGGCCATGTAATGCAGATCATTAGCTTTAGTGGGGCCATGATCTGGGTACAAAGGCCAAGTGTCAAAACTTCTCCCTTCAATCAATCCAGCCTGGCAGAGGCCTGTCATTCCAGGTGCCCACGTTTTATGGCTGTCACTGGGGAATGCACAGATGTGCTTTCCTCAGCCTCCAGTGAAATGAAGTTGGAATTCAAAGGCATAAAACGTGAGTTTTTAGAAGATAGAAATGCCCACTTCCCAGAAGTGGCATTTCTAGGACATGCACTCATAAAACCGCCTTTACCATGTTTGTCCTTGTGAATCCAATAATAGTAAACACCACAAGGCTTCTCCACTGCAATCCACTGTACACTGTTGCAATTCAGGATCAATTGTAACCTATCCCTATGCTAACCTATAGGCAGAGCGGGGCTCCTGTGCAGTGAAACACACATGGGTATTCTTTCACTACATGGGCACATGTGCCCTTATGCATGCACAAGCCTGCAGGGGCTTGATACAAGTTAAGGGACACCACACAGGTGTGAATGTGCCCATTCAGGCCTGCTGTGACAGGCCAAATACATAGGGGCACACCAGTGTGAATAAGTGCACAGACTGGTCAGCACAACTTTCCTGGTATAGGTAGGAAGGCGCACACACTTCTATACTGTATTCACAGTGGGAAAGCACCTAGGGACCCAAATGCACCTAAAGAGAATCAGCAAAACTGTGTAGAAAAAGCAAAAAGTTTGAAGAAACACTACCTCATCATTTCAGGTCTAACAGACAGCAATCAGCTCATTTTGTTTGATTCCTGGTGGGGCATCATACAATGCGCCTTAGTATTCTCAAAAGGCCTCATTAATAGTTAGTTGTGATAACACAACCTCACCTCATTTGGTTTGTATGGCCACATCTAATGTCAACACCTAAGAACCTGTTTGCCCTGTCCCCCTCTGCATGCTGTTTAGCAACATGTGCCTTATACTCCAGTCCACTCAGTCTATCCAGTAAATCTCAGAGTCCCTTTTTCAGATGAAAAAGCTGCTGCATTTAACTTGGACTGGTAACCACCTTCTATTCACCAGCAGAGCATTCTCTTTTACCTTTTTCTCAGTTCCCTGAGCAACACTGTATTATTGTTCCAGGTAGTCTTAATGCAACAACCACCTAAGACCACTTTGAAAGCGTCCCTTTTCCTCATTTGTGTCTGTGGGCGACCCCTTGTTTTCCACAGAGTAGTTCTTGATGTCTTTTTAGAGGCATCCCTGAATGGAACATCATACAACATCATTGCATAAAGTTACCATGTTGGAATTCTAGTTCTGTTCATCCTCCACTGCACTACCAGCCTAAGGGGAATATGGTCTGACAACCTGCCAGTTGGATATTTTGAATCAACAATGTTATGACACATTGCCAAATAGCAGATCTATTCTAGTATTTACTTTATGTACTGGGGAGTGAATTGTATACTCCCTAGAGTCAGGATAAGCAATCGTTCACATCATGTAGACCTTTACTTTCCACACACTTCTAGAAATACTGTACCATTTTTATTCCAGTCACACCAGAGATCGGTTGGCTAGATCTACCCATATTCGTGGCACGCATACCATTAAAATTACCCCCTTCCAGCGCATGACTTGTAAATTTTGGTCAATAGCATTATGCTGAGTGAGTCCAGGCAGGTAACCTGATTGTGGTTCCATCCATACACTGCTATTATTGCTATGGAATCCCCATCCAGCAGCTCCTTGATCACCAAAAATGTGCCCTCTCCACAGCACTATTGGGCTGAATCACAAATTCATCTCTGGATGTCATCCATATCAGCACCCATCTGGAAAAGATTGAGAAGGAAGTGCCCTTGTCACTTCAATCCCTCCTACCCTACTCCAGGTCATCACAGCACAACCTGTCACCCAGTTCAATGTTTAGTGTATGCTGTTTTCCCACCTATCAGGGAAGAAGAAGAAATTGGGGTGGGGGTTTAACTACAACACCATGTAATAGGTTCTGCAGACATTGGGGATAAGTCCGTCCCCCATCTTAGTTCCATTTTGACCTCTTACAGTGAAGTACCAAATGTCATGTCTGGAATTTCACTGCCCATTCCTCGAGGTTATCCTGTCTGACCAACTAGGTTCTTGCACCTCCGCCACAACTAAGACTCTTTCTCTGGCTGTCTGCAGCTTTGAGGATCTACTGCGCTCTACCCTTTTAGACACAATCTAGGCACATACCTCTGCTGGTGCTGCAAAAATTACAGTTTTGTGGACTTGAAGGCTGTGTTCGACCAAGTTGATAGATTAAGGCTTTGGCATAAATTAACAAGTGGGGGATTCAAGGGAATCTATTAAATGCAGTCCAATTCTATATACAGAAACGTGGATGTGGGTAAATATTGGTGATGGAAAGGAAGTCTCAGGTAAGATTAATACGACCACAGGCCTCAAGCAGGGCTGTGTGTTGCCCCTGCCTTATTTAACATTTTCTTTACATATCCCCAATAAAGCTGGATGAGATAAATGCCCTGAATTACAGGAAAAAACATATAAAGTATGCTCTGCATGGATGATGTTGTTCTGCTGAGCAGAACCAAAGTTGGCCTATAAAGACTCCTGCACAAATGAAGCAATTTCACTGATCTAAACAAGGTAGAAATTAACCTTAAAAAACCAAAGTGTTCATATTCAGCAAAAGGCCAAAGAAAACAGGCCTCTGGTAACTAAATAAATACAAATTATCATAGTTGCAGGATTATAACCTGACCCTACCTTGGCCATAATCACCAAAATGAAAATCAAAGCTGGGGCCTTATTCTCAGCTTTTGCATCACTCTAAAATGACCTGGGGGTCATACCTGGCAAAACATTCTGTTAAGTTGAAAGCTTTAAGAGCTTGCTCGACCACCTGCTTTGGTTAAAATTATCCAGAAGCACTTTAAAGTCAACCTACAGAGATCACCTTGAGAGAAGTATAAGTAACATGCAAATCATCAATCTGTAGAACCAACCAAATGTATTCACAGTTGTCAGGAAACATATAAACAGTAACATGCAGAAGCTGTCATTTCTTAAAGATAAAAACACCTACGCAAAACCCTCACACACATGGATTGTTATAAACTCTTATCATGCCTTTGTGCAACAACCATACTTGGGCACTTGCTATCCCGAATCCATGAAAATTAAATTCATGAAGGAGGCTGTTTTTTTTTAGGACTGAAGTTCCCAGGAGGCATCTGTGCTGACAGGAGTGGCTGAGGGGGAGGAACCATCACTCCCCCAGTGCTATATATAGCGCCAACAAGACTCCCGCTGCTCAAGGCAGTTTGTTTGGGGACTGCAGGTCCAAAGTAGCATCTCTGCTGACAGAAGTGACTGAGGGGGAGGAGCCATCATTTCCCCCGAGCTCTACAGTGCCAACACGACTCCCGCTGCTTGAGGCTGTTGGTTTGGGGACTGCAGGCCCAAGGAGGCATCTGTGCTGACAGTAGTGGCTGAGGGGACGGAGCCATCATTACTCCAGTGCTATATGGTGCCAACAAGACTCCCGCTGCTTAATGCTGTTTGGAGACTGCAGGTCCCAAGTGGCATCTGTGCTGACAGGAGTGACTGATGGAGAGGAAACATTATTCCCCCAGCGCTATAGAGCACCAATACGACTCCCACTGCCTGGGGCTGTTTGTTTGGGGACTGCAGGGCCCAGAAGGCATCTGTGCTGACAGGAGTGGCTGAGGGGGAGAAGCCATCATTACTCCAGCGCTAAATAGTGCCAAGGAGACTCCCGCTGCTTGAGGCTCTTTGGGGACTGCATGTCCCAGGAGGCATCTGTGCTGACAGGAGTAACTGATGGGGAGGACCCATTATTCCTCCAGCACTATATAGATCCAACAAGACTTCCTCTGTGCAGGACACACACAGGTTGCATCTAGGCAAATCACAGGCTAAGGGCAGGCCTGTCCTTCGTCCGTCAGTGTCAGGAAGTTGCAGGGCACCTCTTGGCCCTGCAAGTAAACGTTCTCGAAGCCTCCAGGTTGATCAAGGTACTGCATGTATTCCCTTCGCCCTCCTTTTGAGTTGCCTGGCTCGTGCCTGGTCTGTGAGTCAATACATTTACACATGTTTTATGTGCCACTTCTTTTTATTAGTGTGACCTAAAAGCTGACTCTATGGATAGTACTTTAGTATTTGGGAGGACCATGGGGGCAGTTTTCAGCTAGTTTCTCTCTTTTGAAGGGGACTATTGTACTACATTGTAGTGCAGACTGCTGCATGTGGTAATACCTACAAGCTTGAGCTTGTTTTTTTATCAACAGGTGTATGGAATCTAGTTTGTAATAGGGGTGGTGTGATCTGGGCCCCGTAATTTTAGGTATGCTGCTACAATGTTTGTGCGGGGAAAGATACGTTGGGGATTTATTCCCAAGTACAAAGATGGGGAAGAGGAAAGTGCTGGATCACAAGGTAGTTGCTACATCTCCTTCTAAGGCTCCTACATAGATAAAATGTTGCATAGAGCCATTGGTGTCATCAGCACAGAGATAGCACTCACTGAACATCGATTATCTCTGCAGTCTGTGGATGCCAATGAGCCCAGGCTGATTCTGGTGCCCTGTCCATGCCTGTAAGGGATCCAGCATTTCTATCACCTTTACCTATTTTGCCCATGCGAGCTACTGAATCTGAATCTGTACAAGTAACTTGGGAATAGCTGCTGCATCCCAACTTAATAAAGGAGTTAATAAGTTCACCCAGCCTGCAGATGGCAAGGGAAATTCTATGTGTCCCTTAGGATGTGCCCTCCTTCTTCCCCCAGTTATCTGCAAATGAGGGCACATTCCGTTTGGTATGGGCTGCTTGTAGACAACCTTGAATGTAAGGTCAAGGAAAATTTGTAAAAATGACACCTTATCGCCATCCAGGACTCTGAGTTTGGCCAGCTAAATAAGCATGTAACAGAAAACCAAATGGCAAAGTTTCTTCTTAACCTTTAAAAATGATTACTGTCTCTTCTGGGTGTCCATAGTTTAGTCAGACAATAGATTCACTCTATTATTGTCTACCATCCCTGGGCCCTCACTTCTAGACACCTGTAGAATGTGGTCCCTACCTTAATCATTGAAAAGTCTTCCTACTGGTCTGGGCGGATGCACATGGGATTTATATTTTGTTGAGGACCCTATAAGCACTTTCCACTGAGTAAAAAAAGTTGACTTTTTGCTTTCTAGCACTATGTGTATGAACTAGTTCTTTAGAAACAGTTCCATACTGGGTTCTTACATTCTCTCTAGTAACCATATGATATGCACATTTTTGCAACATGGTTGTGATCTGCCTTCAGTTTAAGTTTGTGCACTTCATTGAGAACCTATTGAAGCTGAACCTGCATTTAAACCCAAGAAGGTCTAAATGTTGAAAGAATTGATTCATTGGTTTCCACCCATTCAGTGAGTTTCATGTAATCTGCTCTAAGGAGATCCACCTTGATCACTAGGGCATTCTTTTGGGGGGGTTCAGGGAAGCCAGGGCATCTAGTACTGCCTGTAGTATTGTCTTAAATTTTCCAGTATGCTATTTGAGCATTTTTTTCATGTTGGTAGAAGAGGAATCCGGTTCTTCTCTAAAGTCACACAGCAACCCTGCTATTCCCATAATTTTCCAGCTTTTGCATTTTTTAGCTTCACCATATTGTTGTTTCTCTGTAAGGACTGTCCATGAACCACAACCTGCAATCCTGTCCCCACAATTCTCTGTATTGCCTGCAAATAATTGATCCCTGGACCTTCAGTTAAGCAATGTTCTATGAGTATATTCCCAACTAACTCCCCACAGTCTAATGCAAAGCGTTTCTCAGTTCCCGTTTCATGACCTATGTGAAGGATCCATCTACTCATCCATCATTCGCATAGCACCAAAGGTCAACAATCTAAGCTCACCTCTTGTGATCAGCAGGCAACTTACTTAATCATCCGGATCTAAGGCAGTAGCAAAATTGTGAGCTGTGGGAGATGAAATCTAGCACTCCTTTACTCATAGCCTCTGCCTGTTCATATCACTTCTTTGCACACCTCAAATAATGTGGAGAGGCTGAGGAAATGCATGGCATGGAGCATTGTAACACTTTACTAGTGTTCATTACCCACTACTGCATTTCTTTTTTGGAAGGGGAGTGCTACTAGCCTCTTGCCCTTATTGCGTTGTCATGTGCCGTCACCTATGTCTCTCTCCATGTTGGAGCATTTTCACCGTACCAAGGAATCAATAGTCAATGAGGTCAATTGATCTTTGGACCCTGCATGAGGGTGTGATAGAACCAAATAACAACATTTCAATAGAAACCAATTACACAACACAGTATGACCTAGGTGACCATGTGACCATAAAAGGAAAACTCGAAACAGGAAGAAGGTTAGCGGATTTATTACAAACTTAAATGTAACTCAGAGTCATGGAGACAATTCTCAAAACAAAGTTATATGGAGACAGTATCACAAAGGGCTGAACAAGAAGAAGACTAACATTAAGAGAACTAGGCGCTCAACAAAGACAGTTCAGAACATCAGTGAAATATAATCTGATGTATGGAAAGCAAGCTTTGCTCAGTTTTAGAAAGCATCAAGGCAGTTCAAATCTTCACAGTTCAATTTAGCTGAGCAAGGGGAAATGCCTATAGATTAGCCAATCAGGGAAAACATGTGCTGGGTGAAATGCATTCAGGCAAAAGACAAAAAGGGGGGCAAAAATAATTTGGAAAAGGTGATATCGGGCAATATATTGCTAACTAAAATAGGGAAAAGTAAGTAAAAAGGGAAAGCGTCAGCACGTCAAAAGCCCGGTCAAAAGTCTTCTTCTTTGGGCCAGTGAGAAATCTCAAAGTCGCAGCAAGGCATCTCAAAGGGGCAAGAGCAAAGAGAGCAATACCTCTCATAATCCAAGGGGTTCAGCATGCAGATTTCTTCATTTCAGGAACTACAAGGATTCTGATCAAAATCCAGCTAAGTATTAATATTTTAAAATTCATAAGGCAAGCTGATTCATCACCAACCTACGCAAGACCCAGGACCTCCTAACCTTCAGAAAGCACCTCAAAACATGGCTTTTCGAGCAGTAAACCCCCCCACCACTTTGAGACCCTACCAAGTGAGAGGTGTGCTTAAGAAATTTGTTTGATTGATTGATTGATTCATCAATGCAACAGTTCATTTGACGTTGAAGGGGCAACATCCAATCAAAATCAATCATGTGACTCCAGCTTGAAATATCCACCATGGTTTCTCAGGTTTCTCATGAAAAAGGTGCTCATCTGTTTACTTCCACACAAGAGTGAAACAAATGTTTAAATTGTCAATCCACAGTTTAGAGAGTTCTCTCTTTAAGGACATATTTTCACAACTCTCTATGTGTAGAAAAATGGACATCTATTACCAAACTAGCCTTCTAATGGGAACAGAATCTGAAATAAATAAATGTTAACAAGATGGCTTGATATTTTCTGCGCAGTAACGAATACAAGGCCTAGCAGGCCTGACATAGGCTAATGTGAGTGAATTAAAATAGCACACTAATACTTTCAAATAAAACACATTTTAATATGCAAACTATAAATTCAGTATTAATAATTAATCATTAGCAATCATGTTACAGTAACTTTAAAACGAAATAACATTAGCAATCCATTTCCATTAGTATGGCACAGAACTGCATTTCTCTATTTTTGCATACAAAGTTCAGGAATTCAATACTGTTTCAATTCAGACTATTAGTTTAGACTCTGAAATATAACAAAATGAATTTATAACCAATACCGCCTATGTTTCAGTGATTAGTCGAAATGAATGCACATGAAATTGTCTTTTCAGTGCATCCCTCTACAGTCAAACTATTAGTACTTTGATTGACAGAATGCATGAACCGTCACGTATAAATGATCACTGTGACAGTATGGAACAGTACTAAAATTTTTGCTACATCACCTATTATTGCAAGCAGTGCAATAGTAGCCATAATGTACAGGCACTACCATTTGCCTATAAACAAAGAAATGTGATTAGGGAAAGCCTGAAAGAAAACATGAGCCTGAAACTTTTTCTGAACTAACTCATATATATGTCATGTCTTCAAGATGGGTGGCCGACATCCAGGCACTAGCATCAACTAGATCACCATAAAAATAGGAGGTGATAAAAAACACAGATATGCTTTTCGTTATAGATTACAGGTTTGTTTCCCCAAGCTTAATTTCTTGCACACTCAATCTGTCATTTGTGTTCTAAAACCATGCCCAAACCAGGTTGAAAATCAAACTTCTGTCCCTCTGTCCAAAAATACTTCAGTCTACACACTTGTAAAATGATCATCGTGTGAACTGGAATCCATTTTTCTGATTTTTTCTGATTATCGTCTCCTTTGTTTGATTTGATAGAAACATATTCTTTAACCTCTAGTGTGCCGAGGACGAGTGTGTAAAAAAGACATCTACTTGAGAATTGCCCTGTAATTCACATGCTAGTATGGGCACCCCAGAATTCAGAGATGTGCAAATCTGCTCCTCAACACCTTATCTTGTGCCCATTTTGGAAATACAAAGGTTTTCTTGATACCTATTTTTGACTCTTTATATTTCAGCAAATGAATTGCTGTATACCCGGTAGAGAATGAAAACCCACTGCAAGATGCAGCTCATTTATTGGCTCTGGGTACCTAGGGTTCTTGATGAATCTACAAGCCCTATATATCCCCGCAACCAGAAGAGTCCAGCGGACGTAACAGTATATTTCTTTCAAAATCTGACATTTCAGGAAAAAGTTACAGAGTAAAACGTAGAGAAAAATGACTGTTTTTTTCACCTCAATTTCAATATTTTTTAATTCAGTTGTTATTTTCTGAAGGAAATCCTTGTAGGATCTACACAAATTACCCATTGCTGAATTCAGAATGTTGTCTACTTTTCAGAAATGTGTAGGTTTCTGGGATCCAGCATTGGTTTCACACCCATTTCTGTCACTGACTGGAAGGAGGCTGAAAGCACAAAAAATCATTAAAATGGGGTATGTCCCAGTAAAATGGCAAAATTGTGTTGGAAAATTGGGTTTTCTGATTCAAGTCTGCCTGTTCATGAAAGCTGGGAAGCTGGTGATTTTAGCACTGCAAACCCTTTGTTGATGCCATTTTCAGGGAAAAAAACACAAGCCTTCTTCTGCAGCCCTTTTTCCCCATTTTTTTTTTTTTTTAACTGCATTTTCACTGTATTTTGGCTAATTTCTTGGCCTCCTTCAGGGGAACCCACAAAGTCTGGGTACCTCTAGAATCCCTAGGATATTGGAAAAAAGGATGCAAATTTGGCATGGGTAGCTTATGTGGACAAAAAGTTATGAGGGCCTAAGCGAGAACTATTCCAAAATGGAAATAAAAGGCTTGGCACAGGAGGGGGAAAGGGCCTGGCAGCGAAGGGGTTAAAAAATCAACCGTTGAAAATACTATACCATACTATTTCTTTTAAGTATGTGATTTCCTTTTATTGTAACACAAAGGACTTACTGAGGAAATATTGCTATTTTTTAATGCACGCTACACACATTGCTTTTAAGAAAATGTGCGTGGAAAAATCCAATACACAAAACCTCTTATCTGATAAATATTTGTCTTTTGAAATTGTTTAGCCCGCACTGATTGAATATCAAGAGGATATCTATTCAAGTCTCCCTACCCATTCAAGAGCACTGTGTAAAACCCCTCTCACACAATCGATAATAATTACATATTGACTTAAATCAGTTTAACTACAGGAATGTATTTGAAAGCATATTGATTGTTTGCTCCCACCCATTTGATCCTTACTCACTTATCTAGGACCATCTGTTTGCTTGTCAATAAGACCAGTCAATCTTTCAGTTCCACACAAATGACCTTGGTCGCTGGAAAATGTGAATACGTCTTTCTTATGCTGCGTTTTTTTAATTGAGGGGACCCTTTCATTTATTGCCAATATATATGAAGATATTTTTTATTTGTGAACAACTCGTGATATAATAATGTGCATTCCGTACAATGGCACAGATCTCAAACTCTTTAGGTATAGGTATCACATCCAAATAATCGTGATATTACATTCTTTCCAAGTCTTTTAGCTTTCTCCCCTAAACAGCTGCAACTTTTCTAATTCGCAATTGTATCAATAAACTATTAGGTCTTATAAAAATGTATTTGCAGAAATATGTATATATATATATGCAGTCCTAGATACTCAAACAGATAAGGAACCTTTCAGTTAATTATAAAATCGAACTGGTGATCGTTTCAAATTTGTCTACAACTGAACGAAATAGCAGCTCATTATATACATTTATACATCAAGTCAATGTAATGAGAGGGTAAGACTAGGGAACCTGCAATCAGCCGTGGTGTAATTGTCACCACTCATCTGAAATATTAAAACGTCTATGAATGTTAACATACATTCATAACCATAGTGACCTACATTAAAATGTTCAAAATGTGCGCTTGAAACATATCCCAACGTTTATTTAAGTAATCAAAAATGTCTTTAATCAAACGCTGCAAAAGAACAAACATTTCAAGGAAGAATGTAAAAGGAAATGAGTTTGCAGTCATGCATTTTGGAAGTAATAAAATGACCCATTCCATAAGAAAAAATGATATTGCAAGTCAATTTAATGTTAGGCTAAGTTACAAAGAAACTCGTTCTTCTGCCCATTTATTGGACAACATAACTCTTGGTCACTTTCAATGTCCGTATAGGTATGGCAATGGATTATTAAACCATTACATAGTATATAGGAGCATGTTACATACGAGTAAACCTCCATAGTTTATTTTCTCACTCAAGGTGCATTCTGGTACCAGCGCGTGCCTATAATAAAATATATTTGTTGACATTTTGCTTCTATTAGGTTTATAAATGCTAGTCGTGATATCACAATTCCACCATCATTCAGGCAGTGGATTGACACCTTCCTTGAAGCTGTGAGAGACCATGTTCCAGGGCCGTTCAAATATCCCTTTTCTGCGTGGGAATGAAAACAAAAATGCTCTACCTTTTTTCTTGCATAATCACTTTCCTTAGGTGGGTGCCACTTCTCCTTAACAAACTCCGAGGAAGAATGCATCAATCCTTTTATCAAGGAGGGCAAACTCAACATCCCCCCAACCCCTGCACAGAAAGGAAAAAGAACAGACTGAAGAAATAAGCATTACCTGCCATAGCCTCAAAGGCATTTGCAATCGGCTATGGCATGGCCAATCTTGTAATAGCTGACAGATCAAACACTTCTATTATCAAGGCTTTTTGATTTAAGTGCATGGAGCATGTTACATGTCTGATTCTGGAGAGGCTTTCAACATGATATTGCCATAAAATGGAAATTTTGCTTGCAAACACTGATTAAATCAAGATTTTATTTAACAGTAGGAGTCAGAAATTATGTGATATCTTGGACATTTTCCTTTGGTGTTTCCAAATGTTAAGGTCTCTCCTTTCACTGCAACTGTGCAGGTGGCACTTTATCATACCACATAATGTAGCACCTTTCTTATTGATGTTTGCTTTTTAATGCCTTTGTTCATATTCCATTTAATCGGACCTGTTTCCTTTTTCCTTTGAGTGCCTTATTTTCCCCGCAGCCTTACTCCACAACCTGGTTTCCACCGGCAAATGCCTACCCAGATTTTATTGGCTCTCTAAAGCACTAAAATGCTACTCCTGCTTTGCTTAAATGTTGCTGTCTGCTTGTCCTTCACCTTCATGGTTCCTATAGCTCTGCTGGTCCTGGTCGGCTAACTGGATTTGTTAGACTTGCTTTCATTGTTTGCTATCTTTTTAGCATCATCCGTTTCTGTTTTTCTTTATTGAGTTTATTGTGTCATTACTGATTTTGTTAAGCTTTTGTTTTGATTAGCATTATTCAAAGGGAGCTTCAGCTTTGTGGCAAACCTAATTATGAGCGTGATATCACTATGCCTATATGATGTCATGCTGCTAAGTGCAATATCAAAAAGATTTGGCATAATGATTCTACCTCTACTTTTTAATAACATCAAAAGTTCCTAGAGGCGGCTGCTGCAGATCTCAAAAGGAGGAAGTGGGGGGCGACAGGGACAGGGAAAATAAATAATTTTTTTAAAACGTAAGCGTTCCTAACACCACCACCTTGCTCTTCTTCTTTTCTCTTCTGGTGACCCATCATTCCCTGGGACACCAGCACAGGCTTATCAACAATCCTGGTGCTGCTCTCATGCTAAACCTAACATGAAAGCAGCACGAGAATTGGTCTGAGTGACTTGGTCTGCCTCTCAGACTGCACACTGGAGCCTGCGCAGTATCTCTAACCCGGCTATGTAACACAGCTGGGTTGGAGAATCCTAAGTGCGCATGTGTGTTTGGTCAGCCGGAGATGGCCGGTCACAGATGCGTACCTAGGGCACAGACTCATTCCCTCTCCCCCCTCCCACGGCCCAGCCTTGCCCCTCCCATCCCAGCACATGCTGCTGGCTGAGCCAGCAGCTGTAAAATCAAATCATACTGAAATATAATTTTATTTTGCAGCTGTTAACTCTTAGCCAGGAGGGCAATGCTCCTCTGCCATTGCGGGGGAGCCATCACTTTGAGTTCCTCAGCGTAAGCTTGGGAAATCTCTATTTTCCCTGCACAAACTTTGCTAGGTAAGCCATTACAATTTGTTGTGACAAATGTAGTGCACATTGAAAATGTTGCATTCAGAATTGGAAAACAATCCCTATCACTAGATGAATCCACATTTTGCCATTCAAAATGCAGAAAGATGAGGTGATATAGATCTGTTAACCCTGCATACAGTCGTACTAGTATTCATACAGTGTTATTTTACCACCACAAATACCATCGTCCTGGAATGAGGTCTTAAATAGGATGTAAACATATAAACTCACACCATATTTAGAAAATACTAGTAAAACCATTGAAAATCGAACAGGGACATTTTTCAGACAAATGAATGTCTGCTCACACCTCTCTATACAGTAAACATAGGGATGCCCTTGACCAATACATCTACTGGGGAATCTGTGTAAATTGTATCATAATCCCACCTTTCTCCACTTTTTTTGACAAAATAAGTAGTGATAATCAAAATTATAGAATCATATTTTATGGAGAAGCTGCCGTATTTCATACTCGAATACCGGATAGGGGTAAAGACCATTTATTCCTATCAAAGAAGGCGATGAAAAAACACAGTAAATAAAGTGGGGAAAATATATGCTTTTACCTTTTAACTTCAGAAAAAAAACCATTTGATTCATTGTAGCACCTCAGATTAATGATCATATCACTTTAACCTCAAATGGGAGCATTTTACACCGAAATAGAATCAGTTATTGACTCAGTAAGGGACACAAGATGTAAAATGAAACCAGCAAAGAGGAACATAGCTTCAGGCGCAGGTACAACCTCAGCTCAATGTTTTTCAAACTTTTTATTGATGACAAGTCATAACTGCTGGAGGAATCTGGGGCCACAGATCTGAGAGTGACTTGCTGAGAAAGAAAATACCTGCTGTATGCAGAGACACTAGCCATCCTAGCGATCACCAAAGACGAACTTCAATTAAACCGTATTCTCCTAGAGTATTCGAAATCATTAAGCCGGGTGGTGAATTTTAATATTGCAATATGTTGTCTTCCATACAAAAAAGATAAAAACGAGTTCAAACTATGTCTTAATAGCACAGAGGTAGGGCACACTAACCACTAACTACACATAGTTAGTATAGTAAGTACATTTTATTCAAGAGCACAATAATTAAAAACTTTGCATTCAAACACATCCATAAAAACTATATAAAACTTTTAAAAGAGAAAATATCATTGTGCAGAATGTCAGTGAACATGTGTAAAAAAGACAATTAGTGCAAACCAGAGTCAATTTAAAGTGCATAGTGTTCCAGGTTTATCGATATAAAATGAATGAGCGTCAGCCTGAAACTAGTCTTGTTTTCTTTTTATAAAAAGACGGCACTGTCCAGAATTTGTGCGGAGTTATTATGTTCGTATACTCCCACACGTTTGTCACTGGCATTTTATACACTGCTTGTCTAGCATTTGCTTTTATAGGGAGATTATGGGGTCATTCCAACCCTGGCGATCGGTGATAAAGCGGCGGCCAATCCGCCAACAGGCAGGCGGTCAAAAAAATGGAATTCTGACCCTGGCGGGAACCGCCAACACAGCCCGCCACTTTAACACTCCGCCTGCCGCGATGGGACAGACAAACAGCGCGGCGGTCACCGCCAACAGGCAGGCGGCAGACAATGTACCGCCCACCCTATCACAACTCACCAATCCGCCACCTTTTCCGGGGCGGGAGCCCCGCCGATAAAAACACGGCGGAAACATACTACGAACGGGAAAACGCTCACCTCTACACACTTCACGAGGAAGGAGGACAGCATGGAACCCGAATTAAACATCCTACCAGCTATTGTCTACCTGCTCATCTACCAGGAGTACGAACGCCGGCACAGACGACAACGGTGAGTACTGCACCTACGACACAGGGGAGGGGGGGAGGAGGAAAGCTTACGGGCACACACATACGCCATACACCCACCCCCCCACCCCAAATACCTACACCCCAATGCAGAGCAACAAGTCAGAGTGACACCCCCCAAACCCACCGGAATAATGCAAAGACACAATTAAAATGATCTATAAAATATATGTATAAATAGCTCCATTGAAGTTATGGGAAACATGCAATATGAAAGATACAAAATAAGGAATGAACATAGTTAAAAATATATACATAGGCAATAAGTCCTGCCCATTCTGTCAAAGTTCCATAGTCCGTGGGCCAATGTGCACAAACACATGGGCAAAGCCCACACAGGAGACCAGATACCATTGGAGAGAACACTGCTGGGGCATCAGATGATAAAACTACAGGCACCTCAGGGGGAAGGGAAGGGGGGCCACCTCAGCCACATGAGTCCACGACGCCAGATCCACGAGGGGCCTCCATGCCCACTGTCCCATCCTGGGGAGTGTAAAGCCACAGTCTCACAAGTCTCTACAGTGGGTGGCTTACCCACTGTGCCATCCTGGGGAGTGCAAAGCCACAGTCTCTCAAGTCTCTACAGTGTGTGGCTTGCCCACTGTTCCATCCTGGGAAGTGCCAAGCCACAGTCCATCAGATGGATTACCGACTCCACTGTTAATGGAGGAGGCATGGTGCCCAGAGTGCTTCGTGAAGCCTTGCTCGACACAGAACCGGCACTGTCAATGGGCCAGCGGTGCTTGAGACGGCGTTGCCCAGCGGAGCGGTGCTTGACAGGAAGGGCCCAGCGGAGCGGTGCTTCAGACGGCGGTGCCCAGCGGAGCGGTGCTTGAGATGAAGGGCCCAGCGGAGCGGTGCTTGAGATGAAGGGCCCAGCGGAGCGGTGCTTGAGACGGCGGTGCCCAGCGGAGCGGTGCTTGAGATGAAGGGCCCAGCGGAGCGGGGCTTGACAGGAAGGGCCCAGCGGAGCGGTGCTTGACAGGAAGGGCCCAGAGGAGCAGTGCTTGACAGGAAGGGCCCAGCGGAGCGGCGCTTGAGACGGCGGTGCCCAGCGGAGCGGTGCTTGAGATGAAGTGCCCAGCGGAGCGGGCCTTGACAGGAAGGGCCCAGCGGAGCGGTGCTTGAGATGAAGGGACCAGCGGAGCGGTGCTTGAGATGAAGGGCCCAGCGGAGCGGTGCTTGAGACGGCGGTGCCCAGCGGAGCGGTGCTTGAGATGAAGGGCCCAGCGGAGCGGTGCTTGAGACGGCGGTGCCCAGTGGAGCGGTGCTTGAGATGAAGGGCCCAACGGAGTGGGCCTTGACAGGAAGGGCCCAGCGGAGCGGTGCTTGAGATGAAGGGCCCAGCGGAGCGGGGCTTGACAGGAAGGGCCCAGCGGAGCGGTGCTTGAGATGAAGGGCCCAGCGGAGCGGGGCTTGACAGGAAGGGCCCAGCGGAGCGGTGCTTGAGATGAAGGGCCCAGCGGAGCGGTGCTTGAGATGAAGGGCCCAGCGGAGCGGGCCTTGACAGGAAGGGCCCAGCGGAGCGGTGCTTGAGATGAAGGGCCCAGCGGAGTGGGGCTTGACAGGAAGGGCCCAGCGGAGCGGTGCTTGACAGGAAGGGCCCAGCGGAGCGGTTCTTGTCACGGCGGGCCCCTGTTCAGCGGTGCTTCTCACGGCGGGGCCCTGTTCAGCGGTTCTTGTCACGGCGGGCCCCTGTTCAGCGGTGCTTCTCACGGCGGGGCCCTGTTCAGCGGTTCTTGTCTCGGCGGGGCCCTGTTCAGCGGTTCTTCTCACGGCGGGGCCCTGTTCAGCGGTGCTTCTCACGGCGGGGCCCTGTTCAGCGGTTCTTGTCACGGTGGGCCCCTGTTCAGCGGTGCTTCTCACGGCGGGGCCCTGTTCAGCGGTTCTTGTCACAGGGGGCCCCTGTTCAGCGATGCTTCTCACGGCGGGCCCTGTTCAGCGGTTCTTGTCACTGGGGCCCTGTTCAGCGGTTCTTCTCACGGCGGGGACCTGTTCAGCGGTTCTTCTCACGGCAGGGCCCTGTTCAGCGGTGCTTGTCCTGTGTTTCTAGGGAGCCAGACCTGGCCAAGACTTCCCGCTCAGTCGCCATCCGACCTTGCGGTCGCGGGGCCCTCCTGTGACGGAGTCCTGGGCCCGTGGGTGTCGTCCATCACAACTGGAATGGGGCTGGTGGGGCCCTCCTGGGCGGCTCGCCTGCTGCCTGACTTCTCCACCCTGCTGCCCTTGCCCTCCTTCGCTGAAGCTCTGTGGCCCTTGCCTCCCTTTGATGATGTGGCAGGTGACGGGGCAAGGCTACTGTCCTTGGTGGCAGCCGTCTCAGGCTTGTCGCGCCGGCCCTTAGTTTTTTTTGTCCTCTTACTAGGGGGTGGGCTGGCTGTCCCCTTGCTGCTGGCCGATGTTCCTGCCCTAGGAGCTAGTGGACTCCAATAGCCCTGCACTATGGTCATAGTAGATGCAGTGCTGGTGGTGGCTGAGGTGCTTTTTTGACTCTTACCAGATGGAGGGGGTGGGTCAGTGATTGGAACGAGCTCAAGTTTGGAAAGGAAAAGCACTTGGGAAGGACAGGGATGGGTAGGTGTAGTGGGTATGGGAGTGGAGGAAGAGGATGTGGTTGTAGGAGAGTCAAGTGTGCTGTTTTTGGGTGCAGGTGCTTGTGACGGAGGCTGTCGTGAGGTGGATGGCTGTTGGGTGGGTGGCGGCCTGCGTTTGTGTGGTTTGGAAGAGGGGGTGACAGACACACTGGGAGAGGACACAGGGGACGTGTAAATGGCAGTGGGGGTGGTGACTGCACGTGTGCGGACTGTAATGGAGGGTGTGCTGGTGATGGAAGTACTGGCTGATGGTGGTGTGCATGCAGGTGTGAGTGGAGACGTCACAGGGAGGGAGGAGGGAGATGAGAAGGTGGGGGACACAGAGGTGGTAGTGACTGTTGGCATGTCTGCATCTGGATGTTGCTTGGGTGAATGCTTGTGGGATCTGTGGTGCTTATGTCTGGCTGAGCTGCCCTTGGGTGTAGAGGTGTGTGCAGGCTGGTCTGATGGTGTGGATGGGATAGGCAGAGGAACAGGAGACTGGGACTGGGTGGAGGGAGTCAGAAGAGGGAGGGTGGAGACAGGGACAATGGCTGCCATCAGTGCTGAGGCCAGAGCGTTGAACGATCGCTGATGGGCAGCCTGACCCGAATGAATGCCCTCCAGGTATGCATTGCTCCGATGCACCTCCCTTTCTACACCCTGGATGGCATTCAAAAGAGTAGACTGCCCAACAATGAGCGTCCGCAGGAGGTCAATGACCTCCTCACTGAGGGCAGCAGGGGTAACTGGGGCAGGGCCTGAGGTGCCTGGGGCGAAGGAGATGCCCGCCTTCCTAGCCGAGCGGGCACGGGGCAAACACGGAGGGGCTGCTGGGAGGGCGGGGCTGGTGCGCTGGGTGGCGGCTGTACCTGTTGTGGCGGTGGGCACGAATGTTGCCGCCACCGCAAGGGAGCTCCCTTCCGAGGACGTGTCGGTGTCGCTGACGTCTCCACGGGTCCCCGTTGTGGAGCTCCACTCGCCCTCCGTCTCACTGGTGTACTCGGAGTCTGTTGCATGGCCCTCCGGGGCCATGTGAGATGCAGCTCCCTCGTGCGCCGATGCCACTTCTCCTCCGCCTGATGATGCTATTGCACACATGAAGAGGAAGACAAAGAAAATGGGGGGGGGAGAAATGAAGACAGGTTGAGTGCATGCATTGGCAACACCGTTGTCGGAGAGGACAGACACAGAAGCCCCCTGCACTAGGCCGCGCAATCGGGGTACACTACTCAGTTATTGTGACTAGGCCTACAGGTCTATGGACGACAAATGCACACATGGGTGAGGCCGGACCATGGATAGCAGTACTTGGCACCCTACAGAGGTTGGGGGCGCGGGCACAGGGCCATGCCTAACGGAGGGGCCTAGCCTACAGAATGCGCCCTGGCCTAGAGATAGCCACAGCCCTCCTCCCCCACCCAGACACCTTCACTGCGCGCAAAGATAGCAGAATGTGCTGATACTCACCCCCTTGTGTCTGCTGTGATGTCCTCACGCGCCCATCCAAATCGGGGTAGGCCAACGCCAGGATCCGGGACATCAGGGGGGTCAATTGGCGGCTGGCACCCCTCCTACGTTGGGAGGCCATCCCCAGCAGAGACTCGGCGGTCTTTCTGGTCCCGCGGCGGATGTCCTTCCACCTCATTCGGCAGTGGGTGCCCCGTCTGTTGTGGACCCCCAGGGCCCGGACGTCCTTGGCGATGGCACGCCAAATGTCGATCTTCTGATGGGCGCTGACCTATGTGACATGTACAGGGTGGTAAAGGAAATCTCATCACTTTTCTGCCTGGTCAATGCGAGAGGCCCCCCCCTCCCCAACCTTGCCATGTGGCACATGCTCTCATCTTTCGTGTGTTGCACTCCTCATTCGCTCCCCTCCCCACCATCTCACATACACCCCACTCAACACAGGCATAGCCCATTCAACGTGCACCCTGTGTACTAACCTGTTGGTCTGGAGGACCGCAGAGTAGCGCATACTGGGGGAGGACCCCATCAACAAGTTTCTCCAATTCTTCAGAAGTGAAGGCAGGGGCCCTTTCCCCAGTCGCAGCAGCCATTGTATCTCCCAGACCGAGGTCACAGCAGCACTTGCAGTATCGGTCCTCTCCTGTGGATGATCAGGTTTTGAGTAATTAATCAGATAGAAAATGGCGGTCACGCCCGCGGCGGTGCGTACCGCCGCGGTGCGTACCGCGACCGCAGGCGCACATCCTCATTGGCTACTCAAACCCATAGGGTACAATGTTAACCAATGCGGCTTAGCACCGCGGTCTTCGACCGCCTACCGCCATGGTGTGCCACGCCAGCGCATTGACCTCACATCCCACTGTCACACTTCACAGGTCAGGCAGCCGCCATTTCAAGGGCCCACATGGCTGAATTTCTACTTCGTCACACAGGCCTAGGCCTTGCATTGCCACTCATACAAGCCTTTCAATGCATAGCGATTCGTGTACTGTGCAAGCTGTGTGAACGAACCTGTGGGTTGCTGGACTCTGTGCTCCATGTTGTCCTTCCTAGGCACCGTCCGCTGGGACTTGCGAGGAGAAGGATGAATCCTCCTGTGTACTGACCGCTGGTGGACCTGTCGACAATGGAAGAATGAAATATCATACTTACATACAGGCTTGACAGAGCAACTCTACATGAACTATGTGCCCAGCTGGAGCCAGACCTGATGTCCCCCATCCGCCAACCCACAGGGATTCCCCCTCTGGTGCAGGTTCTGTCAGTACTCCATTTTTTGGCAAGTGGGTCTTTTCAGACAACAGTGGCCATATCATCTGGGATGTCTCAGCCTATGTTTTCAAAGGTTTTGTCCAGAGTGTTGTCTGCCCTGATGAAATACATGCGGAGCTACATTATTTTCCCTGAGGTGGGCGATTTGGCTACAGTGAAGGGTGATTTCTATGCCCTTGGACATATCCCCTACATCATTGGTGCCATTGATGGGACCCATGTGGCTTTGGTTCCCCCCAAAGAAAGTGAGCAGGTGTACAGAAACAGAAAAAGTTATCATTCGATGAATGTCCAGGTGGTCTGCTTGGCTGACCAGTACATCACCCATGTAAATGCCAAGTTCCCTGGGTCAGTGCATGACGCGTATGTCATGCGAAATAGCAGCATCCCTTATGTGATGGAACAGCTACAGAGACACCGTGTGTGGCTAATTGGTGACTCTGGTTACCCCAACCTGTCGTGGCTACTGACCCCAGTGAGGAATCCCCGGACCAGGGCAGAGGAATGGTACAATGAGGCCCATGGGCGAACTAGGAGGATCATAGAAAGGACCTTCGGGGTCCTGAAGGCCAGGTTTAGGTGCCTGCATATGACAGGGGGATCCCTAATGTACTCACCAAAGAAGGTGTGCCATATCATCGTGGCCTGCTGTATGCTTCACAATCTTGCTTTGCGACGCCAGGTGCCTTTTCTGCAGGAGGATGGTCCAGATGGTGGTGTTGTAGCAGCTGTGGAGCCTGTGGAGAGTGAAGAGGAGGAAGATGACGGGGACGACACGGACAACAGGGATACAGTCATACAACAATATTTTCAGTAGCACACAGGTAAGAATCACCCACGCCATTTTACATTTACTTAAGGCCTCATGCGTCTCCACTGTCTGTGTTTCCCCCCAGTTCCTGTTAACTGATTTGTGACTTTCCCTTCCCTTTTCAGAGCTGTATGACCCACTGCGTGACTTCTGCTTTGTTTGCCCATGGACTAAAGCTTATTGAAATTGGTATGTTGTCATCACAAAGTAACTGGACATTATTGCACCGTTATGTGTAATACATTTGTTAAGAATACAAGCAGACTCCTGTTATTTTAAGTGCAATAAGTGATTTATTTTGAGTGCTACATATAGGTACATGATTGAAAAACGGTGATGGGTGGGGGTGGAGTAATGTCCATGGCAGAGTCCAGTTCTCAGTCGCACAGGTGCATTGCCCATATGCCTGTGGAAGGATTCAGCAGGGGTAGTTCAAGGTTGGACAGGGTGACAATGTGGGACAGTGGGATGACATCAAGGGGTATCTTATGCTGGAGGGGGTCTTGCAGTCCTACTCTGTCTTCTTGTGAGATCTCAGGTTCCGCTTGCGGAGTGGTTCTTCTTCTGCAGGAGGTGGGGTTCTGGTGGCCTGTCGTTGTGTGGGGGCCTCCTGTCCACTAGCGCCGGCGGAGGTGGTAGGCTGTTCCTGGCCTGGGCTAGTGACAGGGGCCCTTTGGGGTGCCACATGGTCCCGCAATGTGGTGACTATCTGGTTAAGGGCCACGACGATGGTCCCCATTGCGGAACCGATGTTCCTCAGTTCCTCTCTGAACCCCATGTACCGTTCCTCCTGCAGTGCCTGGATCTCCTGGAACCTGGCCAGTACCGTCGCCATCATCTCCTGGGAGTGGTGGTAAGCTCCCATGATGGAGGAGAGGTCCTCTTGGAGAGTCGGTTCCCTGGGCCTGTCCCCCCCATCGCACAGTAGCCCTCCCAGTTCCCCTGTGTTCCTGGGCCTCTGTCCCCTGGACGGTGTGCCCACTACCACTGCCCCCAGGTCCCTGTTGTTGTTGGGGTGGTGGGTCAACCTGGGTGCCCTGTAGTGGTGGACACACCGCTGATTGACGTGTCCTGGAGACAGAGGCATGGGCCCGCTGGGTGGGAGCTGTGCTGGTGTTCCCAGAGGGGGTTGGGTCTGGTGTAGCCTGTGGCTGTCTGTGGGGAACCGACTGTCCAGAGGTCCCCGATGGGCCGGGCTGGTCATCTGGGTCCAGGGAGACAGAGCTGCTGTCATCGCTGGGGGCCTCTTCTGGGGGTGGGATGGACATCTCTGGCCCCTCCGTGGCGGTGTGGTGGCGTTCGGGTCCTGCAGGGGTATAAAGGTATGGTTATTGCTTCTGTGTGTGGCATTTCGTGTGATGGGTGGGTGTCCGTGTACCCACCCAAGTGTAGGCATTCCCTTGTGGGGGCTTTTGTGAGGGTGGGTTGTGGGGGTGATGTGTGTGTGCAGTGGGCATGCTTTGGTGATGGGTGTCCATGCTTTGTGGTCGCATGCAGGGCTTGGTGTTGCGATGGGTGTGTTGTGATGGTGAGCCATTTGCAAGGAGTTGGTGTGATGGGGGTGGGGGTGAGGGTGGGGGTATGATTTGGCATGCAGGTGGGGTGGGGGTGGGAAGCAGTAGTGAAGATTTGACTTACCAGAGTCCATTCCTCCGCCTACTCCTGCGAGGCCCTCAGGATTCAGGATGTGCAAGACTTCCTCCTCCCATGCTGTAAATTCTGGGGGAGTAGGTGGGGGTCCTCCGCCAGTCTTCTGCACCGCAATGTTGTGCCTTGATACCATGGAACGCACCTTCCCCCGTAGGTCATTCCAGCGCTTCCTTATGTCATCCCGATTGCGTGGATGCTGTCCCACCGCGTTGACCCTGTCCACTATCCTTTGCCATAGCTCCATCTTCCTGGCAATTGTGGTGTGCTGCACCTGTGCCCCGAAGAGCTGGGGCTCTACACGGACTATTTCCTCCACCATGACCCTGAGTTCTGCGTCAGTGAACCTGGGGTGTCTTTGGGGTGCCATGGGGTGGTGTGGATGAGGTGTGGGGTGGCGTTTGTGGTGATGAGTGTGGTGCGTGTGGTGGTGTGTGGTGTTTGGTGCGTGGATTCTGTGTGGGTGATGGTGTTGTGTGCCTCTGTGTTGTGGGATTGTCTATTCTGTGCTCTCTCTCTAGCCTTCGTCAATAATTTCGGGTCGTAGGGGTTTGTGGGTGATGTGGGTGTGTGTTTTATATTGTGTTGGGTGTGTGGGAGTGGTGTTAGTATGTGTATCAGGTGTGTGTGTTTCAAACTGACCAATGTGGCAGAGTTTTCTATGTGTGTGTGTATTTTGACCGCAGCGGTGTGTACCGCCAATGGAATACCGCGTTTGAAAGAGCGCCGCGTGGATTTGTGGGTCGGAATGGTATGGGCGTATTTCTGTTGGTGTGACGGTGGAGGTTTGGTCATCGCCAATTTTTTCGCTGACCTTTGGTGTGGCGGACTTTTGTGGATGTCGGGTTTTTGGCGGTTTGCAAGTTGCGGGTCAGAATGACCGTGGCGGTTTACCGCGGCCGCGGCGGTGTTATGGCGGTCTTCTGACCGGCGGTAAGCGCCTTTTACCGCTGAGGTCAGAATGACCCCCTATGACCTTAGAACCCATTCCTAGCTAGGGCAAATCAGTATTTGCCGGTTAGAGTTCGACTTATCCAGTGTCCAGTCACAATGTTTTAGCTTATCAGCAACGATCAGGAATCACACAAGGCGTCAGCCCAGCTGGACTCTACTGCAGAGAAAACACTCTTTTACTGCTCGTCTGTATGATCCTATTCACATGGTGTTAAACAGGAGCTTTAATAACTGTCTGCCCTCATGTATTAGTTCGACACATATGCACAGCAAGGCCCTCATTACAACATTGGCAGTAAATCCCGGTTACCGCCGTGCAGAAGACCGCCAACACACCGCCGCAGAATTTCGCTACAGCTCTTACGACCCACAGCTCGGAATCCGCCATAATCCAAACACCTACACAAGTCTGCCACACCAAAGGTCAGTGATAAACTGGCGATAACAAAACCTCCACCGTCACGCCAACAGGAATACGCCCACACTATCACGACCCACTAATGTACGCGGCGGTCTTTCAACTGCGGTAAACCATTGGCGGTACACACCGCCGCGCTCAAAATACACACACATTTACAAAACACAACCACATTGGACAATTCGAAATACACACACCTGATACACATACACACACCACTCCCACACACTCAATACAATATAAAACACACACCCACATCACCCACAATCCCTTATGACCAGAATTGCGACAGAAGGCCAGAGAGAGACACCACCATCAAAAACCTAGCATCCACAGGTACTCAACACCATCACTCACACAACACCTCACACATCACCCACACCACCCCATGGCACCGCAAAGACACCCCAGGTTTTCCGAGGAGGAGCTCAGGGTCATGGTGGAGGAAATCATCTGGGTAGAGCCACAGCTATACGGATCACAGGTGCAGCACACCTCTATAGCTAGGAAGATGGAGCTATGGTGCAGAATTGTGGACAGGGTTAACGCAGTGGGACAGCATCCAAGAACACAGGATGATATCAGGAAGATGTGGAACAACCTCCACCTCCTCCCCCACAACTAACAACATGGGAGGAGCAGGTCTTGGCTATACTGCATCATGAGGGCCTCGCAGGAGTAGCTGGAGGAATGGACTCTGGTAAGTCAAATCTTTAACTACCATATCCCCCACCCTACATGCATGCCATCACATACCCCCACCCTCGCCCTCACCCCCATTACTCCAACTCCTCACATATGTCCCATTATCACAACCCACACATTCCAACACCAAGCCCTGCATGCAACAACAAAGCATGGACACCCATCACCAAAGCATGTCCACTACAGATACCCACACAGACCCCAAAACAATCATCACACAAGGTCCTAAACAAGAATGTAAGCACTAGGGTACAGGTTCACCCACCCATTGCACACCATGGTACACACAGATGTAATAATCTTGCCTTTACAACCCTGCAGGACCCCTACCCACTGTCACCGGACAGGAGGTTCCAGACATGCCCACCCCCCCCACAGAAGAGGCCCACAGTGATGACAGCAGTTCTGTCCAACTGGATCTAGATGACCAGCCCGGCTGATCTGGGCCCTCGGACGGTCGGTTTCCCTGACACAGTCACAGGCCACCACAGAGCCTCCCCCCTCAGGAAACACCAGCACAGCACCCACCCAGCGGGCCCATACCTCTGTCCCCAGGACACGTCAAGCAGCAGTGTGTCCACCACTACAGGGAACCCAGGCAAACCCACAAACCCAAGAACAGCAGGGACCTGGGGGCAGTGGCAGTGGGCACATGGTTCAGGGGACAGAGGTCCAGGAAAACCGGGGAACTGGGAGGTCTGCTGTGCGACAGGGGGAGGACAGGCCCAGGGAACCCACTCTCCACGAGGTACCCTCATTCCCATGAGACGATGGCAACGGTACTGGCCAAGTTTCAGGAGACCCAGCAGCTGCAGGAGGAACAGTATTTGGGGTTCAGGGAGGAACTCAAGTCCATCAATACCACCCTGGGCACCATTGTAGGGGTGCTGAAGGACCTTGTGAACACCAGGAGGGACACTGTGGCACAATAAGGGGCCCCTGAAACTAGCCTGGATGATGAACTGCCCACCACCTCCACCGGCTCTAGTGGACAAGAGGCACCGCCACAGGACCATGACACCAGCACCCCAACCCCTGCAGATGGAGAACCACCCCGCAAGCGGTCCCTGAGATCCAGGACAAAGACAGAGAACAATGCCAAGACCCCCGCCAAGAAATGAGACCACCCTGAATGTAATCCTTCTGTCCCACTTTGTCACCCTGTCCATCCTTAAACTGCCCTAGCTCCACTTCCTATGCCCCTTTGGAAAATGCACCTGTGAGACTAATAACTGGACTCTGCCATGGACATTCCTCCACCATCACCCCTGACCATTTCACAACCCCCCCCCACTATTTAGCACTTAAATAAACACCCCTGAATTGCAAAACAATCTGGAGTCAGTCTGTGCTTTCACAAATGTATATTTGAAATAACAGAGGAAAATAGCAATGTCCATTCTATTGTCAACATACCTTATCACACAGCTCTAGTCCATGAGGTAACATAGCAGAGGTCACACAGTGGGAGCCACATCTGTGAAATGGAAAGGCAAAGTGACCATTCAGGGTCCATACATTGGGTGAAAGTGACAGACAGATGATAGGTCTAACAATTTTATCAGCTGTAGGAGGCAGTGATGTCTTCTTACCTGTGTCTCACTGAAGTAATGCTAGATCACGTTGTTTCTGTTGTCTATGTTCTCTTCTTCTGCCTCCTCTTCTTCACTGTCCACAGGCTCCACAGCTGCCACAAGACCTCCTTCTGGACCATCCCCCTGCAGAAAAGGCACCTGTCGTCGCAAAGCCAAGTTGTGCAGCATACAGCAGGCCACGATGGTGTGGCACACCTTCTTTGGTGAGTAGTAGAGTAGTAGAGGGAACCACCTGTCATATGGAGGCACCGGAACCTGGCCTTCAGGCGGCGAAGGTCCTTTCTATCACTCTCCTAGTTCACCCATGGGCCTCATTGTAGTGTTCCTCTGCCCTTGTCCTGGGATTTTTCACTGGGTTCAGTAGCCATGACAGGTTGGGGTAACCAGAGTCACCTGCAAATGTCGAGGGAAAACTGTTAGACACACACTAACCCTTAGGGACAACCCCAGACAACTATTCACAGGGTATAGGGTCCTTGTCCTCACCTATTAGCCACACACGGTGCCTCTGGACTTGTCCCATCACGTAAGGGATGCTGCTATTCCTCAGAATGTAAGCGTCATGCACTGAGCCAGGAAACTTGGCATTCACATGGGAGATGTACTTGTCGGCCAAACACACCATTTGCACATTCATAGAATGGTAGCTCTTCCGGTTTCTGTACACCTGCTCACTCCTGCGGGGGGGGACCAAGGCCACATGTGTCCCATCAATGGCACCTATCATGTTGGGGATATGTCCCAGGGCATAGAAGTCACCTTTCACTGTAGGCAAATCCTCCAACTCAGGGAACACGATGTAGCTGCGCATGTGTTTCAGTAGGGCAGACAACACTCTGGACAACACGTTGGAGAACGTAGGCTGGGACATCTCTGATGCTATGGCCACTGTTGTTTGAAAAGACCCACTTGCCAGGAAATGGAGTACTGACAGGACCTGCACTAGAGGGGGGATTCCTGTGGGATGGCGGATAGCCGACATCAGGTCTGGCTCCAACTGGGCACACAATTCCTGGATTGTAGCACAATCAAGTCTGTAGGTGACTATTACATGTCTCTCTTCCATTGTTGACAGGTCCACCAGCGGTCTGTACACCGGAGGAAGCCGCCATCTCCTCACCTGCCCCAGCGGATGTGCCCTATGGATGAGAACAGCGAGCACAGAGTCAGCCACCACTGAGGTAGTAAAAAAACAATTTTATTGCACACATTTGTCAATACGCTATGTGCCTGTCTCTGTGTATATGCAAGGCCTATATATGTGTGACGCATTAAAAATTGATGCCATGTGGCCCCCTGAAATGGCGGCTGCCTGACCTGTAAGGTGGGACAAGGGGATTTGAGGTAACTGCGCTGGCATTGTACACCGTCGCGGTAGGCAGTCGAAGACCTCGGCGCAATCCTGCATTTGTTAACATTGGGGCCTATGGGTTCCAGGAGCCAATGACGATGTACACCAGCGGTGACGGTACGCACCGCCGCGGACATGACTGCCATTTTCTGTCTGTTCACTCACTTGATACCTGATCTTCGACAGGAGAGGACCTACACTGCAAGTGCTGCTGTGACCTCAGTCTGGAAGCGACGGTGGCTCATGTGTCTGGGGAAAGGGCCCCTGCCTTCACATCGGAGGAGTTGGATAAACTAGTGGATGGGGTCCTCCCCCAGTACACGCTACTCTACGGTCCTCCAGACAAACAGGTGAGTACACAGTGAGCATGCTGTATGGGCAATGCCTGTTTGGAGTGGTGTGGATGGAAGATACGGGCGGAGGTGAGGCCTGCATGATTGGACGGTGAGTGTATGTGCATGAGGGCAAGGGTGGGAACGTGGGACAATGACTGTGTCGGTCCGGACGGTTAAAGTTTTACATTTTCCCCTGTACTATTCCTCTAGGTCAGCGCCCACCAGAAGAAGGATATTTGGTGTGCCATCGCCAAGGACGTCCAGACCCTGGGGGTCTACCACAGATGGAGCACCCACTGCCGTAAAAGATGGGAGGACCTTCGCCGCTGGAGCAAGAAGACAGCGGAGTCCCAGCTGGGATTGGCCTCCCAACGTGGGAGGGGTGCCCATCGCACCATGACCCCCCTGATGTTCCAGATCCTGGCGGTGGCATATCCAGAGTTGGATGGGTGCTTGAGGGCATCACAGCAGCCACAATGGGGTGAGTACCGTCACATCCATCTGACTCTGCGTGCATTGGAGGTGTCTGGGTGGGGGAGGTGGGCAATGGGCTCCCCTAGGCTAGGGTGAGCTTTGTAGGCAAGGACCCTTTGTGAGGCAGGCTAAGTGGCACCCCATCCCAACCAGTGGTAAGAGCCATCTACACCTAGTCAGGCTCCGGTGACTACCATGTGCCCAGCAACCGGGCATAGGCCATGTACCCCATGTCCCTGTGATTAATTAGGGAACTCTAAGTGCATGGCGTAGTGCAGAGGGCTGCTGTGTCTGTAGTATCCGCCGATGGTAGCTGTATTGTATGCACTGAACATGTCTTTCTTCTTTCTCCCCCCCCCCTTTTTGTGGTCTCCCTGTTCTTGTGTGCATCAGTATCATCAGGCGGAGGAGCTGTGCCACCGGAGCAGGAGGGAGCTGCATCCCACACGGCCCTGGAGGGCGAGACAACGGAGTCTGAAGTCACCAGTGGGACGGAGGGCGGGGGGAGTTCCACGGCGGGGACAGGAGCCTACACCAGCGACACTGACTCTTCCTCTGATGGGAGCTCCCTTGCGGTGGCGGGTCCCTCTGTGCCCACCGCATCTACTGGTACAGCCACCACCCCCCCACCAGCACCGCCCTCCCAGCAGCCCCTTCCACGTGTGTCCCGTGGCCGCTCACCCAGGAGGGTGGGTACCTCCTTCACCCCAGGCACCTCAGGCCCTGCCCCAGTCAGCCCTGCTGCCCTCAGTGAAGTGGCTATTGACCTCCTGAGATCCATCACTGTTGGGCAGTCTACCATTCTGAATGCCATCCAGGGTGTAGAGAGGCAGTTGCAACAGACAAATGCACACCTGGAGGGCATTCATTCTGGCCAGGCAGCCCAACAGCGAGCATTTCAGGCTCTGGCCTCTGCACTGATGGCAGCCATTGTCCCTGTGTCCAGCCTCCCCCCTCCAGCTCCCTCCACCCAGACCAATCCCCAGTACTTCAGCCTATCCCAAGCACACCATCAGACCAGCATGAACACACCTCAACACACAAGGGTGGCTCTGGCAAACATAAGCACCACACATCCCACAAGCACTCACACAAGCAACATACCCATGCACACATACCAACATCCACTGCCTCCACTGTGTCCTCCTCCTCCACGTCTCCCTCCTCCCTCCCTCTCACGTCTCCACTCACACCTGTATGCACTACATCTTCAGCCACTACCTCCATCACCACACACCGCTCACGTGCACTCACCACCCCCACTACCATTCACACATCCCCTGTGTCCTCTCCTAGTGTGTATGTGAGCCCTCCTCCCAAACTACACAAACACAGTGACACACACCCAACAGCCATCCACCTCACGACACCTCCAGCCCATGCACCTTCACCCAAAGTCAGCATACGAACACCCCCTACAACCACTACCTCTTACTCCACTCCCAAACCCCCTCCATCTACCTGTCGCAGTGTGTCAAAAAAGCTTTTCTTCTCAAATGTTCCCTACACCCCCCCACAGTCCGTCCCCTAGGGCCCGCCTTTCCAGGTCCCAACCCAGCACCTCAGCCACCACATCACCGGGCACAGTGGTGCCAGCAATATCTGGATTCTGGTGTGCGCCAAGCAACAGGGCTGCCAGTGTCCCAAGGAGTGAGTCCAAGGACATTCCCCCACCTCCAAAACAGAAGAAGTTGCCCACATCCCGGAGGGAGAAGGCCAAAACACCTGCCACCAGGGGCTCAGCCAAGACAATAGTTGGGAGTGGCAAGACTCCCACTGGCTCCACCATCCAAGGTGGGGAAGGGCCTGAAAAAGAAAGGCAAGTCAACGTCGCCGCCAACCTGCACGTCGGACAAGACCGCCACCGGCAACACCACATGCACCGCAGCCACGGACACCGCCACCAGCACCCCAGATACTGAGCCCTTCACCAGCACCGCAGACACTGTGTCCTTCAGCAGCACCTCGGTCAGTGAGCCTGCCACCAGCACCGCCGCTACTCACACCGCCGCCAGCACCGCCGCTACTGCCACTGCCACCAGCACGGCAGTCAGTGAGCCAGCCACCAGCACGGTAGTCAGTGAGCCAGCCACCAGCACAGCAGTCAGTGAGCCAGCCACCTGCACCGCAGTCAGTGAGGCCACCACCAGCACCGCCGGCCCAATGACCGCCGCAAGCACCGCCACCCCAACGACCGCCACAAGCACCACCGCTACTGACCACCCCGGAAGCACCGCCAGCGGCCACGTGACATCCTGAGCCAGTGGCACCACCGCAGACATGGCTGCCATCCCCAGTGGTAATTCATACGAGGCTGGTGGTCAGTTCCAGGGGCCTGGGCAGCTTCGATATTGCCCCACCGTCAGTGGAGTGTCACATCCACTACCTCAGTCTTTGGCAGGATGAAGCACTCTGGGCACCAAGCCCCCTCCAAAACCAGTGGAGTATCACATCCACTACCTCAGTCCTTGGCAGGATGAAGCACTCTGAGCACCAAGCCCCCTCCAGAACCATTGGAGTATCACATCCACTACCTCAGTCCTTGGCAGGATGAAGCACTCCGGGCACCAAGCCCCCTCCAGAACCAGTGGAGAAAGGCATCCACCTGAGAGACCGTGGCTTTGCACTCCCCAGGATAAAGCAGTGGGCAAACCACCCACAGGAGAGACTTTAGACACTGTGGCTTTGCACTCCCCAGGATAAAGCAGTGGGCAAACTACCCACTGGAGAGAATTGAGAGACTGTGGCTTTGCACTCCCCAGGAGGCATCAATGGGCATGGAGCCCCCTTGTGGTGCTGGTGTCGTGCACTCATCCAGTGAAGGTGCCCCCCTTCCCCTAAGGTGCCTGTTTTATTTCAATCTGATGCCCCTGCGGTGTTCTCTCTGTTTCGATCGAATATCAAGTATGGGCCTCGCCCATGCATTTTGGGCCCAGTGGTCCACAGACTCTATAGGTGCAGTACTTGGACTTGAATTCTTGGTGTACATATTTGTTTATAGTGTATATAAAGTTTTGACTAATGGATTTTACATGATTACAATCGTTCAAATCATTTCCTTTTGTCATTGCGTTCTTCCGGTGGGGTTGGGGGGTATAAATGTAATGTTTCAGCATGTATTGTGTGTGTGTTGTGGGTGAGGGTGGGGGTGTTGTGTGTCACTCTGTTTTCCCTCCCCCCTCCCCTGTGTTGTAGGTGCAGTACTCACCGTGGTCGTTGCCGCCATCGGTCGTGCTCCTGGTAGAGGAGCAGGAAGACTATCGCAGGGAGTATTTGGAGTTCAGGCTCCATGGTGTCCTGATTCCTCATGGGCTGTGTAGAGGTGAGTGTTTTCCCTTCCAAGTCCTGTTTCCGCCGTGTTTTTGTTCGCGTTGAATCCGCCCCGGAAAAGGTGGCGGATTGGCCTCTCATAATAGTGTGGGCGGTACATTGTCTTCCGCCTGTCTGTTGGTGGTGACCGCCATGCTGTTTGTTTGTACCGCTGTGGTGGTCGGAGTGTTAAAGCGACTGTCTATGTTGGCGGTTCCCGCCATGGTCATAATTCCATTTTTTTTTCCACCGGCCTGTTGCCGGTTTTACCGCCGCTTTACCACCGACCGCCAGGGTTGTAATGAGGGCCCAAATGTATTATATCCTCCTTCCCCGCCCTGGACAAGATGCCGTTGAAATCAGGCTGTGGGCGCTTCCGTGGTAGTAAGTGCAGCAAGAAAAGAAGAACACCAAGTCAACACAGTAATAGCTGTTCTTTGGTTGCCATAGAGAACCCTGCACCTAAGTAAAGTTGCGGGACTGCCATTGAGTAATTGTGAAGAATATACCATTCAGGGGTCCTTCTCGACAGCAGTGTTTTGTCCTCTACCAAATAGATCTTTTTAACCGTTTTGTTGACCAGATGCTTAAACCTATTGTGTTGCTTTGAGGACTCCCAGATTTTGCGTAGATCTATTCGTTCTATTGGCTCCTGAAGATACGCCATAGCCGTGCAACTTTTATTTGACTGCAGTTAATTCCATAAATAAGCATTTAGAGTGCCAGGCGCTACTTTCTTGATCTTAAACCAACTTTTAATGTATGTGCCTCTAAGTTCAAGCTGTTGTGTTCCGTCTGAATTTGAGCATTATTTGTACTCGGATGTATATGTTGGTAAATTGAAGATCATGCTTATAGCTCCTGTGATAATGCTGTATAAGGTGCTGGCGTCCTGCCCCCTTATGCATTCACTCATGCAGGTGATCATATGGATGAGTTTTGCTTGTGGAGTCAATCTTGGATCCACTGTTTTGTTCTTAATATTTTTTAAAGCCAGTACTGCAATTATCCCCTTTAACCAAACAGGCCTTAGCAAAGATGTGGGTAGAGCTACAAATATACTGACACTCTCCCTTTTTATAAAAGCTGCAAAGGCTATTAGCTTGCCATTATGTGTTCACTTCATTGACTATTCTTCATCCTTTGATCACATTGATAGGAAAAAGCTATGATGCAAGCTGCCAAAAGAAATATTACGACGGCCTCTTGAATCAACTGATTCATTTACATACCGATACTTGGGTTCAAATCAAGCTAGGAGCAGGTGATCATCTGTCGAGAAGGATTCCAACTTCAAAGGGTCTTCAATAAGGCTGCATATTGGCCCAATGTTAATAAATCTTTTCATGGCAGATCTGCCGTCTGAATTGGATATTTGTAACACCAATAATACCAGGATTGGCGGCTAGACGTTCCCGAACTTACTATGTGTGGTGACCTTTTGTTAATCAACCAAACACTGGTTGGTCTCAAACATTTATTTGATGTCACTCAAAACTACTCTCTTGAAAATGGCCAGAGTATAAACCAAGTAGGACTATTTCTGCTGCTGATGCCCATGATGCACAAGAATTTAATGGCAATTGACTGCTAGTGTTTGATTTTGTTAGAATTATAATGTTTTGTTCAAACAGAGTTGGCAGAGGCTTCACCCTTCCTGGAGTTGCAGCTATATTGCAGTCATTGCACTGCACTTCTTGTGTTCGACATGCAGTTGTATTCCACTTCTTGTATTCCACTGCAGCGGGTTAAAGGTGCCACCACTTTCTTTTTTCAAGATTTCCTTCCTGTTCTTCCCATACATTGTAGTGTTATGGCCAGTTGGCACATCGGGCCTTCTTTTCCTTCAGTCCTTAATTCAACTATGTTGCATGAGGTTTAGGCCCGGTCAATGACTTCTAGGCGCAGTGGGGATGGTAAACCATTTAGTCAACATTGCTAGAGCATAACATTGCACTCCCCATCTTTCACAAAGGAAAACTTTGTATAAATCTTTGGCCGATACCCTCGCACTAAGGTACTGCTCACACTGGGGTCAATGGCTACCAGCTCACTTGAGGTGGGGAAGATGCAGACAACTTTTGGTGGGTGAGGGTCTCTTTTTGCTCCCTTCCATCACTCTTTCGCAGGACCTTTTTCTTTTGCTTGCTGGTATGGGTAACATATTTCTCTCTATCCCTGACGTAAGTGTGAGTTAGTCAACCCATCAGAGTGCTCCAGCTGCCTCCTGGGCTGGCCTGCTTGGTTCCCTTTTATAATTAGACTGCTGGTTGTGCCAGAGATGCAATGGTAACTTAATAAGACAGAGTAGGTGATCATGCACGATTTTGGTAGGGACTGTAGGGCAATAGGGCAAGAAGGCTAGTCTTGGGTTTTTTGATACCAGTATGCATGCCTAGTTACTGCATCCCAGATGTCCCAAGCTCTCCTTCTCCTCATCCTTAACTATCCCTGTCCTTAAATGTGAGGCTTATGCTTGATATTTAAAGCTAGGGACTATGAGGCTTTGATGATGAATCTTGTAGGAAGCAAACTTGCAAGATTAGTCTCCAAATTTGCTGTTTTGCGGCTTGGATATAGGGCTGGCAAGAACTGGCAGAGATTAGCGACTAGACAAGCGAAGGGGAGTGAAGTTCACCAGGAACCCATAAGCCACACTCAGTCCTAGCTGGGCCATTTCTGCAGATCCCTGGGGCACACCTTCTACAAATGCAGTCTGCAGCCACTGAGATCATCCTCCAGGGCCCAACAGAGCAAGAAGAACAACAATTGCTGGCCAGACTCAGTAGCTCGATAGTTAGTAGTCAATAGTAAGTAGTCGGTGCTCAGTAGCTTGAGCTATACTTGCTCAAGTTGCCTAAATCTGCATAGGTGTGTAGGTCTTCCCCGCCATCAGTGAGTGGGGCTGTTGAGTTGGTTGGTTGTTTGCCTGTGGGTTGTTTGAGCTGTTTAAGCCTGCTGTTGCAAATCCAATGTATCTCTCTAATAGGCTCTAGTAGAACAAGTGACTTCAAGTGGCTTGCAGTGTCTTTGCAATGTCTTATTAATTACTAGCGGTACTGACTACCGGCCCGGGTCAGCACACACCTCTCTTCCTGCCCCTCGACAAGGAGTTCTGAAGCTGGATGGTGCTAGATTTCTGATGTGAGACACGTGCAAAAATTCTTATGTGGCCACCCTCCGTCACAGCACAGTGCAACACTGTGTGGGCAGGCAGGGCTGAGGCACAAAGGAGTCAGGACGAAGGCAGCCGGCGTCTTAAACTGACATCATCTTTAGCACCTTTGACTTCCAGGCTTTTTGACCTGTAGCAGAGAGGCAGAGCGGGTAGGGTGGGAAGGGCAATTCGGTTAATAGCTTTACTCCAATCCACCAGTAAGATTAATGTTAAATATTTTTGGTACTATCATCTCTGGAGTTGTATTCAATGGGATTGGCGTGAAAGGTTGAAAAACGAAAAGAAAATCTACCACAAAAAGTCCGTGTTTAGTTCTGAGAAAAGGTTTCTGTGTGCACAGAAACTGTCTAAATCATGACAACCACGTGGGAGATTTCCTCTGTTACTTAATATCTATAAACAGCAGAGCCGCATAAAGGGAAGCTACTCAAATGTTCGTTAACACCAGACCTTTATGAACCAATTAATAAAGCGCTATAAAAAAATAATCACTAGAACACCATTTCATAGCCCTTTTGCCACATGCATCAATATTCCTGCAAGTGCATCTGCAGTGCGCTTACATGTATATGGTGCCCACTTCATCACAATTATTTATTTTACTACTCAGCCAGTGGCTGCATTGTAACTCAAGGTACCCATGCTATGGCACTGACTGAAGCAGCAAGACGCAGTACGCAATGTCCTGGAATGAAGCAGGAGATAGCAGACCAAGTTATGTTACAGGTCATTAGAAATACATCAACATTGAAAAAATAAACCTGGATATGTTGACAGACTGGAACAGATCAAAACGCAAACCAACGTGAATTTAATATAATTTGCCTAAGGTGTGACCTGCAAGAAGTAACGACTCACATTCTTCTCTATTGCCAGCCTTGAAAACGCAAAGGAGAAGTTGTGTGTCATCCTAAGAGACATGCCAGAACAACAGTGAAAAAAGCAACCTATGTCCGTCTTTGTCACTAAAAGTCATAGGGCCAGAAGAACAAAGCTTTTTTGAATTTGCAAAAGGTCCAATTCACAGAATCAGTTAATTTGTGAAAGCAAAAAGGCTTCTGGGTATATGTAAACCCAAATTAGTACGTGGCAACATATTACTGAATCGTAATTTGGGTTTGCAGCCAAATACCAAATCAATATTCAGAATTGGCACGTTTAGTGCACCCCTCTAAATGCGGATTCAGAACGGATGTATTCACATATTGTTCAGCGGTGTAATGAAACACGAGGTTGCCCCCCTGCCCAGTACATGGGTACTGAGGGGAACCCCTAGAGCCCGAGGCTGTGGGGGCCTTTGTTACACCACTGATTCTGTGACTGAAATTCTGTTGTAAAACATTACTATTTTACTGACTACACAAATGTAATGGTAAGCCATTCGTATATTGGAAGGGGCCCTCAAGGCACCCCTTACAAAATATTATTAATTACTGACTGGTCCTTTGGACCACTGCATACTCTTAAAAAATATATTACTTACAGTTACTTAATTGTATTTTTTTTAACTCATCCTGTTGTCCTTTAAGGAAAATGGACAACATATAAAAAATGTCTGTCTTATTTTAAAGCACTCACAGACATGATAGAATGCTGACCTCAGCGGGCTTCCATCCCTGTGATGGCTGTGAATCAAAGTAGGGTCTCAATTTGTGATCTACCTATATTATTATTTATGAGTCAGGTCCAATTGTGACCCACTATGATACAGTATTTTGCAAACTGACCAATTAGTTCATAGTCCAGTTAGTAAAATACCACGCTGGCCATAATAAACTACTGGTCGTATGTTGCAACCAGGATTTTGTGACCAGTGCTTTCGACATCTGGCTCCAATTGCATAAAACATGCTTGGAAAAGGAAACAACCACTGGATAGTACATCAATGCATTTAATTTGTTTACATTGGCTAAACTTGTCTGAATTGTGATAGCAGTAAAATATGTTTGTTGTATTTCAAAAAATCTTTGCCTTTTTGTATGTTTTATAGGTTACCATTAAAACAATGCAAAAGATTTATATGAATGAAAAGTATTTGATTATTCATGGATAATTGTAGGTCCGGTTTGACAGTGCTGCTGAAGGCATACCTTTAACAGAGTTCAGAGTACTGCCGAGACAGCGGTTTAAACTCCATCCAAATGTTATTTCCCCTGACCACAGGGTTTGATTAGGCCGAAAATTTGTGCTTCCATTGAAGAGTGGTTATATTGCACTTTTTGGCTTGTGACAAAGGTTATATGCAATACAGCAGGGCTGAGGTGGTTCTGGTTGCAAGTCAACAATGTTGGCTGTAGGCCTGATCTGCTAATTATGAAATGTTACAATATAAACAGACCTTTCATATTTATTGTGCAAAGCATATGGTAACATCAATACCTGTAAGGGTGGATTATTAGTACTCTGTATGAACGTCTGTAGAAAAGGATGCTGTTTAAATGGAGCTTACAGATTACTGAAGTAGGCAAGAGTGTTGGTGTGGGCTACTTCCTGTGAGAGACATTGAATACAGAAGATTTACTCTGTAAGAATCCTTGTTTGGCCCTCTTAGGAGAGATAGTGTTTTGCTCAGCCAGCTGAAATTTTGTATACTTTAGCAATTTTATAACTATGTGATTGATAGTTGCCTTGGGTAATGTTTACACTCAAAACAGTAAACCTGAGTTGGCTACGGCAACAATTTATAGGCCTGGTGCCCTTGCTACCATAGATCTGATCTGTGTATTATAAAAAGATTGTGACAAAGGCAGCAGATCTATATTATTTATTGGGGAAAGTACCTGTTAAATCCAGCAAGCCTTTAATAGTGGCTGTTATTAAATTGGATTACAGGCTATATACAAATACTTTAAGGTATATGTAGTATTATATACTACTGTAGTAGGCAAGGGTTATGGTGTTGACCACCAACAAGAAAAAAGTGAAACAGCTGTTGCTGCTTAAAACTTGAATAACATTGTGTTCATGTCCCTTATTTGGTTTGAAATGCAGTTAGACAGGTTTCTACCTTGAGCTTTTTAAGAAAGGATAAAGTATTTGTGATGAGTTTCTGCTTCTGTCTTGGAATGGTCTTTAGCATAAAATAAAATAATTACATTGCTGGTTGGGATTAGGTTTTTTGCAAAGGTTTAATTTGGAGATCCCAAATTTTGCTCGGGTACAGTCCACTTTGTCTTGTTGTATGGCCTGACAGGCCACCTAAGAGGAAAAAAAATATTCGTCTGGACGTTCGAGTTGTTCTCTGTGCAAGATCCTGTTGGGTGTACTTGACCTGATGGAGTTGTAGAGATTGCAGTTTAGCATCAAAACGTTCATGTCCTCTCTTGCTCCACTGGAGCATTTATCCTAGATAGCAGGATTTCTTATTTTCAAAATGCCTTTTACAACAAACATTCCCCTCTTGCTAAAGCAGACAGTCTTGCTTCTCTTCCATTTGATAACAAGATGAAATACCTTAAGCGTTCCAAGAAGGGGGTTGTCCTTTGCAGCATGGCTATTCAGTGGGAGTTTTTCAAAAGCTTTGAATTTCTAGCTCAAAAGTAAACTTTCATGTTTATTGACAATAGAAAGTATTTTATTTTTTGTCAGTAATGCACGATTGGAGGGTGCCGGGTACAAACAGGGCAGAGCCTCTTGGCTTCTTTTCCCCATTGTGCTCAAGAAAGTGAATTAGAATTCTTGGAGTACTTTTATTTCAAGGCCCAGTCAACCAAGTTGTCACGTGGTGCGTTTAAACTCTTGAAGCCTAATTTTTTGGAGAGAAATATGGCAGTTGACTTCAGTTGAAAGTTATCTGATGTCTGATTGCAGGGTAGACATTGGACAACTTCATGGTAGGTTGAGTATTGATTTCCAAAATTAGAAGCCAAGTTTTATATGGAGCTGAAATATGGGGCCTGGATAAGACTACAAGCTGAGTATGCTGTTTAGAGAAGAAATTCCCATTTTCCTGCATGACAAAGCACTCCTACATAATTGGTGGAGTGTTCAGTGACCACATCCACCCAGAACCTCATACTGTAGAGGCTGGTTATCGATCTTACCACCGGGGAATGCCCAGAGTTACTATTGACTGTTGTATAGGCAACTCCAGGGCGTTGGATTATCGGGTTGTCTCCCGTCCAGCTTATAATGAGTCACTGCTTGTGGGTATTTTACATATTTTTCCCTGTAATTTTGGAATATTTATAACTTGTCTGAAATGTCTTGAATTTCCAAGTTTCTATTGTAAAACTACGCTTAGGCAAAGTGCTCTGCCATACGTAGAATAGACCTTGTATTAAAGTGTGACTAAATAAATGAAACATACTTCAGATCTGGAGGAATTCTGGCAAAAATTGCCTCATTGGAGGGCATATATAATATTCATGAGGAATATAGCTGTATTAAAATTGAATTCTTAACATACAGAAAATAAATCAGAGTCTGTTCAATGGAGCACAACATAATTTACAATTCTGTTGCTCCAGTTATCAGTGACTTCCAGTGAGTCTACAAAATATTTGTAAAATAGCGCACACGCCCACATGTGTGTGCATATATATTTACATACCTACTTCCAGTTCGGTATATGGATGGTGATAAAACATCAATATTGTGTCTTAACTGAGTACTCATACAAACACAATAGTGCAACTGAAAGTATAAAAATATATTGTATTATAAAACTCTAATTCAATCACATAATTCATAAAATACATAAAACAAAACTTAATACATTTTTAATAGCTTCCTCAAACACTTAAGGACAAACATTGCCTTGTTAAACATAGGTTTTGTTACAAATAAGCATTGGTAGTACCACTAGGTCTCACTTTTGAAAGAAATTGACTTTCATGTCATTGATGCGTTGAGGCACTTACTAAGTAATCAAACATTCAAGCCATCACTCATCCTTGCACTCAAGCATCCATTCATCCATCCATTGACTCATTTTTTTATTCACTCTCTGACAAAACCAAAATACAATCCACACAATCTCAAGGGCATATACATGATAAATTAAAGGAATACCAGAGCAATAAAGAAAACAAGCTGCAGTTTAAACACACTGGACAATGCCTGCAATAATGAAACCAAACATAACAGTGGGTGTTGGTCTTGCAGTGGTATTATACATAGTTCATTATTGTTTTAAAGTTCGAGCATGGCTGCTATATTTAAAACCAATGTGTTACCATCTTGGAATGATAAAACACTTGGACAACAGCTTTCTATAATTACTGCTTGGTTTAGAGGAAGTGTCCAACTGGGATGAGGTGCACTGCAGATAAAACCAGTGGCAAGAAAGTGTCCTGTAAGCACTGCCTGGGGAGCTGTAGGCTCCTCTTAAGAAAATGTAAAATAAAAAGAAAAGCAGCAAACAAATGAAAGGAGAACTATAAAAGGGGAAAATTGGAAAGTGACACTGAAACACACTCATTTTCAGGTGGTTATGTACATGTGATCAGAAAATGCCACCATTCACAGGGCAGGAGAGCCAAAAACTGATCTAGACTGAACCATTACCCCCTGCAGTATACTTTCAAGCAAGGAAGCAGATTGTAAATAACACTCAGACAGATGAGTGGCAGACTCTAATGCCCTTTCTTTATCCTTCTGCATCAATACCAATATGTGTGTGTGCGTGTATGTGAGTACACACACACACACACACACACACACACACACATATACATATATATGCTGCCTCCCTTAACATCAATTAACAATTATTGTCCCAGTGGGGCCCACCCAAGGCTCCAGAGATCGATCACTTGCCCTTCCCTTAATAATAATTATTGGCCCCAGGGGCCAGGGCCCAAGGGAAGTCTGAATGTCGACCCTCTTCATTATCTAATTACCAGCCCTTGGGCTTGGGTCCCCATGGCCTCATGAAGGGTCAGTGGCCACCACCCCATTCCCCATTGAGGATCTGCAACCCTGATTTTAAAATATGCTATTTAGGTGGCAGGATATCCCTACCCTCCCCGATATATCTTTTAAAACTGATTTTCAGGACAGGGAACTGAGTCCCTGAGATCTAAAATGGCTGACATCACATCTTTGTTGATGTGGTGGCAGCCAATCAGATCTCATCCTAAGATGTTTCAGGTCTGTGGATCTTGTGCAGCACGAAATAGAAACTTTTTAACCTTAAATCCTCTGAAACTATTGAACAGAATTACCGAAAATCACAAGAAAAATGTTTCTCGGCCACGATCTTGCTTTGTGCCTAATTTGTTGTAATTATGTTCAACAGTGTTTGCTGTAGTTGTGTCTAATATTCCTATGGAAAAAATGAGGGGGAAATGTGTTTTGGGTAACCAACACCATAACCACTACAGTAAATAGCTGTCCATCTGCTTTAATGCAAAGTAATAAAAATCCACCTAAATGCTGCTAACTGACTTCAATATATGCATTTCACAATCAATATGCTAGGCCTACTGCATATATCATAACTTTTTATAAGTAAAAATTAAGCATATATCCTTTATTATTAGCTTGTCACACTAACCAACTCAAACATGTGTTTTGGTCATGAGCTTCCCACAAGGCAACCATCAGGTATACAAGCTTAAAAGTATAAACATGTATAAATTACAGTGATCAAAACAATATAAAATCCTTCCTAATAGAACTTAATATTGATTATCATAGTGACAATCTTCTGTTCCCATGTTTCGTTTGGATTGGCCACCAGCACAAAACCACTACAGCAATCTTACAGGCTTTAGCACAGAGCAACAACAATTCATTCTTAAATGCAGATTGCATTTAACACATGTTTTGAAATAGGTAAGTCCGGCAAGCTGGCTTTGTCATAATGTTTCATAATGAACAGATCAAACCCACAGAATCAAGTATAACTTTGCCAATTGGACCAGTAAGGCCTACACGCTTTACAATTGTCTTGACACCATAACCAATGCAGGCCTGTTCAAGTGCAGATAAACGGGCAGCTATCATGCATGCAGTTATAGAACTACACATTTGTAGAAGAATAGTCTGCAGAACAAAAAACAACCCCTCGAAATAGAGCCTAATAAGAATCATCACAGTGAAACTCCTCAGGTTTTGTTTTGTCACTTAGTCACCAGCACCAAGATGATGCCACCAGAGGTGTTTTTTTCTCACCCAGATTAGTGGTCAGCTAACCTTTTACAACTCTTTGAAGAGATTATCACCATAAACTGCTACCCACATTTTTTAAAAAAGAGCATCATTGTACTATTATACCAGAAGGGCACAAAAATGACCCGAAGACGTGTAGGTCAATTAGTCTAATAGATATGGACTGCAAGTTCTTTTCAAAACTGATCCCTAAAGCTGTAGACGAGTGGGTTACAAATGAAAATGATTGAACAGATTTATCATTTTTGCACATAGTCCCAGAATTAGATACAGCAATAGGAATGACCCTTTTCATGGCATTTTTAGATTTCTCGTCAGCTTTTTACTTGGTCCCAAGACACAGCCTCGCGAAAAAATAGTTAACCATGGGGATTGATCCAAACCCTTGTCTTCATTTCAATTGCTGTATACTGGAACAATTTGTCAGGTGAGATTAAATGATTGAATCAAAAGATGCATATTCAGTTAAAGAAATATACATCAGTAACAGGGTTATGCACGGCTGTCTTCTGGCAACCATGTTGCTTTCCCTATGTATCAATGATTTGCATTAGAAAGTTTAAAAAGACATCCATGGCACTCCCTTAGTAAATGGTTTTAAGACTCTGGCTCTTGCATATGCTTATTACTTAATATTTTGATTTCCAAAACTCCCAAAGATGCGCAGGCACAATTCAGAGGCATGGAAAGATAGTGTATACAACCTAAACATTCATACAGAAAAAGCAAAAATCATGTCAAAACGTATTTATGCTTCATAAATGACACAAAACTGGAATTGACAGAAATCCTAAATTGAATATCCACATTCAAAGTACAATAAAACAGTCTAAGACTGCAGCCCATGCCATCCTGAGGGTGGTGCACAACCTTGGTCTCAGCTGATATGATGAACTTTTTCAATCAAAGTAGGAAGCCAAGTTTCAGATGAAGCTGAGATATGAGGCCTGGATAAGACCCCAGGCCGAGCAGTCTGTTTTAAAAGGAAATTTCCCTTTTCCCTGCATGGCAAAACAGTCTTATGTAATTGTTTGAGTGTTTAGTGATCACTCTCACAAAGAGCTTCATAATGTGGAAGCTGATTATTGATTTTACTTATCTTAAGGATGAGCCACCACATATATTATTTGTGGGGTAAATTCCACCAGTGTAGGCAATATGTATTATTCTAGTTGGATTGCCATGTATTATATTGTAACACTGACACTCTTTTACCACTGACATAAACCCCGCAGAGTAGGGCTGCACCCACCAGTTTTCATCGGCAATTATCATATCACTTTTATTGTAATGTGTATCCACAACTTTTTGATAAGAAGCATTCTCTAGTGATGTAATCAGGGGCAGCCCATCCACGTTGGCAGAGGAGAGTCACCACACTGATGAAAAAGCAGGAAAATAAAGGGATAATGAAAATATTTTATTATCCCTTTATTTTTCAGCCTTCGTAGGGTGGGGCAGGGCAGCCTCCTCCACAATTGGAGGAGGAGTAGTATATGCACTTCTAAGTACGCATGTCGAGACTGGCCAAACTGACATGCACACTTAGAAATTCTCCACCCAGCTGTACATTACAGCCGGGTAGAGACCAAGCACAGTGCCCCACTCTCCACCTGGGTGACATTTCTGCCCACGCAGACTAATCGTGGCACTTCTTCCATGCTGTGTAACAGCAAGATAGAAGCGTTGTGATTCTCTGGGGAGAGAAGACGAGGCAGCTGGAGCGGAGCGACGCATCATGGAGGGACAGGTACGTTTATTTATTTATTTAAATGCCCTTGCTGTGCCCCCGCTCTGCACGCTGCCCCCTACCTCCCCCACTTCCTGGTAGCAGCCACAATTGGTTGCAATGTTTCATACACAGAAGCTGTTTCACTAAAGCATTGATTAGTATGGGAAGTAGTACTACAGGAGTACTCTTTTACATGCTATTATATTTTTTTAAGTGCAAAAAGGGACACATTTCTGACAATTTACACTAATTGTATACAAGTATGACCTAAAATATTCCAGTTTTATTTCCAATTTAGGCTTTTTGAGGCCAAACTGACAAGAACATGTAAACAAATGTAAAAGAGTATGACCGGAGTATGCTGTATTCACTCATATGTATTTGTGAATAAGGTCTCGCAAGCCCTATGCAGCGCATAAATCGGGTTAATAAGTTTTGCTTCCAATATCTCTGACTTATATTTATAACATTTGCTGCCATTCTGCTTGAGTAAATTAGATGCATTGCAAATATTGCATTTATACCCTTATTGTTTTTAGGCACATACGGTTTTCATAAGAACAGAGGGGCTACATTGATGGCTTCACTGCTATTTGCCTTTGCCTATTGCTTCTAATTTGTTTTCATTTAGTTGAAGGTCCCTTTCACATAACTAAATATCAGAGTTGTGTTATTTGACCTATTTAAAGAGAAAAGGACACAGTAATGTGAGGAATTCAATAAAAGTATTACCCATGCATAATATATGGCAACAGTTTTTTCAGTCGCTGGCTTTGCAAAATAGCCACACAAATTGGTAATTCTTGTAGTCACTGAAGCATGTAATGAAAAGGTGAAAGGTTTTACCATTTAAAACAGCTATTTTGATTTGTCCTTTACGGATGTATTGCAATTTTTAATTAACGCAAACATAAGAAATCAATAGGAATAATGTATTTTGAGGAATCGCTTTAAAAGGAGTTTTGATACTGTGTAAGTTCTTTCTCAGCTGAATTTTGTTATCATGGGACCTCTCTGAGTAAATATATGTAATAATAATATTGTCTGGTGTTATTAACAATATTAATGTTAATCGTGGTAGTAGTAGCAATAGCAGTGTCCCATTAGTCTTGATGACAGTTAACCTTTACTATTTCTGTTAAAACTATAAATATCCCAAGTTATAATTATCACTTTTTATTATTATTAATACTACTACTTTTACTAGTACCGCTAATGCTATAATTGCTACTCTTAGTGCTACAACCTAGCAATGCTGCTGCTGCTACTGTTTCAGCTATCCCAACTACCACCATTTTACTACTACTGTCACTAATCTTAGTCCTACAAGCAGGTTTTTTTCTTATATAGTGTTAGCTAGCTCATTTTTGCTGTTTCGTAGCTCTTTCAATAGCAGATGTTACATTTCACAAACTCACTTTATTTACCATATTTAGTGATAGTAGTAGTAGCAGTTTAAACCTTCCTATTAGGAATCAGGAAGACTGGAATTACCATTTAGAACTCAGGTCTACCGGATCAAAACTGGCATGAGTTCCACACCTGTTTTTCATTACTGCAGGCAGACTGAATCAATATATCCTGCTAGATATTAAAGCTGCTAAAGTTGTTTTAGGATTTGGCTGCAGGTGCACGCCCCCTTCAGAGTTGGAGACTTCTCTTTCTCCCCCCCCCGCCCACCTTAACCTACTCCCTCCACCCCGGCTTTCATGGAAGCCTCAGCTCTGATTTCCAACCTGTTTCAATCAGAAGCGGCAGCTCCAAATCTCAAGGGGGGTGGGGAAGAGGTGGGTGAGCTTTTTTTTGGGGGGGGGGGGCTGGGGACAATAAAATAACAATACAGATTTTTTTATTATTTTTTAAATGAACCTAACTGTTCCAACGCCGCTGCCGCCTTGCTCCTATTCTCTGATGGTGTCCTAGCAGGGTCACCAGCACAGGCTTCATATGCAATCCTGGTGCTGTTCTCATGCTATACCTAGCGTGAGAGCAGAGTCAGGAAAGGTCTGAGTGGCGTGGTCTGCCACTCTGACAGTGCATGGGTGTCTGTGTAGTTTCTCCAACCCAGCTGTGCAACACAGGAGAAAAATAAGTGTGCATGTCAGTTTGGCCGGCCTAAGATGGCCAGCCAAACTGACTTGCGCACTTAGTGCACTCACTCAACTCCTCTTCCCCCCCTCTCATGGGCCAGCCCTGCCCCACCCAGCACATGCTGGCTGAGCCAGCAGCTGAAAAATAAAACAATAGTAAAATATTGTTTTTATTATACAGCTGCTGGCTCTTAGCCAGTGGGGCGACGCTCCTTCGCATTGTAAAGGAGCCACCCCTGGCTTCAAGATGACCTTAGTGTGCCTCTCTCGTCAGGTGACTGATGTTGTCATTCACTCACACTCAAAAGGTCTTCCTTCCTTTACCCTTTCCTCCCATTGCCACTACCAACCCAACCCTAAATGTAACCTTACCAACCTTTACCACTGCGCAACCCTAAACTCCAAAGCTAAGTTAATGTAACATATATATAATAATATAATAATATACATATATCTTTTTTTCACTAAAAAAACAAAGGTTACAGGGATGTTATAGATAGATTCTGAAAAAAAGATTATAAGGACATAATTTCACCCTCACAGACCCCTACATCACAGCTCTGGGGTCAGGGTACCTCCACCCTGGCCCTGATGCCACTTTTCATTTTATTTCTCAGTCCCGGGCACCGTCTCCCGGGACCTTAAAATGGTGGCCGCAACTTTCTGGTCAGGTTGTGGCCAGCCAATCACAGCATTCCTGGTGGTGCAAGAATTCAAAAGTTTGTCATGATTGTCGTGAAATCATCACAAAGGATCCACTCCCTATATATCTAAAGTTATTTTTCCCGTAATATCTACTAAACTACTGGACGGAATTACATCAATTAAGTGAAATCTGATACCGACAGCTGGTTTTCTTCCAAATTTTGGTGTAGTTCTATCTAGTGGTCCAGGCTGTAGTTGTGTTCAAACCTCCTATGGAAATTAACATGGGAAACAGATGTTTTATGAGCCCCCCTTTTTCTCAGCCCCCACTTGACGGACCACCCCAAACCTTTCAGTACGCAACAAGAATCACTAGCACACTTTTTAATTGGAAAATGTTGTGAAGATTCGTCAAACGGTGCCAAAGATATAGGCAAATCAAAAAATGCTTTTCTATGGAAACATGGTCCTAACCATAACTACCTCTATATATATATATATATATATATTTGTGATTTCAATTTAAAAGGACAGGTATTTCTAGAGTTATTAGCATTTTAAAATTAGTGATATCTGTTATTACTTTACATTCAATGTAGTACTGTGGTACGTAGTGATGACAAGTAATCATACGATTGACTAATGATTGTTTTTATGAACATTCTAGGCTGCCATGTTATTTTAATGTCACTTTTCCAGTGTTCTAGCTTAGGTCTTAAATATAGGTACGTTTTAGATTTAATATGTTTTCCCTACCTATTAACAGTTAATTTGTGTGGTAATATCTAGGGAAATCGGATCTGATTGGTGACTTCATCCCTCTGATGAAAATCTTCAAGAAAAAGACTAAGTCCGAAGGTAAACTTTTGAGCAAGGGCTCCCGCTTGCTGTAGAAGCCGTAGCCGTGGCGGCAGTGAACAGAAGACTGCCATTGGCGGTGAATAGAACCCCGCCATATAATGAACCAAAATCCCGAACCCACCAAAAATCACCAGTCCACCTTTCACCGCCAGGACCCTTTCGGCGGAAATGCTGGACCTTCTACCCCACCACTGCTGAGCACACCCACATCCCGCCCTCCAAATAATGATGCACAAATCACCTTGGCCGTCAGTGGAAGTCGAATGACCATTGGCGGTGCCGACCGCCACGGGCAGCAAGTGGACCCAACAGCGAGAAGTTCACACATTGGATAAGATAGAAACCCACACACCTGACACACATCCACAACACCATAAAACACTCACATACACACCCCACAATCCTTTGCAACGAAACCAGGCCAACGAAGATAGAGAGGAGCAGAAGCAGACATCGAACGCCACTGTACACAAGACTCACACCAACTCCCAGATGAGCACCCTCACCGCGATTCCACCCCGACACCATTCACCACACTCACCATATCACCCCCCAAACATCCACGCTTCACAGAAAGGACCATGGTGGACGAGATCCTGAAGGTGGAGCCACAACTATTCGGGGCTCAGGTGCAGCACACACCCATCACCAGGAAGATGGAGCTATGGCAGACCATTGTCAACAGGGTCAATGCAGTGGGACACCATCCACGCACCAGGGATGACATCCGCAAGAGATGGAACGACCTGCGGAGGAAGGTCAGGGCCATGGCATCAAGGCACCACATTGCAGTCCAGAAGACTGGGGGAGGACCACCACCAACACCACCCGAATATACCGACTGGGAGGAAAAGGTATGGCCATCCTGCACCCTGAGGCACTCACTGGACTCATTGGAGGAATGGACTCGGGTAAGTCATCTACATTTACCCCATATAAATCACACCTGGAATGCATGCACCACCCCACCACCCCAACACCCACCAGGACCACTACCCCACCCAGGCCACAGCCACTGAATCCACTCCCATTGCATGCCCACAACCCCACTAACAGGCCCACATCCCTCCCCCTGTGCACAGCCACCTACTACTGCAAGGATTCACAATGGCACTACACCACCCACAATGCAACTTCACATCCTAAGCAAAATGAGTGCAAACCTCACAAAGGCACCCTGCATGGCCCTAAAATGTTACACCTGCACAAAACAGCCCAGCCCTGTGCAACCCATCCGATCATGCATTTGTAACAGACATGTCCATTTCCCCCAACAGACACCACCACCCATGCTACCCTGACGGACAGGACAAGAAGTGGCAGTGCCCCCCAGGGAGACAGAGACACCTCACAGGGCACTGGGGATGGATCCCTGGACACTGATGAGCAGGCTGGCCCCTTACACAGTCCTGGACTGTCACCATCCAGCAGCCCCACCCAGGATACCACGGACACCCCTACCACCCAGCCAACAACATCAGTCCAGAGCAACCATCCCCACACCTGTGTATCCAGGTCACAGACTGGTGGAACACAGGTACAGAGCCACAGTCCCCCCCACGAACAGGCAGGAAGGCGAAGGCCCCAGTACAAGTGGTACCGCCAGAACTGTGCAGCGGACACATGCACAGGGGGCTAGGCCCAGTGGTAGGGCTTCAGGGGCCCGGGGGGAGGGCACAGGATGGATGCTGCAGCCCAGGACATGATCTCTGAGGTCCTGGGGGCCTACCAGCATACCCATGACAGATTGGCACAGATAGTATCCACCCTGGAGCATAGTCAGAGGATGCAGCAGGAACACCACCAAGAGGCCATGGAGCAGTGGAAACAGCACAACGCCACAATGGCCAGCATAGCAGGAGCACTGCTGTAGCTGGTACAAACCCAGTCTGAGACCCACACAGGACAGGAGGCCCCCACAACAGCACAGGAGACAGACCGGACAATGACAGCATCAGCAGCAGCATTCCACGAACTACCCTCAGAGGAAACACAAGGTACAACCATGTCATCCCTTCTAGGTCAACAGCAGGCGCCCAAACGGACCCTCAGGCCAAGATATGAAACTGGAATCCCTGCCAAAAATAAGCCCCCTCCAAGAAGTAACTCTGCAACAATCTGCCCACCAACCATCCCACACAATCAACCACCAAACAGTGCTAACAATCAATAAGAACTCATGTAAGCATTGATGGACCCATCAATACTAACAACAAGCCTGCCACCATGTTGGCATTGAGGACGACCACCCAGGACCAACTGCCATCACTGTAAATTGCAATATTCAATCCCTGCCACAAATAAAACACATATCACACATGTAACACTGTCTACTGTAATAATGTGTGAACAAAGTGAAGTATGGATGCAAATTGCTGATGACTACTTTATTGGTAATGCGTAGCATGAAAGTACACCTGTGTGCCTAAATGTTGTAAAAAAAAAACACTAAATTGTATTTGATACCATACACACCTGGACCCAGTTGCAAATAGTAGATTCAAACCCCCCCAGATGACAAAGCACACTGACAGTATGTGTCACAAACACCAGTGTCAGCCCTTAGTCCCACATAGTTACTGGAAGTAGAGTTGTATCAGTTGGGTCCTGGAATTGACATCTTCCCCTTCCTCATCATCACCATCACTCTCCTCCCCTCTCTGAGTATGCTGGTCAGGATTTACAGCACCATCCACATCCAAGAGGGGGGATAGAATTTCTCACTGCCACTTTGTGCAGGATGCAGCAGGCCACCACTATTCTACACACATTGTCAGGCCCATGGGCCAGGGAACCCGAGAGATATGTAGACAACAAAATCTAGCCTTCAGGAGACCTATTGTGCGCTCTATCACCCTCCTAGTACGTCCATGGGCCTCATTGTAATTCCTTTCTGCATCTGTCCCAGGATTCCTCACTGGTGTCTGGAGCCAACGCAAGTTGGGATAGCCAGAATCACCTAGAAAAATGTGCAAAACAGAGCAGTCAGTGTCAAGCCTCTGAGTCAGACAGCCTGGCTGTCTTCTAGGTGGCAGTTACTGACAGAAACACCTACCTATGATCCACCCTCTGTCCTCTTCTAGTTGTTCCATCTTGTGTGGCACACTACTGTTCCTCAACACAAAGGAATCATGGACTGAACCGTGGAACATGGCATTCACATGTGAGATGTACTGGTCGGCAGTACATACCAATTGAATGTTCATTGAGCGAAAGTTATTTCTGTTTCTGTACACTTGTTCACTGACTCTTGGGGGTATTATAGGTATGTGGGTACCATCGATGGCACCGATCACATGGGGTATGTTTGCAAACGCATAGAAGTCAGATTTGATGGCAGGGAGGTCAGTACTTTGGGGAAACCTCACATAGGACTGCAGGTGTCGTACAAATGCATTTAGAAATCTTGTCAGTATAATGCTGAACATTGGCTGTGAAAATCCTGCACCCATGCGCACTGTCACTTGAAATGAGCCCGTGGCCAGGAAATGGAGTGCAGAGAGCACCTGCACTTCAGTAGGGATGGCATGCTGTTTACGATTTGCCGGAGTTAGTGCAGGATCCAGTAATGCACAACGTTTGAGAATATTTGCACGGGTGAGTCTGTAATTGATTATGATGTGACGCTCCACTATGGTCCGCAAATCAATAAGTGGTCTGTGCACCGATGGAGCCCTTCCTCGCCACAAGGGTCGGTACCTAGGAGGGATTTGAAACACGTATGAGGATCACACATACATAGGCGCACATTGTCATTCATTGTAATTGTAATTGTAATTGTAATTGTAATCGTATTTATATAGCGCTTACTACCCCTGACGAGGCGTCGAAGCGCTTTTCGATGAGTAGCACGCTACTCCGGAACCCAACAAGAATTAGTGATGGATTAGTATCGTTGAATAATGAGTACAGTTTTAGTATTATTATGAGTTAATTTGAGCCGCGGATATGAGAGTTTGTTAGTTAGACTGGAGTAATGGAGGGGTGGAGGAGGAAATAAATCCAGAGGTGTTAATTGGGAGTATATCCTTCATTTACTCAACCCAAAGGCTTGGGATGAGTAAAGGGGGATAGAGGGGGAAGAGTATGTGGAAGGGTTAGGGAGAGCATAGTAGCAGGGTGAGATGAATGTAGGAGAATTTAGTAGGGTTGTGTGGGAGGTCACAGAGGTAGAGTGAGGTTTGGTGAGTTAGATGTGGAGGGAAGAGCTTAGGCAGAGATATTTAGGAGATGAAAGTGGTAGAAGGGATTTGGGATGAGAGAGTGAGAATGGAGGATAGTTTGATAGAGACATGACATAAGAGTGATGAGTAGATAAGTGTGATAAGATGAGAGCAGGAATTCGTAGATATCTAGTATAACAACCCAAAAGCTGTTTACCATTTTCATCTGCAGGCACTGTTACCACTGGGACAGGAAACGTGAAGTATCTGCAACCTCTGGATCCCACCGGGGCTCCCTGAGCGTCAGTTTAATTTCCTATACTCCAGTCAACCAACTCTAGAGGCCAAGGAGAGGGGCCACCCATCAACCTATGCCTGCTGGGTGTCCTTGCAGAGTCCCATGAGGAGATAGCTCTGGGGGTGTGAGTCCAAACTGCAGGTGGTGCTCCCAAGCGACAGCAGTTCCCATAACTGAGCTATTGTGTTCTTACACTTCCCATGCATCAACTGCAATGTCCTGATGATGCTCCTGTTATGGTTACAGGATCCACACGTTGTCGACTCACACACACTGACCTTATAAAATGTATACAGTAATGCACATAAGGGCAGAACTGCTGCTGTAGATTTATTTGTGGCTAACAGATTTTTGTTTTGTTTTATGTAACGCATCGCCTGAGTTCTTTTGTTTATATCATTTTGTGTCCCCTGTGTTTTGAGTCATTGCCCACTATTTTCCTGTTTTGTTAAACAAATGTGATTTTATTTGTTTTCATTAACACTGCGTCCTGGCAATCCCAGGTAAAAACGTATAGATGTGAGCCATTGGGATCCTGGTTCCTTTAAAGCCCAAGCCAAACGGCTCCCCCATCCACAAGGGAAACATGAAAGTAAAACCATCAAAAAGGGGTCTTAACTGGTTGGTTAAGAGACCCAGAACAATCCTCTAGTCCGTAAGTGTCCGGTGGCACGTCACAAGGGGAGGATGGTGACAGCTATGAGACCTGAAGAAAAGACAGATCAAGCGAGTGAGGATCATCAACATGACACATGACTTAACAACTGGAACCCTCACCAGAACTGATGGATGCAAAACTAGGAGTAACATCGGACATAAAGAGTCCTGACTGCTCTCCAGCAACATTCAGAGCCATAAGTGGCCTATTCAGTTAGGATCACAAGACACACTGCTAGCACTGGGAGCAGTGAGGATCATGAAAGGTTCACTCCTAGCACTGGGAGCAGTGAGGATCATGGAAGGTACACTCCTAGCACTTGGAGCAGTGAGGACCATAGCACTGGGAGCAGTGAGGACCATGGAAGGTACACTCCTAGCACTGGGAGCAGTGAGGATCATGGCACTGGGAGCAGTGAGGACCATGGAAGGTACACTCCTAGCTCTGGGAGCATTGAGGATCATGGAAGGACCATGGAAGGTACACTCCTGGCACTGGAAGTGGTGAGGACCATGGAAGGTACACTCCTAGCACTGGGAGCAGTGAGGACCATGGAAGGTACACTCCTGGCACTCGGAGCAGTGGGGACCGTGGAAAGCTCAATCCTAGCACTGTGAGTAGTGCACACCATGGAAGGGACACTCCTAGCACTGGGAGCGGTGCCAACCATGGAAGGCACACTCCTGGCACTGGGAGCAGTGAGGACCATGGAAGGTACACTCCTGGCACTGGGAGTGGTGAGGACCATAGAAGGTACACTCCTGGCACTGGGAGCAGTGCAGACAATGGAAGGTTCACTCCTAGCACTCGGAGCAGTGAGGACCATGGAAGGTACACTCCTAGCACTGGGAGCAGTGAGGACCATGGAAGGTACACTCCTGGCACTGGGAGCAGTGAGGACCATGGAAGGTACACTCATGGCACTGAGAGCAGTGAGGATCATGGGAGATACACTGCAGGCACTGGGAGCAGGGAGGACTATGGAAAGCTCACTCTTAGCACTGTGAGTAGTGCAGACCATGGAAGGTACACTCCTAGCACTGGGAGAGGTGCCAACCATGGAAGATACACTCCTGGCACTGGGAGTAGTGTCAACCATGAAAGGTACACTCCTGGAACTGGGAGTGGTGCCAACCATTGAAGATACACTCCTGGCACTGGGAGCAGTGCCAACCATGGAAGGTACACTCCTGGCACTGGGAGCAGTGGGGACCATGGAAGGTACACTCCTGGCACTGGGAGTAGTGTCAACCATGAAAGGTACACTCCTGGAACTGGGAGTGGTGCCAACCATTGAAGATACACTCCTGGCACTGGGAGCAGTGCCAACCATGGAAGGTACACTCCTAGCACTGGGAGCAGTGAGGACCATGGAAGGTACCCTCCTGGCACTGGGAGCAGTGAGGACCATGGAAGGTACAGTCCTCACACTGGGAGTAGTACGGACTATGGAATACGTACTCATGACAATGGAAAAAGTCATGGACGACGAGCTCCTAGGACTGGAAGCAATCAATCACAGCATTTGTAAAGCGCAGCACTATCACCCTTAATGGTACCTGGCGCTGAGGGTGCAGTGTCTCTGTCGATAAGTCACATTTTGAGCCTCCTTCTTAAGTCTGCCAGGGAGGGAGCTGTTTGGAGGTGGAAGGGCAGGCTGTTCCAGGACTTGCCTGCTGTGCAGGAAAAGGAGAGACCTCAGCTGGGGCTGCGATGGATGCGGGGGTTATGAGCGAGGTTTAGCGAGGCAGAGCGCAGTTGTCTTGCTGGGACATAGAAGGTTAGTCAATGGTTGATGTAGGTTCTGGAGAGCCTTGTATGTGAGTGTGAGTATTTTGAATTGGCATCTCTTCTCTATGGGGAGACAGTGGAGGTTCCTGATGTGTGGGTGATGCTTGAGCACTTGGGGAGGTTGAGGATGAGTCTAACTGCAGCAGATCATACTGTGTATGAAGAAGCAGAGGTGACTGAGCTTACTTGTCGATTCATGGATAGTTGGAGGTCAAGGATGATGCTGAGGTTTCATGCGTGGTTTGATGGAGATGGCGTTAGTCCAAGGTCTGCTGACCACCAGCTGTGGTCCCATAGGGAGGTTTCTTCACAAAGATCAGAACTTCCATTATGTTGGTGTTTAGTTTGAGGCAGTTGTTTTTCATCCATGTTGTGGATCATGGAAGGTACACTCCTGGCACTGGGAGCAGTGAGGATCATGGAAGGTACACTCCTAGCACTGTGAGCAGTGAGGACTATGGAAGGTACACTCCTAGCACTGGGAGCGTTGGCAACATGGAAGATATACCCCTGGCACTAGGAGCAGTGCCAACCATGGAAGGTACACTCCTAGCACTGGGAGCAGTGAGGACCATGGAAGGTTCACTCCTAGCACTGGGAGCAGTGAGGACCATGGAAGGTACACTCCTGGCACTGGGAGCAGTGAGGATCATGGAAGGTACACTCCTGGCACTGGGAGCAGTGAGGACCATGGAAAGCTCAATCCTAGCACTGTGAGTAGTGCAGACCATGGAAGGTACACTCCTAGGACTGGGAGCAGTGAAGACCATGGAAGGTTCACTCCTAGCACTGGGAGCAGGGCGGACCATGGATGCTACACTCCTGGCACTTGGAGCAGTGCAGGCCATGGAAGGTACACTCCAGGCACAGTGAGCAGTGCCGACCATGGAAAGTACACTCCTAGCACTGGGGGCAGTGAGGTCCATGGAAGGCAAACTACTAGCACTGGGAGCAATGCAGACCATGGAATGTACACTTCTAGCACTGGGAGCAGTGAGGATCATGGAAGGTACAATCCTGGCACTGGGAGCAGTGAGGACCATGGAAGGTACACTCCTGGCACTGGGAGCAGTGCGGACAATGGAAGGTTCACTCCTAGCACTGGGAGCAGTGAGGATCATGGAAGGGACACTTCTGGCACTTGGAGCAGGGCCAACCATGGAAGGTACACTCCTGGAACTGGGAGCACTGCGGACAATGGAAGGTTCACTCCAGGCACTGGGAGCAGTGCAGACCATGGAAGGTACACTCCAGGCACTGGGAGCAGTGAGGACCATAGAAGGTACCCTCCTGGCACTGGGAGCAGTGAGGACCATGGAAGGTACACTCCTGGCACTGGGAGCAGTGAGGACCATGAAAAGCTCACTCCTAGCACCTTGAGCAGTGCACACCATGGAAGGCACACTCCTAGCACTGGGAGCAGTGCCGGCCATGGAAGGTACACTCCTGGCACTGGGAGCAGTGTGGACCATGGAAGGTACACTACTAGCACTGGGACCAGTGAGTATCATGGAAGGTACACTACTAGCACTGGGAGCAGTGAGGATCATGGACGGTACATTCCTAGCACTGGGAGCAGTGCCAACCATGGAAGGTACACTCTTGGCACTGGGAGCAGTGCCAACCATGGAAGGTCCAACTCCTAGCACTGGGAGCGGTGAGGAACACGGAAGGTACACTCCAGGCACTGAGAGCAGTGAGGATCATGGAAGGTACACTCCTGGCACTGGGAGCAGTGAGGACCATGGAAGGTACACTCCTGGCACTGGGAACACCTTAATGAGTGAAGAGGGTTTGATATGCGTGGTATTGTTAATGGTCACATGCATAGGTGTGTTAAGTGAACAATAGGGCCTGCATTGTGCAAATATCATTTTTATTAATGCGTAGTTAAGGCCAAAATGTCTGCCCCCTGTAATCCAGAACTGTCTTGGGAAGTGACCTCATACCACTAGCGGTTGACGTAACAGCGTAAGGTGGTGTTTACCGCCGTTCGCACCATCATTGGTTAACATGAATGCCAATGGGGAATCCTGGCATATCATGATCGCCGCCAGCGGTGACGGTGCACACGGCTGCGGTACATAGGTGAATTTGTCACCCCAACTTCACTTGACTCTCATGCAACAGGTACTCCACTGAGTGTACTGCTGTGTCCTGCCTCTGGTCATGGAAGTGGCTTGTGTTGCAGGGGAAAGGGCCCTGGCCTTCACCCAGGAGGAATTGGAGAGGCTAGTGGATGGGGTCCTGCCCCTGTACGCCAAGCTCTACGGACGGCCAGAGGTACAGGTGAGTCGGGGGTTTGAGGGTACAGTTTCGGTGTAATGGATGGTGTTGTAAGTACATATGTGTGCACTTCTGAGCCTGCATGGGCCATGGTTCATGCCATGCTATGTGCGTACGTCCTGTAAGTCTGTCAGTACTGTCCGTCCCATAGTGGACGTATAGCCAGCTATACATATTTTCCAAATGCCTGACCTCTATGTTACATTTCTGTGTCTCCCTTTTAGGTCAGTACCCACCAGAAGAGGGCACTTTGGCATGCCATCGCCAAGGAGGTGCGGACCCTGGGGGTCTACAACCGGCGGAGCACCCACTGCAGGAAGAGGTGGGAGGACCTGGGGAAGTCCTCCCAACATGGAAGGAGTGACTGTCGGGCACTGACCCCCCCTCATGCTACACATCCTGGCGGTGGCATATCCAGACCTGGATGGGTGCTTGAAGGCTGCTCAGCAGTCACAAGGGGCTGAGAACTCATGTCACAATCTTAACCCTTGATGGATGTCTGTGTGTGCATTAGGGTTCATGCTGCTTAGTTGCAGGGACTCTGACTGAAGTCCATCTACATGATGGCCCCCGTAGGATCTAGGGGTGTTTTGGTCAGGTCTCCTACACGTCGGGTCCTTAGGTAGTTCAGGGGATGGGTGTAGAGCAGGGTTCTGGTCACTAGTCAGGGGCATGGCCATGGACATAGTGGAAGGGGTTGCCTGTTGGGGCGGTCTTCTGGGTGGGTGTATGTCTGGCCACTATTTTCACTCCTTTCAGCTATTCTCAAGTGTCTCTCCTGTTTTGTCTCCCCATCCCTGTTCTCTTGTGTTGTTTGTGTACATCAGCATCATCTGGTGAGGGAGCTGAGGCACCAGCAAGTGGGGATGCAGCAGCCCACGGATCCTCGGAGGAAGAGTCATCCGACGCAAAGGGGACCAGTGGGTTGGAGGGCGAGGGGAATACCACGGGGGAGGCAACTACCACTGGAGGTAGTGACTCCAGTACCTCCTCCGATGGGGGCTCCCTGGCGGTGGCAGACTCTAGTGGGCACACCCCTACAGTATCATCTTCTGCCACCCCCATGCCATCACCGCCCTCCCTTTTGCTCCCCACCGAGTTGCCCGTGCCCGCTCACCCAGAAGAGTGAGCGTCTCCTTCGCCCCAGGCACCTCCTCCCCTGCCCCAGTCAGCCCTGCTGCCCTCACAGAGGAGGCTATTGACCTCCTGAGAACCATCTCTGTAGGGCAGACAACCATCGTCAATGCCATCCAGGGACTAGCATCAGAGATGCAGCAGACAAATGCCTATCTGGATGGCATTCACGGTGCTGTGTCTGGCATACAGAGATCTTTTCTGGCTCTGGCCTCCTCTTGGACGGCAGCCAGTTTCCCTGGTCATTCCGCCCCCCCTCCAACCTCCTCTACCGCTTCCAGCACCCCACTCCCTTCACCCGTCCAAAGCACACAATCTGACACTCAGTCAATCACCTCAACACACAAAAAGCACACTTCTAAACACAAGCACCACACCTCCCACCACAAGCATTCACACAGCCACATCCACTTCCCCTAGTGTGCCCACCTCTTCCGCCTCCCTGTCTGTCCCCTCTACATGCACACCCACAGCACTGCACCTTCAGTCACTGTTGCTGAGCCTATTCCTGTACTCCCCACAATAGCAGACATCCATACATGCACCCCAGACACCACACCTGCACTCACCACAACTACTGTAGTTGACACATGCAGCACACTCACCAGACTTGCAGACACCCACACAACATACATCCACACTGGCAGCCTGTCTTCTCCGACTGTGTCCACCCGCCTCCTCCAAAAACACACAAACACACCAAGACACCCACCAGTCACACATCCACCGCACCTCAGCATACTGTCCAGTCACCTGCACCCACGACATGCACCCCTACACCACTTACGTCCACACCCTCTGCCTCCACTCCCATGCTGTCCTTCAGGCCCAATTGAACCCAAAAAACGTTTCCTCTCCCGTGCTGACCTCTTCCAACCCACTGGCCCACACCGTCTTGTCCCTAGGCGTGTGCACCTCCTTGCCATTTCCACTCCTTCCACTTCACAGCCCGCCCCTGTCCACCCCTCACATTCCCGTGCCCCTTCCCCAGAGAGGAAGAAGCCCCGTGCTGAGCCAATTCCATCTGGCTCCGTCCGGTTGAAGCCCACACCCCCACCTTCCAAAACCAAACCCAAATCCCCTCCACCTTCCGAGCGCAAGTCCAAGCCACACCTCTGTTGCAAATCCCCACCCCCACCACCCCCTGCCCCTGTTCCCTGAGGTGCCTCGATGCCTCATTGTTGCCCCATTAGGTGGAGTACCGTGCACTTTTGGGAGTCAAGTTGGGGCCATTGTAGCCCAAACACGTCTGGCACTATGGACTGGCCATTGGCCTTGTTGTGAATAGTTAGCTCTGTGAGTTGAAATAAATATTTATGTGTGCCCTGTGTTTTGGCAGCACACTCTTGTACCCTGGTCTCTTGTTTCTTTGTTTGTGGGTGTGGGGCCTTTGTATGTACTATGGTCAGGTTGGATTTGCCTCGTGTCTGGTAAGTACCTCTTGCTGTGGGGTGTATGTGTTGTGCTGCTGTGAAGGGTTGTGGAAGCGTTGCAGGGTGGGTGGAGTGGATGGGTATGTAACTGTGCCCTTTCTTCCCTTGTTTAGTAGGTTGCAGTACTTACCGTTGTTGTCTTCGTCGGCGGTCTCATTCGTGGAGGTATATGGCAAGGAGCAGTGCTGGCATGATCTGCAGCTCTCTATCCATGTCTGCTTTGGCGCGTTGTGTGGGCCTCTGGTGAGTGTGTCCTTATATTAGGTTTGTTTCCACCTGGCTTTGCGTGGCGGTGGTTCCCGCCCCGGAACTGACGACGGTCTAGTGGTTCATTATTTGATGGGCGCGTTGGGCGTTTCCATCGGCCTGTGGGTGAACTCTTCCGTCGGCGGCGGCACTCCTCTACTGGCGGTGGGTGGTTTTCAGGGTGCCTGTTTTTCAGTTGGTTCTTTATTTGGCGGTCCGGACCGCTCCTCTGTTGGCGGTTTTTACCGCCACCGCCGGCGGTGCGGTTTGGACCGCTGTGCTCATAATAAGGGCCTAATTCCTTACAAATTCATAATGTCTGGATCCCCTTATCTGATTTTAATTGTTTTAGTGACATTTTAAAAATAAAAATATACTCTATTTTTATAAATTGGTGTTGGATTTTTATTGTGTTTTGTACTCTTATTTACTGTTTTGTGATTTCTAAATGCTTTACAGACTTGTCTCCCAAGTTAAGCCTCGTCTCTCGTTGCCAATCTACCAAGGGTTGAGCTGGGTTTAATTTATTGAGACCTAACTGGACCTAAGTGAGGGTTAGCGACGTATTGCTAAGTGTAGGGACTTACCTGCCCTTACCAATAATCCACTTTCCAACATTTTTGGTGTGCAGTGGTGGGATCCAGTACTTGTGTTTATTATCATACTACAATTTTAGGTGAAATACGTTAAAATCCTGTAAATTGACCTAGAGCAAAAGTATTTTTGATTTTTCAAATTGGGACTAATTTTTCAATTACTTCATTTTTAATTTTTCTAAATTGTTCTGATCAATTGGTACAAGAGATTTTTTTTAAGTGACACAAAACTTAAGGGAGACCATGGAGCTTCATTTGGCTAGCTACCCACACTTACTGCAGCTGAGTTTAGGGTGTTGTGCAGAATGAGGGGATTACCTGCTGCTAACTACCTTAGGAAGGCTGTGATCAATTTCCTTGAAGCCTGGGTAGTGCAGATAGAGGCAGCGAAAGCTTCAAAGGTAGGAAGGGAGAGGGAAGATGTCCTCTCCAACCTCCAGGAGGAGGAGGATGAACATCAGTAGTTAGGGCCCCATCCAGAGCTAGTGGGAGGGGAGGATCTGTGGCACGAGCCCAAGAAGAAGCAAATCTGGACATGAGGGAGATTGAACTTGAGGGCCAGCTAGTCCTTATTGATTTGGAGGCAGAGAAGTTGGCCCTAGAGAACAAGAAGTGGGCAAAGATTGTACAGAGATGTGGAGGTGTCCATGGGTGGTGGGGTCTGCACCAGGCTACCCAAGTCAGTTGTTCCTACTTATGTAGAGGGGGATGACATAAACAAGTGTCTGGAGGCCTTTAAGAGGGCTCTCTAAATGAGACAGTTAAGCCCCAATATTGGAGTTTACTCCTAAGGAAGTTGGTTCCAATATCTGGGAGGGATAGGCTCCTGACCCTAGGGGGGAGGAAGCAGATTCCTATCCCAGTATGACTAGGTGTTTAACCAAAAAGCTTGGCCTGACCCCAGAGCAGTACAGAATAAAGTTTGGGGACACCCAGAAGGTCAATACCCAATACTGGGTTGACTTTGTAGACACCTCACATAACACACTAGAGGGCTGGGTACATGGTAACAAAGTGAATACTTATGAAGGTGTGACGGGTTGGACCGATCCGACCCGCACACATTTGCGACCAGTGTTGCCTCTGTTTGGGATGACCCGGAAGTGACCCAGAGGTCCGCACTTCCTATTGGTTCTGCACTATACCCGCGGGGCCCCGGGGACGTAAAAGGGGAAGTCCCAGAGTTAAAAGGAGAGCGCGGATGGCCAGAGTGTGGACTTCCAGGAAGCGGCAGTGGATCTAACCCGAAGGCTCGAGAGGGTCCAGGAGGAGAGGAGTCTACAACCGTCGGGAATCCCCGAGGACAGACCCCGACTGGAACAAAGAATCCTCACGGTCCCAACCCGGGACGAAGACCGCCGGCCCCGGGAAGCAAATGCCCAGGAGAAGCGTGGCCAAGCCAGGTACGGGGCTAGGGATGGGTAGGGAGGTCGGGAAGGGGGGAGGTTATACACAAAAAAAGAGCACGGGCACTGGGCGGGAGGTATACTGAAAGGGGTGGGAAAACACGAACGGGGAAGCACTGTGAGCATAAAATTGATGACTGTTAGGAAAGAAACAGGTTCAGCCACCGGCAGAAAGGACTAAAAAAAGAAAACCCAAAATGTAAAGGAAAGAAGACTCAAGAGCCTAAGAAAAAGATAAAAAGGAAAGATATACAGGAGACAAAGAGAGAAAATGGCCAGAAGAAAAGCCCCAAACAGACAGGTCTGAGAAAAGGCAGAAGACAGGAGAAGAAAGGAAAGAGCAGAACCCAGGGCTAAGGAAGAAAGAGAGAAAGAGCGAGTAAGAGAAAAGCGCGGAAGACAGGAAAAGGAAAATAGAGAGCAGGGCATAGGAAATTAGGAGAGAGTTAGAGAGAGAGGAAAGGAAAAGAGAGCGATTTACTCAAACACTTACTGTGCCTATTCTTCTTCTGTCCCCACATGCTTCCTGAGAGGCCTATGGAGAGAACAGAGAGAAGAAGACAAGATTAGTCCACCAAGACGGAAGGAGACATGTGAAACCAACTACCATGGACTTACTCACCATAAAGTACTCTGTAGAACAAAAATAAACCTTACTTACCTATAGACACAATCAGTCTTGTGTACTTGATATCGGCCAGCCTACGACAGAGGGGTTATACAGTTTGATCGCGAGGGATTATATCTTGACCAATTCTATCCAAGAGAAGTTATGCCAGCATCTAGTGGGTTCCCCCAGGGAGCTGGTTGAGAATCAGTGGGGTTGTCAAGTCCCAAGGGGATACTCTAAGAAAGGGCAGCCAGGTCCCCAAAAACCTAAGAAGGGACTTGGTAAGCCCACCACAGAGACTCTCTCTATACCCCAGAACCCTAGGAAGGAGGGGAGTAAATCCCACTGTCATTCTGACGAGCAGAGGCATGGAGACCCAGGGTTAAAGAAGCTCTTGAACAATAAAGCCTGCTTTGACTGTCAACAGAGGGGTCACTTCAGAGGAGATGCCGCCTGGCCAAAGAATGTGGTTAGCACTGGGCTGTCCACTGTAGCCATGGAGGCGGACTTCTCAGATGATGAGGTCCTCATAGCATTGGGCTGGGAGACAGGACCAGATGGTAAGCTGGTGATCCCTGAGGGTAGGAGTAGGCACTTCTACCCCAGTTCGGTGAATAGGATCCCTACCACTGGCCTGCGAGACACCTGTGCCAGTCACACCAAAGTGAGTTACCGGTTGGTGACCCCAGACATGTATGTCCCAGGGGAGACCAGGAAAGTCAGGATCACCACAGGTAAGGCCACTAACAAACCTGTAGGCATAGTGCCCCTTGAGAGGGAGAGTACCCTTGACTGGTTTAAAGTGGTGGTCAGTGCTGACCTCCCCCTATATTGTATCCTGTTCAATAACCTCCCAGAGGTCAGTCAGGTCCCAGAGGAGGTGGTGCTAGGGCGCCCCAATTCCAAAGTGGGAAGCCAGTTCATACAGTCAGAAGCCAGGGGTCCCCAAGAAAAGGGAAGAAGAAAAGGAAGGGTAAGCCACTCTTAAAGAGAGTTCCAATGAGCCCAAGGCCTTTTGCCCCAGGAGGGTGGAGCTGGCACTGCTGAGGCCTCACCTGACCCCAAGGAAGTCCTGAGTAGTCAGGCAGCTGTCCAGCTACAGGGTGTTTACCCTGCACTGACGGAAGAGAGAGTGGAAGAAGGATGTCTGCCACAGGATGTGGGGCCCCTCCTCCAAACAGCAAGAGGGGTGCCAGGACCCCAGAGTAGCCCCTAAAGTAGCTCACCCTCATGTCAGTGGAGAGCCTAGGCTGTGGTTCCTGGTGCTGACAGCTGTCAGCAGCCTCTGCTGGGTGCTGGCCTTCATGACAGCACTGCACCTGGCCTGGGAGGCAGACCCTGTTGGTCATGGTAGGGTTGCTCAAATGTTGTGTGACCTCTTTGGGTAAACTAGGTATTGTCGTAGCAAAGTTAGGGATAGAGGAGGTGGGCAACTCACTACCCATGTTCACAATGAAGGAGGAGGAAGAACCCCTAGGAGGGAAGTTACAGTTTAAAATGTGTCCTTTTACTGTTTGGATGGGTTCACTTCCCAGAGGGAGTGACCATGACAGGAGGATGTAAGGCTGAGTAGGCCCTGCAAAAGGACAGCCAGTTTTCCTCACTGTCTTCCTTGCCTGACAAGCCAGGAAGACTCTCACAGGGTTGTGCTGAGGCAAGTGGGTGGGTGGTGGCTTGTGTTAGAAAACTGGGCTGATTGCAGAAGTCCCCTAACTTTCTGTGCCCATTTGTCACTTTTAGCTCGTGTTTTCCGGACTGTGACGATGCCCTGGATACTGCTAACCAGTCCCAGGGTGACCAGTATAGGGAAAGGTGCGGAAGACATTGTGACGTGAAGGGTTAATTAGCTTAAACAGTGTAGATGAGCGTGATGCCTGCTAAAACCCGAACAACGTGGAAAAGTTCATGATGTTCGCTTTAAAGCTTGTTTTTTAACATTCCATAGATAAACTTATTCGCAGCTGCATGTGTAAGAAACAGGATGTGTAGGAGCGAAAGACGGAGGTCGTCTCAACCTTGAGAACGAGAGTACAGGAAAAAGATGGAATGAAAACAATGGCCAGGGAATGGCAGAGCAGCCAAGAGACACGTGCTGATAACATAGCTAGAAAATGCTGGAAAGGGATAGAATCCAAGCTTTAGGTTATTTAAGCACTGAAGTGCGGGTGAGGGGATTGAAGTTCGCAGATGGGGTTGTGAAAGCTGCCATCTCCAGGCCCACAGCGCTGCCTCCCTGTTTTTGCTGTTCAGAGACCGTGACGCTCAAGGGGTAGAGAGGTCCAAGCGGGCGGTAGAGGGCTTCCCAGCATTTCGTGGACTAAGTTAAGTTCCACCCAGGGATGAAAGGCCTTTGTTTCTCTGCTCTATTATTATGATTGATTATTATGCTTGCACTGTGTTTATGATCTGAAGTATCTAGCTTGTTTATATTTTACTTCCTGAACATCATAGTGTGAGCTTGCTGCAGTAATTGAAATACGCATTTCGTATGCCGTTACTCACAGCTTATATCTATCAATGAACTCTTTGCTCATATGTACATAAATAGATGCTCTTTGTCGTGTGTTTACATATAAATTTATGCTTTTCATTGCTATTTGCATTCTATTTCGTTGATGTGCCAAATGTATACATTTACCTGAAACTCTAGTAAAGCTAAATTGTGTTCATAATTTTCGTGTAGTCCTTCATTGAGCGTCCTTATTGACTTATATCGAACAGATCAGGTGTCAATCAGTCACCTGGATAAGACACAGGCCCTGTGCCATGTGTAAATTGAGTATGCAAATTAGGCTAATTATAATTGGATATGTCAACCTACCTATACGTCTCTAATTTTATGGTAGAGCATGTAGGTTTGGGGAACCCAACATAGGTAGTTCATCCATAGAACTACTTTTAAAGTCTTAAACTACCTTATTTTTACAATTACGTCACCCCTAAGGTGTGCTCTAGGTGACCCCATGGTTGGGTGCAGTGTAGCTATAAGCAGGGACCTTATAAAATATGTTTTATAAGCGCTGGTGAGGAAAAATAGCCAAATGTGCTTTTCCCTCATTGTAGTGAACAGGCTCCATAGGCTAAAATGGGGAGACTTTGAAGTGTTCAAAGGAGCTAGATATGACACATTTGGTCTCAAACTGATTGTTTTAATAAATTCAACAATTTGCCATTGTTCAGGGAAAGAGTTTTAGAAATCTTCCTCAAAGTTACCAGCTTCAGCTCTGTAGTTCCCTTCTCTGATTGGCCAGCCTTTGGCAGCCTGGCCAAGCTGCCTTGATGAGGTGTGACGTGACCTGGGCTGAACACAAAGGAAGTGCCTGGGGGAGGAGATCTGCCTCAGCAGATGTGATACAGAATGGGCGGAGAGCAAACAAACTGGTCTTCAAAGGAGGGAAGGGTACTTGGAGCAGCTCAGGACCTCTCCCAATTCCTGCAAACCCAGACAACCAGGTGCCCTCTTGATTAGATTAGGAGAGGGCAGGTGAAGGATGTGTTAAGGAACGTTGCTTCCTGGGATTGATTTTTCCCACACTTCCCAGGAAGTGGTCATCCAAGAGGGTTGTGGTCTGCCTATAATTGGACAGTTGCTCTCCTGCTTTTCACCAAAGGAGAAAGGATATATTTGACAGAGCTGCACCCACACCTCAGATCCCTACAAGGAACAACATCCGAAGAAGAAGGACTTCCCTGCTCGACCTCTGACCTCCACCTGGACATGGCACTTTGAAGGACTGCACCAGCTGCACACTTGGGTTTCACCACTAAAAGCACTTTTCCTGTCTTCAACTGGTTCAAGAAGGGACTCCCTGCTTGCTACAGGTGAAAAATAGTTAACTAGAATCCCCTGCATCAAAATCCGAAGGAACTGACTAGCTGACCAGTGGCTAGTGGTCCTTTTGGATTTAAACCAGGTGCATTCTGGGAGTTGGAGTCCTAACCCTCAAGGAGAAACTCAGAGCTTCTAGAACCTGGGGATGAGCTGTTGACTCCTAAAGGACCTTAAAAGACTTTCTGGAAGAAGATCCGGAAGTTTGGAGAAGTTTAGAGAACATTTAGAAAAAAGCTCCATAAATGGACTGACCCATCATCGAGAGTCAAGCCAGCTTACGTCAACCAGGACCTGGCCTGACTTGCAGGTTCTTTCCACCAAAAAGCTCTGGAGCCCCAGACTTCCAGGATTTCAATGGGGGCTCCTGGAAAAGTGATCCAATCGCCATGCATAGAAATCAGCTTGCTGAGTAGGATCGAACCCCATTGGTATTAAAAACCTTGAAAAAAATCCAAATGTAAACAGTTGACTGTGACTTGCCACAGAGCGTATCCGAGGAGGGCTCCAGGGACATCGGATCAAGATTCAGCTTTGGCCCCGATAAAGATTTCTAATTCCAAAGGTAGAATTCTTCACCAAGGCCTGTTGCGATGAGGGCTCAAGTCGTATTGGCGACTTTGTCCCGCTGAAAAAATCTTCAAGAATAAGACTGCTGTAGCTAAGCAGGGCTCCATCATGTTCGGCCTCAAGTTTTGACTTTGCACCAGTCTAGTGCAATCAGATGACCAGATTGAGGCTTTTAGTTTCTATGCACTAGAAAACATTAATTCTTTAAAAATCCATATCTTCGGTTCCCATTATCGATTTTAATCATTTTGAAGTCATCTTAAAGATAAAAGTATACACTATTTTTATGAATTGGTTTTGGATTTTTATAGTGTTTTGTGTTTTACTTATTTACTCTGTTGTGATTTTTAAATGCTTTACACACTTTGGGACTCCAATGCAAGCTACTCCACTGTACAATTCTCCATTCTATGCCACTCCTCTGTACTTTATGCAACTCACTGTCCACACTACACTGGATGCTATCCAGTCTATGCCATTCTACTGTACCCATCTCCACTGTACACTGCTTGTCTATATGCTGTTCCACTGTACACCACTACACTGTATGTCACGCACTCTACGCTATTCCGCTGTGTGACACTCCATTGTACGCCACTCTAATATACACCAAACCAGTCAGCAACACTTCATTTTATGCTATGTCATTGGACTCCAATCCTTTTTTAGGCAACTCCACTATGTGGTTATCCAGGTTATCACATTACGCTGTACACCACTCCACTGTTCGTGGATCCATTGTATGGCACTCCACTGTACTCCACTACACTGTACACTATTCCAGTGTCTGGCAATCTACTCTACAACACTCCAGTGTACGTTATTCAACTTTCTGCCAATCCACTCTTCTAAACTGCACTGTACACTATTCAACTTATGGCATTTCACTGTACACTATTCTAAACTGTGGTACTCCACTGTATGCTAATCCACTTTATGCCACTACAGTGTATGCAAATGCAGACTACGCGGCTCCACTGTATGACACTCTGCTCCACTCTTTTATGCCATTAATTGTGTTTGACCAATGACTTTGTGTTTCACCACTGAGCATATTAGTTGTTCAATGTTCACCAGTGACACATTACATGTTGTATTCAGTTTAGCTGCCTATTGGCTTTAACATGGCATAAGACATTACATTCTGTATTCAGTTTAGCTGCCTATTAGCTTTAACGTGGCATTGGACATTACATTTTGCATTTAGGTTAGCTGCCTATTGGCATTATCGTGGATTTAGACATTGCAGTTGAGACATTGCAGATGAGCTGTGTTTTCCACATGGTAGACCAAGCTGTGTTTTTCGTATTGTGTTCACACCAAACCCTAGCGTGATAAGAGAGTGTGTATTTTGTGTTTTCCTCTCTATTCAGCCCTGGGAACAAGCAAGGTTTGGAGACTTGGCCACTCTCCAACTCTTGTTCTGTTCCCACTCTGAGGTACAATAGCCAGCATGTTTTGACTAAGGGGCCTGTTAGCAGGCTTTTTCATTATAAGACGGTGTTCCTGGGCAGCAGCAAGGGGGAATTTTCCAGGACTTCAGTCAGGAGCAGATGTCAGCTGCCTGACCTCCCGTTTGGGTGTAAAATCTCTTTCTCGCAGTTGAACAGGAGTCATCAACTTGCAGGCATGAGAAAGATGACGAGCAGTGATAGGCCCTACGGTGATGAATTTTGACTTAGATTCTTTGCTTTGAAGTTATGCTATATATAATCACATGTATTTGCTGTGCACATTGCAATTGAGAAGTACTTTGATATATTTTGCTTTCATTGCTGTGACTACTTCTAAACATGTGCTTCCAACCTACTAATCTCGTTTCTCAGGAACCTCGTGGTGAAGTAATAATATTAAATGTCTTCTTTAAACTAAGAAGTGCATTCCAGAGAAGTTTTGTCAGCTCGGTCATAAGATAAAGGAAGGCAAAACACCCTCTAGAACTGAACGCCATAAAACATTATTGCAATTTATGCCCATACAATACATTGTGCAAAACTCTATTCCACTAAACAACTCACATCAATACTGTACAATACAGCCCTCCATTCTACTGTATGGGACACCACACCAATTTATAAAAGTTTACTTGACTACACACCATCCAACTACACTATAATCCACGCCACACCACTCTTCTCTACGACATGATAATACATTGTGTTATACTTTGGCCAGACTGCGCCATACATCAGGGATCCTGGCCCTCTTTGAACGTATTCCAGAGAATTCTTACTCTACTTGAATAATGAGGTTAAGCCTTCTAAATGCAACCGGTTTGTGTTTGATCAGTTACAGGACGGGTATAGTTGTGACACCAGCCAGCTCAAATGCCAGGCAGAAATGGCACAAGGACCTAAGACTCCTAAGGTGCCTTCTTCAACTCAGTCCCAAACAATAAACCACAAGTACAAGTTCTATGAGTACCTGTAGGAGGCTGGACTGGCTTGTAGTGAGTACCAAGGGGTACTTGCACCTTGCACCATGCCCAGTTATCCCTTATTAGTGTATAGGGTGTCTAGCAGCTTAGGCTGATAGATAATGGTAGCTTAGCAGAGCAGCCTAGGCTGAACTAGGAGACGTGTGAAGCTACTACAGTACCACTTAGTGTCATATGCACAATATCATAAGAAAACACAATACACAGTTATACTAAAAATAAAGGTACTTTATTTTTATGACAATATGCCAAAGTATCTTAGAGTGTACCCTCAGTGAGAGGATAGGAAATATACACAAGATATATATACACAATAGCAAAAATATGCAGTATAGTCTTAGAAAACAGTGCAAACAATGTATAGTTACAATAGGATGCAATGGGGAAACATAGGGATAGGGGCAACACAAACCATATACTCCAGAAGTGGAATGCGAACCACGAATGGACCCCAAACCTATGTGACCTTGTAGAGGGTCGCTGGGACTATTAGAAAATAGTGAGAGTTAGAAAAATAACCCTCCCCAAGACCCTGAAAAGTAAGTGCAAAGTGCACTAAAGTTCCCCTAAGGACAAAATAGTCGTGTTAGAGGGAAAATGCAAAGAAAACACAAATCAGCAATGCAACAACGATGGATTCCTGACTGAGGGTACCTGTGGAACAAGGGGACCAAGTCCAAAAGTCACAAGCAGCTCGGAGATGGGCAGATGCCCAAGAAATGCCAGCGGTTGGTGCAAAGAAGCTCTTACTAGGCGGAAGATCTGTGAATACTGCAGGAACGACAAGGGCTAGAGGCTTCCCCTTTGGAGGATGGATCTCCCACGCCTTGGAGAGTCGTGCAGAAGTGTTTTCCCGCCGGATGGACGCCAACAAGCCTTGCTACACGCAAATCGTGCGTTTGGCGTTTTTGGACGCTGCTGGGGCCCAGGAGGGACCAGGAGGTCGCAAATTGGACCTGCAGAGAGAGGGGACGTCGAGCAAGACAAAGAGCCCTCACTGAAGCAGGTAGCACCCGGAGAAGTGCCAGAAACAGGCACTACGAGGATGCGTGAAACGGTGCTCGCCGAAGTTGCACAAAGGAGTCCCACGTCGCCGGAGACCAACTTAGAAAGTCGTGCAATGCAGGTTAGAGTGCCGTGGACCCAGGCTTGGCTGTGCACACAGGATTTCCGCCGGAAGTGCACAGGGGCCGGAGAAGCTTGCAAAGTCGCGGTTCCCAGCAATGCAGCCCAGCGAGGTGAGGCAAGGACTTACCTCCACCAAACTTGGGCTGAAGAGTCACTGGACTGTGGGGGTCACTTGGACGGTGTCGCTGGATTCGAGGGACCTCGCTCGTCGTGCTGAGAGGAGACCCAAGGGACCGGAGATGCAGCTTTTTGGTGCCTGCGGTTGCAGGGGGAAGATTCCGTCGACCCACGGGAGATTTCTTCGGAGCTTCTGGTGCAGAGAGGAGGCAGACTACCCCCACAGCATGCACAAGCAGGAAAACAGTCGAGAAGGCGGCAGGATCAGCGTTACAGAGTTGCAGTAGTCGTCTTTGCTACTATGTTGCAGGTTTGCAGGCTTCCAGCGCGGTCAGCGGTCGATTCCTTATCAGAAGGTGAAGAGGGAGATGCAGAGGAACTCGGCTGAGCTCATGCATTCGTTATCTAAAGTTTCCCCAGAGACAGAGACCCTAAATAGCCAGAAAAGAGGGTTTGGCTACCTAGGAGAGAGGAAAGGCTACTAACACCTGAAGGAGCCTATCACAAGGAGTCTCTGACGTCACCTGGTGGCACTGGCCACTCAGAGCAGTCCAGTGTGCCAGCAGCACCTCTGTTTCCAAGATGGCAGAGGTCTGGAGCACACTGGAGGAGCTCTGGACACCTCCCAGGGGAGGTGCAGGTCAGGGGAGTGGTCACTCCCCTTTCCTTTGTCCAGTTTCGCGCCAGAGCAGGGGCTAAGGGGTCCCTGAACCGGTGTAGACTGGCTTATGCAGAATTGGGCACATCTGTGCCCAACAAAGCATTTCCAGAGGCTGGGGGAGGCTACTCCTCCCCTGCCTTCACACCATTTTCCAAAGGGAGAGGGTGTCACACCCTCTCTCAGAGGAAGTTCTTTGTTCTGCCATCCTGGGCCAGGCCTGGCTGGACCCCAGGAGGGCAGATGCCTGTCTGAGGGGTTGGCAGCAGCAGCAGCTGCAGAGAAACCCCAGGAAGGGCAGTCTGGCAGTACCAGGGTCTGTGCTACAGACCACTGGGATCATGGAATTGTACCAACAATGCCAGGATGGCATAGAGGGGGCAATTCCATGATCATAGACATGTTACATGGCCATATTCGGAGTTACCATGGTGAAGCTACATATAGGTAGTGACCTATATGTAGTGCACGCGTGTAATGGTGTCCCCGCACTCACAAAGTTCAGTGAATTGGCTCTGAACAATGTGGGGGCACCTTGGCTAGTGCCAGGGTGCCCTCACACTAAGTAACTTTGCACCTAACCTTTACCAGGTAAAGGTTAGACATATTGGTGACTTATAAGTTACTTAAGTGCAGTGTAAAATGGCTGTGAAATAACGTGGACGTTATTTCACTCAGGCTGCAGTGGCAGGCCTGTGTAAGAATTGTCAGAGCTCCCTATGGGTGGCAAAAGAAATGCTGCAGCCCATAGGGATCTCCTGGAACCCCAATACCCTGGGTACCTCAGTACCATATACTAGGGAATTATAAGGGTGTTCCAGTAAGCCAATGTAAATTGGTAAAAATGGTCACTAGCCTGTTAGTGACAATTTGAAAGTAATGAGAGAGCATAACCACTGAGGTTCTGGTTAGCAGAGCCTCAGTGAGACAGTTAGGCACCACACAGGGAACATATACATGCACACCTATGAGCACTGGGGCCCTGTGTGACAGGGTCCCAGTGACACATACATATAGGCCACAAACCTATGAGCACTGGGGTCCTGACTAGCAGGATCCCAGTGACACATAACAACCATACTGAAAACATGGTGTTTTCACTATGAGCACTGAGGCCTGGCTATCAGGATCCCAGTGAGACAGTGAAAACAGTGACAAACACCCTGACATACACTCACAAACAGGCCAAAAGTGGGGGTAACAAGGCTAGAAAGAGGCTACCTTCTCACACAACCCCCCCCCAAACGAAGGACAATAAGGCTAACCTTGGCCAGTTGAGACTTTATTGTCTAAGTGGTGATAAGTAGAGAGTAGCTCTGCAATAGACTGGTTACTCCCTTTATCATCCACTATATGGTTACTTCCCTGTGGGGATGTAAACCACCCTGTTTGAAGTTTTTTAGCTAAGCAACAATGTGAAGATGTATTTTCAGAGTTTCTATCAGTAAGTTTTAGTTTAGAGCAGTGAGAATTGTCCACTGAACCTATTTGTAGTGATGGAAATGCCAGACAGGGATGCTGTCTCAGAAAAGCCATAGCTGGGCCAAAACTTTGTCCATCTGGCTGGAAGAGAGAACAGGGATGCTGTTTCTCTTGAGTTGGAGCAGGGCAGGGATGCTGTCCTATGAGCTCCACACTAGGGCAGGGATGCTGTCCTAAGTGTTGTGAGGTAGTGCAGGGTTTCTGCACTAAAGTTTCTCTGGGAGGGTTGGAGGGATGCTCCATGTTAACTAAAATGGTGCTGTTTTTCTCACCAATGTTAGTTATCCCACAGAGAGGTACTTCCACCTCAGGGAGTCTAGCTTTGCCAGCTGATGATTCCCTTGGAACAGGTGCCACCCCAGGAGAGGTTTCTCCCACCACAGGAATAGTATCCTGAATGGTAGGGTGGTTAGGGGATACTGTGATACCCTTTTTACCTGTTGATGGAGAGGGATCCTGAGTTTTCAGGCCTTCTCTCCTTTGCTTTTTCATTTCACTTGAAATGAGAGGGAACAATTCCTCAGGGATGCCCAGCATGGCTGCATGGGCATAAAACTCTACATCAGCCCAACCTGAGGCCTCTAGGTCATTACCTAAGAGACAGTCTACAGGTAAGCTAGGTGATACCACCACCTGCTTAGGGCCAGTAACTCCACCCCAACTAAACTGAATTATAGCTAAGGGAAGAAACTTAGTGGAGTTATGGACATCAATAATCTTATATTGTTGTCCAATGATGTGTTGTTCAGGAGGCACTAGGTTTTCAGTCACCAAAGTGAAACTGGCACCTGTGTCCCTGTAGGCCAAGGCCTCAACACCATTTATTGAAACTGTCTGCCTGTACTTATCCATTGTAAGGGGACAAGCAGCCAGTGTGGCAAGGCCAATGCCACTAGGTGTGACAGAAACTGTCTTGGGACTGATTACATCAGTTTCCACTATGGACCCATAAGTGAACCCAACTACACCCTTTGCTTGACTGTTGCCAGCAGTCCCACCACTAGTACCACTACTGCTAGGGGCACTAGAGCTTGATGTATTAGTGGTGGTAGGCTCAGTGGGTTTACCTGGACAGGACTTATCCCCTGGCCTATGGCCTCTATTTTTACACACAAAGCACCAAGGCTTTTTAATGTGTGCAGGTTGGGAAGAAGAGGAAGAATTTTTTTTATCCCCACCCTCTGAAGAGTGTTTAAGATTTGAAGTGGGATCTTTGGTTTTACCCTTATCCCCATGCTTATCTTGAGATTTTTCACCATCTTTCTTCTTATTGCCATCTTTGTCACCCCCTGTATGAACTTTTCTGTTCACCCTTGTTCTGACCCATTTGTCTGCCTTCTTTCCCAATTCTTGGGGAGAGGTCAGATCAGAGTCTACCAGGTACTGGTGCAACAAATCAGACACACAATTATTAAGTATATGCTCTCTCAGGATTGTGTTATACAGGCTTTCATAATCAGTAACTTTACTGCCATGTAACCACCCCTCCAAGGCCTTCACTGAATGGTCAATGAAATCAACCCAGTCTTGTGAAGACTCCTTTTTGGTCTCTCTGAACTTTATCCTGTACTGTTCAGTGGTTAAGCCATAACCATCCAGGAGTGCATTCTTAAGAACTGTAAAATTATTGGCATCACTTTCTTTCACAGTAAGGAGTCTATCCCTACCCTTTCCACTAAATGATAGCCATAGGATAGCAGCCCACTGCTTTTGAGGGACATCCTGTACAGCACAGGCCCTCTCAAGTGCAGCAAACCACTTGTTAATGTCATCCCCCTCCTTATAAGGGGGAACTATCTTGTGCAGATTCCTGGAATCATGCTCTTTTGCAGGATGACTATGGGGAATACTGCTGCTGCCACCATGGGTATCTAAACCCATTTTCTGTCTTTCCCTCTCTATTTCTAAAGACTGTCTATCCAAATCCAGCTGTTGCTTCTTGAGCTTCAGTCTGGTTTGCTCCACTCTCAATCTATTGAGCTCCCTTTCCAACAATCTGTCATCAGGGTGGGTGGGAGGGACATTTCTAGATACAGAGGTATGATGGGAATGAACAGAAGGAGACCTGTCCCTTACAGAGGGCACCCTAACAGCTTGGCTACCAGCATAATGTGAGAGCACACCATCAGTATGGTGTGATTCAACCTCTGTACCAACTATGCTAGACTGTCTAGTAATGGGCAGGCTGAGAATTTTCTTTCCTGAACCTTTTCCTGGGGGAGTCCCTGGATCAGATTGAGAACCATTAGCTACTTTTTCTACAGATTGGGCACTTATGGCCTTATCCTGTACTCTAAGCATATTAATTAACAGTTCTAAGGAAGGATTCTTCCCTACACTCAAACCTCTCTCTATGCAGAGACTCCTTGCTCCTTTCCAGCTAAGGTGATCATATGCAAGTTTGGACAGTTCAACTTTTTGGCCTGTGCCAGACATTTTTAGAGAGAGTTAAAGTGATAGACAAAGAGAAAAAAAGTTTTCAGAACTTTTTGGAAAGACAGAAAAAACTTTTTAAACTTTTAAGAACTTTTTGAAAGTTTAGAAGTACTTTTCAGCACTTAGAAAAGAGTGAAAAGAGGAAATGCAAAACTTTTTGGCTATGTGTATATACACTGACCTTGTTTTGTATATTTTTCTCTTATGAAAAGTACAATGACAAGAGTGGTAAGTAGTCTCAAAGCACTTATCCCACCACTGCACAACCAATGTAGGAGGCTGGACTGGCTTGTAGTGAGTACCAAGGGGTACTTGCACCTTGCACCATGCCCAGTTATCCCTTATTAGTGTATAGGGTGTCTAGCAGCTTAGGCTGATAGATAATGGTAGCTTAGCAGAGCAGCCTAGGCTGAACTAGGAGACGTGTGAAGCTACTACAGTACCACTTAGTGTCATATGCACAATATCATAAGAAAACACAATACACAGTTATACTAAAAATAAAGGTACTTTATTTTTATGACAATATGCCAAAGTATCTTAGAGTGTACCCTCAGTGAGAGGATAGGAAATATACACAAGATATATATACACAATAGCAAAAATATGCAGTATAGTCTTAGAAAACAGTGCAAACAATGTATAGTTACAATAGGATGCAATGGGGAAACATAGGGATAGGGGCAACACAAACCATATACTCCAGAAGTGGAATGCGAACCACGAATGGACCCCAAACCTATGTGACCTTGTAGAGGGTCGCTGGGACTATTAGAAAATAGTGAGAGTTAGAAAAATAACCCTCCCCAAGACCCTGAAAAGTAAGTGCAAAGTGCACTAAAGTTCCCCTAAGGACAAAATAGTCGTGTTAGAGGGAAAATGCAAAGAAAACACAAATCAGCAATGCAACAACGATGGATTCCTGACTGAGGGTACCTGTGGAACAAGGGGACCAAGTCCAAAAGTCACAAGCAGCTCGGAGATGGGCAGATGCCCAAGAAATGCCAGCGGTTGGTGCAAAGAAGCTCTTACTAGGCGGAAGATCTGTGAATACTGCAGGAACGACAAGGGCTAGAGGCTTCCCCTTTGGAGGATGGATCCCCCACGCCTTGGAGAGTCGTGCAGAAGTGTTTTCCCGCCGGATGGACGCCAACAAGCCTTGCTACACGCAAATCGTGCGTTTGGCGTTTTTGGACGCTGCTGGGGCCCAGGAGGGACCAGGAGGTCGCAAATTGGACCTGCAGAGAGAGGGGACGTCGAGCAAGACAAAGAGCCCTCACTGAAGCAGGTAGCACCTGGAGAAGTGCCAGAAACAGGCACTACGAGGATGCGTGAAACGGTGCTCGCCGAAGTTGCACAAAGGAGTCCCACGTCGCCGGAGACCAACTTAGAAAGTCGTGCAATGCAGGTTAGAGTGCCGTGGACCCAGGCTTGGCTGTGCACACAGGATTTCCGCCGGAAGTGCACAGGGGCCGGAGAAGCTTGCAAAGTCGCGGTTCCCAGCAATGCAGCCCAGCGAGGTGAGGCAAGGACTTACCTCCACCAAACTTGGGCTGAAGAGTCACTGGACTGTGGGGGTCACTTGGACGGTGTCGCTGGATTCGAGGGACCTCGCTCGTCGTGCTGAGAGGAGACCCAAGGGACCGGAGATGCAGCTTTTTGGTGCCTGCGGTTGCAGGGGGAAGATTCCGTCGACCCACGGGAGATTTCTTCGGAGCTTCTGGTGCAGAGAGGAGGCAGACTACCCCCACAGCATGCACAAGCAGGAAAACAGTCGAGAAGGCGGCAGGATCAGCGTTACAGAGTTGCAGTAGTCGTCTTTGCTACTATGTTGCAGGTTTGCAGGCTTCCAGCGCGGTCAGCGGTCGATTCCTTATCAGAAGGTGAAGAGGGAGATGCAGAGGAACTCGGCTGAGCTCATGCATTCGTTATCTAAAGTTTCCCCAGAGACAGAGACCCTAAATAGCCAGAAAAGAGGGTTTGGCTACCTAGGAGAGAGGAAAGGCTACTAACACCTGAAGGAGCCTATCACAAGGAGTCTCTGACGTCACCTGGTGGCACTGGCCACTCAGAGCAGTCCAGTGTGCCAGCAGCACCTCTGTTTCCAAGATGGCAGAGGTCTGGAGCACACTGGAGGAGCTCTGGACACCTCCCAGGGGAGGTGCAGGTCAGGGGAGTGGTCACTCCCCTTTCCTTTGTCCAGTTTCGCGCCAGAGCAGGGGCTAAGGGGTCCCTGAACCGGTGTAGACTGGCTTATGCAGAATTGGGCACATCTGTGCCCAACAAAGCATTTCCAGAGGCTGGGGGAGGCTACTCCTCCCCTGCCTTCACACCATTTTCCAAAGGGAGAGGGTGTCACACCCTCTCTCAGAGGAAGTTCTTTGTTCTGCCATCCTGGGCCAGGCCTGGCTGGACCCCAGGAGGGCAGATGCCTGTCTGAGGGGTTGGCAGCAGCAGCAGCTGCAGAGAAACCCCAGGAAGGGCAGTCTGGCAGTACCAGGGTCTGTGCTACAGACCACTGGGATCATGGAATTGTACCAACAATGCCAGGATGGCATAGAGGGGGCAATTCCATGATCATAGACATGTTACATGGCCATATTCGGAGTTACCATGGTGAAGCTACATATAGGTAGTGACCTATATGTAGTGCACGCGTGTAATGGTGTCCCCGCACTCACAAAGTTCAGTGAATTGGCTCTGAACAATGTGGGGGCACCTTGGCTAGTGCCAGGGTGCCCTCACACTAAGTAACTTTGCACCTAACCTTTACCAGGTAAAGGTTAGACATATTGGTGACTTATAAGTTACTTAAGTGCAGTGTAAAATGGCTGTGAAATAACGTGGACGTTATTTCACTCAGGCTGCAGTGGCAGGCCTGTGTAAGAATTGTCAGAGCTCCCTATGGGTGGCAAAAGAAATGCTGCAGCCCATAGGGATCTCCTGGAACCCCAATACCCTGGGTACCTCAGTACCATATACTAGGGAATTATAAGGGTGTTCCAGTAAGCCAATGTAAATTGGTAAAAATGGTCACTAGCCTGTTAGTGACAATTTGAAAGTAATGAGAGAGCATAACCACTGAGGTTCTGGTTAGCAGAGCCTCAGTGAGACAGTTAGGCACCACACAGGGAACATATACATGCACACCTATGAGCACTGGGGCCCTGTGTGACAGGGTCCCAGTGACACATACATATAGGCCACAAACCTATGAGCACTGGGGTCCTGACTAGCAGGATCCCAGTGACACATAACAACCATACTGAAAACATGGTGTTTTCACTATGAGCACTGAGGCCTGGCTATCAGGATCCCAGTGAGACAGTGAAAACAGTGACAAACACCCTGACATACACTCACAAACAGGCCAAAAGTGGGGGTAACAAGGCTAGAAAGAGGCTACCTTCTCACAGTACCTGGAAACATAGATCCCCAATATATCTTTCTTATCGGAAACTTGAACAGATAAGGCTTCAGCCCTTGATTTAGTCACAGCTCTACCCGTCAGCTATGTAATAAACACCTTGGATAGAGAAGGGAAATGTGGCAGTAGACTGGCAAAGTACATAAAGATTGTTTGAGTGTTTGCTGCAACTATTGCCTATTATGAAGCCCTTTCTTATAGCTGCAAAATGGACCATAACTCCATGTTTTATTGGCTTGTGGTCTACAGACCTCCAACCATCAAAACTAAGGCCCATATTTATACTTTTATATCAACTCATTTTCATCATTTTTTGATGCAAAAGTGGCGCAAACTTAAAAAATACAATTATATTTTGTAAGTTTACACTTCTTTTGCGTCAAAAATTACACAAATGCTGAGCTAAAAAAGTATAAATATGGGCCTACTTTCCTTGAAGCTCTTAGTGATTTCCTTAAAGGACGCGTGCAATATGGAAATATTACTGTGTTAGGGGATTTTAACGTTTATCTCGAAGATCTAGATAATAAAGACACTAAAGCTCTTATTGGCAAATTCATGGGTTTTGGTCTCAAACAACTGGTGAACACACTGACACATCTTGCAGGTCATACACTGGATGGGATTTTTTCTAACCATCAAGTGTGACAGATGGAAGATACGGTCCAGGTGACGTGGTCTGCTCATTCTGCAGTGCAGTTTTGCCTAAATGTGAATGTTGACAAACCGTTGACTAAGAGTAACACTCAAACAAAACCTTGGAGTAAAATAACTCGGAGTGAGCTGGGTGGAATTCTGAAGGCCTCCCACCCATCTTTTTTTGGTGATGTTAATCTAGCACCCTCTGTGTATTTTAAATGGATAAATGAAGCAGCAAACTAAATGGCTCAGCGGAAAAAAGTTTAGATTCATAGATCTCGCTCATCAGCCCCTTGTACTCTCCCAAACTTAAGGACATGAAAAATAAATGCCATCGACAGGAAAGGGCTTGGAGGAGCAATTTTGAAAGAAACTAATATAAACTAATTATTCAAGAATACAAAGAGTTGATAATTACAGAGAAAACCAGCTACTTTACAGACAAGATTAACTCTGCCAGTCATCATCATTTGAGCTTTATTTCGACAACAGGTACCATAAAAGCAATACATATACATTCTCAAGATAAAGGTTCCACAGTACCAAAGCGCAGGACATAAAAATGGCACAATAGGTACTCTATCAAAAAGATACATATATCTTAATTGATCTTGAAATTTCCTGAACCTATATAATTAAATGATTAAACAAACTTGTATTCTGAGTAAAGCAAGTAACACATAAAACATTACCAAATGGATTTAAATTCCTAAAACCTTAGTGTTCTCCTCCCCTTGTTATAAGGCGCTGTAGCCGGGCGTCGGAAGCCCCGACTACATAGGTGGAGAATCAACCGTACATAGAGTGCCCCGGGGGTCCCATGGACGAAGGACTTGCGCCTGCTAGAAACCCAGATATCTAAAGGTATGAAAATAGGTGACAGACAACGCGTGCAGCACGTTTGTGTAGAAGAGGAGACAGACACCGGAGAGAGGAAGAAGAATGCGACCACTAACGTGGGGAGCACGTAGGAAGACGCCGCAAAAAGCGTCCTGCCTGGAAGCGAGGAGGAGAACACCGATCCAAGACCCTTGGAAACCCGAGACGAGAAACAGGACGGAGAAGGAGACTCCGAGGAGCAACAATTCCGCCACGTCCCTGGAGGGGCGTGGCTTCAGCAGGTACGGTCCTGCCTCAAAACAAAGTTGTACGCTTTACTGGGAAGGGAGGAGGGTGGAGAGAGGGAGCAGAGGGAGGTTGGGAAGGGACAATTGAGGAGGGGGAGACCAAAAGGGGGGCGGAAGCAATAATCACAACCCCAGAGGCACTTTAACTGTGATAAAGGAAGGAAGTTTGGGCTTCACCAGGGTGAAAGTGGAGACAGGATCCTATCTACCATTTCAGTCCTTTTCTTTTACCCAGTTCTGGACCACTACCTCAACCATCACCATTCCCACTGCATCACACTCTCTCTCTACGCCCTCTCCCTTACTAACACCATCCCAGGAATCCCCAGACTCACAACTTAACTATTGTTCAATTTCTTTTCTTCCCGGTCCACCTGACACCACCACTGCCGAGAGTCATATCCTCAGACGCCAGAGACCCTAGAAGAAAAGAAAACAAAGTAGATAAGCAACATCTAAGGAAAGAGAGAGACTGTATGAAGGCACCTATACACCTTATATAAAATCACTTGTATAAAAATCAACAACCTGAGCGCCTCTTTCATCCCTATCGCTATCCCACTGCCACAGGCGCCTAATATAATACAAATGTATAAACAACAATCTGAAAATAAGCGATATTACATCAATTAAAAACACGGCCTGTGTAATTACATAAATGGTGTATTTAATTTGTAAAACTTACTCTAGTGCGCCATATTGCTGCTAAAAACTGCTACAGCGCACACCACCAGCCCGTGGGCATTAGTTCTGCAAATCCTAAGGGCCATGTGGCGGTCCCTAATGCCTATGGTATTGCAGAGTGGTCTTATCCATCGGGCCCTTTGCTTTTTATATGCGGGACAATGGAATAAGACATGACATGACTAATTGATTCCCTAGTGTTACACCCCATCGGGCAAGAGTCTGTTGAACTAGTAGTATGTTTCCACCTGGAAGTAAGACCATGTACTGGTAAGAAGCCTAATCTAAATCTTATATAAAGTGCTTGTGCCACAGGACGTAAAATAATATTTAAAAAGCGCTCAAATTCATAATGACACTTAAATAATAAAAAACTGTCCAACATACTACCCAATGGAACAGCTGCTAAAATTGTCATTTGTACCCTCACCCAGTATGCATCCTTCAAGTTCTGTGAGGCGTTTTTTTGGAGATGCAAAAGATCCATCCATTAGGAGCCCAACCCAAGTTTAAGGAAACCGTTTTTTACATAATGACACCATGGAATTTTTCCAACCTGGAGATCTCTTAAGAGCACTCCTAACCATGTCCTATAAGGGTCTAAAGCTGCTGTGGACCAAATCTGGATCCAATTTTGCAACGGTCTCAGGGCAGCAATGTCTGCAATAGAGTACAGGTTCAAATCCATTCGGATAGGCAAGGTTGGAGAACTCGAGGGAACTTTTAACAGGGCTTTAATAAAAAATATCTCTGCTCTTTCTATGTCATGGAGTTTGCCATAGCCCCAAAGCTCAGCACCATAAAAGGCAGCCACTCTAGCCTGCATTTTATAAATATCTACTGCAGGTGTGATGGAAAAGGTGGGCGTTATAGCAGCAAATCTCACAATGCCCCATGTCTTTTGTTTAAGGGACATAGTGCACTTTGTCAGATGTGCTGACCATTTATGGGAGTTTTCTAACTCTGCCAGTCATTCTCCCAGGGTGTTGTTCCAAACAGTCCAGACTCTTTTAACCCCTCCTGCTCCCCCGATATTAGCCCCCTCCCAACAGCTTTGTGACAATCTAGAAGATTTCCTTAGAAATACATTGGAGACAATATATAAGGGTTTTACTGAGAGTAGGTGTGCTGAGGATCCCCCCTCTGACTTCAGCCTTGCTAGTTTTGGTAACTTTCCATCTCTCACAATGGAGCGAGTGGTTGAGCTGGTATACATCACCAAATCTGGATCCCTTACAGATCCTTGCCCCACTAAGCTGATACAAGAGATGGTAGCACATACAATTGCTCCTCTAATTGCCTTGTTCAACAATATTTGAGAAGGGTTTGTTTTTCCACTGAGTTGGAAAAGGCTTCTATTTTCGCCCTACTTAAAAACTGCACCATGAACCCACATGAAGAAAAGAAGTACCGGCTGATTTCACGGCTCCCGATGTTAACTAAACTTCTAGAGAGACACCATAATATCTCCTTATCTGAATACCTGGATCAACATGGAATCCTGGATAATGCCTAGTTTGGTATCAGGAAAGTGCATAGCACGGAGAAGACATAGTAGTAGTAGTTACTGAAGAAAACAGAGACATTTTGGATAAAGGTGGCTAAGCTGCAGTGGCCCTATTGAACTTATCAGCAGCTTTTGACACTGTAAGCCACTCGGTCCTGAACCGCAGGTTAGCCGAAATAGATATTCACAGCTCTGCCTTGAATCTGCTGAGCTTTTTTCTGAAAAAAAGGGAACAATCAGTAACCATGGGAGATTTTACTTCTAAACCCTTATACTTACCCTGTGGAGTCCGTCAAGGGTCTTCACTGAGACCCTCATTATTTAATATTTATTTGGCTCCTCTTTTGAAACTGATAAAGATGTTTGGATTTTCCACAGTCTCCTATGCGGATGATAACCAAATCATGGCATTCATCACTAACAACATAGATAAGTTGGCCTCACGTTTCAAGAACTGTATGACTGTGATAGTCAACTGGATGAGTGCCCATTGTCTACAGCTTAATTCTGAAAAGACTGAGGTGCTTCTTTTTAGACATAAAACGTCCTTTTGGAATACTTCTAGGTAGCCACAGCCCCTCAGTCCTCTCCCGATTCCAATATCAAAAGTAAGGAAATTTTGAATAATTTTAGATTCCAGCCTCATGTTCTCTGACCAAACAAGTCAACTTATGTCTTTTCACTTTTTCACTATGAAAACACCGAAGAAAATTCTTCCTTTCCCTCCCTTCGATTTACAGAAAACAGTTACTACATCATTGATCCTATTCAAACTGCACTACTGCAATGCTTTATATGCCAGTGCACAGCAAGGCATTCTTAAAAAAATTTAAAAGATTGCAAAATGCAGAAGTCCGATTTCTCAAGAACATTAGGCAGTCTGAATCAGTCTTAAAGGCAATGGAGAAATTACATTTGTTCCCTATCAAAAAGAGAGTAGCTTTTAAAGCAAGAAAAATTGCATGGTACATCCCTAATAAATGTCTTCGCTCAGCTACATACAAAAATTTATAAAGCCTCCTGAGGTGGTAGAAGCTTTTCCTATACCACATGCCATCTCTTGAATCAATTGCCTTGGCATTTGAGAAATCAGCCTAACCTACTATATTTTAGGAAAAATATTAAAATGTGGCTATTCTCTTTGTCTTCCTATCCTGTAGCCCTTATAGCCCATAAATATGCAGTTCAGTCTTTCAGGTAGATGGCAGAGCCTAGAGGCTTGTGCAGTGCTTTATAACATTTATTCTAACCTAATGTAAAAAATAAAATGGATTTTTAAAATAAATACTAATTTCTAGGAGCAAAACAGGTGTAGCAAAAATTCAAACCCTCATCTTAATCTCTCCCACCTTAATAGCTCAAGGCAGAGAAACATTTGTGACTACACCCCCCATCCTCTGATGAGGCTGTGATTTTGGACTCCAGCTTTTGATCAAAGTGCATGTACACAATGAATAACACTTCCACAGGCATAGTCAAGGCTGTTGATTTTCCATGAAACTTGCAATTTCATTACTTATGACAAACTTTCAGTTTTGTTGAAAATGATATAATCATATGTCTCTCTAAATGTTTGGAAGCATAGGAGAGAAACTCTTGCACTTGGGCAAGCCAGGAAGAGATACACACATCACACCTACCAATGTGCAAGGTGAGGGTGGGCAAACATCATATGATGTCACTTTTTTGATGATATTGAGGAGGCAAATTATTTCACTTATACTGCCTCTGTTATTTGGTCAATGAGGTCATTCATATTAAAATAAGGCTTCTCATATTCTCATATCAGAGACTATATTAAATGTCACGCACACATCCACTTTAAGTCTTAGAAAGCTTAATTCACCCACATGAATATTAGATTATTAGATTACTTAAACTCATATTTGCCCTGTAAAGACTGAAAATCGCTAACATTTTAGCCAAAATTCACTCCCTAGAATAGTTACAAAAACAAGATGATCATTTGAAAAAAACTAATTCCTTCTGAAAAACGATTGTTTGTAAATTAAACTGAATCTTTAAAAAATGAATCAATTCAGTTGAAGGAAAAAACAATAATACGTATTGTACCTCTAAAACCAAATTTATAGTTAGAAAAACAAAATTATTCTTCAATACATAATATATTTTTACAAAGGAAATTGATGCAACCACCAGTAATTTGCAAATCTATTTCTCAAGCAAAGGCCCTTATTGAGGTAGTTTAATGAATATGTATTTTATTAAAATTTTACTTTGTAAAAAATATATTGGGCAGAGAAGAGCATTTTCGCAGTACAATAATCACATTGTTTCATCAATTGACATTACTTAATTATTAAAGTTTAGCAGAAACTTTGATGAATATTTAAATAGCAAAATAATGACAATGATCAAAATATTACATACCATCTTCCTTTTCCCAGGCCCAATTTTTTGATGAAGCCGTTTTTGACCATTGCAGCCATTAGCCTTGAGAACAGTAAATACTTAGTCATAGTTATGTGCCATATGGCCCACCATTTATCAATCGTAGGGGGAGATCATCTAACCCACTCCCTTGCGGTACACAGTCTAGTGATAACAATGGCAATAAATACAATAAATCTGCTAAAATGTGGCAAATTGAATTACGTATCCAAAATACTATTCCACACTGCAGATTCTACATCAGTGTTCAGTTTGTGAGGAGCATTGTGCAGTAGCAGTCCAAATTCCCATAGATGAGAATGTGAAGGTCTTTAAAAAAAATACATTGATCACAAATGAATGTGTAGAGTAATTATGAAGGACTTAACACAAGAAGCAGCATTTAAATGCAGATTTTTAAAGAAAGCTTCCATAGTCACATATATTTAGCTATAGTTACTGACTAATGAATTTTCCCTTTTCTTTTTACCCTGACTGAGATCAAGAATTCAAGTTCTAAACTTGAATTTATGTAAATGTTAGTTGAGACAACAAAAATAGATAGAAGACGTATTACCCTTAATGTTTAGTGTACTTTCCATTGAATGTTTCCTTGTGAATAGAAGCATTTGAGAAATGCAATGCTTTCTTCAAGTAATGTACTGCGCTCACCCTGAACTGTTTTTGACTTACAGAAAGAAGCCCTGGGAAACTAAGCTGAATTAATAGTCACACATGAAGTGTTGCATTTTGTAGTACATTTGTTTCTTATGTCTAGGATGCTCTTTGTTTAGTTTGCTTAGTCAACGGAATGTGTCCAATTCCCCAGTTTTTTTTTTTTTTTCAAATATATTTTTATTAATTTTCAACAATGTCAAGTACATAGCCGGCAGCAATATCTCCAAATGCACTGCAATTTCTTTTTCAAGAGGGGTTACAGTATAAAAAGTATAACAGTATGTCATACTACAGGTGGTGAAATAACATCGTATTGATAGGCCTTGGCCTTAAGCATTATTATCAGAATTGCATGTCAATAACCACAAATATATATACAATAACCATCTAACGATGTATATCTCGAGCATGTGTCGTACATCCATGAAACCACCCACATATATGAGTGTAACCCGTTAGTTTTGTTTGCCATAGGGCCTGCACATGGCTAATATAGGGGAGGGAGCAAAACTTGGTCAAAATACAAACTATCGAACGAGCCCGGTATGTGTGGTTCAAGGCCAGAGGATAACCCCAGCCAACTCCCAACCCGGGACCACGGACCCAGGCGGGGCAGATCACAAGGGACAGAGGGGGGCAGAGGGGCGGCAGGCATGCACCCGGACATCAGCGGCCCCAAAGCCCTGCACCAAAGGTCTATCCAGCAATCATATTGGGCACAGTGTCTGTCCTACCCATCAAGGATCCAGAGGACTGAATGCATAAGGCTCTTTGATGGTTTGGGAAGTAGCAGGGCGGTGTGTTATAACACCACGTTTTACGCTGCCATATTGGGCGAACCCACAGGGCTTGTGTCCCCACCCTCTAGGGGTACTATCTTGTCAGACAATTTTACCATGTGTTATAGTAAGCCTCAGCAAGGCCTACTAGTGCAAGGGGTCCGCCCTTCTCTGCACAAAGTCCTCAGACCATATGGGAAGAAGTTGGCACAAAAACTGAAATAAAAGACAAAGAGACCGCTAGAAGACCGCACTCTGACTTTCCCGCTGGGCCGGCGGGCGACCGCCAAAAGGCCGTCCGCCGGCCCAGCAGGAAAGACCCAGCAACGATGAAGCCGGCTCCGAATGGAGCCGGCGGAGTTGCTAGGGTGCGACGGGTGCAGTGGCACCCGTCGTGATTTTCAGTGTCTACCAAGCAGACACTGAAAATCTTGTTGGGGCCCTGTTAGGGGGCCCCTGCACTGCCCATGCCAGTGGCATGGGCAGTGCAGGGGCCCCCAGGGGCCCCACAACACCCGTTCCCGCCAGCCTCTTCCTGGCGGTGTAAACCGCCAGGAACAGGCTGGCGGGAAGGGGGTCGGAATCCCCATAGCGGCGCTGCAAGCCAGGGGAAAACCGGCGGGAAACCGCCGGTTTCCCTTTTCTGACCGCGGCTTTACCGCCGCGGTCAGAATTGGCCAGGAAGCACCGCCAGCCTGTTGGCAGTGCTTCCGTGGTCGTTGGCCCTGGCGGTCAGAATGACCCCCAAAGTTTATTAAACCTCATGCGGTGGTACTACAGTTCAAACAGCACACTTCGGTAATGTTTGAATTAGCACACTGAACTGAGAGAGCATGGTCCTTTTATACCCACGCAGGGGCTAAAAGAAGGTGGTACAATTATAGAAGCAAGACTTACATACATGTAAGGTCATATGGAAATGCACAGTCGACAGGTAGGAGGGGCTAACAGTTTTCAAGGACTAACAGCTGCAAACCTTACTGGGCATGTGCGAAAGTGGGAGATGCTAAACATAACTTGTCACTAGACAGATTTTCAAGAGTAGTTAACACGAAGGTAGGACAGAGCACATGGTGAGCACATGGCAGCATGTGGCAGAGAAAATGGCTGCCATGAATACAAAATGGATTCCGCGAAATGTTCACAATAGTTGCTAAATACAAGATGTCTTCTGCTAATGCTTAACCCCTTTGGTGCGGGCGTCGGCCACTGGCCGACGCCCACACACCCTCCCTGGTGCGGGTCACGACCAGTGGCGACACCAGGAAGGGCATTAATAAATCCTTGGGTGCGTCGCACTCGAGGATTTTTTTTTTTTTTTTTTACTCCCCCCGGGAGACACGGAAGCTACCGTGTCTCCCCCCGCCCCCCACCTGTCCCTTTGTGACGTCAGCGCGACGCGAGGTGTTCAAAGGTGTTTTCCCCATCAAAGCAGGAAGCAGCCTTGCGGCCGCTTCCTGCTTTGATGGGGAAAACGGCCTTTTCCACGTTCGGGAAGGCCTCGTAAGAAAGGGGAGACACTCCCCTTTCTTACGAGGCCTTCCTGAAAGTGTTTCCTGGCCCCCGGTCGCAGCTGTGCTGCGATCGGGGGCCAGGAAACACTTTCAGGTTTCCTAGCCCCCCCGATCGCAGCACAGCTGCGATCGGGGGGGCCAGGAAACACTTTCAAAAGGCCTCGTAAGAAAGGGGAGACTCTCCCCTTTCTTACGAGGCCTTCTGAAACTGTTTCTGGCCCCCGATCGCAGCTGTGCTGGGGGCCAGAAACAGTTTCAGAAGGCCTCGTAAGAAAGGGGAGAGTCTCCCCTTTCTTACGAGGCCTTCTGAAACGGTTTCCTGGCCCCCGATCGCAGCACAGCTGCGATCGGGGGCCAGGAAACCCCACTAGACACCAGGGATTTCACTTTTGGGGGGCGGCCCCCCCCGGAAAACGGGCCGCCCCCCCCCCCCCCCTCCCAGCATAATTTTTTTTTTTTTTAAAGGTAGGTGCCCCCCTAGGGGATTTTTTTTTTTCAAAAAAAAAAATAAAAAAAAAAATGAAATGACAGGGGGTCGCCCGTGGGCAGGGTGATCCCCTGTGGGGGCAATTTTTTTTTAGATGTTGTAGGGTTTCCCTGGGGGCCATTTTGGCCCCCAAGGAAACCATACAACAACTAAAAAAAAATATATGTATATATATATCTATATATATCTATGTAGATAGATATATCTAGGTACATGGATATATCTATAGATATATCTATGTAGATATATATATATATATATATATATATATATATATATATATATAGAGGTAGATCTGTATCAAAGAGATTTATAAAGCGCGCTACTCACCTGTGAGGGTCTCAAGGCGCTGGGGGGGGGGGACGGGGGGAGGGAAAGGGGCTGGGAGGTTCACTGTTCAAAAAGCCAGGATTTGAGGCCCTTCCTGAAAAGAAGTAGGTTTTGGGTCTTGCGAAGGTGAGTTGTGAGTGCATTCCAGGTTTTGGGTGCAAGGTAGGAGAAGGATCTGCCCCCGGTGGTGGTGTGTTTGATGCGGGGGACAGAGGCGAGAGAGAGGTCAGCTGAGCGGACGTTTCGTGTGGGGGTGTGGAAGGTGACTCTCGTTGAGGTAGGCAGGGCCTGTGTTGTGGAGTGATTTGTGTGCGAGGATGAGGATCTTGAAGGTGATCCTTTTGTCAATGGGGAGCCAGTGGAGGGATTTGAGGTGTGGAGAGATGTGTTTGTGTTGGCAGAGGTCGAGGATGAGTCGTGCTGCTGAGTTCTGGATGCGTGTAGTTTGTGCTTGAGTTTTAGAGTGGTGCCGGTGTAGAGGGCGTTTCCGTAATCAAGCCTGCTGCTGATGAGTGCGTGAGTGACAGTTTTTCTGGTCTCTGTGGGGTCCATTTGAATGTTTTTCAGTATACGGAGTTTGTTGAAGCATGAGGAGGTAAGAGCGTTGATTTGTTGGGTCATCGAGAGGGAGGAGTCTAGGATGATGCTGAGGTTGCGTGTGTGGTTGGCGGGGGTGGGTGCAGGGCCTAGCGTGGTGGGCCACCATGGGGGGTCCCAGGTGTTTTTGTGTGGGCCAAAGAGGATTATTTCGGTTTTGCTTGAGTTGAGTTTCAGGTGGTTGGCTGTCATATATATATCACTTTTGTCAATATGTGTGTGGTTTCCCTGGGGGGAAAAGGGTCCGACTTGTCTAGTGGCAGTTTTAGTGCCATAAAGAAGCACAGAAGGTTTATATGCCTACTGCAAAGACCACATCTGTATTTTATGTAAATAGCTGAGTACATTAGTAAAGTCTATGGAGAGATGAAGGGCACTTTTGCTGGGTGGTAATGAGGGAATCCGAGGAGGAGGGAGTGGGAGCACCAATAATGATTGTTGGACTGGGCGCAGGAGGTGCTAAAGACTGTGATGAATGGTATGTGACAAGGTGTTTTTTGAGTGTCTTGAAAGTACGTGCTGATTGAGGGAAGAAGCGCAGGTAAGGTGGCCTCTACTGTTGCACGTATCTCACACACACCATCGATTTTGTGACTGTCTACGTAGGCTAGTGTTTTAGAGCAACAGTTTAGCCAATAGCAGAGATGGCATCTTGATGGATGACTGCTGCCTGCACTCGGGTTATAGAGGACCGCTCTGACATAGGATCAGAGACTGAGACATCAGATACTGAGACAGCATCTGAGGGATAGGACAATGGCGCAGACTCTGGCAGTGATTTTTCAGTCAGAGGAGTCCCATTCGAAAACTCCTATTCCAGTACAGTATGAGGGAGGTGATGAGGACAGTCCTGCTGTCCCTTCGCAAGCTGTTCGTGCAACTAGGTAATAGTGGGTTAGGCCAACCCAGAGAGCAGGTGAATGCGGCGGCAAGCAGAGAGAGAGTGCTCTCTTGGGAGCTCCCCAATTTAGTTCAGCCCCAAATTCCACCACCCAAATCATATTGTGGAGACATCAAAATTGTCTTTAGCAAAACAAACTGGTTTTGTAAGGCAGGCACCTGTGTTTTTGGTCCTGGATTCGGCAGCCATATAGAGAAACACACTAAACCCAAACATTTCTGGAAACTAGACATTCGGGGGAGTCCACAGAGGTGTGACTTGTGTGGATTACCCAAAGTTTTCTTACCCAGAATACCCTGTAAACTGAAATGTTGAAAAAAAACTCTATTTTTCTCGCATTTCTGTCACACAAACTACAGTAATATGCTGAGATCCACAACATTCCTACCACCCAGTGACTCCTCACCTGTCCTGATAAAAACACTACCCCACTTGAGTGCCTACACCTAGTGCCTGTGTCAGGAATGGATCACCCCAGGGTCAACAGCTGCCTCACGTAAGGACCAACATTGACCGTTGTGTGATCTATTCCTGTCGCAGGCACCAGGCCTAACCACACAAGTGAGGTATCATATTTATCGGGGGACTTGGGGGAACGCTGGGTGGAAGGAAATTTGTGGCTCCTCTCAGATTCCAGAACTTTCTGTCACCGAAATGTGAGGAAAATGTGTTATTTTAGCCACATTTTGAGGTTTGCAAAGGATTCTGGGTAACAGAACCTGGTCCGAGCCCCACAAGTCACCTCATCTTAAATTCCCCTGGGTTTCTAGTTTTCAAAAATGTGCTGGTTTGCTAGGTTTCCCCAGGTGCCGGCAGAGCTAGAGGCCAAAATCCACAGGTAGGCACTGTTTTCTATGAAAAAATGTGATGTGTCCACGTTCTGTTTTGGGGCATTTCCTGTCGCGGGGGCTAGGCCTTCCCACACAAGTGAGGTATCATTTTTATCGGGGGACTTGGGGGAACGCCGGGTGGAAGGAAATGTGTGGCTCCTCTCAGATTCCAGAACTTTCTGTCACCGAAATGTGAGGAAAACTTGTTTTTTTAGCCACTTTTTGAGGTTTGCAAAGGATTCTGGGTAACAGAACCTGGTCTGAGCCCCGCAAGTCACCCCTCCTTGGATTCCCCTAGGTCTCTAGTTTTAAGAAATTCACAGATTTGGTAGGTTTCCCTAGGTGCCGGCTGAGCTAGAGGCCAAAATCTACAGGTAGGCACTTCTCAAAAAACACCTCTGTTTTCTTCCAAAAATTTGGATGTGTCCACGTTGCGCTTTGGGGCGTTTCCTGTCGCAGGCGCTAGGCCTACCCACACAAGTGAGGTATCATTTTTATTGGGAGACTTGGGGGAACGCCGGGTGGAAGGAAATTTGTGGCTCCTCTCAGATTCCAGAACTTTCTGTCACCGAAATGTGAGGAAAACTTGTTTTTTTAGCCACTTTTTGAGGTTTGCAAAGGATTCTGGGTAACAGAACCTGGTCCGAGCCCCGCAAGTCACTCCTCCTTGGATTCCCCTAGGTCTCTAGTTTTCAGAAATGAACAGGTTTGGTAGGTTTCCCTAGGTGCCGGCTGAGCTAGAGGGCAAAATCTACAGGTAGGCACTTTGCAAAAAACACCTCTGTTTTCTTCAAAAAATTTGGATGTGTCAACGTTGCGCTTTGGGGCATTTCCTGTCGCGGGTGCTAGGCCTACCCACACAAGTGAGGTATCATTTTTATCGGGAGACTTGGGGGAACGCTGGGTGGAAGGAAATTTGAGGATCCTCTCAGATTCCAGAACTTTCTGTCACCGAAATGTGAGGAAAACTTGTTTTTTTAGCCACTTTTTGAGGTTTGCAAAGGATTCTGGGTAACAGAACCTGGTCCGAGCCCCGCAAGTCACTCCTCCTTGGATTCCCCTAGGTCTCTAGTTTTCAGAAATGAACAGGTTTGGTAGGTTTCCCTAGGTGCCGGCTGAGCTAGAGGGCAAAATCTACAGGTAGGCACTTTGCAAAAAACACCTCTGTTTTCTTCAAAAAATTTGGATGTGTCAACGTTGCGCTTTGGGGCATTTCCTGTCGCGGGTGCTAGGCCTACCCACACAAGTGAGGTATCATTTTTATCGGGAGACTTGGGGGAACGCTGGGTGGAAGGAAATTTGAGGATCCTCTCAGATTCCAGAACTTTCTGTCACCGAAATGTTCGGAAAACTTGTTTTTTTAGCCACTTTTTGAGGTTTGCAAAGGATTCTGGGTAACAGAACCTGGTCCGAGCCCCGCAAGTCACCCCTCCTTGGATTCCCCTAGGTCTCTAGTTTTCAGAAATGCACAGGTTTGGTAGGTTTCCCTATGTGCCAGCTGAGCTAGAGGCCAAAATCTACAGGTAGGCACTTTGGAAAAAACAGCTGTGTTTTCTATTAAAAAAATAGGATGTGTCCATGTTGTGTTTTGGGGCATTTCCTGTCGCGGGCACTAGGCCTACCCACACAAGTGAGGTATAATTTTTATCGGGAGACTTGGGGGAACATAGAATAGCAAAACAAGTGTTATTGCCCCTTATCTTTCTATACATTTTTTCCTTCCAAATATAAGAGAGTGTGTAAAAAAGACGTCTATTTGAGAAATGCCCTGCAATTCACATGCTAGTATGGGCACCCGGAATTCAGCGATGTGCAAATAACCACTGCTCCTCAAAACCTTATCTTGATCCCATTTTGGAAATGCAAAGGTTTTCTTGATACCTCTTTTTCACTCTTCATATTTCAGCAAATGAATTGCTGTATACCCAGTATAGAATGAAAACCAACTGCAGGGTGCAGCTCATTTATTGGCTCTGGGTACCTAGGGTTCTTGATGAACCTACAAGCCCTTTATATCCCCGCAACCAGAAGAGTCCAGCAGACAAAACGGTATATTGCTTTCAGAAATCTGACATCGCAGGAAAAAGTTACAGAGTAAAACATAAAGAAAAATGGCTGTTGTTTTCAGCTCAATTTCAATATTTTTTTATTTCAGCTGTTATTTTCTGTAGGAAAACCTTGTAGGATCTACACAAATGACCCCTTGCTGAATTCAGAATTTTGTCTAGCTTTCAGAAATGTTTAGCATTCCGGGATCCAGCATTGGTTTCACACCCATTCCTGTCACTAACTGGAAGGAGGCTGAAAGCACCAAATATAGTAGAAATGGGGTATGTCCCAGTAAAATGGCAAATTTGTGTTGAAAAATTTGTTTTTCTGCTTTCAAGTCTGCCTGCTCCTGAAAGGTGGGAAGATAGTGATTTCAGCACCAGAAACCCTTTGTTGGTGGCATTTTCAGGGAAAAAACCACAAGCCTTCTTCGGAAGCCCTTTTTTCCCAGTTTTTTGGAAAAAACAAAATTTTCACTGTATTTTGGCTATTTTCTTGGTCTCCTCCAGGGGAAACCACCAACTCTGGGTACCATTAGAATCCCTAGGATGTTGGAAAAAAAGGACGCAAATTTGGCGTGGTTAGCTTATGTGGACAAAAAGTTATGAAGCCCTAAGCGCGAACTACCCCAAATAGCCAAAAAAGGGCTCAGCACTGGGGGGGAAAAGGCCCAGCAGCTAAGGGGTTAATCTAATCGCTATTAAATTACAACAGGCGACCCTTTCAGCATTAGCTGAAGACATTCGTCTTTCTGGGTTAATCTAAATATTCATCTTGTATATTTATGCTCATCATTTCAGCTATTTCCTTATCTAACATATGTTGTGCTTTCATTTCTGTAATATTTCTTTTAGTAGGCATACAAGCAGTTATACACATGGAGCAGAACATTGGACCACACTGAATACAGATACAGCATGTGAAAAATATTGCAATCATTACACACACCTGACCACCCAACAGTTATTTGGTAATATCCATAGTTACCACAAACAAAATATGTATTATGTGAAGCTGTAAAACTACTATTATTTACACCCTCAATGATCAAGGTACAATCGCTTATCCCCACTTGAATTCGCCCAATGCTACGTATACATACATCTCACTTAGTTTTTGTAACAGAAATCACAAATAGTTTTTTCTTGTCAGAGTCTCTTAAATTTGTGAAGACATGGTATTGAAACATTGTCCAGTTGATACTCTTCCCATTCCCATTTAGTTCCTTTGGCTTGGGGATACCCATCTTTGTCTTGGTAGCATACTTTATGAAGGCGAAAAAGAAGTCCACCCTCTGTACGTTTTCCAGATGCAAACAAAAGCGTATATCAAGCTTGACAAGAACCATTGTGTGAAAAAGGAAGAGGAATGAAAGGTGTTCCTCCTTTCTTTTGAGGCGCAGGTATCATTCTACATACCCAACAGTTAGTAGTATTCGTAGCATTATGAGTATGATGCAACATCTGAATGAAAGTATTATTGAAGTACGATTGACTGTGCTTCTGCTCATGATAGGGAAGCGTAAAGTAATAGTGATCCTCTGGTACTGGAGTAGTGGCAACAAAAAACTCACGAACAGGAGCCTTCTTTTCAACAAATCAGGTGATTATTGCTATAACCACCAAAACAACATCAAACCCCATAGTACTAATGATCTCTTTGTTATTCATTTTAGCAACAGTGATAATCAACCTTTTCAGAAATTAATTAAAAACAATTGTTGGAGCTCTTATCCCTGGGCAGCCGCTGATTTCTTCACCACGGGCCAAGACGGGGGTCACTACTCTAATGCATGGCTGATCCCCCCCCCCCACTTGCCACATTGGCTCTCCGTTTCACTAACCCAGGGCGGTAGCTCAACCAGTTTTTTCCAGCATTACTGGGTCTTTCCTCGGTCTCAAAATATATCGTGACACTCCAGAAATCGTATGGCCTGGGAAGAACTCCGCAGATTAGTCAGGTGATATAGCACGGTCTTTCTCTGTAGTCAAAATCTCTCGATGATCAGTCAGCACAGCAGGTTCCACCAAGGTAGGTAGCACTCTCTTGAAGTGAGTACTATGGACCCAATTCTTTCAGTTCGTCACCCTAATTGCTGTCCTTGTCGCAAGGAGCACCTGTTCTGGGCCTCGCCACCTTGGTTCCAAGCTGCTTGATCTGTCAAAGGACTTAATCATCACCTGGTCACCAGGTCGGAGTTCATGGCCTTCACCTGTAGATCTGTCAGGAAGTGCTTCTCGAACCTGTTGATGAATAGAAACCAAATTGTCGGTTAACTGTGCCAAATAATCATTCGTCAGGACATAAGGCACATCATATACAGAATTTGGCTTAGGAACTCCCCAAATGTTCATTGGCCTTCCAAAGGAGTAAGGCCGATTCGAGAGTGTGGCACTGACCTATTAGACAATAATTCCAACGGTAATGCATCCGGCCAAGTTAAGGATGTGGAAGCCTGTATCTTCGCTAACTTCAGCTTCAAAGTAGCATTATACCTTTCCACCAACCCTGCTGATTGTGGGTGGAAAACCACATGGAACTTCTGTTTGATCACTAATCCTTTCAGGACATACTTAATAACTTCCCCAACAAAATGAGGTCCGTTATCATTCCATAAAAGTCTGCAAACACCAAACTTAGGGAAAAATTCTTTCAAAAGCACCTTCGCTGTGGTAATGGCAGTATTATCCCTTGTGGGATATGCCTCTTTCCATTTACTAAAGGCACATACCACCACCAAGACATACTTTAAATTGTTTCAGCGTTCAAGCTGAATATAATCCATTTGTAGAACTTCAAAAGGTGCAGTTGGTATAGCAAACCCTCCCACAGGAGTACGTGTCCCTTTTCCAGGATTGTATTGTAAACAGATCAAACAAGACTGTACTACTCTCTTAGCTGTACTGGAAATTTCTGGATGCTCCCAAACTTGCGTAAGCAACTTCGTTATTGTTGAAGCTCCAACATGTGCCAGCCCATGTGCCATCTGAACCATAGGTTGTACAAAAGCTATAGGCAATTTCCATTTATCCATCTGCTTATTCCGCCAACAGCCCTCATCATCCAATTCTCCTTCTTCAGACCATTGCTCAGGTTCTTTCACAGAAGCAGATTTCTGTATATCTAATACATCTTGTCTAGCATTATGCCAACGTTCAGCTTGTGACTTCACATAGAAGTAGTACTTCGCTGCATCGCAGTCTCACGTGCTACGCAGTCCGCAAGGGCATTACCTTGCCCTATCTTATCGGTCACTTTCTTGTGTGCACTACATTTCACAATAGCTATTTTCTTTGGATATGTCAATGCAGTCAAGAGGTTATGCACTAATTCTCTGTGCGTTATCTGCATCCCATGGGATGTGAGAAAGCCTCTCTCCTTCCAAAGCAAACCAAAATCATGAGCCACTCCAAAAGCATAGCGGCTGTCTGTATAAATGTTCACACATAAGTCAGTAGTAAGCTCACATGCTCATGTCAAAGCTATTAGTTCAGCTGCTTGAGCTGACTTCTGTGGTATACGAGCTGTCTCCACTACCGTGTGTATTGTGGTGATTGCATATGCAGCTGAGGTCGTACCGTCTGGCAACTTCAAACAAGACCCATCAACCCACAATTCCCCGTTTACATCTGGAAGGGGTGTATCTTGCAAATCAATAAGACCCTTTGTCTGTTCTAAAACTGACAGTGCACATCCGTCTTTCTCATGTACGTAAAGTGCAAAAGGCTTCATGTAATCTGGAGTACCTAACACTGGTGCTGAACAAAGGGCTTGTCGTAGCTCCCAGAAAGCAGTCTTACATTCATCTGTCCATGGGAGGGGCATTGGAGTATCTATAGTCAAAAGTGCTAGCAATGGTTTGACAATGTGTGAAAACCCCAATATCCATTGCCTACAAAAAGAAGTAAGACCAAGGAATGCACGAACATCTTTCTGAGTAGAGGGTACTGGTGTGTCTAAAATTGCTTGAATACGATCTGATGTAAGTGCACGGCCCTCCTTAGACAAAAGGTGACCTAAATAGGTTACCTTTGGTCTACAATATTGCAATTTATTTCGTGACACTTTATGATGGTGTGAAGCAAGAAAAGAAAGTAAGGACAAAGTGCACTTTTCACATTGCTCAGGGGTATCAGCTGCAACAAAATATCATCGACATATTGTATGAGAGCCACACCTTCAGACAAAACAAAAGAATCAAATTGTCCAAAGTCGTAGTACAAGAACTAATAGCTCCCTCAACTTCCTCATAAAAGGCAGCTGTATTTTTCCGCGGGTCAGGTAATGCTGTTTTAAGTGCCATTACATCTGCCCTATTCCAAGGAGTACACACCCAATTATAAATAAAATAACCCTTAGCACCAACAGAAGTTTTATCATCACTTGTACCCAATCCTTTAGGAGGATCATACAAAGGTGCAGCCTCCCGCATTGGTTTCGCGTGAACTATCATAGTCTTATCTGTTCCGAAGATGGAAGCTTGCACCCTGCCGGTCAGAGATATCCGTGCAACTACATCCACGGCCCTTTTTTCCTCTTGCAAATGGACTGCCACAACACATAATTTCACCAAACGCCTGATTGTATCAGCGCCCTGGGAGAAAACAAAAAGACCATCACGCATTTGCTTATGATCAGCTGCTACATCATCGGGCTCTAACTCATCAGAATATTTCCGATATAGTTCAATAACTTCTGTGCCAAATGCCTCAGTAAAATATAGCTGCTCCTTTTCCATCCACCCTTTCATGTTGTCTAAAAGTTCAGAAGCAGAGACAACGCTACAAATTGTTTTACCATCAATAGATCTAAACTCAGATGCACGGTCAGCAGGCAACATAGAGCAACTGTTTCGTATCTTCTGTTGCTCCGAACCGGAGACCTTAGCTAACTCATGAGGGGCAGAAGGAACGACATATGGAGGTGGAGGGCGATCATCCTGTGGTTTATTAAGGATAGGATAGAGAGGTTGCCTAACGGTGTATTGGCCAGTTATCTGTAATTTACGTTCTTTCTCTTCTAGCTCCTTTAAGTCATTTATTTCTTTTTTTCTCATTTCCAATGCTTTCACATATACATTCTTCTGCTGCTCTTTCTCAAGCAAGGCTTGCTCACGCTTCACTCGTCCACGCACTTCTTTCTCCCACATTCGTACACAGTCAAACATATCTTGCCTAGACCTTCGCTTACACATACATTGTTCCACATACTCAACCTTTCGCAAATCAAATGACCCATCCATAGGCCAACGTAACTCAGGATCCGCACGAGTGTATTTCTTCCATATTGTGCTGTACATTATAGAAGAAAGACCATATTTAACATACATATCTCTATTGGGCGTCCCCTCTGGGGGTGCCGGTTGCGATTCTTCCAGTTTCAAATTGGTACCATTACAAAAGCAACACATCCTACGAAGTGCGCTAAAAACGGGCATTCCAAAAATAGTGCAGAATATGCAGTATTATAATCAAAGTAGCACTTAATGTGCCGTTCAAATCAAAATTTAATTGGAGAAAATTCTCCTCATTACCTGCCTATATAAATTGCAATTTATATATCAATTCAAAGGACACAAATTGACTAGTCACCCAAAACACGAGGGCCACAGTAAGTAGTGCTAAACTTCATTACCAAACAAAGGCATCAAAACCCACAGCAAGTGCCGTGAAACGGCTCTTACCAATCACAGGGTGTCCAGGTTCCAACTGCCAAGTTCTAAAATCGACCAAATGGTCACTGCATGACGAATTAACAAAAAGGATCTCAGTCGAGGACCGGCGCCACCTGGATGGTCAAATCAGAAAGAAGGGAAAAACGCAGTGGTTGCCAAGACTCGGGTCTCCTCAGGCATTGATCGTCCGCAGCGAGATCCCACTCCTTCGTCGCGACCAATCCGTCGGGCGTCCGAGTAGCCGATGAGTCCCTGTTCGGGCACCCATTTGTTATAGTAAGCCTCAGCAAGGCCTACTAGTGCAAAGGGTTCGCCCTTCTCTGCACAAAGTCCTCAGACCATATAGGAAGAAGTTGGCACATAAACTGAAATAAAAGACAAAGGCCCGTATTTATACTTTTTTTAGCGCCGCATTTGCGTCGCTTTTTGACGCAAAACGGCGCAAACCTACAAAATACAATGGTATTTTGCAAGTTTGCGCCGTTTTTGCGTCACAAAACGACGCAAATGCGGTGCTAAAAAAGTATAAATACGAGCCAAAGTTTATTAAACCTCATGAGGTGGTACTACAGTTCAAACAGCACCCTTCGGTAATGTTTGAAGTAGCACACTGAACTGAGAGAGCATGGTCCTTTTATACCCATGCAGGGGCTAAAAGAAGGTGGTACAATTATAGAAGCAAGACTTACATACATGTAAGGTCATATGGAAATGCACAGTCGACAGGTAGGAGGGGCTAACAGTTTTCAAGGACTAACAGCTGCAGACCTTACTGGGCATGTGCGAAAGTGGGAAATGCTCAATATAACTTGTCATTAGACAGATTTTCCAGAGTAGTTAACAGGAAGGTAGGACAGAGCACATGGCGAGCACATGGCAGCATGCGGCAGAGAAAATGGCTGCCATGAATACATAATGGATTCCACGAAATGTTCACAATAGTTGCTAAATACAAGATGTCTTCTGTTAATGCTTAATCTAATCGCTATTAAATTACAACACATGTAGGTGTTCCAGAGTGTTGTAGTTCCACTTCAACGCCCTGTCCGTTGATCATGTTCCAATGACGTAGCCTCTGCCATAGCCCAGCGGGACACTTCTCGCAGACAGCTCTCTACACTAGGGGGTTGGGTTTCTTTCCAGGACATAGCAATAAGTCACCTAAATAATACGAGTGCAAAATCCGCAAATCTCAGGTAGTGTTTAGTCCATGCAGTTCTCTTAGCTATTCCCAGGAGACAAAAGAGTGGGTCTAGTGGAAGGCATACATCTATAATATCTGACATGTGATGCACCACCTGTGTCCATGCACTGTGCAACACTGGGCATTCCCATGCCATATGTATAAAGTTCTAAACTTGAATTGATGTAAATGTTAGTTGAGACAATAAAAATAGATAGAAGATGTATTTTCTTAATCTTTTTCTAGAATATAATAATGTATTAAAATGTTTAGTTTAATTTCCATTGAATGTTTCCTTGTGAATAGAAGCATATGAGAAACCTAATGCTTTCTTCAAGTAATGTACTGCGCTCACCCTGAACTGTTTTGACTTACAGAAAGAAGCCCTGGGAAATTAAGCTGAATTGATAGTCACATATCAAGTGTTGCATTTTGTAGTACATTTGTTTCTTATGTCTAGGATGCTCTTTGTTTAGTTTGCTTAGTCAATGGAAGGTGTCCAGTTCCCCTGTTTTTTTTTTTTTCAAATATATTTTTATTATTTTTCAACAATGTCAAGTACATAGCTGGCAGCAATATCTCCAAATGCTCTGCAATTTATTTTTCAAGAGGGGTTACAGTATGAAAAGTATAACAGTATGTCATACTACAGGTAGTGAAATAACATCGTATTGATAGGCCCTGGCCTTAAGCATTATCATCAGAATTACATGTCAATAACCACAAATATATATACAATAACCATCTAACGATGTATATCTCGAGCATGTGTCATACATCCATGAAACCACCCACATATCTAAGTGTAACCCGTTGGTTTCGTTTGCCATAGGGCCTGCACATGGCTAATAGAGGGGAGGGAGCAAAACCTGGTAAAAATACAAACTATCGAACGAGCCCAGTATGTGTGGTTCAAGGCCAGAGGATAACCCCAGCCAACCCCCAACCCGGGACCACGGACCCAGGCGGGGCAGATCACCAGGGCCAGAGGGGGGGAAGAGGGATGGCAGGCATGCACCCGGACAGCAGCGGCCCCCAAGCCCTGCATCAAAGGTCTATCCAACAATCATATTGGGCACAGTGTCCGTCCTACCCATCAAGGATCCCGAGGACTGAATATGCATAAGGCTCTTTGATGGTTTGGGAAGTAGCAGGGCGGTGTGTTATACCACCACGTTTTACACTGCCATATTGGGCGAACCCACAGGGCTTGTGTCCTCACCCTCTCTGGGTACTATCTTGTCAGACAATTTTACCATGTAGGTGTTTCAGAGTGTTGTAGTTTCACTTCAACGCCCTGTCCGTTGATCATGTTCCAAAGCCGTAGCCTCTGCATAGCCCAGGGGACACTTCTCGCAGCCAGCTCTCTACACTAGGGGGTTGGGTTGCTTTCCAGGACATAGCAATAAGTCACCTAAATAATATGAGAGCAAGATCCGCAAATCTCAAGTAGTGTTTAGTCTGTGCGGTTCTCTTAGCTATTCCCCGGAGACAAAAGAGTGGGTCTAGTGGAAGGCATACATCTATAATATCTGACATGTGCTGCACCACCTGTGTCCATGCACTGTGCAACACTGGGCATTCCCATGTCATATGTATAAAGGTAGCATCATCATGGTGGCACCTCGGACAGGAGGGTAAGGCCCCCGGGAACATACCATGTAGACGAAGGGGCGTTAAAAAGGTTTGGTGAACATAATTAAATTTATTATATTTCAATCTAGCAATCCTGGTAACGTGGAGCATCCTTTCCAATGCCATCTTCCATTGCTGTTCTCTCAGATCATTGCCCGAGCAAGTGTCCTACCTGTGGCATGTGGTGCACCCTGTGTCTCTCTAAGTGCTACATAGAGATTGGAGTTCGCCCTCCTGTCTGAGCCTCGTGTTAGAATATAAAGCATCCCTTGATGTATTATGGGCTCTGTAGGACCCAATCGCCAGAGGTTCCCCAACACTGCCTCTATCACTGCATAAGCAAGGAACTGTCCTGTATCTAAACCATAGGCATCCCTCAAATTTGAAAAAGTATGCAGTTTTCGCTCTACGTTAAGGTCACCTAGGTTTGTAAGTCCCTCTTCTTTCCAGGTATTAAAGTTATATATGTGAGTGAGGTCTCGCAACTGTGGTATATCCCATATCGGGAATCTGGTGAGTAGACGAGCAAACGGCTTTGTGGCAGGATATACCGGGTCCAAACCAGCATCACTGTCCGCAGCAATAATCCCAGTTTTTTGTTGGGCGCATTGTGTGTGAGAAGCCATCCTAATACTCCTTCTTCCCCTACCATTGCTCGCACCATGTCTTCTTCCATTGTTTGATCCCCATTTAACCAAAGCATCAGCCACTGGAGCTGGGCCACTGCATAATATCGCTCTATAACTGGTACTGCCATACCACCCTCGACCAGGGGAAGCTGAAATGTCTGCAGGGATACCCTTCTACGATCAGATCCCCACATAAGCGCTGTAAGCAGACTGCGTATAGTTGTAAAATAGGACTTCCTGATAGAAATCGGTAGCACTAGGAATAGATAAGTAATCTAGGGAGAACCAGCATTTTGGCAATGGCCGCTCTATCCACTGGAGAGAGGAAGAGGCGAGTTTAGAAGGATATTGATTGTCTAGTGATGGACAGGGCCTTGCCTAGTTGCCCTCCACCAAGTCTATCTGAGAATGATAAACATTCGCTATCCATTCTGTAGTAGGTCCGCTATGTTACTGTCCCTGAGTGGGGGGAAGGCGCAGGACTTAGCCCAATTCACCTTCAAGGCTGCCACTCCCTCAAAGTGGTCCAAAATACTGAATAACTCCGGAGGAGCTCTGGCAATATTGCGTAAATAAATTAAAACATCATCCGCATATAAGGAGGTGACATGTCAGGTGTCATTCCCCAATCGACTTCCTTCAGTCGCAATTGCACCGCCAACGGTTCCATAGCCAGCGCGAAAAGCACTAGTGAAAGACAGCAACCCTGTTGCGTCCCCCTTTGAATGGAAAACGAGTGTGACACCTGACTGCCAGTGTGAACTCCTGCCCGAGGGGTGGAGTACAGCAGTTGTATCCACTTTATGAAACAAGGGCCAAGTCCGAAGTGCTCCAGGACCTGTATCAAGTGTGTCCAGCCAAGCATGTTGAACGCCTTCGCAAAGTCCTGGGATACAGCCACTGGGAGGCCTACATCCCTGGAGACCGTGTCTATGACGTGATACAGTCGTCTGGTGTTCTGGAATGTGGCTCTCCGAGGCACAAAGCTGCACTGGTTGGGGTGAATTAAGGTTGAAATCACCGGGAGTAGTCTGTTAGCCAGGCTTTTACTTAGGATCTTATAATCAAGATTTAACATTGATAGGGGTCTATATGAGCCTACTTGAAGTGGGTCCTTGCCCAGCTTGGGCAGCACTATTTTCAGTGCATCCCAAAGAAACTTGGGGAGGTCCCCCTGCTGATAAGCCACTGCATACATATCCAATAACCGGCGTACAAGTGTGTCTTTGTAAGTAGAATAAAATTCAATGGGGAACCCATCCAGTCCGGGGGTTTTCCCTTTAGCTATCTGTTGGATTACTAACTGTATCTCGTCTAATTGCAACGGGAGTTCTAAATCCTGTCACTGCTGCTGGGACAGGGTAGGCAGTGGAAGTACCTGAAAATATGAGCGAAGATGGTAAACAGCTGTGGCAGGAGGCGCCGAGTACAATGTTTCATAATACCGTGTGAAAGTTTAGTTGATTGCCTCTTGGAAGTTCACCAGCTCCCCCCTATTGGTAAGTATCGCTTCTACAACTGTCTTGGGAATTTCGGAGTGCAGCAACCACGACAACATGCGTCCCGATCTATCTCCATCTCTATGCTGTTGGGCCAGGTGAGCTTTATAGTCCACATTACTTAATCGCCTCAGTTACTGTTGGTATTGCTGGTGCTGAGTCGCCAGTAGTGGGCGGGCTCGGAGGTTGCCTATGGCCTCCTTTTCCAGCTTGTGCATCTCACACTCCAAATTCAATATACTATGTGTAAGAACTGATTTCACCCCCACAGGAAGCAGCCATACAGTGGCCCCGCAATAGCACCTTCATTGCGTCCCATTCTATCCGAGGGTCACCCAAAGAGCTTTTGTTTTGTTTAAAATACTCCAAGAGAGTGTTGTATTTTGTAGTCCTAAATGTGTGTAATGCAGTGCTGCTGGTCGTAATTTCCATAGTGGGATATGCGGTTTAGAGATGCCCCAGCAAAAAGTGTATTTAAGGGGTTTGTGATCCGATAGTGTCCTACCTAGATATTCAGAGCTACAGATGTAAGGCCGAAAAAGTAAGCCACAAAAAAACATAGTCAAGCCTCGTGTGTATTTGGTACCCCGGTGCATACTATGAGTATTTCCTGGTCCCCTGATGATGTAACCGCCAGATATTGTGTAGACACATGGAGTGGGACCATTGTTGGAAGTGTTTAGTGGCTTTGAGGTGGGGGTATTTTGGAGCAGAGGGAGTGAGCGATCTAACTTGGTGTTCGGTATGCAGTAAAAATCTCCCCCCCAAATTCCGGGAGCCTTGAGTAATCTATCACGTTCGGAGTCAACTCATTCAGAAAAGTCCCTTGGGCAATGTTTGGACCATATATCAATGCAACATAATAGGTTGACCATTTAACTGACCCTCTAGGAACACATATATGCCCTCGTGCTCTCTATGTACACCGTAGGTTTCAACGAAGGGTACCTCCGGTGCTACCCAAATTAGTGAACCTCTTGCATATGCTGAGTATTCAGTTCCATATATCTGGCCCCTCAAATGACAACCAAGCCCAAGTAGTTCCTTGTGTGTTAGCTGCATCTCCTGGAGACAGGCAAAATGAATCAGCCGCCTTCTGAGATAATTGTAAACCCTGTATTGTTTAACAGGATTACCCATCCCCGAATGTTCCAAATCAAAACAGCAAAGTCCACTGCCATAGCATCAAAACATATTGTGCATTTCCATGAACGCCGCCCCACCCCGACCCCGAGGTCCCAGACCCATTCCACACTCTCCTTGTTTGCCAGCCACTTTAGAAACAAGAATAATGAAATAAACAACTCCCCGATCCCTGGCCTGAACATTAGTTCATGTATTATGCCAAAACCCCTCAAACATCTAAACTTTACTGTAACAACTGTAGTATACTTGCTTCCCTCCGGTCAAGGCTTAAGCTTGTCACCTCCCCCTCTTCCAAAATGGGGGGGGGGAAGTAAGGTCTGTAGCAGACAAGCGTCTGCACCGCGGTTCCCGGGGTTGATCAAAGGACATAGAAGTCAGGACCCCAAGGAGGGCACTATTCATGTGGGAAGAAATTCTTCCCCCGTAGTCATTTCCTGTTCATTTCAAAGCATCCCTCCCAGTAGGGAATAAAGCATCAAAGAGTATTAAAGGTCATCAGCCAAACGCGGTGTTAACGTCAGGCCCTCTTCCATGGGTGAGTTCCAGGACGGCAATGGAGTTCTGGCATCTATGTCAGAGTCAACAGATGATTTATCCGCCAGTGCAAAAAACATGTTGCTAGACAACTGCAAGGCCTCTTTTAACGGTCCTACCTGCTCCTTAGGTGCCTGGGCGCTTGCTGGTCTGGCTCTGCTGGTATTGTGCTTGTATTCATTTGTTCGTGGCTTTAGCCAGGTGGCCTCATCTCCTGGTGCTTGTGGGGAGTGCATGAGCCCTTTGGCATGTAACCAAGTCTATACATCTTCTAGGAAGATGAACACTTGAGTGGTCTCCCCGTCAATCACCCACAACTTTGCTGGGAACAAAAGTGCATATTTGTAGTTCAGTCCTCTTAGATGTTGTTTTATTTTAATAAAGGAATTACATTGGTTTTGGACATCAGAAGTAATGTCTGGGTAAGTTGAAATCTCTGCATTTTCATGACGCCATGGGCCTTTGGTGCGGGATAATTGCAGAATCAAATCACAGTCTCTAACATTAAGGAGGTGAGCCATTACTGGCCGTGGCGGAGCACCCATACGTGGAGATCTACCAGATACTCTGTTGGCACATTCCACCGAGAAGAACTTTTAGGATTTCTCATCCAGAATGTTGGCGACCAACCATTGTTCCACAAATAATTCCACACTTGTGCCTTCCGTTTGTTCAGGAAATCCCACCAGTCTGATATTATTATGGTGCAATGTCCCTTCCGCATCCTCCGCCCGCTTATGGAGAGCAGTCATCTCCAGTTATGCCTGTGTCTTCTGTGTCTGTAGTTCTTGAACCATGGGGCGAAGGGCATTCCATTTCCTCAACCCGCTCTGCTAAATTACAGTGGTCCACTCGATGAAGAATAACCTCCACGGCTATTGCATCGATTCTAGCCTCAAGCAAAGTTTTTGAGTCCAGAATAGCCTGGAGGACCTTGTCAAACTGTGCGGAGTGCAATTTAAGTACTGTATACAATTGATTGAGGGTCTCCTTCGCACCTTCCTCCTTCGGGAGTTGATCTGGGTCTTGCCCGGTGTGCTTTGTGCTCTTAGTTTTACCCATTATTGAGGCAGAGGTGCTGGTTAGATAGGGGGATCACCGGTCATCTGGTGAGCACTGTCGTTTACCGGGACGCGTCAGCCAACCACCCAACCATACATTTGGAAGATCACTTACATTGTTTTGGGTGGTGCTCAGGAGCTTAGAGTAGCCAAAATCTGCCTAGTTTCTTTGTCACTGATAACAGGCAATGCCTCCGTTGTGCACTAGAGCACAGGATGTATTGTGGGGTCTTCTCTTCACAAGGGGGTAATCCCCACAGGGGACCAACATTGCACCATCCTGTGGCCGGGGAGGTAGGTTGTTAACATAGGCCTCTCACCTTGTCTGAGTGTCATTTGAAAAATCCTTGTGGATGAAGCGTGGGCCTAGATCATCACCATTCATTTAGTGCCGCTGTGGTCCCCTCGTTATCCTACTACGTTTTTGCCGGCTTTCCCCAGTCAAATGACACCGGAGCCAATCAGGATTCCTTTCACCAATGCCTACATCCTCCCATGGGCCAGTTTACAGAAGGAAACAAGGGGGGGGGTCCATGCCACCCATTTCCTGTTGTATTTCTTCAGTGCGGAAGCAACTGCATCAGACATCTGTCTGTGCATACGCTCCCCTACAATCGGGTGCTGCTTCGAATTGAAGCGCCACAGGGCAGGCCGTGCCCTTCAGCGGCCGCCCTGCTCCCACCAGGCCTCACTAACGCTTAGGCATCCTGGCACTGGGCACGGTCGTCGGACGTCTTCTCACCCCTCACAAGCGTCAGCATGTCCTCCTCAGGGTGCTGCACTAAATATGCCACATCTTGGCCCTTTGCCGACGCGATCTCAGGTTATTGGTCGTCATAGAGCTCTGATTCAAGTGACTGCTCCGGCTGCCATCTTGGATCCGCCCGTGTCCTGTTCCCATGATGATATTGCTGTCTGATTGGATGGACAATGGACTAATGCAACAATTTGTTGAAATTACAAATAAGAACATCTTATTAATGTGCATTTTTGTAGAGAGAAAGAGATAGAGAGAAAAACAGAGATTCCTACTTAGACCCTTTTCAAGACTCTTTGCAGAATCCTTTACAGACGCTTCTCAGATTTATTTCTGAGAGATGCTTTTATGGGAATTTCTACTTATGATTTATTAAAAGACTAATGATTTCACACCTGAACTAAGAGCTCTTTATGGATTTTAATAGATTTTTGCTCAAACTCTTGTTAGCCTAGAATAGAGAACTGTTTATCAGGAACACACTGTATGCTTTGATCTGTATTGTATCGATATTTTCATTGCCTAATTGAAGAAATACATAATTAAAGATTTCAATAGGGCTTTGAAAATCACATCAAAATCTCATTAATGACTCCCACAAGATGCAAATTATATTTATAATGATAGATTGTGGATTTGCAGCTTCTGATTAATTCCACACTCACCTCAAAGGTCCATTCCTCTTGTGCCTACTGGCTGCGGGAACTTCATCTCTTTGAACAGAATGATTACTAGTGATAGAAGTTACCAATGGGGACCCCCTACTAGAACCACTAACAAACTAATGCACATTGTGAGAAATTGGTTCTCTACTTGGCAGAGGTATGCACCCAGTCCAAGTAGGGACCACAATCCTAGTCAGGGTAAGTCAGTTGCACACCTTAAATTAACCTGTGCTCAAGCTCTGGCAGGGTGGCGCAGAGCAGGCAGGTTTAATGTACGAGGCAATGTAGAAAATATTTGTGCAACACAACACACAGTAAAACAAGGAACATACCACAAAAAGACTCCAGTATTATGATTTTATGAAGAAATCAAAACCAAAACAACTAAAATCCAATACGTAGAAGTTGAGATATGAACTTTAAAGAATAAAAAGTTCTGTATCACTTAGAAGCTATAAGCAGCATTAGGTGTTATCTGGCCCTGCTGGACCAGGACAAAGTAGAGAGTTCAGGTTGACCATGATGGAGCACAGGCTGGATACAGGAGCCGCACAGGCCCACTAAACACAATACTTTGGGGAGCAGATAAGTGATACATCAGTGTCGATCCTGCAGTCAAAGTGATGCGTCTGTTTTTTTCACACAGTGACAGCAGTGCAGCAGTTCTGAAGAAGATGCGCCGAGCCAAGATGCAGCAGTTCCACAAATGATGTATTGGAATTCTCCATGCAGTCAAGGCAATGCACCGATATTCCCACACTGCATCGGCAGAGATGTGGCTGATCCGATGCATCAGTTCTTTAGGCAAAATGCTGGTTCCAAGTGTGATGCGACAATTCTGCTCACACAACAGCGACGATATGTGGGTTCTGCTTCCAGCAGAAGGAGATGTGTCAATTTGACTGGGGCAAGCACCGGGGTCCACTTCCAATTGGCCAGGTACAAGAGTAGGTGGCGAGACTTTGATAACTCCAAGTCTCAAGCAATAGGAGTCAAGCCAACAAGCCCTTGGAAATCACTCTGGGTTCCAGGCAGAGTCCAGCTCTTCCTCAGCAAGGTCAGAGAGCAGCAGGCAGCAGGGCAGCAAAGCAAAAAGCACTCCTTTTAGAGTAGCGCTCCAGCAGTGTGACAGTCTTTGTAGCAGCACAGCAATCATTCTGATAGAGGTTCCTTACAGGTCCAGAAGTATCTGGTTCGATGGGGTCAGAGACCCATCACTTATACCCAGTTGTGCCTTTGATGTGTGGGTGACTTCTAGGAAGGTTCTTTGAAGTGCACCTAGGTCCTGCCTTCCGAGCCTTGACTCCAGACTCACTACAGGGGGGTAATCATCCCTTTGTGTGGGGAAAGGAAACTACCCATTCACTTGTAAGTGCCAACTCCTCACTCCCATTCTGCCCAGTATGATCCAGCAGGATGCAAATGGGCATTCAGACACAACTAACTTTGCTTTGTTTGTGGCTAACTAGATGGAAGGCATAAATTCAAGCTGTCACCTCCGCAGACATTTATTGGAGACTGGCTCAGGCATACAGAACTTTAAGCGCAGAGCTATATCAACTTTCTAAAAGTGGCATTTCTAAAATGGTAGGGTTAAATTATACTTTTCCAGCAAAAAGGCTTTATCATTACCATACCAATGATATGAAACATGACAGACCCACTCTTTCCCAATCACAAATTACAGCTTAAAAGTGGAAATAGGAATTGCCGATGTTAACCTATGAGAGGTGTAGGCCTAACAGTTGTGGAAACAAATGTAGGTGTTTTTACTTCCAGGACATGCAAAATTTAAAAATACATGTCCTACCTTTTATTTACACAGCACCCTGCCCAATGGCCTCTTAAGGGCCTACCTTAGGGGGTGACTTAAAGGTATTAAAAGAGGAGATTTAAGGCTTGGCAAGGGGTTTTAAATGCCAAGTCGACATGGCAGTAAAACTGCACACATAGGCCCTGCAGTGGCAGGCCTGAGACATGATTAGAGGGCTACATGTGTGGGTGGCACAAACAGTGCTGCAGGCCCACTATCAGCATTTAATTTACAGTCCCTGGGCTGAGGTAGTGCTCTCCACTAGGGACATACAGATACATTAAATATTCCTGGAGGAACCAATGTTACCATGTTTTAGTGGAGAAGCATGTGCACTTTAGCACTGGTCAGCAGTGGTAAAGTGCTCAGAGTCCTTAGGCCAGAAAAAACAAATTCAGCAAAAAGTGGCGGGAAAAAGGCAAAATGTTCGGGGTGACCCCTCAGAGAGGGCCATTTTCAAACACACATCATCAGCGTTTTTGAACCCACATTAAGGGCATCTTGGATCCCTTCTTATATTTTATTCAAATAGTTCAATGGGTGCATGCTAGAGCATGCCAACACACTTAAACTGTTTTTACTTTATCTTGGTGGAGATAAATATCTGATGGGACATATTTTATAATTGTATAATGTCTTGTGGAGAGGTACTTATCCTGATTTTAATTGTCTATTTGTCAGTCAGATCCATTAAATCATCCTTTATAGTATTACAAAAAATATCATAGAATTCTCAGGTAGTTCATTGATTTTTATCTGAACACATCAATTCTAATTGATTGACTGTATCCAAACACAGATCTTGAACATTTCTTGGACTATGGATTTCACATATTTGTAAATATTTGAAAAAATAGCAACCTCCCTTTGATGATCAGAAAATGCACAAAACACACTTGGGCATATTTACAAGGAATTGGCATAGGGCAGAACAGCAAGCCTTCTTGCTGCGCTGCCTAAAACCAAGTTGAAAGGGCAGGAATGCACTATATTTACAAGATACAGTGCATTTCAGTCCTTTCCCCCTATACGGGTGCACAATTTGCAGCCTAGCACCAACTCAGGTAACCTTGCACCATGGTGCAAGGGTGTCTGCGTTGTTGGCAGGATTGTTTTTGCCCAGGAAGGCGCATCTTCCTTTGCAAAAAAACCTGCAAGACATTTTCCTCTTTTAAAAGAGGAAACTACGAGGAGGAATAAAGATGTTTCTCCTTGCTGTGCCTGCCCCTGGAGGCGTACACTTTTGACGCATTCCCAGGTTTACAGATCCTTGTAAGTCTGGGAATGTGTCAAAACCCATAGGTTTTATATGGGAATACCTACAACGCAGTGACTTGCATTGTGTTGCCTTACACAAAGTCTACAAGGCCATGAAAAGTCATGCAAAGTGGCTTTGTGTGGCCTTGTAGCTATAGGCCTCCACTATGCACCACCGGTGTGTCACAGAAAGTGACACACCACCAGTACACAGGGCTTGTAAATATGCCCCATTATGTTTAAAAAGTTGACCCATACTTCCTAACCCTTGATTGGCCTATATTGAGCATGCTAAATAAATAAATTCTATAGGAAGATAAGAGTAGCCCTATAATGTAGAATATCAATTAATGTTAGTAGTTTACCCTTTTCAAGCCATAGTTGTGAATCATCGCTAATAGTCTTAAATCTCTCACATTTATCATAACTAGGATCTGTATGTCAGGAAAAACAGTCTTTAACATCTTTATCCATACCAGGCTGATATATATGCAAGCGTTTGTCAAATGTTTCCATTATTGGACACCAAATATGTTGCCCCATAGCTGTCCAATAATATAACTTAAAGTCAAGTAAAGCCATTCCTCTTTTGTAACATGTTATTTTATAACTGGATAGCTCTTCTGGTTCCCTGATTTCCACATTTAAACTAAATCGGAACAGAGTCTTCTCATCGGAAAAAAGAGTTGGGAATGAAAAGCAGTATCGAAAGAAACAAACAGAGGACTTTGCCAGGCTATTCATATTGACAATATTGCACCGTCCAACTAAACTAGTAGGTAAAGGAGGCCAATATCCCATTCGAGAGATCATTGTTCTAACAAAGGGCCTAATTTAGATGTTCATGGTAATGGTCCTGTTGAAGGTTTTCCGTTGGGAAATCCAGTCCACGCCTTTATGGTCTGCCTGCCCACCCGATTTAGATGTTGGTGGGACCATAGGTGAAAGACCACCAAAGTCCTGCTGACTCCACCAGGAATCTCAAGCTACATCGACATCAGGATTGGAGAAAGGGGCTGGTGGCAGGACTCCTGCCACCTTTTCTGCTGAGCAGAATATGATGTGCCATCCCACCAACGGTGGCTGTGTTGCCTCTGTACCTGAGTTGGCGGATTGAAGGGGTGAGGGGCAGAGAACCTACCTTTTTCCATGTTTTCACTTCCATTTGAACTGGGGCCCAACTGGACATAACCTGCTTTCACTGCTGCCACTGGACCACGAAGGACACATGACGCCAGACTCAATGGTAGGGATTCTGCATGAACTGAATACATTGTGTGATCACTGCACATGACCTCTGCAGAAATATATACGTACCACAGGTAATTTTCTAAAATACCTCTGGCATTCATATATCGGGAATATATTAGAGTCAAGGATTGATGGGGACACACTGGTACACAACACATATCGCACACACATACCATTGTTATAGTAGTGTCTGTATTCACAGCCAAAAAAATGTTGGCATCACAATAACGATGGCATCACACTTGTCACCATGTCTATGTGTGCACATTGCAAGTGAACCTGTATTTGTGATAATGTGTGTCCAGTTGTGTGTGTGAGTCAGTATGTGCATGTGTGTATGTGATTGGATTGGCTGGTCAAAGTAGAGGGGGTTAGAGTGGGTGATATGGTTGTGTCTGTATGTGTGCCATGTGTATGTGTGTCTGATGTCTGTTGCATTTTTTGGGTTGTGTGTTATGTTGCTGTGTGTAACATTTAAGTGTCTGTCATTGTTGTGTGGTGCCATTGTTATGATATGCCCAATTGTGCTTTTGTGTGTATGTGTTTGTGGAGATGGGTGTGTCATTGAGTTGGTTGTCATGGTTGTGTTGTATGTATGTGTATTATCAATGGTGTGTGTATGTCATGGATGTATGGCAATGTGTGTTTTCTGTATGTAGATGCTGTGTTGTGGTGGAACGGCAATGGATAGTAGTGTGTATGTTGTGTTGTCTGTTGTGCAGGTGGACACATATGGCTAAGGTATAGTGTGTGTGTGTCACTTTCCTCTATGCAATAGCCACTGCCATTGTACAATGGCCAATGGCTCCTGGGATGTCTCCCAACCAACATAAATCTGCCAGAAGCACACTGTCTGCAGAACTGTAATATCTAAATAGGGTCATAGGGACCCCAACAGCCTGACGGCTAGGTAAAGAACTCTGTTGTGGCGGTCTGTGGCTCAGCCGTAATACATCTAAATACGGCAGGCAGAACACAGTCAACTTGCCGGTGGAGTGGTGGAAATACCACAAAGGTCTAAATCAGGCCCAAAGTGTCTTAATTTAAACAAGTTTACTGGTATTCAGCTTATTACCAGAAACTTCCCTAAAACGTAGGGTCTCTGTGTCAATAGACGAAATAGCTTGACCGATACCTGAAGAGTACACAGCTGCCTCATCCGCATAGGCATTAATTTTAACTTCTACTTCATTAAACTCTATGGCAATGTTGTATTTATTGTTGATTATGCAAAAAAGATAGAACACAAGATAAATTGCAAAAAGCAAGGGGAGATATGGGACATCCCTGACATTTGCTCCATTTTAGCTGAAATGTACTGGATGTCTGCTCAGTTACTATTACACTATGAATAGGATTAATATCACATGCTCCTGATTGAGAAATATTGTTCCCAGTCCCATCATCGTCTAGACGGCCTATAGAAAATGCCAAGAATCTCTGTCAGATTCCTTCTTGGCATCCAGCAGAATCATACCAACCCATTTGCGCGTGAGATTAGTAGCATCGAGCTATGAAATAGCTGTATTAGTGTGTATAGTGAAACCTCACCTGGGTGTAAAAACATGCTTTTCTGAACATACCAATGTTTCAACAAATGGTGATAAAGGTATAGCAAGAATCTTTGAAGGATTTCAATATGGGTATTAGATGTGGAAATGTGTAAATGGATTTTCACTTATCAGCAGGTGTTACCTTTTTTAGGAAGATGGCAATATTAATTACATTACAAGTGGATTTTATGCTGAGGCCAAGGACAGCCCTTCTGATTATTTTCAATAAAATGGGAGCCAATAATTTGGCAAATGTTTGAAAAACTAGAGAGAAATAGCATCATTACCTGTGGCTTTACCAGGCGCTAAAGACTGTATGCTATAGATCACAGCCTCCAAAGTGACCTCAGTATCTATAAAGTTAGTCTGTGCACATTCTAACTGCTGGAATTCCTTTATGCTTAGATGTGATGCCATAGCTTAGAATATTTAGTGTCATCTTCATATAATTGCTAATAGAAGATGTGAAACTGTTGAAGAATCTCCACAGGATGTCTAAAATTGATCCCTTGTTGCCCATAATACTCAGAATAACTTTTATTTTTCATTTATTTAATTTTAGGGCCAAGAGTCTACTAATAGACTCCCCAATGTCATCTCTTGTTCCTTTTTTAGTATTCATTTCCTTTTGGTCCTTATTAAGAATTGTGTTGACATGCCTTATTTCTAAAGCCAAAATATCTCCTTCTGCCTTTCCCTCTTTGTTTCTTCATATCCTATTGCCACTGACCACAAACCTCATAGTGATGGAAATTGCAGTGGCTTTTAATGTGACCCAAACTGAATTAATGGCGCTGCACCAAACCTAACTGATAGAAACTGACAGAATCTCCTGTATGGCGAATTACATTGTTAGAAATTGAGGTTTTGGCTGAATGGGGTGTAAACCTTAGTCAAACAGTAACCACAATCCTAATCAGGATAAGTGTCATGCAAACCCTAAATTGGTCTTTGCTCACCCTCTGGGAGCTTGGTACAGAGCAGTCAAGCTTAATTTAAAGGCAGTGTGTAGAGCATTTGTTCAACACGTCAAACTTAAAACAGTGTAACCACCACACATTCCACACCATGTTAGAAAAACATATCTGAATTTAATAAAAATAAAAACCAAATCAAAAAAATACAATGAGTAGAACTTGAGTTATGATTTTTTAAAAGATTGTAAAAACAGTACAATAGCGCTTAAAAGCAATAAGCGCCAATCAGGGAGATCTGGTTGCACCAGACTTGGACAAAGTCAAAAGTACAGTCAAACTGCGATGGAGCATGGGTCAACTACAGGGACCCAGTTAGGCCAATCGAACAAAAGTACCCTAATCCAAGTTACAGAGCACTGCGGTGGGGGATATGTTGTTTGATGATGGAGTTAAGGTGCAAGTCCCTGTTGTAACAGCATCAAGAATCCAGTGCCGGGACTTGTGATGCAAAGACCATGGTTGAGGATGTGTTGTACAGATGAGGTGGTGCATTGGTTTCCGATGAGCGCAGAGCCTGGATGTGGGGTTTCAGCGCTGAGGCTGCCATTGATGGGGATGTCAGGATCTTTCACCGGGAAAAGCATTGCAGTGGAGGTTCTGAAGGAGGTGTGCCAACTCTGTTCCACACAACAGCAGTGATGATTTAATTCTGCTCTCGCAGAACACCTTAGTCTCACTTCCAAGGGTCTAGGATTGAAGTGGCACCACTTGGCAGCGCATACTCACAGATAACAGAGTCCAGGTGCAGGAGCAGGGTGTTTGTAAGTGTTTTACATCCCTGAGACTTCAGATCAGCAGTCCAGCCAAGCTAGCCCTTGGAGTCACTCTGGGTTCAAGGGATGCAGGTTCAGTCCTTCTTACCCAGGCAGAGGAACAGCAGACAGCAGGGCAGCACAGTAAGGCAGGGGTCCAACAAAGCAGAAGTCCAGAAGAGCGGCAGTCCTTAAACAGCACAATCAGTCTTTCTTCCCGGCGGAGTATTCACAGGTCCAGAAGTATATTCAGTTGGTGGTGTCAGAGGTCTAGTACATATACAAAGTTGGGCCTTTGAAGTGGGGGAGATTTTAAGGACAGGCCTCTAAATTGCACAAAGGTCCTGCCCTTCCTGCCTGGCTCCAGACTCCCTACAGGAGTTTAAGCAGACCTTTGTGTGGGGACACAACACAATCTATTCAGGTGTAAGTGAGGCATCAGCCAGCTCCTCCCTCCCATCCTGCCAGGATGGCCCATGAAGTCACTCCTAAGCTCCCAATGAGTGTGGCAGTCTAGGGGAAATACACAAAGTCCTGCTGTCACCTATCCCAGGCAAGTGATCGGAGACAGGCAGCATGCACCAATTGATCAAAGTCAGAAAATGCCAGCTTTCTAAAAGTGGCATTTTCAAAATTGCAATTTAAAAACCAAACTCACAAAGTTTATCTCTTCCAGATTGTGAAGTACACTTATAAAATGTAATAAAGTAATTCCAATGTTATCCTATGGGAGAGATAGGCCTTGTTGTAGTGAAAAACGACTTTGGGAGTTTTTCACTACGATGAAATGTAAAACTGCAGAGTATATGCCATGCCTTTAAATACATTGCACCCTGCTCTGTGGGTTGTCCAGGGTCTACCTTAGGGGTGATGTTAGAAATTAGGTCTTTGGTTGACAGTCAGGTTACCCCTGTTCACGCACTGACCCTCACTCTAGTCAGGGTAAAAGAGAATCACCCTTAGCTAACACCTGCTTACCCCCTTGGTAGCTTGGCAGAGTAGTAGGCTGAACTTCAGAGGGCTAGGTGTAAAGTATTTGTACTAACACAGACAGTAACTTAATGAAAACACTACAAAATGACACAATACAGGTTTAGAAAAATAGGAAATATTTATTTAAACAAAACAAGGCCAAAACAACAAAAATCCACAATACGCAAGTCAAGTTATCAATTAAAAAGCAAAAACAGTATTTACGTAGTTTTAGCGTGAAAAAGTACAGTGGGTACGTCAAAAATAACCCCGCACGGGCGAGTGTGCATCCAAAAGGGCTTGCGATGTGTCAATTCCACTTACGAGCAGGACCTTGCATCATTTCTCCTTTCGTCGGGTCTGGCGTGTCATTCCTTCTCTCCGCAGGAGAGCGATGCGTCGATCCGGTCAGCATTCTCAGGTTCGGGCAGGCCTTGCGTAGTTTTTACATGCCCAGTGGTACTTGTGGCGGAAATCCAGCCGCACGATGATCCGAAAACCACACAGCACGGGTTGCGATCTCCCAGACTCCATTAGCGATGCTGTGTGTCGTTTCTCCTGCTCCGTGCGTAGATTATTCAATCGCGTTTCCGGCGATCGTCGATTTCCAGCCTCGGAGCTGGCGGCGCGGCATTTCTTCAGCCGCAGATCAGAGTTGCGGTGATCCTTTCCCCCCACATCGCTCTGTGCATAGATTTCCTTTTCTTTAGACTGCCAGCTTCTCCTTTCAGGGTCCCAGGAACTGGATGGGCACCACAGGGCAGAGTTGGAGTCTCTCCAGAGACTCCAGGTGCTGGCAGAGAGGAGTCTTTGCTGTCCCTGAGACTTCAAACAACAGGAGGCAAGCTCTAAATCAAGTCCTTGGAGAGTTCTTCTCAAGCTGGAAGGCACACAAAGTCCAGTCTTTGCCCTATTACTTTGGCAGAAGCAGCAACTGCAGGATAGCTCCACAAAGCACAGTCACAGGCAGGGCAGCTCTTCTTCCTCAGCTCTTCAGCTCTTCTCCAGGCAGGGGTTCCTCTTGTTTCCAAATGTGTTTCTAATGTCTGTGGTTGTGGGTGCCCTTCTGATACCCAATTTCTCCTGTGAAGTAGGCCTACTTCAAAGTAAAGTCTCTTTTGAATGTGAAATCCTGCCTTGCCCAGGCCAGGCCCAGACACTCACCAGGGAGTTGGAGACTGCATTGTGTGAGGGTAGGCACAGCCCTTTCAAGTATGAGTGACCACTCCTCCCTTCCCTCCTAGCACAGATAGCTCATCAGGAAATGTAGACTACACCTCAGCTCCCTTTGTGTCACTGTCTAGTGAATGGTGTAACCAGCCCAACTATCAAACTGACCCAGACAGGGAATCCACAAACAGACAGAGACACAGAAATGGTATAAGCAAGAAAATGCTCACTTTCTAAAAGTAGCATTTTCAAACACACAATCTTAAAATCAACTTTACTAAATGATGTATTTTTAAATTGTGAGCTCAGAGACCCCAAACTTCACATACCCATCCGCTCCCAAATGGAATCTACACTTTAATCATATTTAAAGGTAGCCTCCATGTTAACCTATGAGAGGGACAGGCCTTGCAACAGTGAAAAACTAATTTAGCAATATTTCACTGTCAGGACATATAAAACACATTACTATATGCCCTACCTTAACCATACACTGCACCCTGCCCTTGGGGCTACCAAGGGCCTACCTTACGGGTATCTTACATGTAAGAAAAGGGAAGGTTCCAAGTCGAATTTACAGTTAAAACTGCACACACAGACACAGCAGTGGCAGGTGTGAGACATGATTACAGAGCTACTTATATGGGTGGCACAACCAGTGCCGCAGGCCCACTTGTAGCATTTGATTTACAGGCCCTGGCACTTCCAGTGCACTTTACTAGGGACTTACTAGTAAATCAAATATGCCAATCATGGATAAGCCAATTACACACACATTTTGTAAAGGACACTTGCACTTTAGCACTGGTTAGCAGTGGTAAAGTGCCCAGAGTAACCAAAGCAGAAACATCAGAGTCAAGCAAATATCAACAACCTGGGGAACAGGGGCAAAAAGTTAAGGGAGACCATGCCAAGGATGAAAAGTCTAACAGGTGACATATGTATTATAATGGAAAGTAAGGACCTGGCAAAAGGGTTACTTTGCCAAGTCAACATGGTAGTAAAAAACTGCACATACAGGATCTGCAATGGCAGGCCTGTGACATAGGTAGAGGGCTACTTTAGTGGATGGCACAAACGGTGCTGCAGGCCCACAAGCAGCATTTAATGTACAGGCCACGAGCACATGTAGTCAACTTTACTACTTACTTATAAGTACATTCAATGTGTCAGGTGGTGATAAGCCAATGTTGCCTTGTTTACAGGAGAGAACACAATCCCTTCAGCACTGGTTAGCAGAGGTAAAGTGCACAGAGTCCTGAAGCCAGCAAAATCGAGGTGGAAAATGGAGGTAGGCAATGAATTGGAGGGAAGGCCACCCTAAGGCTGTCCGGCCTAACAAACATGTTTTTTTTTATATCCAGAATCGAAGTGTAGGGGTCTATTAACCATCCACACTTGATCCTATTGTATACAGAGAGTTTCTTCATGATCAATAATATAGGGTTGTGTTCTAATGTCACATTTTGGTAGACTTCCATGTTAATACTGGATAAAAGTATAAAGAGGACAATGTCTATTGCAATACAGAAATAATGTTTATGCACAGCATAGTAGTAAGTGTAACTCGGGTAATTGCCATTTACTATTTGCCATATATCAGAAAGAAGGTGTACTGAATTGAATCACAATATTGCATTCTGAAATTTCTGCCTGCTAAGGAAGGCTAGGTGATCTGTGGAATCAATATTATAATCAATCACAGAGACTAAATAACTGAAAATAAAATATCTACTATCCATTCAGATAGCTCCAAATCCTACCAAAGAATCATCTGGGTATAATCCAAGTTTCGATAGTAGATAGCATATAGAACTTCTTGGATCTCAATTTGAACAATTGCCCAAGTTCCTGGCCACTCTGAAGCCATCCTAATCACGCTCACCCCTCCTAATCTTTTGGATAGTACAGCCTCATCCCTGATAGAAACCTGATGCAATGTGAAAACTGCGTTGTCATAATCTAGTTGCCTTAACAAATGAATTTCTTTATAGACAATGTATGTTTCAACCATACATAAAATGGTCTGAAAAAAAGTGCTAACGTCTCATCTCACTAGTGGTCATTTAATCGTTAGTTGAGGCCATGCTTGTTCCAACACATTACACTCCAAGTTGCCAGTATATCAGTGAATTACTACTGCACAAAGTTATATTCTACTGCTTCTGATATCGGTGTAGAACGACATTTCCAGCTTACTTTTTCCTTCTCCCCCATTTTCAAAATGCACCCCACCCTACCCCAAAGATTACTCCTTGAGCAATAACCAGCCTAGCATCATTGTCTGACCCAAAACCATCAACACCACATGACTCCTGTTTTAGAAAAGACAGGAGTCATGCCCACCACCCAATGGACAGCATAGGGGACCAACGTCCCCTGGACATAGCCATTGCACCCTGTGCCATGCAGGGGGCCCCAAGTTGGGCCCCTGATGGCACTTTAATTTAAAAAAAAAAACTTACCTATACTTACCCTATTTAACTGGGATGGGGTCCCCCATACTCTGGTGTCCCTCTGGCATGGGTGGGTGTTCCTGGGGTTTGAGGAGGGCATCTGTGGACCCGTTCCATGTTGTTTAACCAATGGGTCTAGAGGTGCCCTAACGCCTGGTCTGACCCAGGCGTTAAATAATGGTGCAGAGCAAGTTTTGCACCATTATTTAGCCCCTCCTCCCACCCGTGCATCATTTTAGCATAGGGGTATAAATATGGGGCTATGTGGTTAGCACCATTTTTTATATGGGAACACCTTCCTTGCATCTCATTGACGCAAGGTGGCATCATGCTTCAAAAAACTGTCGCAAACTCCAATATTTTGACGTTAGATGGGTCTCACATCAAAATATACATATGGAGTTCGTTTTGAGCCAAATTTGAGTTAAAAAAAGGACGCAAATTTGGCCCAAATGGAGTATAAACATGCCACTTAGTGTTTACTACTCAAGTCGCCGTATAAAACTGCAAATACATACATTTCGCATCTATCTGTTTCTTTGGATATGAACATGCCCTGGAACATGTTTGTCTTACCAATGCTAGCCATACACCAACTACAGCTAACCCGCACTACACCTGAAAACTTTCAGTTGAGTGTTAAGCACCTTGCTGTTCAGTTGTATGTAAAACTATTGTTTTACGTTCAGTGTTTAGGATCAAAATATTCTGTCTGGAACCCAAATAAATTAATATTTGAAATAAATGAATTAATAAACAATATAAATAGGAAGCACAGCATGCAGAATATAAATAAACATAGTTGTTTTGTCCTGATTTATGTTGACGTTATTTCTAGGCACATGTAACTCAAGAACTACTTGACGGTTAGTGAAATTGTGTTTAATCGCTATTTAAATGGATCCAAAGGAACCAGTAACTCTAACTTCAGCAGTACAGCCTGCTCCTGTGAATTATCATAAGACATATCTTGGTTTTCACTATGACCATAATAATGGAGATGGTAGCTGTCCTAAACAATTTTAACTCAGGATGCATAACCGTTTCGACTAGTAATGACAACTGTAAAGCTGGAATTTACGATTACACCATTAGTGAATGTTAAAGGTGTAATTAAGATTAGGGCCTTTGGACAATTTTTTGCTGCTGACCAGCCTAACATCATTTTTTTGTGCAAAACCCCCTTCTCCCATACCGCACCCTGACCCGGCTAACATAATGTTTTTATATGCTAGCCCACCCTTTGCACCAGCTTGCGCCATTCCATTAATATGGAGCCCGGCTGGTGCTCAGGAATGGCTAAACTTTTTGATGAAAAACTGCATTTGTGCAGTTTTGTATAATAAAGTATAAATATGCCCCTAATTGCCTTCTGGTTGCAAGGGATGGCATTTCAATCTTTTTTTTAACTCCTGGAGTTGGACTTGCAACTGTCTGGTGGTAGAGAGTTCCAATAGGGAGGTTCTAGATGGTAAAAGGGTTGTAAGGCAGCAAAGGACATTGTTGGGTATAGCTAAGAGGTTAGAATTTGCAGATCTGAGATTGTATGTGTTCTTATTTAGGGCACACCTCATCCAGCTAGGCATCAATCTAAGGGAGTGGGAGTTGACCAGTGCTAAAGTGCAAGTTCTCCCCATGTGAAATTATATGTGTAATTGGCTTTTCCTTGGATTGGCATATTTGATTTATTAGTAAGTCCTTAGTAAAGTGCACTAGAGGTGCCCAGGGCATGTACATCAAATGCTACTAGGGGGCCTGCAGCACTGATTGTGCAACCCACGAGGAGCCCTGTAAACATGGCTCAGACCTGCCACTGCAGTTTCTGTGTCTGCAGTTTTAAACTGCCAATTCGACCTGGCAAGTGTACCCACTTGCCAGGCCTAAACCTTCCTTTTTTGTACAAGTAAGGCAGCCCTAAAGTAACCCATAGGTAGCCCCATGGGCTGGGTGCAGTGTCTGGTAAAGGTGGGACATGTAGTGATGTGTTTTATATGTCCTAACACTGTTGCAAGGTCTATCTATCCTATAGGCTAACATGGGGGCTGCCTTTAAATATTCTTAAAGTGCAGTTTCCCTTTTGCAGATGGAAATAAGGAGTTTGGGGTCTCTGAACTCACAATTTAAGAATACATCTGTTAGTGAAGTTGGTTTATAGATTATTAGTTTGAGAAAGCCGCGTTTAGAAGGTAGGCATTTTCTTGCTTTAACCATTCTGTGCTTCCGCCTGTTTGTGGATTCCCTGTCTGGGTCAAACTGACAGTTGCGCTTTTTGGGAATCTCCTTTGGATAATAACACAAAGGGAGCTGGGGTTTAGCCTGCATATCTGATGAGCCATCTGGGTTGGAGTGAAGGGAGGAGTGGTCACTTACACCTGAATGGGCTGTGCCTACCCTCACACAATGCAGTCTCCAACCCCCCTGGTGTGTGTTTGGGGCATGGCCTGGGCATGCCAGGATCCTGTAAACAACGCAGACTTTCCTTTGAAGTTTTGCCTACTTCAAAGGCAGGAAGGGGTATAAGTTTTGGAACCAAATCTAAGACTTTAGATTTCTTTAAGATCACTTCTGGATTCAAGAGGAACCTCTGCCAAGAAGAAGAGCTGAAGAGCTAAGGAGAAGTGCTTCCCCTGCCTCCGACTGTGCTTTGTTGGGCTATCATGCAGTTGCTGCTTCTGCCTGTGAAAGAGGACAAAGACTCAACTTTGTTGTGCATTCCTGCTTGAGAAGAATTTCCAACGGCTTGGACTGACCTTACCCCCTGTTCTGAAGTCTCAAGGCATTCAAAGACTTCCTTTGCCAACACCTGGACTCTCTGCTGAGACTCCTGCACTGCAAAGTGGTGCCCCATTCAGTCTCTGGGCCCTTGACAGGTGAAGTTGGCAGAACAAGGACTGAAATCCATGAAAAGAACACCATGCAGGGAAATTTTCAACGTACCACCTGCAAAGTGGTTGATAAACGACATGCCTGCCGCTTCGCGGCAAATGTCGATGCTCCACCTGCATCACGGCTGGAAGATCAATGCATCGTAGATGGAGAAATAATGCAACACCCTCTTCCGGATGCTGATAACTATGCAAACCCCATGAAGCGCGGTTTTTCAACACTGTGTGACCGAATTTCACATGCATCGTCGCTGGGCGTCAAAGTCATTGTGAACCTGAGCAGATCCGAGGTGGCCCGTCCAGAAATCGACACATCGCTCTCTTGCGAGGGAGAAAAACAACGCATCACCAACCCAACCGGAGAAGAAAACAATGCATGGCCTCACTTGCCAGTCAGGAATCGATGCATTGCTGACTTTTCCGACGCATGCAAGCCAGTGACATTTTTTTTTTTTACCAAACCAGGCTTTTTGGTAAAATCAAAGTTTACATTATTTTCTATGGAGTAAGACTCTTATTCTTTTGAAAATTCATATTTTGACTTGTGTATGTTGGACTTTTTGTTGTTTTGGTCTTGGTTGAATTACATAAATATTACCTTTTTTTCTAAACTGGTGTGGTGTCCATTTTGTAGTATCTTCACTGTATTACTCTGTGTGTTGGTACAAATACTTTATACATTGCTTCTGGGTTAATCCTTTCTGCTCATGCCAAGCTACCAAGGGGGTGAGTGGGGCTTAACCAGGTGTGTTTCTCCTTTGCCCTGACTAGAATGAGGGTCTTTGCTTGGACAGGGGTAACCTGACTGCCAACCAAAGACCCCATTTGTAACACAACATTTTAGAGTTTGTTATGTGGGAAGAAGGAGGGCCATTAACAGACTATTCCTGTAGTTTAGTCTGTTTATGATCAGTGCTTTGATGCATGTTTTTGCTCTACTGAATACGAAAGTGTGAGTAGATCTCAAGTTTGCTCAGTAGGTAAAAATGTGATACTGTAAGTATAGTGGTAACAAAAGATTTCATTTAAATTAATAGGCTGAAAAGGACCCCATGTTTCTAGGGGAGGAGGCAAACTTCAGGATGAATGGATAAAGAAGATTGAGTCCAAATGAATATTACTAATGCAGAGAGGAAATATTTTGGCGTCATCTGCACAATGATGAAATGAGGAGATGCTGTATCTGAGAGAGGCCGTGTGGAGGGAGAGTGAAGGACAAACTCGTGAGGTACACCCACTCGAAATGAGGTAAGTGAAGATGGCACTGAATTCTAGACAACAGAGAGAAAAAATTATATAGTGGTAGGAGGTAATCCATTTGTGTGCCTGGCCTGGTATGTGTATTGAGTGCAAAGTAGATTGAATGTGGCCAGCAACAGTGCGTAAGGTATTGTACCTGAGTATTGGCTCCAAAATATTGCGAAACAATGCTGTTTTGGTAAAATTCAAGGACTTATATGCAAGAAAATTAGTTATTAGTTGGGGATTATGTAAGTCATTCCAAAGTAATAATTCCAAAAACTTGTTGGGTTCAACAAACAGGTTTAATACTTCATCTGGACTGAATCCCGGGTAGCTATACAAAAAAGCAAATGGGGCTAACTTAAGGAACAGTGTGTGAAGTAGTTAGTAGTAACAAAAAATTAAAAAGTAAAAATCGCAAAACAACAAAAATCTATCAAACAATTTCTGAAATTGGAGACAATTGTAATAAGAAAATTACACCAAAGGAACTAAAATCCAATAAAGGGAACTGGGTTTTAGGGAAAGAATACTCCTATTGTACTCCATCGCCCTGGCAGAGGTCCCTGCAACCAAATTTAGAAATGTCTGTCAGTCCAACAGACATTTCTAGCATTCACAGGAACCACCATCAAGGTGGCTCCTGTGAATGTAATGTAACTTTGAAGTATGGCTGCTTCAAACATAATGGAGCCACACGGCAAATTTATGAAGTTTTTTATATTTTCAAAAACAAAAGCCCAAATTGAGATTTTGTCTTTGAACAAAGAAAAACCAATGTCCCTCTTGCCATAGGAGTCACCTCCAATAGTGAGGGGGCATTTTTATGTTTTTACTATCTCTTACCACCAGGATACTGTTTGTCACTCTCTGGGTTTTCCTGAGGGCGATGGACAGTGAAAAAACGGCTGTATGTCTGCCCATCTATTTTGGAAGAGCATAAACCTATAGCCAATTCTCTGACAGCCCTTACCCCATTGGGCTGTCAGAGAAGTTAGGCCAAAGTGGGAATGAGTAGTTCCTGTAATAGCCAAACTATTGTCCACCCACTTTTAAATGTGGCAGTCTGTGTATCATGTTTTTAGGAAAGATACTCAGTTGATGTTATGACAGAATACCCTTTCTACCAATACATAAATCAGCCCTTATGGGTTCATTATGAGTTTGGCAGTCTGTTGACCACCATGGCGGTGGTGGCGGTCAGACTGCCATCGGGTTGGTGGTTGGACCGCCATATTAGGAGTCATGTAGGCCTATGGAGAAAAGATTGTTGCAGTTCTGCCGGCACCACCATGCAGTGCAGACTGTCGCAGTCACAAGGCAGCACAAGCTGGCTGGTGGAGCTAGTGTTTCTGCTGGGCTCATTATGAGGTTGCACACTGCCAATGTGACCATGGCAGTCCAACCACCACATCTCAGCAGGCGGAAATGGACAGTATAAAGGGGACACTGACCTGCATGCAGCCTTATGCATCCTGTGCCACTATGGAGCCTATCACACATGTCTTGCAGCTTCTGCTGATCATCGAAGGTGCACAAAATCCACACTGCCGTGGACACAACTGACCATAAGTACACACACCTACCTGTGTCATTACGCTCAACAACAAATCGTTGAAGCGTCATCAACATGATATGGATGTCACTCTACCGGTACATAGAGTTATGTCCAAGTTCAGAATCATTCACAAAGACGGACATATTAGCAGTCACAAAACGCCCCCTCTGGGCAGGTCACTCACTCTGCACCACAACACTACACAAAAACACATGTGTGCTCATCTCAGACACAGGGACAGTGAAGGGTACACAACATTGCATCACACAACGCCAACAACACAGCAACATAACATATATAAATAGAACTCACACTCACATTGCACACATGCCATGGACTGCTGTCACATTCAACACACATATGTATGGATGTGCCATGGAATCGCAAACACCACTCCCATGAACCAGCCCTACAATGGACACACACATCACCCACATTGCAACACAGTGGAAGGACAATGGGATACACAATAGCCAGAGACACACATGTTCCAATCTCACTACGCAACCAATACCTTTACAATTTGACTTTAACACATTTCACTTTGCACACACCCATTAAACAACATTTGCACAGGAACTGGCCCTTCATGTATCTCAGGGACAAACAACACTAGAGTCAAGTAACATGCCAACCTGCACAATGCCGAAGTACAAGTCAAGAAAGCACATACAACTCCAACTGCATGGGACATACATCTACATAAAGTAGCTCAAAGAGATACACAGCTAAATGGAAACATGCACAGTCAAATGCAAACAAAGGTAGAACACCCTCCATGTTTGCACTAAAAAAGCTCAAACTGTCACACAGTAGGTGAATCTACAATTCATATCAGGGGGCAAGTCTAAGCCAAACATGCTCAAATTGGACCACACCAGAGGAAATACTTACCATACCAAACAGAACACAATGCAATGATTCCCCATTTGGATTAACAAACACATATCCATACAGTCAACATCTACCTTTGTCTTGGGTGACAGCAGCACTACCCACAAAGTCAGATATTGCAAACAACAGCAAATGGATCAGTAAGCAGGCTGAAACACACACAACTGTAGACAGACAACAAAAGTTACTCAGGAGCAACATGAAGGTTGAAAAGGAATAGCAGGGCAAAATGTGTACCCAACAAAATAACTGTTTGGGTTTATTTAGAGGATAATCCTCTGAATTAAGGTCATTGCCAGTCCATATTCAATTGTCCATGCACATCACTGCGCTCTAACTTGACTCCTTTGCTGCCAGGGAACCTCCACAGGAAGGGGGATCAAGTGGGCAGGCCTCTGGGCCACTGGGTCCTTCTGGGGCCTTCTGTGTCGGTGGTGTCTTGACCTGAAGACTTGTGGCCAGATGCTTCCTCACTCACTTGTGCCCTGTCTTCTTCACTTCCCTGGGCTGATGCTGCAAATACAATAGTTCATTATCGCACTCGAACAACAGTTGTTATTAGCAAACATTACCATGATGTCAAGTAGGCCCCAGCAACAAACTCCACCTGAGTGACCCCTACATATATCACACTATCACAACTGGCATGCATGTCATCTGAACGGTCAATAGTTGTCCACAGGAAAATCAGGATCTCAGAGAACTATATTTGCATGGCTGAAATTGTGCAATCACAGTAACCAATGAACAAGTAGGATGCCACATCAGCTTCAATGCTTTGCCTCATGGAGCATACATCACTTACCTGTCATACAATAGTAGGCCAGTGCCAACTGCATTCCCACAGATCCCACGCAGGGTCACGCAGGCATCTATTTGTCACATGTACAATAACACAACAATAAAAAATGATGCACCCAGAACATGCTATGTTGCTGGCAACAGTACAATAGCCTGGAGAGGGAGATGTATCCACAATGCACAATTCCATCAAGTGAAATTTCACCCAATGGAGTCATGGAGCTGGTACAAATGTTGCAAAGATATGCCCCATATTTGGCATGGCAATGCACACTATAGACAACATGTGCAAAATGTCAGGGAGGTACGTCTTTAAAATCTACAAGACAATGAATCAGCTAGTCCCAGGGAAATCACCACTAATGTCTGGTATTCCTTACATTGAGATACTCTGAGTCCATCAGCAGATGCCATTAGTCATTTGGATGTTGGAGATGCCCAGAGATTTGCAAGTACTTGTAGAAGGCCCTCAACATGTTGCCCAGTGAGACGCTACACCATTGTCTTCATTTTGGTCATGCAAACCCAGATGTTTGTGGATTAATATTTGTACCCAAACGCATGTGAGTCTAACATCACTGCAAGTCACTCCATGATACATGCCAACAGTCAGGTTACAAATCTTCCCCATGCCACATGAGCAAAGCACTTTGCTACATGATTCTACATCAATGGCATGGAAATACACATTGTGGGTAAAAACTCTAGGCCTACCCGTCATGTCCTTCATTGCTACTGTAGTTGTACATTCCAAATAACATGCTATGATGGCTGAGGGTATGTGTCAGCCAATTATTATGCGCCGAAGATAAGTAGCCTCTGGGTGGCAGATGCCAATATACTCATTTTACCAGACACATGGCTGTAACATTGAGGAGTAGTGGTCTGTTGCATACAGTTTACACCACCACAACAAATGGTACTGGATTGATCAATGTGCACAGCCATATATTGTCCCTGGACAGCAAATTGTTTCTGGATTGTACACAGTTGTGTCCTAGGTCCCTGGCCAGTAGGCAAGGCATATCAGTATGCAACAAATAACATGTCTGCACAAACAATCACTCATCTGCTGTATTACACATAGCTCATCCCTAATCGTCAGATGGAGATGTCGTAAACTAACACATTAATTTGGCAATCTGACAGGCAAGAATATGCCCTGTACTCACCCGCTTGTGGCTGCTGTGCTGTCGTCAAATGCCCATCAAGGCTGGGTAGGCCACCACCAGAATGCAGGCCATTCTGCATGCACTCCACAAGTGTGATACACACAAGCCCATACGTACAAGGACATGACTACAGACATATGTATTTCCATCAGCAGAATAACCCATTACCCTGTTCAGGGCCTAAAATGACTAAGCAAGCTTACTGAAATCAGGTAGCCCATGCTCAAGCAACCTATACTGTGATGTGAGCCACAATGAAACACTACACACATATGTGGCTGCTGAAAGGTAAACTCCTTAGGCCTGAATGGACCAACACATTCACACTTTGTGAGATTGACTCACTGCAAACAGTTCCTACAGGGAACTGCCAAAGTACAAACTTCACCATTACACTTGAGTGACAATCAAGGGGCTGGCATGGTGGCTACAGAAAGTGTCTTCCTTGTCCAAGCGTGGATATGTGGACTAACAAATGCAGACTCATGCCACTTCAGGGGGTGGGTTCAGTGGCATGTACCTGTCCCACAAAATAGTCCTTTGGACATATGTGCCCATCGTATAGAGGTGGTACCCAACATACAAAGGCATGCATTGTGCAGTTTCTGCTATGTGACAAAGCTACTGGATCACATGTCCTGGACTCCCAGGAATCAACACACTATGTGCACTGTGGGACTGTCATTTGTGCATTAAGCCTGTACAGGACAAACATGACCTGTGTGAAGGTGACAACAGAGCTGTGAGAGTAAGGGACCTGTCATGAGTCAAAGACACACCTTGACAATGATGCAAAATGAACATATCGACTAGTTCAGTGATTTATATCGGTGCCCATTCCTAATCTAGTCAAAGGAGTAAGGCATTCAGGGCAGGTTTTGCCACTAGATTAATATATTGGCCACATGCCAGGATCTGCTGGTGTACAGGGACTGGGCACAGAGCCACAGTTGCATAGCCACAGTGACTCTCCCACAGCCTGGAATAGTGCCCATACTGGGAGATACATTTGAGAGGCCTTGGTCTTTACAGACTGAGCAGACAGAACCTACATTTCACTCCATTTCCATCACTTCCATGCATGACAGTACATCATGTAGATATCACCAATTTGGCATGTGGTTTGTGTGTCAACCTGAAGGGAAGAGTCAGTCACAATATGCCTTTCACACAACAGTTTTGCAAGGCCAGAAGTGGGTTGAAAGATGTGTAGTACTATACACATTGCTCACATGATTCTCAGATGACTCATACAAGAAGCATACACAGCTCATTCTGTCATGCACATACATGTTGTCCAACATTTACAACAATCATGAAGAAAGAAATGTCACTGGATGGCAATAATGCATCCTTACCTTGTTATGTACATCAAATACAAGGAGGATTTCCGACCCAAAAAAACCTCACAAAACACAATGGGGGTCATTCCGACCCCGGCGGGCGGTGGGCGCCGCCCGCCGGGAGGAAACCGCTCAAACACCGCACCGCGGTCAAATGACCGCGGCGGTGATCACAACTTTCCCGCTGGGCCGGCGGGCGATCTCAAGCAGATCGCCCGCCGGCCCAGCGGGAAAGCCCCAGCAAAGATGAAGCCAGCTCCGAATGGAGCCGGCGGATTTGCTGGGGTGCGACGGGTGCAGTGGCACCCGTCGTGATTTTCAGTGTCTGCTTTGCAGACACTGAAAATCTTAATGGGGCCCTGTTAGGGGGCCCCTGCAGTGCCCATGCCAGTGGCATGGGCACTGCAGGGGCCCCCAGGGGCCCCACGACACCCGTTCCCGCCAGCCTCTTCCTGGCGGTGTAAACCGCCAGGAACAGGCTGGCGGGAAGGGGGTCGGAATCCCGATGGCGGCGCTGCATGCAGCGCCGCCATGGAGGATTCTCTGGGGCAGGGGAAAACCGGCGGGAAACCACCGGTTCCCCTTTTCTGACCGCGGCTTTACCGCCGAGGTCAGAATTGCCCCGGAAGCACCGCCAGCCTGTTGGCGGTGCTTCCTCTGCCCTCTGCCCTGGCGGTTACAAACCGCCAGGGTCAGAATGAGGGCCAATGTGACTAAACTTAACATATGGTACTGGCCACCAATACCTGTACATTGTACATCGCATTGATACCACACAGACTGAAAAAACAGGCACACAAGAAGTCTTACTGGCACACAGGGGCACATTGTAGACTATGAGGAGGAAAAGGATGGTGAAGTACAGAGTAAATTGTGCATGAGGAACTTACCTGCTCCTCTGGTGAGCCATAGAGCTGGTCATACAGGGTTGGACCTCATTAAGAAGCCTCTCCAGCTCCTCTGGCGAGAAGGCAGAGGCCCTATCACCTGCTCAACATGACATGATTGCTCCCAGAGGCCGCATGCAGCAGCTCAAGTCATGGAGGTGTTGCTGGCAGAAGTGTCAGGAATCAAGTGAGTGAATGTGCACAACATAGCTGTCACATCCGCCATGTACACAGTCATCACTGCTAGCAGACACAGCCATTGACCTATGGCTGTGTCTGCCTCAGTTGCAACATACTACACCACGACGACTAACGAAAGCGGTCGCAGGAGGTTCCTAATGTCCATGTGGAGTAGGTCAGGCAGCTGCCATTTCAGTGGCCTGAAATGCTGTATTGGCCTTTATAAACTGCGTCACACATACAAAAAATGTTTTGTTACCTCACAAACACCCTTATCCTGTCTTGTCATGTAGGTCCTTCTACTCAACCACCATTGTAGTATGTTGTAGGGCACAGATGGAATTTAACATCAGTCATAACGTCATTTTGGTGGTCAGAATATACAGTCAAAGTTCTAGGGGCAATTGTGATGCACATCTTTGAGTTTGGTTCAAATCCATTTTGTGGGCACATGTGTTGAAAACCATGGGGTGCACATGTGCCCTTGTATAGTTGCCAGCTGTGATGTGCAGTGGGTGCCAAGTCTATCCAGTCAGAAATGCTTTGTCATATGATATCTTTGGCATGCATCATGTATGTTGCTGTGGACACACTGGCTAATGTTGCAAATCATGTCTTGTCACACATAGGCACCCAAGGAGAGGGAGGAAACAACAACCCCCTGCCTATCGTCCACTGCCAGACCTTTAGACCATGGGGCAATACCATATTATCAAGCACTACCGCCTGGATAGGCAAACAATAGTGGACTTATGTCATCAGTTGGAGCCAGATCTGATGCCAGCTATTAGTTATTGAACCAGCATACCACCCATTGTACAGGTCATGTTAGTATTGCACTTCCTAGCCACAGGGTCTTTCCAACATACACTGGCCCTACCTGCTGGTATACCCCAACCTATGCTCAGTCTGGTTTTGAAGAATGTCCTCTGAGCAATGTTGAAACACCTTGTCAGCTATATCTGGTTTGTCGAACATGAGAATTTAGTCAATGGGAAGGCTGACTTTTATGGTTTTGCCCGCTTCTCACATGTGGTGGCTACCATTGATGGCACACATGCTGGCTTGGTGCCACTGCAGGCCAATGAACAAGTTTATTGTAACAGAAAGAACTTCCATTCCATCAATGTACAAGTTGTCTGTTTGGTGGATCTCTACCTGTCACTTGTATTTTGCACGTTATCCTGCTTCAGCCCATGATTCCTTCATAATGCAGAACAGCACCATGCCCCAGCTGATGTCACAACTGTACCCAGAAAGGGCCTGGCTGGTTGGTAAGTCGCATCTGTCCTGATTGTGTGCAATGTCAGGTGCTACAGTCAGTAAGTCAGTGACTTGTTGCACATATGTCCCATTCCTTAACAGAAGAATACGCATGTCCAAACTGTCTTTGGTTGTTGACACACTGAGGAATCCAACTATGCCAGGGGAAGTCTGCTTCAATGAGGCCCATAGAAGAACACGGCGGGTAGTGAAGCAGGCTTTTGTGTCCCTGAAGGCCAGATTTAGGTTTCTGGATTGGACTGGTTGAGCCCTCCTCTACTCACCTGGGAAAGTGTGTCAGATCACTGTGGCATGCTGCATGTTCCACAACATCGCCCTGTGGAGGAATATCCTGGACATCCTAGAGGAAAGGAGCCTGCATTGCCACCAGGTAAGACTCCTGAAATGCCAAGTGAGGATGACAGTGGTGAAGTGGAAGGAGCTGACTTGCTTGAAGATCTCATCAACAGTTAATTTTAATGAGCCTATGCCATGTGATGTAATGACTGTGGATGTACAATGAACTGCTGTTGGGAGAATGTATGGGACTTATTGTTTTTGAAACAGCTAGGGAGCTGATACTCTGCAATATTTGGCCAAAGGTTGCTTGATGAGATAGCATTTGACACAACCCCACCTTGATGATGTTGCTTTGTTTTGGTCAGTTTCATTTCAATGTAATTTGTTTTTGAGATGCTTGCTATGTGATTTGTGCCATAGGTATGTTTAAAAGCCTATACTCCTTGTTTTGTCTTTGTACAGGTACCTTCACAATCACATCCTCATGTGAGCATTTCAGAGTTGTGACATTGGCAGGCATCTGGTGCTGTTTTGACATAAAAAAATGGACATGGATTGTTGCAGGTAAGGTACATCACAGAGTTTGGGTGCACGAAACCTATGCCAAGACAGCTTGCAGAGTGTTTGGTTGGATGGTCAGAAGTGCCCATTGGACTTGTTTTGTGTGCTGTGGGGGAGAGAATTTCATCATGTGTGTCATCACGTGGACATGAAATATGTAGTCAGAGATTGTGACCAAGTCATTTTACCTACACATTGGCAAAACACTTTTTGTATGACTGGTATGTAGATGTGTTTCATCATTGCAGGACTCAGTACCTGTGCCACCACACTGAAATATGTATGTGTCATACCATCAGATGCATGGGAATTGGATTATAATGGGCCTGTGATCAGGGACTGTTGTATTGCCATCTATCTGTATCTTGGATTATGCGATGTTGAATTACTTTGGTGTGGTATGTGATAAGGCTCAAGCTGGTGACATCATCCACTTTAATGTTTGCCTATTCTACAGGACAATGTCCGAGAAATTTCTTCATTCCATGGTTTAGGTGGGCTGTACCTTGGAATGTGTACCTTGACTCAGTATCTAGATGTGTCAGGTGTTTAATGAGCCAAAGGAAGGGGAAGATTGGTTTTGAAAAGCCCTGCTCAGGATTGTGTGAATGTCCCTCAGCACCCCTGCTAGGGAGGCCATGTTGGTATCATGGGCCTTGATCTATTCTCGCATGTCCCTGTGCATGTCCCTCTGTAGCTGCTTGATTTCCCGGAGTTTGGTCAACACATGGCCCATCACACCTTGGGACTCCTGATAGACCGCCAAGACGTTGCTCATGGTGTCCTGGCCAGGAGCAGCCCCAGTGGCCTCACCCAACTGTCCCACAGCATCCCTCCCATGTACCCTACACCCACAGGCCTGTGCCCTTTCCACAGGGTGCCCTTGCCAACTGGGTCCTGGAACCGCAATGTCTGAAGTGTTGCACTGCAACTCAGGACCTGGGATTGGGGGGCACAAGATGGTAGGCACTGTGCTTGGTACACAGGTTGGGGGGCAAATGGCTGTCTGTTATGCTGAGGCCACCAGGCTGGGAGGTGTTGATGTGGCCACTGTGAGATTCACTGTTGGTGTCTTACCACGTTGCCCAGATGGGCCAGAACCATCCTACACTTTCCGACATCCAGGAGTGTCTTCAATACTGAGGGCTTCACCCAGGCAGTTAGTGGCAGAATCGCCTGTGGCCTCTGTATGCCCAGTGGCAGCTCAATCTGTTGATGAGAAGCAAACAATGTTACTGGTTATATTGTGACACCTACCTCCAACAGTTTAGTGTTACATTCAGCGCAGACCTTGTACAATGTTAAGTTGCAGTTAATCCAGTTGTGGCAAGTGTGCATGGTATTGGGTGTATTGACATGGTGTTGTTGGAGCATGCCAGATCTTTTTGACTGAAGCAGCTGCTGAAATGTGCAGATCACTAGCACTTGGAAGATTGGGCTGAGAATTACATTTTGCCACCAGTGCAGGCAAAACAATGGCTAGGCAACATATGGCTTTGCCCATTTGGAGGATTAGTGATGCAAGCAGACCCAGGACTTTGTCGTATATGTGACTGGAGTCATCATGTGCATAGTGCAGTGTGAAGGTGGCTGCTGCTAATACCAATCTGGCGATGCATCTTCAGGCCTTAGGAATACTTGTTATACACACTGGGTAAGGTTTCATTCTCATTCTCAATAGTTTAATCTTGGATTAGGTCAAGATGGAGCTAGGTAGACAGACACATCTCTGAGTTGGGCATGATCTGTGTATTTGTCACTCCCAGGAGAGTAAACTTCAATTGAGAGTTTGCAAGCAAGGGTCTTTGGACAAGTGAACATTGGTCTGGTGTGTGGCGTTAGGGAAACAGTGGCTCCTGGGAGTTGCAGTCATGTCACTCTCTCTACTGCACACACTTGACAAATGTTATCCTCCCAGGTGAATAGACATCATTTGAGAGTTCACCTATAGATGGATTTGAGCAAGTGAACCATGGGCTTGTGATTGGAAATAGAGAAACAGGACACAGTAGGCTTTGCATTCAGGTCACCCCCTCTACTTCCCACCACTATACAAATAGTATCATCCTAGGTGAGTAAACATCAATTGAGAGTTAACAAATATGGGTATTTGGGCACGTGAACACTGGGCTTGTGTTTGGAGTTACAGAAACAGAGCCTCCTGGTATTAGCAGACATCTCATTCCCTCTACTTCACACACTTGATAACCTTTATTCCCCCAGATGAGTACACTTCATTTATGAGTTAACAAACATGGGTATTTGGAGAAGAGAACACTGTACTGGTGACAGTAACAGAGCCTCCTAGGAATTACACTAAACTCCCTGTACTACACACACTATACAAATATTACCCCCCCCCCCAGGTGAGTATACTTCAAGTGTGAGATACCAAACAGAAATCTTTGGAGAAAAGACCACTGGGCTGGTGAGTGGAATAACAGTATCTGAGTCCCCTGGTCTTAGCAGTTATGTCACTGTACTACACACACTATACAAATACTACTACCCCAGGTGAGTCCACTTCAATTGATGTTTATGATAAAGATGTATTTCGGCATGGCCCACTGTGATGGTGATTGGTGTTACAGTAACAGTGCCTCCTGTGAGTTGCAGTCAGGTCATTCCCTCTACTATACACACTACACACATGTTATCCCCCCAGATGAGCCCACTTCAATTGATAATTGTAAAACAGATGTATTGTGGCATGCGGCCATGTGCCCACTGTGCTGGTGGTTGGAGTTATAGTGACAGTGCCTCCTGGGAGTCAGGGCACTTTGGTTACTAAACACACTTGACCAATGTTTCTCCCATCAGGTAAGTACACTTCAATTGAGAGTTCACTAACAGATGTATTGCAGCATGTGACCACAGTGCTAGTGTTTGTAGTTACAGGAATAGTGCCTCCTGGGAGTTGTATTCTTGTCAGACCCTGTACTACACACACCTGACAAGTGTTATCTTCCCAGGTGTGTACTCTTAAATTGCTAGATAACAAACAGATTTATTTGGACAAGTGAACACTATTCTAGTCTTTGGAGTTATGGAAACAGTGCCTCCTGGGAATTGCAGTCATGTCAGTCCCTGTACTACACACACTATGCAAATGTCATCTCCCCAGGTGAGTACACTTCAACTGAGAGTTGCCAAATAGAGGTCTTTGGACAGGTACACACCAGAGTGTTGAGTGGGGTCACAGTAAATGAAGCAAAAGGTGAGCTATGAGCATGCAGGACATTGCATTTTGAATGACATTTCTTGTGTTGTGACATTCCTGTCAAGCCCTCAGGATGAAGGATAGACAAGACCTACTCTTCCCAGGGAAAGAGATGTAATGGGGCACTGGGAGGGCCACCACCAGTATTGCTGGCCTGCAGCTTGTGCCTACTGACCACCTCTTTCTGATGTCCTCCTTTGAGCGCAGGGTGGTGTCTACAGCATTCACTCTGGCAACAATCCTGTACAACATTTCCATTATCCTGCTGAGAGGAGTATGCCGGACTTGGGCTCCAAAAATTTATGGCTTTACTCTTATGATTTCGTCCACCATGACTCTTAACTAATTTTCTGAAAAATTGGGATTTTTGGAACATGGCGTAATGGAACAAAAAAAAATGGGTGACAATGACTTACTAAACAGGGTAAGTGTAAAAGGGTGTGAATGTATAAAAGTGGGTGCAGGGTGTTCAATGGGATGCTGAAAAAGGGGTCCTTTTGGTCTCTGTGGACAAAAAGTGTTCTGGTTTCTGGGTTTTGCATTGTAAATGCAAATGACTGGGGGCTGTGAAATGGTGTGTTTTATAGTGTCCTTTGAAAGTGTGTCCAGTGGGCAATTTGTGTCAGCTGTGTTGTTTTCAAATTCATCCGATGTGCAGTTGTCTAGTACTTTGCTGACCACGAACCTATGTGGTTTCAGACCACCATTGGCTGACTGCCATGGGGGACCACAACGGCGATTCTGCTCTTGTAATAAGGTTGAGGTTTTGTCACGGTGCTGTCGGCGCTGGAGGTGGGACCACATATTTCCAGGCTGCCGTGCCGCAGTTGGTCTGCCTTTTTAGGGTGGCGGTCAGAAGTCCTGCCTATATGACCAGTATATGGTGGTCTGAAAGACTGATAGCATCTCAGACTTTTCAGGACCACCAACATAGCAGTTTGGCAGTCCAACCGCCAAACTCGTAATGAGGCCCTTCATTTTTTATACAGACATCTAAATCCTCCAGTGGAGCAAAGCTGCAGGCTGTATCCAGTGAAGTCTTCTTGAAGTCAGATAGCCACTCATAGAGGTCCCGCGGAAGCCATTGCCTTTGGTGGAAAAAACCCCAAGCAGGAAAATTCAAATTTCGCTGCTTCTGAACCCCTCTCATCGGAGAGGTACTTTTTGCACCTTCGGGCTTAGTCTCTTTTTTAAAGCTCAAAGTTTTCCTGTTCGGCAAGCCTGGAAGCAGTGTACTTCCTCTTGAAGTTAAAAACCTTTTTCGAAAGATCCCACTGACTATTAGGAGGTTTTTAAACTCCCAAAGTTTTCTAAGTCTCAACGTTTCATGCTTGTGAGTAGTTCCTCTAGGGCTCTCCTAAGGCTGCCAGGGCCACAAGAACAAGATTTAGGGGTTGACTACCCAGTCTTTCAGTGGCCAAAAGAAGGTCCGGAGAAGGTTTGGTTGCTACTATTCATATGTTCACTGCAGAAAAAAGCAGACCCTTGGAGTTGACTTCTCCATCCTGGGGACAAGGGAAGCAGGTCCAACCCTTCACGTTCCACAGAGGTCACAGCAGATCTAGTCCTCTTCTTTTCTTCCACAGGTCCAGATATGTTCTCATGAGCTGTAGATGAGGTGTCACTTTTGTAGGAGACACAAGACAGTGGGATGGAGGTGACTCCTAGCTAGCCCCCGACCACAAGAGACAAAATGTTTTCAAGGATAACCCTTCTCTGTTTTGAAGAACAACACTGTTTTCCTCACCCCAAACTATCCCACAGACCACTATTCTAATTAAAGTCCAGCAAGCAACCCCATTTTTCACATGGAGATGTCTAGTGTCACAGCCTTCTGTAATTAGGGAAATGAGCAGCTATCTCCTTTTCAATGCCTCCAAATTGGTTCTGGGTTCAGCTGCCCCTTCACCTGACTGATGTCAAACTAGCTAGAATTGGTTCAGGGAACAAAGGTGTCTCTTCCTCGGGTCTACCTTTACACTTAACTGTGGATGGGCAGGTGTCACCCTCATCCCTTTCAAGTTAATAAAGTTCTTGATTCCTCCCCAGCTACCCTTCCTGAGCTCAGAGGAGTCCCATACTTCAGACCTAGGTCTTCCTGGCTCTGGAAGCAGTTTTCCCACCTTATTAGTGGGATGCTTTGAGAGGGGTCAGTTGCTGGCTGGCAAAGTGTACCATTTTGAAATTTATTTTTCCTAAATATAGATACAAATTCTAATTTCACCAGTGAAATGAATTTTGAATAAATATTAACAGTAGACAATGTCAGGTGCCGGGGGCATTCCTCTTTTATTCAATTAAAGGATGGGGGTGCACGTGGTCCCCCCCCATGGACATTTTTATGCCCATGAGACCACCACTTCCCCAGGGTTTATGATAAAATTATAGTGGAAACTATGCCCCAGAAACCCCCTCAGACCCCGGAGACCACCGACTCCCTAGGGCTATACATTAAATTAACGGGGGGCCCTAAGGACCTGCCCAAGCACTAGGGACCATCACCTCCCTTGGGCTATAAATTAAATGAGTGGGGGGGTGCGTGGATCCCCTGAGCCTTGGGGACCACCACCTCCTCAATACTATAAATTAAATGGATGGGGGGGGCGTGCTGACCCCATCCTGAGCCATGAGGACCACCACTGCCCCATGGCTACAATTAACATTGAAAAGGGGAGCCTTGAAGCCTCCCTCCTGGAGCCATTAATGGCCCTGGGGACTGCCACCCCACCAGGGCCGGCTCTTGCTATGTACCAGGGTTCCCACCCCAAGGACATAGCTGTTTGCTCTGACTTAGCAGGAGCTTTGACAGCTCCCGCAAAGTCAGAGGACACATGAACGGCGCACCCAGGAACAACTCTCGCTTGCTGGGAGCAGAGTTTTCATTTGTTTCTCTGCCTGCAGAGATGCGGGCAGGGAAACAGACAAAAAGATTGCTCTCACACACAGAGAGCTGCATGTTTAACAGCTCCCTGTGTGTGGGAGTAATGCCGACTACCGCAGGAGGCCATGAGTTGGCTGGATACGCAGGGGCACTCAGACTCCCCTCGTCATCCCCAACGTTGCTGACTGGGTGCCTGGAGGGGCACCCATGAGACATGGCAAGATCCCAAGGGAGGGGATCCCCTGGGACATGTGATCACTCTCCTCTATTCAATGAAGGCCAGACCCCAGGGAATGGGGTCCCTGGAGGCTGAGATTGGTCCTGGGGGCTGAGATTGGTAACATAGCACCGCTCCTCTATTCAACAAAGGCTAGGCCAGGGAGGGGGTCTATGCACCCATTCACAGACCCACTCAGAGACTCACGCACCCACTCACAGACCCACTGAGAGACTCATGCACCACCTCACCTCAAAGACCCACTCAGAGACTCAAGCACCCACTCACAGACCCACACAGAGACTCACCCACTCACTCACAGACCCACTTAGACACTTACGCACCCACTCACAGACCCACTCACATATTCAAGTTCCCACTCATGGACCCAGTGCTACTTACCCCATATATTACATCACTCATGGTATCTTTGATAACTTCATTGATAATATCAATGTAACATTTTCAGGAACATTATTTAGAAGAAAAATGTGTATATGTATTATTTAAATTTCTATTTAGTCCTAAAGAAAATTATATTTTTGGGATTTATTTGTTCATTTCAAATATATAAAATAATTACTTTATTTTTTAATGAGTTGTGGGGCTTGTCCGGGAATTGGATAGATATTTACACTAATTTAATTTACAAAAGTAATAATTATAATTAATTAATTATTAAAATAGCAGAAATAATTATTTAATTATTCTAAAACAACATTATTAATGTCAGGTTAAACTATTTTACATAAATAATGCAGGTTTAAATGATAATTAATCTATAAATATGTATTCTGCATGTTTTCCCAACTATATGCACTTACCGCAATGCTTGTTGTACTGAAAAATGGCCTCCTCCAAATATATGCATTTAGCTCTATGTTTGTTTGGTCTACATTAAAATACCAAATTTCACCTCTCCATATAAATTTCCTCCCCGCATTATATGCATTATAGTCATGTTTTACTCTTGTTTGTTAGTTTAGAGTTAGAATAATAAATCTGGCCACCTCCATACATTTGTACTTTCTCCAGTGATAGTTGGATAGGAAGAAGAATAGAAAATCTGACATCTACAAATGTATGTATCTTCCTAAATATTTGTTGGACTGAAGTTAAAATAGTAAATCTAACTCTCTCCAAATAATACCATCTTCAGTGGTTGTGGGGTTGGAGTTAACATGGTTAATTAAAAGCTGTTACAATCCATCTACCTTCTTTAAAAGATGATGTTTATTTTATATTAATTAAACCAATAATTTAAAGTATATGAACTTCATTTTACACATTGCAATTAAAAGTATTATTAACAACATCATTAGATAAGATGAATTTCTAATAATAATAATAATCAACACAATATTAAGGCATTTAAACATGACTGTTATATTTATTAGGGCTGGGTGAAATTTCAATTATGCTAAATTAGTCAGAGTAATTTCAATAATTATGCATTGCTCTTGTGATACGAAATTACATGAGTAAGCCAGTTGGAGGAAGCAAGAGTAATGTGAGGCAAAAATCCCATCGCAGGAGCAGAGGAACATTGAATTAAGATAGAACAAGCAGCTGCTGGCTACTGCTGTTTGAGGTTTGTGTTTTGTAGCATTTAGTGGTGCATTTGCACTAAGAAAATAGAGCTAAGTACTGGGCAACACTTCTCACATAATTAAGCGTAATTACACATAATTTTGTGCTATTAACAAAGTATTTACACTAGAGAGAATTACACCAGTTATGTCCACCCTTAGTATTTATTTACAATGTTAATGTAAGTAATAATGTCATGTAAATTAAATATTTCAAAACAGTACACAATATTAAAGGTTAATGAAATATCAATGACATTTCTACATTTAACCTGTGAAATGTATTTTGAAGGATTTTTATTAACATTACTTAATGAACTTTTTTTATAGTAGCATTACATAAATCAATACTTGTTTCAAAAATGTAATTAAAATTAACTCATTCTATACTAACATTAACAAAATCATTTTAATAAATAAAAACATGTTTTTTAGTTATAGAATATTAGTAAAACATTTTAAGCCTATTTCTATAATAAATAAAATGTGCATTTTGCAGGTTTCCCTGGATGTGATGTGGTACTGTTTTTTGGAATGCTATTTTAAAGGACAATTATATTTTGGCATTATTTTCGGATTTGCTTGATAGATGTTTATCTATGGACATGCAGTCCCAGTCTGGGTTACCTTCAGCTGCAGAACTGTGAATATACTGATATTTTTAATTTATGTGTTGATGGTGATGGGTGGTTATTGTGTTATTATATTATTAAAGTGGTATATTATTTAAAAAATATGTATACAGATGTGTGTGTGTGTGTGTTGTGCTAGGAGGGGCCTTTGAACTGTGAGTAAGTCATTGAGGCACTGTGCTCAGCTACCTCATTAAGGAGTATACAAAGTTCAAACCTCTGTGTTTCAAAACTCTAACCAAGAATTCCCTACTTGTTGCATAGTGTATGCCTAGAGTAGATACTTGAATGCGGCTCCATAGATTGGGATGAAAATGAAAGTAAAACCCTGCAGTTCAGGGCATATTTATAAAACTATCTGGATTATTGATTGTTCAAAGTCTGCCTCACATTTTGTAGGAAAATATGTTTCATGTTGTACCACTGACTGAGTTCATGGTAGGGATCTACTTTGTGCACAAGCTAAAAGTTAGAAAATGAATTATTAGTTGGGGATGATGTGAGTCTTTCCTAAGTACTACATTCAAAGTCCTGTCAGTTCAAACACACAAGTTCTGTATATTACACCTGGTAACTATGAAATAGAGAAGACAGTCTTATAATAAGTAAAATGTGTTAATTATTTAGCAGTACCAAAACAAATAAAATCTAAACACAACACAATAAATATTCACACCCAATTTCTGAAAATCAAGAAAAACTAAATAAAAAAGGACAATATTGAATAAACTCCAATAAGGGGAAGTGGAGATATGATTTTTTAAATTCTTGAGGTATAAATCATCAACAAAAAGTAAAGTATCATTCGGAAGTCACTTTTCATGCTTGACTGGGGCCTAGAAGAGATTTAAACTTGAGCTATATGGAGCAGAGTCAGCTACACCAAGCAAGTGTTTACCTACTGACTTGGGGGCTGATTTATATGTTGATGGGCAGAGTAATTACAGGCACCATGGCGGATTACTTTTCTCCCACCATGGTGAGGGTACACAAATTTCTATTTGCAGGCTTTGTCAGTTTATTTGAGCTGAAAATCCTCCAAAGAGCAAGACTGGATGTTGTCCAGCAGATTGATCTCAGCATCTTTAACACAAGGTAATTTTCAATATTTCTGAAGAAGCTCCTCTTGGTTACTTCTAAGTTTTCCAGAAACTCCAGAAACTCAAAGACAACACTTTGAGATCAGGACTCACTCCAGAATAGATTACTAGCAGTGTAACTCAAATTCCAAATGGCCTTTCAGTGTTATAGGTGTTGGAGGTGAAGCGGGCGGGTTTGTGCATTATAGACAACTTTATTCTCGTTGCTACTGGGTTAATGATTTGTTCTATTGGAAAGGGACCTACATATCTGGGTTGTACATGTACCCTGTAGTCTCAGGTTTTTAGGTTTTTAGTGGCCAACCAAATCTAGCCTCCAATTATTGTAGAGGCCGGTTGTTTTTTTCCATGTCTATTAGCATATTTCTCCATACTCTCTTTAGCCTGATGTAAGTATGTGAACACCTGTTGTTGTGAGTTTGACAGATGTTGTACAAAGTCTTCTATGGCAGGTACATCTTCATCAGTTATGACAACATTCTCAGGTAACATACATGGAGGTGTGCCTTTTACACAATAAAAGAGGGATACCCCAGTGACAGAATGCTGTGAGTTATTGTACGCAAATTCAGCAATGACAACAAAGACTCCCACCTTTGTGGAGTATAAGTTAGAGGACATTGAAGTGTATGTTTCGATACCCGATTCACTTGTTTAGTCTGCCCATCAGTTTGTGAGTGATGAGCAGACAAGAGTCTAGCGTTAATGTCCAAGGATGTGCAAAGACTGTGCCAAAACCAGGACATTAACTGGGGGTCTCTGTCTGAAATGATGACTGATAGAAGACTGTGTAACAGCATCATATGTTGGACAAATGACATGGTGAGAGTCTTGTCACTGGGTATCTGTTTAAGGGCAATAAAGTATGCCATTTTGGAAAGGAGATTTACTATTAACCATATAGTATTATAGCCATTGAAGTTGGGCAAGTCTGAGATAAAGTACATGCTAATAGTATGCAAGGGATGTGGGGGCACAGGCAAGGTTAATAAGTGACCTGCTGTGGCTGAATGAGATGCCTTGTGTTGTGAACATATAGGGCAGGTATGGACATACCCATGCACATTTTTGGACAGTGTTGGCCACCCAAACCATAGTTGACTGTTAGCTAGAGTTTAGTGAATTCAAGGGTATCCAGCTAGCAGGGTATCATGAAGTTCATGCTTCATGTCTTAATTCTTCTGTGGGGACATATAAAGTTGTTCCATGGTAGGGAAGATCATTATGTGCATGATTATCCTTTACAGCTACCCACAAGGCCATGTATTCCTGGCTCATGCTCTGTCTAACTCTGCTTAGAAATGATTCAATATGACAATATGTTCTAGGGCCGTTATGTTCTGTGATATCTGTTTCTGAGAGTTCTGACTTGTGTAATTCTACCTAGATAGCATATTGACCTTGGTCTGTTGTGTGCCTAGTCAATAAGTGATGATGAAATTGTATTCACTGAAACACAATAGCCACCTTATTTGCTTAGGGGCCAATGCTTTTAATGACCAAAAAATTGGAGATTCTTATGACCAGTGTATATAGTAATGATATGTTGAACGCCTAGTAAATATTGGTGCATAATTTCATTGTTCATAATTTCATTGCCAATAATTCTCATTATGCAACTGTATAGTTCCACTTAGCTGGCAACCATTGTTTTGGGAAAAAGGCAACTAGGTGCATGTGCCCAGGTGTGCTGTTGTGACAGAATAACTCAAGCTGCTACCTGAAAGGCTTTCACCTTCACAAAGTAAGGCTGCATGGGATCTGCATGTCCGGGTATCGAGGCCATGGCTAATATTATCTTAAGTAGTTTAAAAGCATCATTGGCTTCCTGCAACCACACAAAAGGTACCTTCTTTCTGAAAAGCCTGATAATTGGATTTACACTGTCAGAAACATGGGTGATTAATTGTCTGTATATGTTTGAAAACCCCATGAAACATTACACCTCCTTAACTGTGTTTGGTGCTGGCTGGTCTAATATTGCCGGCTCTTTCTTTCTATCCATGGTTACCTCTTCTGGAGATAAGATGTATCCCAGGAATTAAACAGACTGAGTATGAAATTTACATTTTTCAAATTTTGTAAAATGGGCATGTTCTGGGAGTCTTTGTAGTATTTACTGGACATGTCCTATGTGTTCTGTCATGTTTTGAGAATCAATGAATATGTTGTCAATGTATACAGCTGCACAAACGTTCAGTAGATCTCACATTACTTTGTTTACAAACTACAGGAATGCTGCAGGAACATTATATAACCCAAATGGCATGACTGTGTATCTGAATAGTCCGAACTTGGTTCAGAAGACCGTTTTCCCCTTGTCACCCTTTTGTACACAAATAAGACGGTATGCACCACGCAGGTCCAATTTTGTGTACAAAGTGGACTTCTTCACCTGGTTAAGCAAGACTGAGATTAGAGGCAATGGATATCTAATCTTCATGGTCACTTTATTTAACATTCTACAGTTGATGCATGCCTGCAAGCCTGGGCAGAAAACACTGCTGGGCTCACATAGTTTTCAGAATTTGTCCATCTCCTGGTCACTTTTCATTTGGATTTTGATGTGGAAGGATCACTTTCTTTGTCTCCTGGATACATAACTTTGGATTTAAGGACTTTGGACCTCATAACAAGTTTTTAGGTCCATTGACTGTCATAGTGGTCGGTCTGACCGCTGTTGTGATGGCGGTTGGACAGCCAAATTATGAATCATGCTGGCCTATGGAGCAAAGACCACAGCGGTTCTGCTGGCACTGTCAAGCAGCACAGACCTCCACGGTCATGATCCAGAACAAACTGACCTGCAGAGCCTGTGTTGCTGTGTAAAATAAGCAAAGGTGGTTGTGCTAACAGGTTCGCATATCCCAAAAGACCATAAAGTAATTGGGAAAAGTAATGTTCAAATCGTCATAGAAGATCTTCAAATGGGTGCCACACTGGTATACACACCCAACCACCAAGGGTGTGTGTACGTTGACTGGAAAACAACCCAACCAAAGTTACTTCATAAGGTCACCAGGGCACACTAAACAGATTAAAGAATGTTAATGTATGAGATCAGGTAGCTCAAATACAGTCTTAGACGCGTCCTGTGATTTTAGGATTTATTCTTTCCAAATCATCTTACATCCAAGAAAGCAGCGCATGTTACATCCAAGCAAGCAGCCGACACGTGTTTTGTCTTCTAGACATTCTCAAGGCTGCAAAGAACAATATGTATTTAAAAACAAAGGTGAAATGTATTTACAATAACAGGGATGTATTACTATATGTAACTTCATGATGCCATGCTTGAGAAAAATGATTGTGTTGGATTTGCACAGACAAAAGGTGCGTAAGTATCCACATTGAGCTAAGATTGTAAAATTGAAAGGTGAAATTAAAGCGCCAAATAGAAAAGAAAGGGTGGGTTGGAGACAAAAAAAGTCAAAAAGAATGATGATAAAGTCCAATCCCCACTACAAACCAAGTAATGATATGTCAATTTGGGTAGAAACAGAAGCATGCTAAGAAAACACAATTTAGGTGGTGGTAGAAATTACATAAATTTTAAGAAATAGTGTAATTCAAAGATACCAATAGTGTCTAAGAAATGTATAATCAAATTAGAATGAAGAGAACAACATACCATATGACGTGAAGGATAGCATCAAAGTCTAAAAGAAAAGTCGTACTTGAAGTACTCTTAGGGGGAGAGAGGTAACAGGGAATCAGTATGACAACACATTTTGCAATATAACTACCATAATCAGTCCAAAAAATCCCAAGTCGTAGAGACAAATATGAGTACGGGGTCAAACAATTAAGTCTAACAAAATTACACCCTTGCACACTGTGATGAGGAACCATATTGAAACTTAGAACTAACGGTAAAAAAAAACAAAATACCTGAGAAGTGACGAAACCCGAGGGAATTAGTGCCCAAAAAATGACATAGAAAACAAACAGAAACTTACCTCAAAGCATTTATTTAATGTTGGAAAAGTTCAATGGAATAATGTGAAGGAAAAATCAGGCCATGATAAGCCTATAGGTAAAATATTGTCAATAATATAGTTAGGGCAATATAAGTAACGGGTTTGGTAGCACAGATCAAATTATATCATGACAAATATGAGATATATTAGGAAAGTGGCCATTGAAAATGAGTGTTGTGGGGTTGGGACATCATCAAAATAGAACTATAACGATGAATCAAGGCATAGCCTACCATATGTAAAGCACCAACCAGTGAGAAGTACAAAGGAGAAATTGAAACGTGGTTTAGACGTAAGTCCCATGTGGGCAAACATAACCAGTTAAAGCCATATCAGATACAAACAGTATATCAAAATCGTCAGAAGACTATAGTGGCCAGCGGTAACCCATAAGGCAGTACAAAGACAAAAAATATATAATTTCCTCACTAATGAAAACAAGAACTGTAGAGGATGGGAGAAAAGTGATTCCAAAGTCATTAACACATCTAGAAGCCATTATCGAAGATATAATTGACCGTAAACTAAGTAATAAAAACAAACTGCCATAAAGCTATCCACACTAAAACCTAAAGAAAACTGTAAAACTCAATTGAATTTACAGATAAAGTAAGTAATAAATCCAATTAATAACATAATGCTAGCGACAAGATTATAACAAAAGGAAAGCCGCATACATGATACACATAGGGGGTCATTCTGACCCTGGCGGTCATTGACCGCCAGGGTCAACGACCGCGGGAGCACCGCCAACAGGCTGGCGGTGCTCCCAAGGGCATTCTGACCGCGGCGGTATGGCCGCGGTCAGAAACGGAAAACCGGCGGTCTCCCGCCGGTTTTCCGCTGCCCTGAGGAATCCTCCATGGCGGCGCAGCTTGCTGCGCCGCCATGGGGATTCCGACCCCCTCACCGCCATCCTGTTCCTGGCGGGTTTGCCCGCCAGGAACAGGATGGCGGTGAGGGGTGTCGTGGGGCCCCTGGGGGCCCCTCCATTGCCCATGCCAATGGCATGGGCACTGCAGGGGCCCCCGTAAGAGGGCCCCTTAAAGATTTTCAGTGTCTGCCCTGCAGACACTGAAAATCGCGACGGGTGCTACTGCACCCGTCGCACCCTCCCACTCCGCCGGCTCCATTCGGAGCCGGCTTCCTCGTGGGAAGGGGTTTCCCGCTGGGCTGGCGGGCGGCCTTCTGGCGGTCGCCTGCCAGCCCAGCGGGAAACACAGAATAACCGCGGCGGTCTTCTGACCGTGTAGCGGTATTCTGTTGGGGGAACTTTGGCGGGCGGCCTCCGCCGCCCGCCAAGGTTAGAATCACCCCCATACTGTTATCCCATCATGCTAACGAAACCAGCTCTAATGAAAATTTCAAAAGAAACAGACTCACATCTAGAGTCAATGCCGAAAGGGAGTGTTAATGTAGTTGTTAGTACCTGAAAATGCCACGAACATGCTGGTGTGTTATATACAGGAATGTGTAGGAGTAGAAACAGAAAGCAGACTTATCCGTTGAGAAAAAGGGATATCAGAAAGGAGAAAAGAAGATGCACCATCTTGGAAAGTGGTACATTTTAGCCAATATCCTTATACATAGGTGGTCCTGGCAATATATATGCGATGGATATCATTAATTAATATTACAATGACCTAGTATTTAGCAATCAAAATGTTCGAGTCAAGGGATGTGGCCTTAGGTAAAAGACAAATGAGTTTGCAGCGCAAAGCCCAAACAAAAAATATAAAATACAGATGAGTTGAAATTAATATGAGTATTCAAAATTAGAGAAGAAAATGAAAAAAATAAGAAGAACACCAACATAAATATAATGAGCAAAATAGAATGCATATAAGATCTCATTGGTTAGTGAAGTCATTGATACGATACATCAAAGGTAAAAAAATCAACAAACTTATAATTTCAGCATATTGTGCCAGTGTTGTATCGCAGAACTCACAATATTACTGTATTTAGTTGTTGGGTAAACTTATGTGCCCAAAAGTACAGTAAATATCACTAACTGAATAGAAAGCTTCAAAAGTGGGGATGGGTAATATTAGTTACACACAAGTGTATGTTTGTCCAATTCATAATAATAGAAACACATGTAAGTCCTTATCTGTGTTGAGACCCTCCTCAACCACTCTAAGTTTGATGATCCATTTGCTTTCCATGTGTCTCAAGGTCAGTGTCTTATCCCCTCCTTGTTGTAAGACCCCCAACGGCGTCAACGCCATATACTTTGATAAATAGAATTTCTCTTTGACCATGGGTAGAATTATAATGTGCTTTGAAAGGATAGTCTTTAATGTTGGTGCAAGATAGCCCTGATAAGTTCTTGAATTCCCTGTTTAAGGGGCCTAATGGTACTGCCAATATAAACACGTTTACAAACACATAGTAAACAATATACTACATGCATGGTGTTGCAGTTAATGAATTTTGATATTCTATGTGTAACCCTAGTGTTGTTTTGGAATGTGCTCATCTTGTCTATAACATAATCACATATTTTACAGTTGCCACACTTAAAAGAACCACATGGGGGTTTGGGTAACCATGTTCTTGTAATATCCAGTGGTAGGAAACTGTGGCACAGATGGTCACGTAGTATGCGGCCTTGCTAAATGTAACACTTGGTGTGGTTGTGATGCCCTCTCCTATGGTGTTATCTTCCAATAGGAAAGACCAATTGTTAAGGAGAATTTAGCATATTTGAGGACTTAGAACACTATAAGGAGTGATGAGAGAACGTTTTCTATGCTCTCTGCGTTTCTGTTTATCAGGTGTGATGAGTAAGTTATTACATTTTATCCTACTGATCCTATCGCTAGTCCTTGTAATAAGATTGATGGGATAGCCCCTTGTTACAAATCGCTTTTTCATCAATTGTACTTCTCTTGAGTAATCACTATCCAAACTGCAATTTCTTCTAATTCAGGTAGCTTCTCCAGAAGGAATGGCTTTAATTTGTGAAAGAGGATGGGAACTTTCTGCATGCAATATGGAGGTACAGGCTGTAGGTTTTCCATATAGTTTAGAACATACTTTGTTATCACTGACAAATAACGTAATATCTAGGAAATTAACCTGTGTGGTACTAAATTGGCTGGAAAGCTTGATATTATATGTATTGTCATTCAGATGTTGGATAAAATGATGAAGGGAATCAGAGTCACCGGACCAGAATAAAAGAACATCATCTATATATCTGTCCCAATGTAAAATATATTTGGATCAGTTCTGGTGGGCATTTTTGACATAGGTGTATCATTTTAATGAAGCCCATGTATAGGTTAGCAAAGAAAGGGGATAATTGTGCCCCCATGTCCACACCCTGTATTTGGCCGTACCACGTACCATTATGGAGAAAAACATTACTGTCTACAGTTTCAATAAGGTCAAGTAGCATGTTAGCGTGTCCTAAAAGAGTGGCATCTCTTTTGTCCAAAAAATATTGGACGGCTATTAAACCCTTGGGCCTATGGATACTGGTGTAAAGTGAGGTGACATCCAAGGTAACAAAAAAGTGTCCTTCAGTCCACTCAAGTCAATCATTTTGCTTAGTAAGTCCTTAGTGTCTTTAATGTATGAAGGTAAGTTGTGTACTAAAGGTTGTAGATACAGGTCTATGCATTCAGATAGCCTTTCCATGGGGGAAACGATCCCTGATATGATGGGCCTGCCTGGTGGAAAATGATTTGTTTTGTGTATTTAGGGAAGAATGTATGTGCTTGGTGATGTCAGAGTAGCGTTATAAATGTACCGATATTCCATGTCTGTCATAAGACATTGGTTTCTCCAGAAGCTAAGTTTCTTTTGTATTATATAATTTACTTCCTTCAATGGATTCTGAGTGAGTCTACGATAACCTGTAGTATCCGAAAGTTGTTGATCAATTTCCTTAACATACTCCACTTTGTTCATCAGGACTATGGCCCTCATTACAACTTCGGCGGTCTTACAAAAAGACTGCCAAAGTTGCGGGCACTATTATACGGTATTTGTGGCACCCTATTATGATTTTTCCGATGGACCAGCAGACGGAAACAGCGTTTCTGTCCGCTGGTCCAGAGGAAAAGTAACATCAACATTGCAGCCGGCTTATAAGAGAGCCGGCGGCAATGTTGATGTGCAGCGGGTGTAGCATCACCCGTCACGCATTTCACTGCCAGAAATTCGGGCAGTGAAATGCGCGAAGGGGCTGTGTCTGGGGGCCCCTCACTGCCCATGCCACGAGCATGGGCAGTGTAGGGGCCCACAGGGGCAACCCTAGTCCCCCTTACCATCAGCCTTTCCATGTCGGTGTTTACTGCCATGGGCAGGAAGGCGGTTGGGGACTCATAATCCCCATTACAGCGGTGCTTGCACCGCTGCCCTGGGGATTATGACTGCCTGGCGGAAGCCTGGCGGTCATTTGGAGGGGCTGGCGGTATGGCCGTGGCTAATGCGCCACAGTCATAATCCACTGACGATACACCGCCAGCCTTTTTGTTGGTGTTACCGCCGGTGTACCGCCAGCCACCAGGGTCGTAATGAGGCCCTATATTCCCTCTTTTGTCTGCTTCTTTGATAATAATGTTGTATGACTCCATGAGTGAATGAAGAGCCGCCCTCTCTTGTCTAGTTATGTTATGCTTTATGTTTTTGTGACCAGTGACATACAGATCTTCCAATTTGTAGAGATCCAAAGTTACTTGTTTATAGAAGATATGAATCACATTGTCAGGGGATAAGACTGGTGTAAATTTGGAAGACGTTTTGAGCCCACTGTCAAGACCAAGGTTGGTGTCAATATTTAAATCCGATAGGATATCTAGAAGTGAAGGAGAGAGGTCTGAAGATTGTTTTAAAGAGAGTGGAGTTTTTAAATGTTTTATGTCTTTATGTTTTGCTGCCAGACATATTACGAGGTTGCAATCCGCCAATGTGACGGTCCAACCACCACATCTCAGAAGGCGGAAACGGACGATATAAAGGGAGACACTCACCTGCAGGCAGCTTTACATGTCTGGAGCCGCCATGGAACTCATCACGCACGTCCTGCCGCTGTTGTTGATCCTTGATGGAGCACAAAATCAACGCCACCGTGGATGCCACTGACTGTAAGTACACACACCTACCTGTCTCATTACCGTAAACAGTAGATCATTGCGCCGTCGTCTACACAATATGGGGGTCATGCTACGGGCAACATGTACACGTCTCATTGTGTCCTACATCAGAATCTGACTCAAGGGCACATTCACAGTCACAATATGCCCCCTTTGGGCAGGTCACTCACACTGTACAGCGCACTACACAAAAACACACATCTCAGGCAAAGGGACAATGAAAGCTACACAACATTCACTCACACATCAACAACAACACACAAACATCACATATACAAATACGACTCACACACTCACATGCCACAGAGGCCACGGACTGTCGCCACACACAATACACATATGTGGCATGGAACACAAACAACACTCCCAGAAAACAGCCCTGCAATGGACACACACATTACAGCCCAATGGAAGTTCAATGGCATGCACAATACACAGAGAGGCAAATAGACAAAGGGCACTATGCTAACAATACCTGCACAATTAGATGGGGCATCAGTCACATACATGTCAGTAGCATCAAGGTAGAACTTTCCTATTTTTTACAACTCCCAATGTGTGACACATACAAGCCAATAAGTACAGGGCCATGACTACAGAGATACATTTCACAATCTGCAGACCAACCCACTACCCTGCTCAGGCCCTACAATAACTAGGCAAACGTACTGACTTCATGTGGTACATGCTTTAGACACCTGACTGAGATGTGAGCCACTATGATTCACATCACAACTCTTGTGTCTTCTGAAGGGTAAACTCCTTAGAGATGAATGGACTAACACATTCACACTCAGTCCCAACAGGCTACTGCCAGATTACAATCTTCAACATTGAACATGGATAACAATGAAGGGACTGGCATGGTGGGTACAAAAGGTATCTATCCTGTCCATGTGAGGACATTCACAATGACAAATGCAGACTTATGCCACTTCAGAGGGTGGGGTTTTGTGTCGTGTGGCAGGACCACACAAAACTCTTTTGATCATGTGTCCATCCAACACAGCTGGCATCCATCAAATAAAGGCATATATTGTCCATTTTCTGCTACATGACCAAGCTACAGAGTCACATATCATGGTCTCACAGGAATCAACGCACCGTCTGCAGTGGGGAGAAGTAATTTATGCAATAAGCCTGCACAGGACAAATATGACCTGTGGGAAAGTGACAGCAGGGCTGTGAAAGTAAGGGACCTGTCACGAGTCAAACACAACACATTGACAATGTTGTTAAGTGCACATGTGTAATATATCAGTAACTCACCCCTGTACCCATTCCTAATCTGATCAAAGGAATGAGGCTTTCTGTGTAGCAAATTATACCAGAGCCTCTCAATGGCCACATGACAGGATCCGCTGGAGGCACAGGGAGTGGGCACAGTGCCTCAGTTGCATAGCCACAGTAACTTCACCCCACCTAGACTAGCACCCATACCAGGCGATACATGGGCAGGCCATTGTCTCTGCAGGCTGAGCAGACATAACCTACATGACACTACATTCCCATCACTTCAATGTATGACAGTACATTCTGTAGCCAACAGCTTGGTATGAGTGGCAACATGAAGGGCAGAGAGAGTAATGACATGCCTTACAAACCACAGTCTAGCAAGGGCAGATGTGTGAAGAAATTTCTATGGCAACATACACATATCTAACATTACTCACAACTGACACATACAATATGCATACTCAGCTCATGCTACCATGCACATACATGTTGTCACACATATACAACAATAAAGAGGAAAGAGAATGTCAGTAGATGGCTGTAATGTTTCCTCACCTAGTTATGTGCATCCAACACAAGGAGGATCTAGTTACACAAACAACACACATACCACAATGTGAATAAACTCACCATATGGCACTGGCCATCAATACCTGCACATTGACCCTCCCATTGAGGCCACACAGACTGCACCTACAGGCACATGAGTAGTCAATCTGGCACACATGAGCACTATCGAGCCTATGAGGAGCGAAGGGATGGGGAAGTACAGAGAAAACTGTACACATGAGGCACATACCTGCTCCTCTGATGCACCATAGAGCTGTTCATACAGGGGTAGGACCTTGTTAACTAGCCTCTCCAATTCTGCTGGAGAGAAGGCTTGGGCCCCATCACCTGCTGGACGTGGCATGATTGCTCCCAGAGATGGTACTCAGCAGCTCAGTAGAGGAGGTCATTCTGGCAACAGTATCAGGAGTCAAGTGAGGGAATTTACAGAACATGGTGGTCATGCCCACCACGTACGCAGTCGTTACCACCGACAGACACAGACATTGTCCTGCAACCGTCACTGGCAACAACATTAGCCTATGGCTATGTCCACTGCGGTTGCAACCGCCCACCACCATGCAGGCAGTTCCTCATGTCCAGTGGAGTAGGTCAGGCAGCTGCCATTTAAAATGCCTGAAATGCAGCATTGGGCTTCCAAAGCTGTGTCAAACCCCTGAAAAAGTTGTTTTGACCACACAAACTTGCTCATCCTGTATTGTCATGTAGGTCATACAACACAAACACCATCGTAGTATGTTGCAGGGCACAAATTGAAATTTACAGTGGGGCACAGTCCACCCCATCAACTGTCTTTTTTTGTGATTGGGACATCCTGTCACATGCCAAGGGGCATTTATGATACACATTTTTGTTTAGGTCCAGACACATGATGTCTACATCTGTGTGGCAAACCAAGGGGGTCACGTGTGACCCTTGTATCATTAGCAGCCGTGCTGGTTGATGTTTGTCATGTCCATCCTTTCCTAATTGTCGTGTCACATGTTGTCATTGACATGCATCATGTATGTAACTGGGGACACAATGACTGATGTCTGAACTCATATTTTGTCATGTATAGGTATCCAGGGATAGGGAGGATGTGACAACCACCTGTCTACCGTCCACTGCCAGATCTACAGACCACGGATGAACACCACATCATCCTGCTGTACTGTCTGAATAGTGGACTTATGTCATCAGTTAAAGCCAGATCTGATGCCAGCTATTAGTTATCCAACCAGCATGCCACCTATTGTACCAATTATGTTAGTGTTGCACTTCCTAGCCAGAGGGTCCTTCCAACATACAGTGGCCCAAGTTGCTGGCATGCCCCAACCTATGTTCAGTCTGGTGTTGAAGGATGTCCTCTCAACAATGTTAAAACACATTGGCAGCTATATCAGGTTTCCGCGATTTGAGGACTTAGCTCATGTGAAGGCTGACTTTTATGGCTTTGGTTGCATCCCACATGTAGTGGGGGCCATTAGTGGCATACATGTAGGCTTGGTGCCACTGCATGCCAGTGAACAAATACACTGCAACAGGAAGAATGTCCATTCCATCAACGTCCAAGTTGTATGTTTGGTGGATTTCTACATTTCACAGGTCTGTGCCCTTTATCGTGATCAATCGCTTGATCTGATCATTTTCTTGACAGACTGGAAGAAGGCTGTAGTGACCCCTTTACTAAAAAAGCCTTTGCTTGATCCAGGGGTCTTGAGCAAGTCAGTTGCCTTGGTCCTTCTAGGCCTGTCAGCTGCATTCAATACAGTGAATCATAGTATACTCCTTGGTCGACTTAAGGCGTTTAGAGTGGGTGGGACCGTTCTCAAACGGTTGAATTCCTTTTTTTCTAATCTCTCCCAGGCAGTGCCTCTTCCTCTAAATAGCTGCGTTTTGAGGAACTTGGAGGATGGAGTGCCTCAAGGCTCTGCCTGAGTCCGATCCTATGTAACTGCTATCTCAGACCTTTAGTTATGCTCATTAAGTCTCACGGGATCAGTGTGGTGAATTATGTCAATGACGCCCAGGTTATTTTAACCTTTGAGAATGACCAGTCAGTGTTGTCTTTGGATTTCCACAACTGCATGAATGATGTCACCAGTTGGCTCAACTGCAATTCCCGTAAGTTTAACAGGGATAAAACAGAACTTACTTTGCTCCTCTGCCAGTAAAGATCCGAACTCCATCCAGCTAAGTCTGTGGCCTGGTGACATATCACTAATTCCCTCTCATTCTGTGCGTAATTTTGCAGTTGTGTTCGACAACAGGTTGTCAATGGAAACCCATGAGAATAGATACGCAGCTACTTGTTTTGCCCTATTACGCAATGTGTGGAAGATTTTGCCTCTGATGTCTTCTTCTGAACAAATACTAACTGTTCGCAATATTATTTTGAGTTAGTTGGACTATTGCAATGCGCTTTTACTGGGCACACCAAATTACCTCCTAAATAGACTTTACAGAGGTCAGATTGTGGCTGCCAAGCTGCCTCTCAACAAACACAGGAGATCATTTGCCTCAGTGGCCTGAAAGACCTCCATTGGCTGCAGCTGTGGCAGAGCATCTCTTTATTGTGTTTAAAGCTCTCCAGGGCAGTGGCCCTGTGCCATTACGAAATAAATTGAAAAGATATTCCCCTGCTAGGTGTCTTTGTTCGGCCACCACCACCCTTGTCTGTATTCCAAAAGTGAGGAAATCTAGATGCAGTGGCTGGGAATTTTCGGTCTCAGCCGCTCAAATGTGGAACCAGCTCCTTGGCTCCATCAGATTTATGACTGATTTTCTGCATTTTAGAAAAACAATAAAAACTTCACTGTTCTCACGTCAGTAAGGTTCCTACGGTTCATGCTGATCTGTGATTCCTATTGGCTGTAGCTCTTTTACTTTTTATCTCAAATCTGCTCTGTGTCTGCTCTTCCTCCCCCCTCCTTCCTTGTTTGGTGGGGCACTCTAGCGCCAGGATACCAGAATTGGTTGAGTGTGCTTCACAAGTGTTTTAAATAAAAATACATAAATGTATATGGCTTCATCCCATAATTCCTTCATAATGAAGAACAACACTATCAATTAGTTGATGTCACGACTGTAACCAGAGAGGGCCTGGCTTGTTGGTAAGTCACATCTGTCCTGTTTGTGTGTGTGCAATGTCTGGTGCCACAAATGTCCCATTCATAACAGGAGACTGCATATCCAAACCATCCTTGGTTATTGACGCCCCACTAAGGAATCCAAATACACCAGGGCAAGAACGCTTCAATGAGGCCTATGTAAGAATAGATTTTGGTGTCTAGACTGCTCTAATGGAGCCCTCCTCTGAAAAGTGTGTCAGATCATTGTGGCCCGCTGCATGCTCCTTAACATTGCCCTGATGAAGAATAACATATAAATCCCAGAGGAGGGGTAGTCTGCAGTGCCACTTGGTGAGCCTCCTGAAATGCCAAGTGAGGGTGACAGTGGTGAAGAGGAAGGTGCTGACTTGACAGAAGATCTCATCAATGGCCACTTTTCTTTAGTGTATGTAATGTGATGTAATATCTGTAACTGTACGAAGAACTGTAGTTGTCAGAATTTGTGGAGGAGAGTGTTGTGACAGAACACTGGTGAGCTCATGCTCTGCAATATTCAGCCAAAGGATGCTTGAGGAGTTAGCCTTTGACATTTCCCCAATTTTGATGGAGCAACTTTGTTTCTGTCAGTCTCATTGCAATGTAATTTCCTTTCCAGATGCTTGCTCTGTGACTTGTGTAATAAGTATGTTTTCAAGCCTATACTCCTTGTTTTGTCTTTGTCCAGTACCTTCACCATGACATCCTCATGTAGGCATGGCAGACTTGTGACACTGGCAGGTGTTTGATGCTGTTCTGACATATGAGGTGGACATGGATTGTTCCGGGTACTGGGGTTACAGATTTGGGGTGTATGAGACCTGTGCCAAGGCAGCTTGAGCAGTGTTTTGGTAGAAGGTCAGAAGCGCACATTATACTTGTTTATTGTGCTGTGTTTGGCCTATTGCATCATGTGGGCATAAAATATGTGCTAATCATTAACAAGCAAGTCATTCACCCTTCACATTAGTTAAACACTCCTGACCTGTATGTAGCTGTCGATGTGTTTCATCATTGCAGTCAAAATGCCTTTGCCACTACACTGACATATGTGTTTGTCATACCACCAGAAGCATGATCGGTCGATTATGATGGGCCTGTGATCAGGGAATACTGTTCTGCCCACTATCTGTATTTTGAACTATATGATATTGGATGTCTTTAGTTTGGTATGTGATAAGGCTCAAGCTGGTTACACCATCCACTTTTTTGTTTGCCTATTCTAAAGGACAATATCTGACAAGGCCCTTACTTCTGTGGTCTTGGGGCTGTATCTTGGGATATTTACCCTGACGCAATATGAGTCAGTCATTCTTGGCTCAGACAGTCAAGACATATGGACAGCCTATGTCCTGTACAGTACAATAAAATTGGTGGTGTGACCAGACACTTGTAGCAATGTGTTGATGTGTGTGGTTAGTAATCCTTAGCAGAACACTGTACCAGTTACATATCCCTCCATGCATTAGTATCTTGTATCTTCCTCATTTACTTCATATGGCCTTACAACTCTACATGGCAAGATGAGGAACAAAAGCAAAGAGACAATGTGATAGGTGCATTTATTGTAAAACTGTGCAATACATATCATTTGGTGTATTGTGGGAAAAACAGTGAAGGCTTCAGTCACGGTGGATGAATGTATTGGAGTGGATGCCACACAATTGTCAGTCCAAAGTCCAGTGTACTCCTCCCATAGGGAATGGAAGGCGGTTTAAGAAAAGTCACAGAGTGAATATGTGGCACACAAATAAGGCATTTAGGAAGAGGTCACTTGCTGGCAGTGGTGGGTGTCTTGCCATCTGCTCCTCCTGCATTCTTTGCTGGACATCCCACTTGCATGGGGATCATCTGCTGCTACAGAGGGAGGGGTGTCTGTGGTGGGTTCTTCCCCTGACAGGACTTCCTTCCAGTGGCCAGTACTAATGAAAGGCCTGGTGTTGCTGCACCAAAGGACTGGGTAGATTGTTGTGCATGATCCCAGGCCAGGCTGGTATTTGTGCCCTTCCACTGTTAAAGCATATCTCTATTTATGTCTCTCTGCAGCTGCTTGATTTCCTGGAGTTCTGCAAGTACCTTGTCCATCATGTCTTGGGACATCTAATAGAACCCCAAAGCCGTAGCTGATAGTGCTCTCGTCAGGAACATCCCCAGTGGTCTCACCCCGCTGGCCCACAACTTTCCTCGCATGTACCCTACCCCCAGAGGCCTGTCTCCTTGCCACAGGAGTTGTGCTGCAACTCAGAATCCTGGACTGGGGGGCACAAATGGTTGTCCCAGCGACAGCGGTGGGGGGGTGAGTGGCTGTCTGTGATGTTGAGGCAACCGGGCTGGCAGGTGTTGATGTGGCCACAGTGAGGTTCACTGTGGGGGTCTGACCAGGCTCTCTAGTTGGGCCAGAACCATCCTCCACGTCCAGCTGTCCAGGAGTATCCTCTTCACTGAGGGCTTCAGCTTGAACAGTGCCTCCTGGTAACTGAATTCAGGTCACTCCCATCAGTTCCAAAAACTTGACAAATGTTATCCTCCCAGGTGAGGAGACTTTCAATTAGAGTTCATAAATAGATGGCTTGGGCAAATGGACATTGTTTTTGTGGTTGAAGTGAGTGACACTGGGACTATTGTACTTTGCATTCAGATCACACCCTCTACTTCCCAACACTAGACAAATGTTATCCTCCCAGGTGAGTACACTTAATTTGGGAGTTCACTCACAAATGCACGGGGGCAAGTGCACACTAAGATGGTCATTGGAGTCACCGGGACAGGCCCTCCTGGGTGTTGGGGGTCATGTGACTCCCTGTACTATAGAAAAGTAATCCGCCCAGGTGAGTGTACTTGCATTGCTAATTAACGAACAAGGATATTTGGACAAGAGAACACTGGGCTTGGGTTTGGAGTTGGAGAGACAGAATCTCCTGGCCTTGGCAGTCATGTCACTCCCTCTTCTTCATACATTTGCCAAATGTCATCACCCAGGTGAGTCCAATTCATGTGTGAGTTTCCAAACATGAGACCTTGGAGAAGAGGCCATTGGGCTGGTGCTTGGAGTGACAGTAACATAGCCTCCTGTGATTTGCAGTCATGTAACTCACTGTACTACCTACACCTTACAAATGGTTTCCTCCTAGGTGAGTACACTTTAATAGAGATTTCAGACACAGTAAAGGAGAGAACACTGTGCTGCTGTTTGGAGTTACAGAAACAGGGCCTGCTGTAAGTTGCAGTCCTGTCACTCTCACTACTCCCCAATACTTGACCAAAGTTATCCACCCAGGTGAGTAAACTTAGGTTGGGATTTTACAACCAGTGGTCTTTGGTTAAGAGAACACTGTGCTGATGTGTGGAGTTACAGATACAGGGCCTGCTAGTAGTTGCAGTCAGGTCCCTCACTCTAGTACGCCCACTTGACCAATGTTCACCCCCCCTAGTGAGTACACTTCAATTGAGAGTTCACTGACAGATGTATTTGGGCAAGGGAAACCTGTGCTGGTGTTTAGAGTTACAGAAACTGGGCCTGTTGGGAGTTACAGTCATGTCACTCACTCATGTATACACACTATACAAATGTTTACCTCCCAGGTGGGTACACTACAACTTGAAGTTAACATACAGGGCTATTTGGACAAGTGAACACTGGGCTGGTGTGTGGAGTTACCGAAACAGTAGCTCCTGTGAGTTGCAGTCATGGAACTCCCTGTACTACACACACTATACAAACGTTATCCTCCCAGGTGGGCACACTTCAATTTTGTGCTCACAAACAATGGTATATAAACAAGAAAACACGGGTTATCTGACACAGGGCCTTCATGGCCTTAGTAGTCATGTCACTCCCTCTACTTCCCACATTTGCCAAATGGTATCCTCCCAGCTGAGTAAACTTAAATTGTGATTTGGCAGACATCGGTCCTTAGACAAGTGACCACTGTTATGGTGTTTGGAGTTGCAGAAACATTGCCTGCTGGATGTTGTAGTCATGTTAGTCCCTATGCAAATGTTATCCTCCCAGATGAGTACACTTCAAATGGGAGTTAACAAACCAGGGAATTTGCTGAAGGACACACTGTGCTGGGGTTTGTGTAACAGAATTGACTCTGTCGACTATCCTGTCCCACATTTCCATTTTCCTACTGAGAGGAGTGTGCTGGACTTGTGCGCCAAACAAGTGCGGCGCTACTCTCATGATTTCATCCACCTTGACTCTCAACTTATCCTCAGAAAAATGTGGATTTTAGAACGTGAGAATACCAAACAGTGACAGTGACTTACCAAAGAGGGTAAGTGAAAAAGGATATGACTGGAGGAAAGAGTGTGCTGGGTGTGAAAATAGGTGGTGAGAAAAAATTGGTGCATAATATAGGTGCTGTATGGTGAATAATTGTCTCTGGCTTCAGTGTTTGGTGTTGAAAATGCAAAGGATTGTGGTGTGTGAATGGATGTGTTTTATATTGTCCTTTGCAGGTGTGTCCAGCGTGGCAATGTGTGTTAGCTGTGTTGTTTTCAAATCCTTCCGATGTGCTGTGTTGTATTACTTTGGTGACTACAAACCCCGTGGTTCCGGCCGCCATTATCTGAACGACATTGGTACCTGCCACTGCAACTTTAGACTTGTAATACGGTCAGTGGTTGGTCGTTGTGCTGTTGGTGCTAGAGGTTGGACCACCTATTTCCAGCCATCCGCGCCACTGCCGGTCTGTCTCTTTTGGTTAGCTGTCCTCCCTGTATCACTCATTATAGGGCAGTCTGAAAGACAGCGAACATGGTGGTCTTTTTGGGACCACCAACATGGCAGCCTGGCAGTCGGACCGCTAAACTGGTAATGAGGCCATTTGTTTTTGTGATGTCACACAAGTAATTTAAAAACCTATTGTATAAGGGTGCTGTTTGTTTGATAGGGCATGCACTAGTATTTCTTTGTACTTTTATTTGATTTTTAAATTTCATTGTGGAGGGTGGCCTGGAGTTTAAGTAGGGATCTAGTAAATTTTTTTGCATTTTATTTATTTTTCATCTTTTGTAAAGGAAAATTGTTGCTCAGCTCAGAACCTTTTTTCCATGTTTGTTACATTTGAAATATTCATTCATTTTACCATGCAGCTTAGAATTAAAATGTGTGTTTGTCATCAACCACCATTTGTCTTTGTTCTCCATGCCATGTGGCCAGTGGTCGTTTTGTGTACTCTATGCCTATAGGCCTGAATGTGTTGTCTGCTCCCCATGTTTCCTTGCTCGCTGTTGTTGTTTGACCATGTGGCTAGCAGTCATGCATGTGTTCTTTATTCTCCTTGCCTTCATGCCCTCTCTTGCTCTTTGACCATGTTGTTGGTAGCCAGTTTTTGCATCCAGCCAATGTGGTTTTGCCATGGGCTTGCATGTGTTCTTTGTTCTCCATTCCTCCTTGCTGTCTGTTGTTGTTTGACCATGTGGCTGGCAGCCATTCTGTGCATCCAGTCAGTGTGTTCCTTGTTCCCAATGTCTCCTTGGGCTCGGTTGTTTTTTTACCATGTGGCTGGCAGCTATTATGTGCATCGTGCAACTGTGATTTTGACATAGGCTTGCATGTGTTCTTTGTTCCCCATGTCTACCTGCTCACTGTTGTTGTTTGACCATGTGACTGGCAGCCATTTTGTACATCCAGCAAGTGTGTTTTTGCCATAGGCTTCCATCTGTATCTTGTTCCCCATGCATCCTTGCTCGCTGATGCTGGTGGCCATTTTGTGCTCTCAGCCAATGTGATTTTGCCATAGGCTTGCATGTGTTCTTTGTTCCCAATGCCTCCTTGAGCTCTGTTGTTGTTTGTCCATGTGGCTGGCAGCCATGTTGTGCACCAAGCCAGTGTGGCTTTGCCATAGGCTTGCATGTGTTCTTTGTTCCTAATACTTACATGTGCTCTGTTGTTGTTGACCATGGGCTGGTGGCCATTTTGTGCATCCAGCCAGTGTGTGTATGCCATAGGTTGCATGTGTTCTTTGTTCCCCATGCCTCCTTGCTCATTGTTGTTGTTTTACCATGTAGCTGGCAGCCATTTTGTGCATTCAACCAGTGTGCTTTTGAGATAGCTTGCTGGGATGAATGTGATACCAGCTTAACAATATGGTTGGGATCGTTGTAGTATGTGTATACTGAGAATATGATTTTGATGAACAGTACTTATATTACTGTTTTTTTGGCATTTTTTATTTTGCACCTCTTTGCCTCACAATAGGCTTTTTTCTTCTCATCCTCCCATACAAAAATCAGCAATTATTGATCAATCTTGTAATTTATTATTTATTATACATTTATTTTAATTTTTTCAGTTTCTTTTTTTATTTACATTTTTCATTTCTTTTTTTTACCTTTTTTATAATTGTAGTTACATTTTTTTACAGTTTATTTTATGTCTTATCTATTTGATTTATTTCTATTTTTTATCTTCTAAATATATTTATTCATTTTTTTAAAATTTTGCCTTGATTCATCCATCCATCCACCATAGACGCACAGCCATATAACAGCATTCAGTTTTTTCAAGTATACTAATTCCATTTCCACCTGTACACCATTGCTAGGGTGCACTGGAGACACACCAGCATTTTTTTTTTTTTTTATGATTATTTGTTCCATTTCCCCTTGGGCCACTTTGCCTGCCATATGTGAACACTAGCCTTCATTTTAAGAAAGATTATTCCATTTACCCTGACTGACACAGGTATCTTCTTTAGGATAAATGGACACAAAGCAAAATGGTACATCTGTATGTTGTGCTATCCGGACTGAAAATTAAGGGGCAGATCCATACTTTTTGACAAAACCCGCGTTAGCGCAGGTTTGCGTCAAAAAGTAAAGAGTCGGCTAGTGCCATTCCAGGACGCCGCAGGGTGCCATATTTAAGAATGTCACTAAGGCCCTGTTAGCGTCCTTGTAAAGGATGCTAACAGGGTGGGGGAGGCAAAGGGGGAAAAGGGGCTTGTGTGCCAAATTATGGCACTACACTGTTTAGTGGCAAAACAATTGCCTCTAAGCAGTGTAGTGCCATTTTCTGGCACACAAGCCCCATGGACTGGGCATGGCCATAGGGGCCAACGCTGTGCAGGGGGCCCCAAGTAAGGCGCCCTGAGCGGTGTTGGGGAAAAATAAAATACTCACCCAGACTTACCTGGGATGGGTCCCCCATCCTTAGGTGACCTCATGGTGGGAGAGGGGGTGTCCCTGGGGTCAGGGAAGGGCACCTGTGGGCATCTGCCCACAGGTCCCCTTAGGCCTGCCCAACCCCAGGTGTTAAATAATGGTGCTAAGCAAGCTTAGTTCCATTATTTAAGGCCCCCATCGGCCCCCATCTCCTCATGCTGGATTTAAGCATGGGGGATAAATATGCCGCAAAGGGCATATCCTTTTCTGGACGGGAACGCCTACCTTGCATCTCATTGATGCAAGGTAGGTTTTCACCTCCAGAAAATGACATAAACTCCATTACTTTGGCGCTAGACATGTCTAGCGCCAAAGTATAAGTATGAGTTAGGTTTGCGCAGAATTAACATAAACCAATGAGGCTAATTAAGCGCAAACCAAGTATAAATATGGCCCGACATTTTAGGGCATTTTGGTGTGGTTTGACTTTAAAGTGGTTGATTTATTATTACCAAAGTAACCAACCACACTAATATTTCATTTGTCTGTACTAATTCAAACTACAACAATGTCATGTTTCACTAAGTGTTTTTCTTGCTTGTTTGCTTTTATATACACAAGAGAAGAAGAGACATCACCTGCAGTATTGCCAATCACAAGGCCTGTATAGTGACATCAGCCTTCCAATCTCTTCTGCTTGTGCAGGTTAGTGCCACTGCCAACTGAGAGCTTTAAGATGGGTCCAAAAAAGTTGCTCCCAAGAAAGTGGTCAGTGAGAAGAAGCAACTTTCCACCAGGGGTGTGCCAACCACAACCTTTGTTCAGAGACGTGTGTCTGCCGCACCAGCCTCCAGTAAGAAACGTAGGAGCAGCACTACCGCATTATGATTGTCCAACTCAAGAGTGTTAGCTGACCAACTTCTGGGTGAAACACCTGAGTTTAAAGGCGAACTCTACTTACCAGACTGAGTATGCCAGTGCTACCATAGAACATTTGAATTATATCTTGTTGAGCTTCTTTCTTTAAACAAAAGTAGCTAGTGGAGCAATATTTTGTGTCGTATTTATGCTGCCTCACCATTTTGTAGTCACATATATGGCTTGTTGTACCAGTGTGCAGTCAAGAAACCTGCATATCCCCGTCAGGACTTTGGAGACAGTGCCTGCCTCCATCATATGCCATTGCCTATTCGTTTTTTGTATTAACTAGCAGGGCTGTCCCAGAAGAACATTTATAAAAAGACAGATTTTGGTCATTTGCAGTGTTTCTGGGCTGATGGGTAATCATTTTTCCTGAAGGTGACTGGCCTTTCAAACTTAGTGAAATTTACCCGCAGGGTCTACTCCTTTTTCTGGTACTTCAGAGACCAGACCAGTCACTTTGGTTAACAAACACAAATCTATACAAATCAATCCAATTATTTTTCTCTATTTGTTCTTCAACAGCTGTGCACTACACAGGTCAATCTTTCTCCGGTTGTGATTTGGATACAGTTACTCAGAATCAGGAGGATGATAGTCGAACTCCAGGCGTGAATGCCTCAACAGCTAGAAGAAAAATTGATCTACTTTAAAGGAAACTATGATGATGATGAAGACTATAAGGCCTAGTAATCACTCAGCTTTGTGGACTGGAGAGAGGTGCGTTGATTTGGGAAATGCTGCTGAGTGTGTGTTTGCTGCATTGCTGGCTCAAATGTCAAACTCCTCTTTGGGTTCTTGCTCTGCCTCTAAGTCTTCTTGGTACACTCCTGACTCCTCATGAAGCTTACCTTGATTCCTTCTGTCCTTCTCCTTGACTCTACCACACAGTTTCTGTTTTTTAATATGCAGGCCTTCTCTCCTGCATGAACAAAGCTTGGTGAAAGCTTAACACTCTAGCTTACCTACCGGACAGTTTCAGCCAGGCACCCATGAGTGACAGACATTCCGAGAAAAATGCAGATGCATCTCCCACTTTGGCAATACTGTATCATTTTTCTTTTAACAATTATAATTTATAGAACTCGGTGGGCAAAGGTCACTCCACTGAATGATCTTCTAGTACCTGAGCAATAGCCACACCAGACCTACTTACCCACCCAGGCATCATTTGTCAACATCATTATTCAGGCATTGTGTTGTGTGTTGCATTAATGCTTAACCTTTTCCACACCACTCCTGACTCTGAGCCCACTTCTCCTGACTTTTTTCCTAGGTTTAGTTTTCATTAAATATTAGCTCCCCAAAGCTGAGAAGAAGTTGATATTGCAAGTTCTTATAATCATATCAGGTCTTCTTTGATGTGTCACCAATCATACTGTCATTGTGGTAGTCTAGTGTCAGTCTTTCTAAAGTTGTGGTATCACAACCCACTGACTCTCTGTTTTCTTTTAGTCTAGTTGTCAGTTATAGATAACCATTTGATTAATCCTACAGTTGGAATTCAGAGAGGTGGGAGTGGTACCTTGCTTGTGGTGTCTTCCCTGTTAGCACAATGGCCTGCTACTACTACCACCACTATAAGATACAACCTTGGGAAAATCCTGCAGTAAGACGACTGAGGTAGCAGTCCTTGCTTCATCTATTCAGGTGAGAGAACTATAGATTGAAGTGAACTTGTTTAGTTAGTAACTACCTTTAACTGAAGATGTTGTGTGTTTATATCTAGGTTTTTCGTAGGCAAAATAGACCATGGAACTCATCCCCTAGTAGTCAATTTAGCTACAGAGGGCAGCAGAGCAGATTATAACTAACTGTCGTGTTTTTAAGCAGATTAAAAAAAAAAAAAACAGCAGTGGAAACTAAAACACCAAAATAAACATTTGAGGCATAAATAAAGTAAATAAAATGATCCCCTTTTATTATTTACAATTATAAAACCAACCCTTTCCACCCACAACAGGCCCACCGCTCTCCCCAAACAAATTGCCCCATCCCCAACCAAAGTCCAACAAAACTAAGTCCAAACTAGTCCAAATAAAATTTCCAAAGAGGAAAAACATAGTCCCAACTCCTTTTCCCATTCTCTAGACCCTCCACGAGTGTCCCTCACACCAAAGCAAAACATTAAAAAGGTTAAAAAGAGGGCATTCTCCATGCAGGTCCAGAGATGATTGAGGGCTGCCTGTATCTGTGCCACCCGGTGGTCCAGGTGTGCAAGTTGCTGAAGTACACAGTGCTGTAAAATGCAATCCAAGTGTGAGGCAGGGCAACAGTGGTGGGACGCTGATGGGCTGCTGCCATCTGGTGTGTTGTTGCCTCTGGGAGGCTGGAGGCACTGACGGCTGGTGAGAGAAGTTCAGACCAGTAGGCATGTTGGCAGTTGCCTGGGCCTTGTTCTTTTCCTCCTGAAGAGTCATGAGACACTGGTATTCTGTGCTGATGACCTCCAGCCTCTGCCGCCACAACTAGGCTGATATCTACTGGCATGTAGGAGAATGTCCACCAAGAGTAACTATATTAAGAAAGAAAAAGGAAAATTAAACATTGTAAGCAGTGCTCTGCACAAATTGTTTAAAAGTATTTAAGAAAGTAGAGTGGCACAGTAGCAATACATTACAAGTTCCCTACGCTCATTGGAATTTAATGTGGCTGATTATGATGAGTCACAGCACCATTTTCTACCCAGGGTAAAAATTGGACTGGCATGAATCCGTTATATAAGCCATGATACATATAAATCACTTGTACATAAATGTGGCGCATGCCAAAATGGGATTTTAAATTTCATTTTGGGTGGGTGGGAGTTGGGACCGAACTTTGGAAAGAAAAGAGGACTGAAGCACTAGGAGGTGACAGAGTGGGCACTGGAAGAGAAGGGAAACACACCTCATTTCAAGTTTGCAAGGCATTGACAGTTTTGTAAATGCTGCATTAACTGAAGCAGATGCACATTGCACAGACAGCACTATTGTACTACTGAATTGAACCACGCTGCAATTACATCATTGTAGCATGGGTGACTAATGGACAGGGAGGTATGATACTGAGTGGGAGGATACGTATTTGCTTTGCTTAACAATTACAGTGAGTTAAGGAAGTAGAGAGAAAATTAAAATGGCCCCCACTTTGAACCAAAGCTTTGATAACCAAGCAAACCAAGCGAATTAGGTGAACAGAAATGTCCCTCTCCATAAGAGTTCCCTTATTTCTTGGTCCAAGCAATTATCTTTTCATCTTTTCACTGTCCTGTTCACCCTTTGATACCCGTCATGCTATCTTCTTCCCCTTGGATGCTGAGACAAGAAATAAAGAAGATTAAAAAATAGTGATCACTCCCAAAAGATATTGTGACAGGTAAAGGCAAACACGGTAACATTGTACTTTCCTAAATCAGGCTGCCTACAGTACTAGTATTGACACAAGTTGACCTATTAATTTTCTACACCTAAGTCCTATTCCAAATTCCCTAAACCCAAACTACACTTGCAACTAAGTACCACTACTAATGCATTCATATTGGAAGAAAAAAAGCACTTTGCGTCTTAACCACTTTTGATGGGTCAACTCAGTCTCTCTTTTTTTTCAATGCATAGATAAATATTATACATCACTGGGAGATTGCAATTTGGAGGGACTGCAGAAGCTTCAAAAGGAAAGGCACAAAGAAGACAATGCTAGCTTGCTCATATTACCTACTACTACTACTACCACCATCTTACTCTTGGTGACAGGAGGAGTCTCAGTCTGCATGGCTTCTTAAATAACCAGCCCAAATGTGCCCGATTAGTTCAATTAGGAAGCACTGATAGAGTAACCACCTGGCGAGCTCAAATTGGATCGCATAATACTAGTCGTTAAGTAAACTTCATGTGAGAGTCAGCACTGCTATTAGAATAAAATAGCATTGTGGGACGCACACAATAAATAAATAATTATTTACTCACTGAGCCACTAACACCTTGATGCCCAGAAGGTCGAACAGGTCATGCTCACTGTCCAGTATATCCGCCCAAAAATGTATCAACTGCTGCTAGGTGCACTGGACCCCAGTGTGTCAATGCACACACCAGCACATCCTGCCCCTGAGCAGTCAAAGATTCCGAAGGATCGAACCTCTCCATGCTAGCATGGAGGAGATGTGGTGCTGCACAGAGAACACAAGTGCTGCCACCTCCACCTCAATAAAAATGGGTTGGAGCTGCACCCGTTGACAGTGCCGACATCCGCAAGGGGCTAGCAGCCACACCAGAGCAAGAAAACCAATAAAGTATTAAAAAAAGTCATGAGAAAAACACAAAAACATGACTAAAACAAAAAATACCAAACACAAAGACATACACTGATGAAAAACAGGAAAATGAGGAGTGGCTAATTTAGAAAATGGTGGGATTGAAAAGATTATGGGTGGATTAAAATTAGGACAAGCAGAATGCACAGAGACAAAGAAAACAAAATGGGCATGCACATGCGAATTACATGGTGCCGTTTGCTCACTACTTTCGATGTGAGAACATGCATTGCACTCCAGAACGTGAAAAATGTAGCACGCATGAGTGCGTTGAGCAATTCCACCCACTGGTGGAATTCCACAGAGCTTGAAGAGTTTGTTAACTACATAGCGGAACTCCGTGAGCTCCAACTACCCCTACCCGCAACTCGCCATTCTATTTGGGGGCGAAGAAAAGTGACGATGTTACAGGCAAGGTGGAGTGACAAATGTACCCTAGGGCTCATCTAGGTATTTCTTTAGGTGTTTTCTCTCAGGTTCAGAGAGAGAGAGCAGACACAACCACAAGGGAGTGCTGCACCCAGAATTAAGTCAATGTGATAATCATATTACCTATCGGGAGGTAATTGCGTAGCCTATTACTTGTCAAAGAGATCTAAAAAATCCTGATATTCTGCAGGAAGTTGTGTCATAGATTCTTGTTTTACTATTCCACATTTCGGGAAGATAGAACTTCAAGTGTCTCCTTTAAACAATGAATTCAAAAGTAGAGAGACCCAGGGTGACCAGATGGACGGCCTGTCAATAATGGGGTTGTGAAGTTGAAGCTAGGGGACCCCTAATGTTGTGCCAATGGTGGGTGTATGAGATTAAAGGTCAAGATCTCAGTAGGCCCAATCTCACATACAAGGTTTACTGGTGCAGCTTGATATGTGATCATTCTAGAAGTGAGTTCAGAGCCATCCACAGCTGTTCAGGTTTGCTTTCTGTAATGTGTGGAGTATGTAAAGAAAGGCCAAGGCTAGGTCTAAGTAGTTTCCAGTAGTCCCGAAGTCTAAGACTATAGGTAATACCTTCCGCTATTGGGACAAAAGTATAAGGGTGAACAGTATTGGAAAATGTTACGGAACGATATGTGAGGTGTTTGCCAAGTAGTGCTGGGGTGTGTTCTAGGACCACACCCAACTAGTTGACCTCTCTGGCTCCCTGGTTTTCCTGCACCAAATCAGATGGCCTGGCAACCTTCTTTTGAATTCCTTTTGGTTTGAACATATGCTCTCTAGCAAAATGCCCTGCCTTGCTACAATACAAACATACATTTAACCTTTTTCTATGTTCCTTTTCCTCAGCATTCAGAGGGCCGTGCAAGCCCCCTATTTGCATATGGTCTGTATCATCCTGATGCGTGGATTCTGCCTCTTTTCACTCAGTTTGTACAACTAATAATTTGGGCTTGTATGGGAAGATCTCCCTTTTTTCGATTAACCTATGATCCAACCAATGAATTCAAAGCAACCCGTTGAGGGAACCACTATGCCCCGAAGAATCTTTTAAGTCATCGCATAGTCCTCTATAAAATAATTATGTTCTATACTCTTCCAGCCACTGGATTTCTGTAACCAGCTTACAAAAAGTTGTAATGTAAGTCAGGAGATCCTTGTTGCCCTGAGGTATGTTTAGAAACTGAAAGGTTTATTTGTCAAAGAGACAGCGCATCATCTTTTTAAGCCTTCCAAAATCATGGAACACCAGGTCATTATTTTCAATGAGTATAAGGGCCCAGTTAGCAGCTGTGACCCTGAGATGGGATATCATAAAGGCAATTTTAGCTGTTCCTAAAGGAAAGGCTTCTGGTTTTACAAGAGATTGCAATTGCCGCTGACTCCAGAATGCATCAAACTTATTACTATCCCAAAAAAACCTTTCTGGTGGAGCCAGGAGCACAAGGACTGGAGTGGTTACAGTGCCATGAACCGGATTAACAGTTACGGTGGGGGAAGTACCTGTTTGAATCCCTAAATTGCCAAACTGCGCAGGTTGAAAAACGGGATGTGTACCTTTCGGCGTCGCCCCGGCACCAGATAACCAGGACAAATGGTGGAGGCAATAACTCACAAATTAATCCGTGAGCGACAGATTTTCCTGTTGTAAGGAGTGAAATATATTGTGCACGTCAGATAGTGCCCTTGCTAATTCTAAAACACTTGGGGCCTCATTTAAAAGGAGCTTGCACCGCCTCTGCAAATTTTTATTTTATGCAGTGGCAGTGCAAGAATAACTCCATATCTGCAAAGTGAAAATTTTACCCCAACTGTACCATTTTCCCGCAGCTTCGATCTGGCTGCATCTGATACTGACAATGATGTGCAAGGTAGGTGTTTTTTCCTTTAAGAATGACGCAGGACGTCAAAAAATTAACGCCTTGTTAGACCAGGCATTAAAATTATGCATTGACATATGTACATAAGAAGAACAGGCCCAAATCACTCTGGCAAGCTCTAGGACAACATGGATCTACTCCTACTTCAGCATGGAGCAGCAGGAAGACTACTGCAACCACCACAATCACCACCACCTCCACCATCACCACCACAATCACCACCACCCGCACCACAGAGACAGCACAGGAGAAGGGAGTGCATATATTGGCAGAGTACCTTACTGATTGGACTCAGGGAGAAAGAGTGAAGGGAGCAAGGAAGGTATACCATGAACACTGGGAGGTGCTCACATGCATCACACATGGGCCATCAGCCATGTTATGTCTCACACATCATGGAGTAGGTTTAAGCAGACAAACCACAGCCCATGGGCAGGTGACATGTAACTGTACAAATATATAATGCTATGAAAAATAACTCAGATCTCACATATCTGATGTGTAATGCTACACACATACATCATACATCATCTGAGGCAGCAGCCATGGCTGGAACTTGCTACACACACACAAATACCATCCTGATAGCAAAGAAGAACCCGTACACCCCCTGATGCAAGTGTGAATATGTACTTTCTAGGCAACTTCCGTGCAAGTCTAGTCAGAAGGAACCAGAAAGTGCATGAGGCTCCAAGTATTATATGCCAGTTCCCTTTCCTAGAGACTTTAGACAGTGCAGGAAGTTGTGTAGCTGGACTGCAGAGGACCACTCACAAATCTTCAGGATACATGTGCTGTGTGCACAAATTGGGCACCATGCCGTCACACATGTACACAGTGTCCCCCTCCCGTGACATGCAACCATGGGTTGGGAAATGGCAGTTGTGACATGATGTCACAAATTTGGGATTTGTGAGTGCATACTGTGTGGGTGGCATCAGGTCAACTGTCATGGACAATATTGTACACTCAAATGCTTGTGCCAATGTAATGTAGGCCAACACCAACATCTGGAGATGACCATGGACCCATGCATGTGTCTGTGTCAGCCATGTCTGATATGTTACCACCCACCTGGGCTAGATCTACAAAAAAGATTCACATCCAAATTCTGTCTCTCCACAATATTATGTGGTGTGGCCACATAATATTGAGTGGACTGGAGTGATGGAAATCAGCCACTACAAAACTCTGCTTCAGAAATATGACAGTCAGGATGTTGAATTGCATGATGTACCTGATAATGTACTGCATTTGACATCACATAGAGTGAGTGAACAGGCCCCTGTAAACGGCAGTACACTGGCATTATTAACACATAATGTGGTCATATTTGGGAGAGGCGGATGACAATACCATTACCATTATGGCCCAATGCAATAAGAAGCAGGAAGAACTAGACTATGAGTAAGGGGAAGAAGAGGAGCAAGCACAAAATGTACCATCAATAGCAGCAACATCTCTGATGTACCATATTCTAATCATGTGTGAGGGTGAGGTACATGCGTGAATGACTCTCACAATGTCATGAAGAGTATGACAACAGGAATCATTGTAACTACGTAAAACAACACATATAAGCTCAACCAGTGTGTAGGACAATTACCTTCTCGGCCACAGTGTGAGGAAGCCATCCTTTTAGCATGTTCACACAATTTCCTATGACTGGTAGTGGTGGTGACGGAACCTGATGGTATCCCTGGTCTGCTAAACAGACCCAGGGCCACACCTCTGAATAAAAGGTATATGGTAAAGTGGTAAAATCACCATTACCAATGACAGACTCCTGTAAGTTACTAGTAGATAATATGGCAAGGGGGAATCATAATGAAAATAATAGGGCAGGTAAATTTAGAGGCCCAGTACATTTCCTGCAATGGAATGTACACTGCTGTGGTGTCTGCCATCATTTTTAAAGGCAGGCCTGTCTTGCAGACTGTCTTCAAAAATGTAAATGTGTGGCAAATTGACTTTGGAAGAAAATGTACTTCCAAGCTTTAAATCCACATTAACCCTAATACAATTAACACCTAAGGTCTCCACTAGGTGCCCAAGGGATGGGGTGCCATCTAGCTGTAAGCAGGGACATTTCAAAGGATGTGTGATATGCCGTGGTGAGGGGAACACTGCACATCAAAGTTTACTCACATTCTAGAAACGTAGCTCCATAGACCAACATGGAAATATATGCCTTAAGCTCAAATATTGCTGTGAAATAGATAAGGATGAAAAAGATTGGCAATGAGAAATCTAACAACCTGCAACTGTTTACTTCATCATAACTAATATCAGGAAGCAATAATAAGACTTCCTGTCCTGGAAGCCAAATCCAAGCTGCTAGTGGGCTCTCCTAGGATTGCAAGTCATACAGATATGAGCCTAGATACCACAGGCCGATGACATTGGTTTCCCTTCTTCTATGGACCATCTGAGGACACAAGCATCACAACAATATCCATAAGGCCATGCAAAGTCCAGCGGTGTGGCACATCATGGACTCATAGAATGCACCCCAAGAAGCTCACAGGTGCCACTTATTGTCATGGGTGTATTGGAGGGACATTGTGGGTGCATCAGTGCGGGAGAGACCACATGGATTAACTGGATCACCAATGGAAAAATGTAGATGTCAACAAGTGGCTGTAGTAGAGGCTCACATATCCACACAATGTTTCTGTCATTTGGCATCACTGTTCATTCAACTCCTTCATGCATATGCACCATCCATGGCTCAGTCCAACATGGCTAATGTGAGCTACATAATGCAGCACACATTGAAGCAGATGGGCCAAGGGCACAGCAATTGACGCATCCTTGTTAATGCTCTACTGGAGATGTCTGACAAATGTGGGACTGAGCCTGGTCCACATGAGTCCCATTTCCTGTCACAATGTTTGAATACATAGGGATTGTATGTTCGTTAGAAATGGGGTCTCTGGTTGGCAGTCAGTTTGCACTCTGTCGAAGCAGGGACCCTCACTCTAGTCAGGGCAATGGAGATACATACTTTAGATAACCCCTGCTCACCTCCTTGCTAGCTTGGCACAAACAGTCAGGCTTATCTCAAAGGCAATGTGTAAAGTATGTGTACCAACACACGCAGTAATACAGTGAAACACTACAAAATAGACATCACACAGGTTTAGAAAAATAGGGAATATTTATCTAAATCAAACAAGACCAAAATGACAAAAATCCAACATACACAAGTCAAGATATGAATTTTCAAAAGAATAAGAGTCTTACTCCATGGAAAACAATGGAAATGTTGTTGCTACAAAAAGTACCTGGTTTGCGTAAAAAATAAAGCAGCAAGGGGAAGTGTGGATTGGAAAAAGCAGCAATGCGATGATTCCTTACTCACAAGGGAGGCCATGCGTCATTTCTTCTCTGATCTGGTAGGCAATGAGTTGTTTTTTTCCCTCACAAGAGAGGGGTGCCACGAGTTCCAGACAGGGCACCTTGGATCCGTGCAGGTTCATGATGATTTTGACACCCCGGGGCGATGCATGAGAAATCCGGTTGCACAGTGTTAGAAAACTGTGCTGCATTTGGTTTGTTTTGTTATCAGCAGCCACAAGTGGATGTTGCGTCATTTCTCCAGCCATGATGCATCAATTTCTCATTGATATCCCAGCGGTGATGCAGATGGAGCACCGATTCTAACCGCAAAGCAGGTGGCGCCACATTGCAGGTTGTGCATTGCAAATTTCCCCACACAGTAATCTGTGTGTGGATTTTAGTCCTTGTTCTGCCAACTTCACCTTTTAAGGGCCCACGGACAGGATGTGACACCACTTGGCAGGGCAGGAGTCTCAGCAGAGAGTCCAGGTGCTGGCAGAGGAAGTATGTGATGGCCCTGAGACTTCAAGACAGGAGGCAAGCTGAGTCCAAGCCCTTGGAGATTCTTCTCAAGCAGGAATGCACAACAAAGTCCAGTCTTTGTCCCCTTTCACACGCAGAAGCAGCAACTGCAGGATTGCCCAACATAGCACAGTCACAGGCTGAAGCAGTACTTCTCCTCAGCTCCTCTCCTTGGCAGAAGTTGCTCTTGAATCCAGAAGTGATCTAAAGTTCTGGGGGTTTGGGCCCACTACTTATACCCCTTTCTGCCTTTGAAGTAGGCAGACCTCAAAGGAAAGATCCTGCCTTGCCCAGGCCTGGCTCCAGACTCACACCAGGGGCTTAGAGACTGCATTGTGTGAAGGCAGGCACAGCCCATTCTGGTATAAGTTACCATTCCTCCCTCCACTCTAGCTCAGGTGGCCCATCAGGATATGCAGGCTACACCCTAGCTCCCTCGGTGTCATTGTCTAGAGGGAATTCACAAATAGCCCAACTGTCAGTCTTACCCAGACAGGGCATACACAAGCAGGCAGAGTCACAAAATGGCTTAAGCAAGAAAATGCCTTCTTTCTTAAAGTGGCATTTTCAAACTGGCAATTTAAAAAACAACTTTACTAAAATATGTATTTTTGAATTGTGAGTTCAGAAACACCAAACTCCAGATTTCAATCTGTTCCCAAAGGGAAACTACACTTAAAAGATATTTAAAAGCAGGTCCCATGTCAACCTATGAGAGAGATAGTCATTGCAACAGTGAAAACCGTATTTGGCAGTATTTCACTGTTAGGACATGTTAAACACATCAGTACATGTCCCGCCTTTAACATACACTGCACCCTGCCCATGGGACTACCGAGGACCTACTGTAGGGGTGCCTCATATGAATAAAAAGGGAAGGTTTGGGCCTGGCAAGTGGATACACTTGCCAGGTCAAATTGGCAGTTTAAAACCGCACACATAGACAATGCAGTGGCAGGCCTGAGCCATGTTTACGGGGATACTTAGGTGGGTGGCACAATCAGTGCTGCAGGCCCACTACTAGAATTTGATTTACAGGCCCTAGGCACCGATAGTGCACCTTACTAGGGACTTACTAGTAAATCAAATATGCCAATCATGGAAAAGCCAATTACACATACAATTTCACATATGGAGCAATTGCACTTTAGCACTGTTGAGCACTGGTAAAGTGCCCAGAGTAACAAAAAAAGCAAAAACAGAGTCCAGCACATAGCAACAACTTGGGAACTAGAGGCAAAAGGTTAGGGGAAACCACTCCAAAGATGTCAGGTCTAACATATGTGTACACCCACTGCGATGCACAAGCAACACCACCTTGATGCAGAGTGTAGTAACAGTTTGAGGTATGGTGCTTTGCATTCCTTAGTACATCAGAGCAAAGGCATACATGGTGTGGTACCATTGTACCCTCAGCATGAGTGAAAATCGTGAGCACCACAATTCATGTGAAATGGACACCTTCACATGCTAGTCCATTTGGAAATTGCACCTTAAGTGCAACAGTATCCTCACCAAGTTCAGTGTGGCTTAAGTAGTGCAGGTGCATATTGGCCCTTTGCACACACTTAGTTGTATCCCGGTGCCCCTGCAAATGCCTTAAGGTGCTGCACATGTGTGGATTGACAGTCATAATTAGTGGATGACTTGGATCCATCTCAAACTAAATGCCTCCAAAACGGAAATACTCATGTGGTGACTGGAAATATTATGACCCACTGTGTACCTGGCCTGACGATCTCGGACCACCTCCTGAATTATCCAAGGAAGTTAAAATCCTTGGAATTACCATGGACTCAAAAGTTATCAATGAATGCCTAAGTGGACAAATTAGTACGAACAAGCTTCATCACCTTGAAGACTGCAAAGCATCTTACCCCACCTCGGACTTCCACACAAGGTTCAGGCTACTATCTCTCTTGTACTATTCAAACTGGATTATGCCAATGGCCTCAACCGTGGATCATCTCTATCTATTATGAAAAAACTGCAACGTATCCAGAACTCTGCTGCCAGGCTACTATTACATGTAAAGCCACAAGCCCACATCTCCCCTCCATGAGAGCACTACACTGGTTACCCATTGCCAGAAGATCCAGCTTTAAGCTGCTTTGTTTGTATCACCCACAAAGCTATACATGGAACAAGACCGCTTTTAATCAGGAACAAAATAACCAAATACATTCAAGAAAGAAACCTCCGCTCATAATTGGCACCTGCCTTAGAGCACCACCATACAAGAAAAGGCTATAGGTGGTACATCCTTCTCTGTACAAGTAGCCGAACTATGGAATTCATTACCCCCAAATATAAGATCCATGGATAACTATCTTGTCTTCAGAAGACTACTCAGGAGTTGATCCTTTCCTTCATAACCACCATATTCAAACAGCAATGGACTGCATATGCCTGTGTTGATAAATATTTTTAGTCTGATTATGTGTACATTCTAGATATGTATAGTTCTTTAGGAAATATGTATTGCTACTATGGCATAACAAGAAATTACACACATAGGCCCTCATTCTGACCCTGGTGGTTTGTAACCGCCAGGGCAGAGGGCAGAGGAAGCACCGCCAACAGGCTGGCGGTGCTTCCGGGGAAATTCTGACCGCAGCGGTAAAGCTGCGGTCAGAAAAGGGGAACCGGCGGTTTCCCGCCGGTTTTCCCCTGCCCCAGGGAATCCTCCATGGCGGCGCTGCATGCAGCGCCGCCATGGGGATTCCGACCCCCTTCCCGCCAGCCTGTTCCTGGCGGTTTACACCGCCAGGAACAGGCTGGCGGGAACGGGTGTCGTGGGGCCCCCTAACAGGGCCCCATTAAGATTTTCAGTGTCTGCAAAGCAGACACTGAAAATCGCGACGGGTGCCACTGCACCCGTCGCACCCCAGCAAATCCGCCGGCTCCATTCGGAGCCGGCTTCATCTTTGCTGGGGCTTTCCCGCTGGGCAGGCGGGCGATCTGCTTGATATCGCCCGCCGGCCCAGCGGGAAAGTTGTGATCACCGCCGCGGACATTTGACCGCGGTGCGGTGCTTGGGCGGTTTGCGCCCGCCGCCCGCCGGGGTCGGAATGACCCCCATAATCTTTAAACCTGTTTAACCCCTTCGCTGCCAGGCCTTTTCCCTCTCCTGTGCAGAGCCTTTTTTTTGCTATTTGGGGCAGTTTGCTCTTAGGCCCTCATAACTTTTTGTTCACATAAGCTACCCACGCCAAATTTGCGTCCTTTTTTCCAACATCCTAGGGATTCTAGAGGTACCCAGACTTTGTGGGTTCCCCAGAAGGAGGCCAAGACATTAGCTAAAATACTTTGAAAACTTAGTTTTTTTCAAAACAATTGGAAAAAGGGGCTGCAGAACAAGGCTTGTGTTTTTTTCCCTGACAATGGCATCAACAAAGGGTTTGCGGTGCTAAAATCGCCAGCTTCCCTGCTTTCAGGAACAGGCAGACTTAAATCATAAAACCCAATTTTTCTACACAATTTTGGCATTTTACTGGGACATACCCCATTTTTTACGATTTTTTGTGCTTTCAGCCTCCTTCCAGTCAGTGATAGAAATGGGCCTGAAACCAATGCTGGATCCCAGAAACCTAAACATTTCTGAAAAGTAGACACAATTCTGAATTCACCAAGTGGTAATTTGTGTAGATCCTACAAGGGTTTCCTACAGAAAATATCAACTGAAAAAAAATATTGAAATTGAGGTGAAAAAAACAGCAATTTTTCTCCACGTTTTACTCTGTAACTTTTTCCTGCAATGTCAGATGTTTGAAAGCAATATACGGTTACGTCTGCTGGACTCTTCTGGTTGCGGGGATATATATGGCTTGTAGGTTCATCAAGAACCCTAGGTACCCAGAGCCAATAAATGAGCTGCACCCTACAGTGGGTTTTCATTCTATACCGGGTATACAGCAATTCATTTGCTGAAATATAAAGAGTCAAAAATAGCTATCAAGAAAACCTTTGTATTTCCAAAATGGGCACAAGATAAGGTGTTGAGGAGCAGTGGTTATTTGCACATCTCTGAATTCCGGGGTGCCCATACTTGCATGTGAATTACAGGGCATTTCTCAAATAGACATCTTTTTTACACACTCTCTTATATTTGGAAGGAAAAAATGTAGAGAAAGACAAGGGGCAATAACACTTCTTTTGCTATTCTATGTTCCCCTAAGTCTCCCGATAAAAATGATACCTCACTTGTGTGGGTAGGCCTAGCGCCCGCGACAGGAAATGCCCCAAAACACAACGTGGACACATCTCATTTTTTGACAGAAAACAGAGGTGTTATTTGCAAAGTGCCTACCTGTAGATTTTGGCCTCTAGCTCAGCCGGCACCTAGGGAAACCTACCAAACCTGTGCATTTTTGAAAACTAGAGACCTAAGGGAATCCAAGATGGGGTGACTTGTGGGGCCCTGACCAGGTTCTGTTACCCAGAATCCTTTGCAAACCTCAAAACTTGGCTAAAAAAACAAATTTTCCTCACATTTCGGTGACAGAAAGTTCTGGAATCTGAGGGGAGCCACAAATTTCCTTCTACCTAGTGTTCCCCCAAGTCTCCCAATAAAAATGATACTTCACTTGTGTGGGTAGGCCTAGCGCCCGTGACAGGAAATGACCCAAAACACAGCGTGGACACATCCCATTTTTTGACAGAAAACAGAGGTGTTTTTTGCAAAGTGCCTACCTGTAGATTTTGGCCTCCAGCTCAGCCGGCACCTAGGGAAACCTACCAAACCTGTGCATTTTTAAAAACTAGAGACATAGGGGAATCCAAGATGGGGTGACTGGTGGGGCTCTGACCAGGTTCTGTTACCCAGAATCCTTTGCAAACCTCAAAATTTGGCTAAAAAAAACTAATTTTCCTCATATTTCGGTGACAGAAAGTTCAGGAATCTGAGAGGAGCCACAGATTTCCTTCCATTCAGCGTTCCCCCAAGTCTCCCGATAAAAATGATACCTCACTTGTGTGGGTAGGCCTAGCGCCCGCAACCGGAAATGCCCCAAAACACAACGTGGACACATCCCATTTTTTGACAGAAAACAGAAGTGTTTTTTGCAAAGTGCCTACTTGTAGATTTTGGCCTCTAGCTCAGCCGGCACCTAGGGAAACCTACCAATCTGTCCATTTTTGAAAACTAGAGACCTAGGGGAATCCATGATGGGGTAACTTGTGGGGCTCTGACCAGGTTCTGTTACCCAGAATCCTTTGCAAACCTCAAAATGTGGCTAACAAAACACATTTTCCTCACATTTTGGTGACAGAAAGTTCTGGAATCTGGGAGAAGCCACAAATTTCTTTCCACCCAGCGTTCCCCCAAGTCTTCCGATAAAAATAATACCTCACTTGTGTGGGTGGGCCAGGTGCCTGCAACAGAATAAGGCCAAAAACATGTAGAGATAGAGGGGATGGCACAGCGAGTTGATAAGGACATATTCTTCTTTTATACACCTTTAGGCTGACTCTGCTTTGGGGACCCACGCAAGTGAGGTGTCATTTTACTTGGGAGACTGAGGGGAACGCTGGGGAGTAGGAATTTTGTGCTGGAGCGGTGATCGTACAAACGAAAGTCAGGAAAATATGCTTTTTTGAGCAAATTTTGAGGTTTGCAGAGGAGTCTGGGTAAGAAAATGTTGGGGGATCCACGCAAGCCACACCTCCCTGGACTTCTTGGGGTGTCTAGTTTAAAAAAATGTCTGGATTTGGTATGTTTCCCTAGATGAAGGCTGCATCCAGGACCAAAAACATAGGTGCCCCCCCAAGCACAGGTAGTTTTGTAATATATCATTTTGATGTGTCCACATACGTCTGTGATATGCCAAACACTAAAATTGTGAAAAGAAACGCACTTAGGTTATGTGAAAAAGACCCCTCACCCACCAACCAAGTTGGTGGCATGCTTCATCATCGGGGTCCCACCTAAGGCACCTAACGTGTCACAGGTGTGCTGCGACGCCTTAATACAACAGAGCAGGTTTTTTCATTTTTACCACACATACTGGTTGGATTTGGCACGAGGGTGAGTGATGGTTCAGTGAATAAAATTTTATTAACAAGAGATTTCACAAAAATGAAATGCACTGTTAATAACTGAAAGGCCAAAAAACTGAACCAATGACTCACAGCTCGTGAGCTGTAAAGCCACCGCAAGGCACCAACCGCTTTACAGTCCATTCACACACCTTTCATACATGACATGCACAAGACTATTCACGCCGCCAGCCACGGGCCCAGCACATTACAACACTCGCATCGACAGACAGCGCCACTCAAGGGCCCATCACTTACATACGCCAACATGCCTGATACAACAATCACACCAGCTGATGGGAGTGTGTGGACTGGTGTTTGGCTGGCAGTGAGTTGCAGTAGCCAACAGCAAGTCAATATGTACACTATGTACACCCTCAGCCAAGCCCCACTCCACACACAATGGCATCACTTTTTTTTTTTTTTAAACAAAGAAACCCCTAACTAATTAGAAAAAATTACAAAACTACAAACAGAAAAGCTCTAACTAAGTACATGACAGAAATGATAACCATGAAACTGAACACATGAAAATACAAAACAGACATGGGTTTACACTCATGGTTGTTCCCAGTAATTCTTCTGGGTGTGGTAATTCTTAACACAGCCACCCACACACAGCCCAGGCTTTGAAGGACAATCTGGGCAGTACATTCGAGTCTCCCTCCGGATACCGCTTCGAAAACACACTCTACATTTCTTAGCTGGAAAGTCTTTTTTGGGTGTGGGAGAAATGTGCTCAGCAAAGTGGCGATCTTTCAATCTAGCCACATCCTCCACCACTGCTTCTCTAGGAACTCTGGCCTGTTCCACCACAATAAGGCTCTCTATCACTGACTCCTGAAATTTCACAAATGTCATCTTTGACTCTGGAGACCCATCCTTAAACACAATAAAAGCATTAAAAGTTGCTAAGTGGAAGAGGTGAATTGCTAACTTCTTATACCAAACGTAAGACTTACGAATAGAAGTACACTGCACTGTCCCCTCTGAAGTTTTTTACAGACAAGCTCCCTTGGATAGCCTTTCCAGTTACAACGAATTGTGCCACAAGCAACAGTGTCCACTCTAAACAATTCCTTGAACAACTGCACTCCAGTGTAAAAGTTATCTACATACAAATGGTGAACTTTGTTGAACAGTCGTCTACCAAGTTCCCACACAATTTTCTCAGTAACTCCAAAAGTGAGAGGACAACCAGGGGGGTCAATACTGGAATCCCTACCGGTGTAGACAAGGAAATTATACACATACCCTGTACTACTTTCAGACAGCATATACAATTTAATTCCATATTGTGCCCTCTTACTAGGAATGTACTGCCTAAAAACCAAACAACCCTTGAAGAGGATCAAAGACTCGTCCACAGCTATTTCTTTGCCTGGAACAAAGACCTCTGAAAACCGATCTACAAAGTGATGAAGGACAGGCCTAATCTTAAAAAGACGGTCAGAATCAGGGTGATCTCATGGCAAGGCTAATGCATTGTCAATAAAATGCAGCATCCTAAGAAGAAGCAAATACAGATTACGACTCATTGTTGCAGGAAATATAGCTGTTGCCATCAAGGGACTAGTAGACCAATAAGAAGCCAGTGACGGCTTCCTTATCAACCCCATCAAAAGAGTCAAACCTAAAAACCTTTTCATCTCCTCCAAATTTGTGGGAATCCACTGAGAAGCTCTAGAGTGTGGCCTAAGTCTAGCAGCGTTGTCCCTCAAATACTGCTCCTCATACAAATTAGTCTGCTCAACAATCTCTTCCAAAAACACATCATCCACAAATACCTCAAAGAAATTGACTGGCAAAAAGTTATCAGTATTGACTCTACACCCCGGGAGACCAGTAAAGGCAGGCAACTCTGGCTGCTCCATGTTTGGGGCAACCCAGAGTTCAGGTCTTCTAACGGGAAACCTGTCAACCCCAGGTTGCTGCACTAATGGCACATCAGTGTCCTCCTCTGAAACAGGCCCTTCATCTGCACTGAGTGTGGCGCCCTCATCAGAAGATTCCTCTCCGACAGAAACTTCACTGCCAGAATCTCTTACTTCCTCCTCTGCCTCAGATGCAGAGTCCGTCTCATAATCATGATCAGACAATTACTCAAAAAGCATTCCAACCACCTGCTGAGCGGTCATCCTGCGGCTAGCCATGATCTTTCCTACAAAAATTAACTGGACAAATGCACCACCAACAACCAGCACTGTGTAAGATAAGTAATAAAGTGTAGCTTTATTAGTGAGAGTTATAAACTCAAAAACTATACCGCTCACTTGCATGAAAAAGCTTGAATCACCAGCAACTACTCTGCACAGACACAGCAATCACCAATGATATCCCACTAAAAAGAAAGAAAGAAAAGCAAATTAGAAATAAGACAACACAAATATCATTGTGCACAAATCTAAGGACAATTTCACACAAACTTGCATTTTGTACACCACCTTCAAACATGTCATTCATGCATGGCAACAATACTCCTTTCGAGTAAATTGTTTTTACTTACCTAAAACATGCAACTATGCAAACCGCAGGTCAAGAACTGCCAAAACTGCAAGGAGCCACAGCAAAGAAAGCAAAAGCTTTGAACTAGAACAAAAAGGAGGAAAAAAATGATCACAAATGCAAATACTTCGTCAGTTGACAAACATCCCATCATCAAGCATTTAGAAATTGGTGCCTAAATGGATTCTGCCATAGGGGCAGATGGGCCTACTAAAAAATAGGCCTATCTGCCCCAAGGAGGGCAGAAAATACCTTTAGTAGTGTGTGGGGGCAGATCAGCCTAAAAATAATAGGCTGATCTGTCCCCAAGGGGGGCAGAAATGGCCTTGGTACACGTGCCCCCAAAGGGGGGGCGACCCTTGCACAAGGGGACGCCCCCACATAAACAAACATATTTAAAAAAATCCCTGGTGTTCTAGTGGTTTCTGCACCCCTTGGGGGCAGATGAGCCTAAAAATAATAGGCTGTACTGTTCCCAAGGGGGGCAGAAATGACCTTGGTACTCTGGCCCCCAAAGGGGCGCGACCCTTGCCCAAGGGGTTGCCCCCCTCCACTAACACACACACACTATCCCTGGTGTCTAAGTGGCTTCTGTCCCCCTTGGGGGCAGATCAGCCTTAAAATAATAGGCCGATCCGCCCCCAAGGGGGGCACAAATGGCCACAAGTAACATGACCCCAAATGGGAGCAACCCTTGCCCAAGGGGGCGCTCCCCAACGCAAAACATTACAGACATCAAAAAAGAAAAAAATCCCTGGCGTCTAGTGGATTCTGCCCCCTTGGGTGCTGATGGGCCTAAAAATAATAGAATGGTCACAATAAACATGCCCCCAAATGGGAGCGACCCTTGCCCAAGGGACCGCTCCCAAACGCGTAAACATTTTAAACAACAAAAAAAAAATCCCTGGCATCTAGTGGCAGATCGGCCTAAAAATAATAGGCCCATCTGCCCCCAAGGGGGACAGAAATGGCCAAGAGTTCAATGCCCCCCTTTGGGGGGGCGCCCCTTGCCCAAGGGGACGCCCCCTACATAAATAAACATATTTAAAAAAATCCCTGGAGTTATAGTGGTTTCTGCCCCCCTTGGGGGCAGATCAGCCTAAAAATAATAGGCTAATCTGTCCCAAAGGGGGGCAGAAATGGCTTTGGTACACATGCCCGCCAAAGGGGGGCGACCCTTGCCCAAGGGGTTGCCCCCCCTCCACTAACACACACACACTATCCCTGGTGTCTAAGTGGCTTCTGCCCCCTTTGGGGGCAGATCAGCCTAAAAATAATAGGCCGATCTGCCCCCAAGGGGGGCAGAAATGGCCACAAGAAACATGCCCCCAAATGGGAGCAACCCTTGCCCAAGGGGCCGCTCCCCAACGCAAAACATTACAAACATAAAACAAAAAATCCCTGGCGTCTACTGGATTCTGCCCCTCGGCCTAAAAATATTAGGCCGATCTGCCCCCAAATGGCCACACAAACATGCCCCCCAAATGGGAGCGACCCTTGCCCAAGGGGCCACTCCCAAACATGAAAACATTTTACAGCAAATAAAAATAAACTGGTGTTTGGCTGGCAGTGAGTTGCAGTAGCCAACAGCAAGTCAATATGTACACTATGTACACCCTCAGCCAAGCCCCACTCCACACACAATGGCATCACTTTTTCTTTTTTTTTTAAACAAAGAAACCCCTAACTAATTAGAAATAATTACAAAACTACAAACAGAAAAGCTCTAACTAAGTACATGACAGAAATGATTACAATGAAACTGAACACATGAAAATACAAAACAGACATGAGTTTACACTCATGGTTGTTCCCAGTAATTCTTCTGGATGTGGTAATTCTTAACACAGCCACCCACACACAGCCCAGGCTTTGAAGGACAATCTGGGCAGTACATTCGAGTCTCCCTCTGGATACCGCTTCGAAAACACACTCTACATTTCTTAGCTGGAAAGTCTTTTTTGGGTGTGGGAGGAATGTGCTCAGCAAAGTGGTGATCTTTCAATCTAGCCAAATCCTCCACCACTGCTTCTCTAGGAAATCTGGCCTGTTCCACCACAATAGGGCTCTCTATCACTGACTCCTGAAATTTCACAAATGTCATCTTTGACTCTGGAGACCCATCCTTAAACACAATAAAAGCATTAAAAGTTGCTAAGTGGAAGAGGTGAATTGCTAACTTCTTATACCAAACGTAAGACTTACGAATAGAAGTATAAGGTTCCAACCTTTGATCAACTCTATCTACACCTCCCATGTGCTTATTATAATCTAAAATGCACACAGGTTTGCGCACTTCAGCAACCTGGCCCCAAACAGTCACGGGGGAAGTACTCTCATCCTGGATGGTACTTAGCATGTAGACATCTCTCCTGTCTGAAAACTTCAAAGCTAGCAGCTCATCTTTGCGCAAGGCACTGCACTGTCCCCTCTGAAGTTTTTTACAGACAAGTTCCCTTGGATAGCCTTTCTGGTTACAACAAATTGTGCCACAAGCAACAGTGTCCACTCTAAACAATTCCTTGAACAACTGCACTCCAGTGTAAAAGTTATCTACATACAAATGGTGACCTTTGCTGAACAGTTGTCTACCAAGTTCCCACACAATTTTCTCAGTAACTCCAAAAGTGGGAGGACAATCAGGGGGGTCAATACTGGAATCCCCACCAGTGTAGACACGAAAATTATACACATACCCTGTACTACTTTCAGACAGCATATACAATTTAATTCCATATCGTGCCCTCTTGCTAGGAATGTACTGCCTAAAAACCAAACAACCCTTGAAGAGGATCAAAGACTCGTCCACAGCTATTTATTTGCCTGGAACAAAGACCTCTGAAAACCAATCTACAAAATGATCAAGGACAGGCCTAATCTTAAAAAGACGGTCAGAATCAGGGTGATCTCATGGCAAGGCTAATGCATTGTCAATAAAATGCAGCATCCTAAGAAGAAGCAAATACCGATTATGACTCATTGTTGCAGGAAATATAGCTGTTGCCATCAAGGGACTAGTAGACCAATAAGAAGCCAGTGACGGCTTCCTTATCAACCCCATCAAAAGAGTCAAACCTAAAAACCTTTTCATCTCCTCCAAATGTGTGAGAATCCACTGGGAAGCTCTAGAGTGTGGCCTAAGTCTAGCAGCGTTGTCCCTCAAATACTGCTTCGCATACAAATAAGTCTGCTCAACAATCTCTTCCAAAAACACATAATCCACAAATAACTCAAAGAAATTGACTGGCAAAAAGTTATCAGTATTGACTCTACACGCCGGGAGACAAGTAAAGGCAGGCAACTCTGGCTGCTCCATGTTTGGGGCAACCCAGAGTTCAGGTCTTCTAACGGGAAACCTGTCAACCCCAGGTTGCTGCACTAATGGCACATCAGTGTCCTCCTCTGAAACAGGCCCTTCATCTGCACTGAGTGTGGCGTCCTCATCAGAAGATCCCTCTCCGACAGAAACTTCACTGCCAGAATCTCTTACTTCCTCCTCTGCCTCAGATGCAGAGTCCGTCTCATAATCATGATCAGACATTACTCAAAAAGCATACCAACCACCTGCTGAGCGGTCATCCTGCGGCTAGCCATGATCTTTCCTACGAAAATTAACTGGACAAATGCACCACCAACAACCAGCACTGTGTAAGATAAGTAATAAAGTGTAGCTTTATTAGTAAGAGTTATAAACTCAAAAACTATACCGCTCACTTGCATGAAAAAGCTTGAATCACCAGCAACTACTCTGCACAGACACAGCAATCACCAATGATATCCCACTAAAAAGAAAGAAAGAAAAGCAAATTAGAAATAAGACAACACAAATATCATTGTGCACAAATCTAAGGACAATTTCACACAAACCTGCATTTAGTACACCACCTACAAACATGTCATTCATGCATGGCAACAATACTCCTTTCGAGTAAATTGTTTTTACTTACCTAAAACATGCAACTATGCAAACCGCAGGTCAACCACTGCCAAAAACGCAGGGAGCCACAGCAAAGAAAGCAAAAATATTAGGCCGATCTGCCCCCAAATGGCCACACAAACATGCCCCCCAAATGGGAGCGACCCTTGCCCAAGGGGCCACTCCCAAACATGAAAACATTTTACAGCAAATAAAAAAAAAAAAATCCCTTGCGTCTAGTGGATTCTGCCCCCCTTGGGGGCAGGAACGGCCTAAAAATAATAGGCCGATCTGCCCCCTAGGGGGGCAGAAATGGCCACAATAAACATGCCCCCAAATGGGAGCGACCCTTGCCCAAGGGGCCGCTCCCAAACGCGTAATCATTTTAAACAACAACAAAAAAAAATCCCTGGCGTCTAGTGGAATCGGCCTAAAAATAATCGGCTGATCTGCCCCCAAGGGGGGCAAAAATAGCCAATATAAACATGCCCCCAAATGGGAGATACTCTTGCCCAAGGTGTCGCTCCCAAACGCTTAAACATTTTGAAAATAAAAAAATTAAAAAATCCCTGGCATCTGGGGGGCATTCCTGCTGCCTGATCGCAGTGCGATCGGGCAGCAGGAATGCTCAAAGAGACACCGGGGGGAAAGCAAAAGCCTTTCCTTTCCCCCGGTGCCTCTTTGTCCCAAACCCCCCCACCCGCAGGAGGAGAAACTCACCTGTTTCTCCTGTGATCGCACTGGAAGCAAATGGCTTCCAGTGCAACAGGCAGTGGGTACTGATGTCAGCGCACGATCGCACGCTGACGTCATTACGGGGGGGTGGAGGGGCTGGGGGTGGAAGAGGAACTCAGGGGGGGCCGGGGTTGGAAGGGGAACTCAGTTTACTTCCATGATCTCCCAAACAACCCTACTAAATTCTCCCTCATTTATCTCACCTTTGACTCATCGAAAACCCCTCCTGCTACTATGATCTCCCTAACCCTTTCCACAGACTCTTCCCTCCTCCATCTCTCCTTTACTCATCCCAAGCCTCATCCTATTACTATAAACTCCTAATTAACACTTCTGAATGGATTCTTCCCTTCTCTATCCCTCCATTACTCTAGTCAGTCGAACTAACAAACTCACATACCCTCTGCTCAAATTAACTCATAATAATACTAAAACTGTACTCATATTTCCCTACAATAATCCACCACTAATTCATCTTGGGTTCCGGAGTAGCATACTACTCGCCGAAAAGCACTTCGATGTCTCCTCAGGGGTAGTAAGTGCTATGTAAATACTATTGCAATACAATACAATAACAAAGCTGTAGTTTATGGACACTCATACTGGCTGTGGTAGCAACAGAGGTTGCACATGCTATTGTGATAATCACCTGATTTGGACTGTACGCTGTATCTAAGATGTGGGTCCAGGTGCAAGGACAATCTCCCGAGATGAACTGGTAGCATGTGTCCCATGATGGGAGGCCCCCAAGTGGGAAAACATGGTCAAATTGCACCATTCATACATCCCTTCACATGTGTGTTCAAGCTATCCCACAACTTGCCTGCAAGGGAGACTGTAACCCCCCTGCTACCCCAGCAGACTGTCTGTATCCTGGGACACAGCACAGATTGGCAGACGCCTGCGCTTTCATAGATGTGGGTGTGCTGACCACATTCCAGGACAAGTCCACAGCATACCTGGGTGTAATCTAAGCAAAGGAATTAAGTGGCAATACATAGCTGGCATATGGGGAAAATATTCTAAGGTGTGCTGTTAACCAAACATAGGAATTGTGCACAACGCGTAGTCTGATCCTAGTAATGCATGTACTTTCACCAATGTACAGTCACAAAACACACATTGGACACATAGAAAGATAGGAAGGTGGTAAACACAACTATTCACAGGCAAAACAGCAACCCAAATGACTCTTTACATGCATTCCACATCACTCCATACAGAAATCCACAAATTTCAGTCACTGCATCAAAAAAAATTGACGCATTTGCCCAACGCGTATTTTTTCTGCCATCACGTCAGCCAAAAATGACGCTTCCTATCTGATCAATTTCCTTGTGGTGCTTTGTCATGCGTCCTGTAAAATCCACCCATTGGCGTGAAGCTCAGAAGCCTGAAAACATGCTGCATCCACTCAGGAAATGATGCAATGGATCAGCCATGCTGCAAACCAGGAACTGTGAAGTTACTTTCACTTTCTCTTCCACTCACAGGGCCTGATTCACATATGTAAACTTAGACTTTTGCTCTAAGTTTAAACCAAAAGTCTAAGCTTATAAATGTAAGTCATGAGTATCTTTACATCCGCACTCGTGGAGAATCTCTGCACTCAGGGCAGAGTACTGCCCTGAGTGCGAAGATTCCACTCCAGGTGTGGAGAGTACACTCCAGATGCTGAGATTACACTCTGAATGAGAACATAAAGATACTACTCATAACTCACCTTTGTGAATTCCGAAAAGTCATAAACTTAAACTTTTCTGTCTAAACTTAGATCAAAAGTTTAAGCTTTCCTTTGGGATGTGGGTCCACCATCTTGGTGTCTGTGCTTGGTAAAGGTTATGTTGTGCTATTGATGGAAAGAGGAGTTTTGTATCTGAGTCTACTGTGCTGCCTGCTCTCCCTGATGTCTGAATTGTCCCTTGTATTTGTATTGTGTTTTGTATTTTACTGTGAATTGTCAGGTGTTTGTCCATTGGGTAGATTAGTTCTTTGGGGCAGTCGGGGTTAGTTTTGGGTATTTTTATTTTGTTGTTAGTTGTGCACCTCCGGTGGGGCATGTCATTGAAGGGAAGGACCAGGAATATGAGTGTAGAGTTTAGAGTGTTCCTCTGGCTGGTGACCAACTACCTTCCAAACCTAGTGGCCATGGGAGGTTATGCAAACCAAGAATGCAAGACAGATCACGAAAGCTTGGTGGGAGAAGGTCTGCTTCTACAATCAGCACATCTTTGAGGTAGAGCGGACAACCCAGCTACTGAAACATCACTGGGCAGAGCTCATCAGCAAAGAACATGACCTCCTGTACTATCTCAGGATCGAGGCCAGTGGAACTGTTGGTAAGTACACATTCTTTGTGGTAAATTCTTTGGATTGCACTTGCATTTAGATGTCTGCTGGCCATGGGGTCTCTGTTACTAAGTAAGGACTCACGGCAGGGCTGTAATTCGTGTTACTCCACCAACCTGCATCCATGCCAAGTGCAGCAATGTGCCATAACTATGACATATGGCACATTCCTGTCCTTGTCCCCTGTGCCGGTGCAAGATATCCTGACCAGCACCAATGCAGGCATTCTTGTGTCATGGTGTATGGTTGACAGGGATGAGTGTTTATGTACAGGAACAGACACTTTCCTGCCCATACACAATAATCAATGATGTTTTCTTTTGTCTATGTGGGCTGTAGAAAGCAGCACACATAGGAAGATGAAAAATGTGGAAAAATCATGTATTTCACTCCTACTGGGCCACTTTGACGCTACCCCTGAGATGCCATTGGAATATGATGCATTTCCAGCATTGTGGTCATGGCCTGTCACACTCTGCCACAGAAACTTACCAGAAATGTTGCTCTGGTAGTGCAGGGTGGCACTTGGGCTTGTAAATGAGGCACATAGGTGGTCATTACGACTTCAATGGTCTTTTTCCAAGGCCATCAAAGCTGCTGCTGCCAACAGACTGCCAGCTGGCGGTCCGAAGGCCACCATATTTTGAGTTAGGTAGGATTTCCGCCTGTTTAACTGTGGAAATCTGACGCCGTCAGCCTGGTCGATGAAGGAAGGGAGGTGGTTCCACCACCAGCACTGCCATGCCAATAAGACTCCGCCCACAGAATTACAAAACGTATTAAGGCATGGCGGAGTCCTGTTGGCAGTTCAGTGCTGGCAGTGGAAAACGCCAGGACCCATCCCTTCCCGGACGACCACCTTGCTAGAAATGGTAATTTGATCATCCAAAATGGGGGGAATTGGGTGTTGGGTGCATGTGTGTGGTCTGGAAGCGTGTATGTGTGCGAATGGGGGTGTCTGGGTGTGTGTATGTGTGCGAATGGTGTGTCTGGGTGTGTGTATGTGTGCGAATATAGGGGTGTCTGGGTGCATGAATAAATGCAGTGTCTGGGTGTGTGCATGAATGCGGAGATGGGGAGTGCATGAATGAAAGCAGAGAGGTGGAGTTTGTGAATGAATATAGAGAGGTGGAGTGCATGAATTGATGTGATGGGGAGTGCGTGAATTGATGCAGTGGGGGAGTGCATGAATGGATGCGGTGTGGGTGAGGGGTGCATGATTGCAGAGGGGGGTGCATATGTGTGAGTGCTGCGAGTGGGGGTGTGTGTATGGTTGTGTGTGGTTGGATGGGGAGGGTGCGTGCACGTGTGTGGAAGTGCGGGGATGGTGCATGCATTTGTGTGGACGTGGGAGGGAGGGTGCCGGCGACAGGAATGGAAATTCCTGTCACCGGGTGCATTACTGCCAGGGTTTTCGTGGCGGTGTGACCGCCACAGAAATCCTGGCGGTCTTCCAGGTCATTATACCACCAATGGTCTCTCGGCTGCTGGCGCGCTGATTGACAGGCCAAAGTTACTCACCTCCGGTCCGGCGGTCTGACTGCCCTGTTGGTACGGGTGGCGGTTCGGCAGTTTGGCTTCCTCCAAACCGCCTAAATCGTAATATGGTGGTGTCACTGCCGGCCTGGTGGCGGACCGACCGCCACTGCCGCCATGGTGGTCACGTGACCGTCAAAAGCTTAATGACTACCATAGTATCAGTGGTTCACATACGTCAGGGCACAAATGCCATCACACCCCAAAACCAGCATTTCAGAAACAAAGTATGACACAAAGGAATCCAAACAAGAGGCCTGTTATGCGCCTACACTGAGAAATGTCCCTAGCATACCTGTTGGACACTTTCTCTGTTAGCACAGGATGTACATGTCAACAAATGTTCTGTGGGCAACCTGAGAATGTGTGCACATTTATAATACATGGCTTACTGCCAGAGCTTATGTCAACATGTGACTAAACAGCAATGACATCTACCTATGTCTGAGACACAAGAGGACAAAGATGTCTGACTAGTGGTGTTTGTAGCATAGTCATGTACATGTGATGAAAAAAGTAAGGCAGGGGTATTGCTGGTCATGGCTGAGTGTGTTCTGTGCATCATGTAGGTGCAGTGTGCCATTACACTCAGCTACCCTTGCAAAATATTGGGGTAGTGAGTCATTTGAAACCCTTCAACAATGTACCTAAGACATTTATATATGTTTCAATATATATGTGTCGGCCTGGCCTACCAATGTATGTCATTGAGACATGTCAAATGGGCCATTTGAGTTATTACAATCAGAAGGGTTCTATGGCCATTTGCAAGTCATGTGCAATGGGAAATTTTTGACCACACTGTTCTTTTTTCATTAATCACAGTGCTAGGTCTCATGTTATGTCTTGCAGGTGGACTCGAGCCTTACACCACTGGAGAGGTTGAAAGCTTCAGCGACCCCGATGCTACTAGTGAGTGTCATCCTGGATGTCTAATGGGCAGTGCAAGGATTGTGTGTCCGATGTTGCTTGGTGTGTGCAATGCCATTTACAAAGTGTACGCACACAAAGTCAAACTCCATATGCAATACATGCATATGGACAGGAAGGTATAGGTTGTGTCCAGGATGTGCATTTGCATCTGACTAATGCCAAGGAGGTTCTGAGTGCTGTCATCGAAGACCCACATGTTTGCTGGTATGACCATAGAGCAATGACCACAGTGCCAGGGTCTGTGAATATATCTGGTTGTTGGTTCATAGGTGAACATGGCAGGGGATTGTAAACCTAACAAAAGAATTTCATATGCACAGGTAGTCTGTTGGTACTCACAGTGCGATCTAGGTCCAATGTGTATGTCAAGGCCACACAGGGTTGATGAGTCAAAATACAGTGATGGCAGTAGGGACATGTGCCAGAATTCTAGGGTCCTACACATCTATGCAGGGTGGGAATATATGGTTCACAGAACATTTTTCTACTGTGTGTGCATAGGAACATCACAACAATTCATGTTCTTCCATGACTGGGAACCTTGTGAATAAAGTCCTAAGTGCAGCAGGACAGAGGTCAAGATAACACACTTGGAACTGCAGTTGATTTTCCCACTCATGTGGTGTGATGCCCCATACCCTATGTTAGATGGATCAACATTGCTATCCCCGGTCATCTTCCCCGATCTGGCAATGTGTGTTGGATCAGAGGAATGTGTGTGCAGCATTGTCATATGACATGCCAATACACAATGCATCTTAAGATATTGCTGGCCCTGATAGTCTCCAGGATATAATGCAAACCGGTTCATACAATGGACAGCATTAGTCATTGCCATCCCAAGGTCCCTGTGCAGATGGGAAGTAGGGCTTGCATGGACACACCCATAAAATGGCTGTGCTGAGTGTGGGAAAATGCCTCTTTTGACATGGTTAGCCCCTACATTTTGTCTAATGTTTAATGTAGCCTAGAAGTTGTAGTGCCCAGGGCCCCTGCTAACCAGGTTCCCTGAGGCAGATATCTTTCCCTAAAACTGTTGTGATGTATTGGCACAATTGGATACACCCTTAACTACCACTATAAGTCCCTAGTAAATGGGTACCTAGGTATGGGGTAATATGGGTAGGTCCCTGAGGGCAGCAGCACTGATTGTGCCATCCTCTAGGGTCATGCATCCAGATGGCACCCAGCACAGTCATTACAGACTAAGGTGATCATTACAACCCTGGCAGTCGGTGTTAAAGCGGCGGTAAGACCGCCAACAGGCTGGCGGTAAAAAAAATTGAATTATGACCATGGCGGAAACCGCCAACAAAGACAGCCACTTTAACACTCCGACCGCCACGGCGGTACAAACAAACAGCGCGGCGGTCACCGCCAACAGACAGGCGGAGGACAATGTACCGCCCACAGTATCACAACCTCCCAATCCGCCACCTTTTCCGGGGCATATTCACCACGAACAAAAACAGGGCGGAAACAGGACTTCGAAGGGAAAACGCTCACCTCTACACACTCCACGAGGAACCAGGACGCCATGGAACCAGAGCTTCACATTTTTCCAGCCTTTATCTTCTTGCTCCTCTACCAGGAGCACGAACGCCGGCGGTGAAGACCATGGTGAGTACTGCACCTACGACACAGGGCAGGGTGGAGGGAAAAAACAGGGACACACACACGCAACACGCAACACCCCCACCCTCACCCACAACAACACACACTAATACATATTGATACATTACAGTTACACCGCCAAACCCCCCAGAAGAATGCAAAGACAAAAGGAAATTAGTGTAACCACTGTAATCTATTAAAATCCAGTACGCAAAAATATATATACACTATTAACAAATATATACACCAAGAATAGAAGTCCAGGTATTGGTCCATTTAAGTCTGTGGAACACTGGGCCCACACTTCATGGTCGAGGCCCACACAAGGTACCCGAACATAATGGAGAGAGCACTGCAGGGGCATCAGATAGAAATAAAGCAGGTACCTCAGGGGGAAGGGAAAGGGGGGGCACCTCGGCCGGTTGAGTGCACAATGCCAAATCCACGAGGGGGCCACATGCCCATTGTTCAAGCCTGAGGAGTGCAAAGCCACAGTCTCTCAAGTCTCTACAGTGGGTGGTTTGCCCACTCTTCAATCCTGGGGAGTGCAAAGCCACAGTCTCTCAAGTCTCTACAGTGGGTGGTTTGCCCACTCTTCAATCCTGGGGAGTGCAAAGCCACAGTCTTTCAAGTGGATAACAGTCTCCACTGGTTCTGGAGGGGGCTTTGTGCCCAGAGTGCTTCATCCTGAGAAGGACCGAGGTAGTGGATGTAAATCTCCACTGGTTCTGGAGGGGGCTTTGTGCCCAGAGTGCTTCATCCTGCTCGTGGAGGACTCAGTAGCGTCAGTGCTCTTGGTGCTCATGGGCCAGCGGTGCTTGTGGCGGCGGTGTCCTGTGCAGCGGTGCTGGTGGTGGCGGTGTCCTTGGCAGCGGTGTCCTTGGCAGCGGTGCTTGTGGCAGCCGTGTCCTTGGCAGCGATACTTGTTGCGGCAGGTGTCCTTGGCAGCGGTGCTGGTGGCGGCGGTGTCCTTGGCAGCGGTGCTTGTGGAGGCGGTGTCCTTGGCAGCGGTGCTTGTGGTGGCGGTGTCCTGTTCAGCGGTGCTGGTGGCGGTGGTGTCCTTTGCAGCGGTGCTGGTGGAGGCGGTGTCCTTGGCAGCGGTGCTTGTGGCGGCAGTGTCCTGTTCAGCAGTGCTTGTTGCGGCGGTGTCCTTGGCAGCGACTCAGCTGCTGGCGGTCCTGTCTGGGCCAGCGGGGCTGCTGCTGGCGGTCCTGTCTGGGCCTGCGGGGCTGCTGCTGGCAGTCCTGTCTGGGCCAGCGGGGCTGCTGGTGGTGGCCCTGTCTGGGCCTGCGGGCTGCTGCTGGCGGTCATGTCTGGGCCAGCAGGGCTGCTGCTGGCGGTCCTGTCTGGGCCAGCGGGGCTGGTGCTGGCGGTCATCTCCTGGGCAGCGGGGCTGATGGCAGTCGCATCCTGGGCAGCGGGGCTGATGGCGGTCGCCTCCTGGGCAGTGTGGCTGATGGCGGTCATCTCCTGGGCAGCGGGGCTGATGGCAGTCTTCTCCGAAGTGCTGATCTTCCCTGACTTGCCGGGTTTCTTGTGCCCCTTCCCCACCTTGGATGGTGTCGCAGCAGACTCCACACTCCCACCTTTCCCCCTGGGAGCAGCTTTTGTGGCTGGTGTCTTCCCCCTCTTTTGAGCTTGACAGGAGGGGGACTGTCCGTGCTGTGGCTCCTTGCCACACTGGCTACCCTGCTACCTGGTGCACTCCAGAATCCGGTGACTACTGGCACCACTGATCCCGCAGATGTTGTGGCTGAGGTGCTAGGTTGGGACCTGGAGAGTCGGGCCCTGGGAGGCTGATGGGTTGGGGGAGGTGAGGGAAAGAGGTCAAGGGTGGACAGGAAAAGTTTCTTGGGAACACTGGGACGGGTAGCTGGAGGGGGTTTGGGAGTGGAGGAAGAGGTTGTGGTTGTAGGAGGTGTTTGTTTGGTGACTTTGGGCGAAAGTGCATGTGCTGGAGGCTGTCGTGAGGTGGATGGCTGTTGGGTGGGTGTGTGCCTGCATTTGTGTACCTTGGGAGGTGGCGTCACAGACACACTGGGAGAGGACACAGGGGATGTGTGAATGGTAGTGGGGGTGGTGACTGCACGTTAGAGGGGTGTGGTGGTGGGTGTGATGTGATGGAAGTAGTGGCTGTAGATGTAGTGCATGCAGGTGTGAGTGGAGACGAGACTGGGAGGGAGGAGGGAGACGAGGAGGAGGGGGACACCGTGGAGGCAGTGGATGTTGCTATGTCTGCATGTGTGTGATGTTTGCGTGAGTGCCTGTGGAATGTGTGGTGCTTATGTTTGCCTGAGCTTTCTTTGTGTGTTGGGGTGTGTGCATGCTGGTCTGATGATGTGCTTGGGGTAGGCTGAGGTACAGGGGTGTGGGTCTGTGTGGAGGAAGTTGGAGGGGGAGGCTAGAGACAGGGACAATGGCTGCCATCAGTGCTGAGGCCAGAGTCTGAAAAGCTCGCTGAAGGGCTGCCTGACCAGAATGAATGCCCTCTAGGAATGCATTGGTTTGTTGTAACTGCCTCTCTACACCCTGGATGGCATTCAAAATGGTAGACTGCCCAACAGTGAGGGACCTGAGGAGGTCAATGGTCTCCTCACTGAGGGCAGCAGGGGTGACTGGTGCAGGGCCTGAGGTGCCTGGGACAAAGGAGATGCCCACCCTCCTGGGTGAGCGGGCACGGGGCAAAGGCTGAGGGGCTGCTGGGAGGGCAGTGCTGGTAGGGGGGTGGTGGCTGTACCTGTAGATGGGGGGGCACAGATGTGCCTGCCACCACAAGGGAGCTCCCATCAGAGGACGAATCCGTATCACTGGTTTCAGCTCCTGTCCCAGCCATGGAGCTCCCCTCGCCCTCCATCCCACTATTGAAATCAGACTCCGTAGTGTCGCCCTCCAGGGCCATGTGGGATGCAGCTCCCTCCTGCTCCGGTGCCACTTCTCCTCCGCCTCATGATGCTAATGCACAGAAGAAAAGGGAGACCACAAAAAGGGGGGGGACGACAGAAGAAAGACATGTTGAGTGCATGCATTTCCGCTACCGTTGGTGGACACGACAGACACAGAAGCCCTGTGCACTACGCCGCGCACTTGGGGTCCACTATTCAATCCCTGGGACATAGCCTACAAGGCTGTGGCCGACATCTGCACACATGGATGTCACAGGAGCCTGACTAGGTGTAGGTGGCACTGTACACAGGTGGGGTGGGGTGCCACAGGGTCTGCCTGAAAAAGGGGACCTAACTAGCACACTCGCCCTGGCCTAGGGAAACCCACAGCCAACCTCCCCCAACCAGACACCTCCACTGCGCGCTGAATCAGCAGAATGAGAGTGTACTCACCCCCTTGTTGCTGCTGTGATGCCCTCAAGTGCCCATCCATATCCAGGTACGCCACCGCCAGGATCCTGAATATCAGGGGGATATGGTGCGACGGGCACCCCTCCCATGTTGGGAGGCCGTCCCCAACGGGGCCTCGGCCGTCTTCTTGCTCCAGCGGCGAATGTCCTCCCATCTCTTACGGCAGTGGGTGCTCCGTCTGTGATAGACCCCAGGGTCCGGACTTCCTTGGCAATGGCAGGCCAAATATCCTTCTTCTGGTGGGCGCTGACCTACAGGAATTATACTGGGGAAAAAGAGAAGTTATTATCAACTGCACCATCACAGTCATTGGCCCGCATCCCTACCCTTGCCATGTGGCACATGCACTCACCGTCGTTTCATGCACACCTCATTCTCCCCTCCCCCATCTTTCATCCGCCCCACTCCACACAGGCATTGCCCATACAGCATGCTCCCAGTGTACTCACCTGTTTGTCTGGAGGACCGTAGAGTAGCGTGTACTGGTATAGGACCCCATCCACGAGTTTCTCCAACCCCTCCGATGTGAAGGAAGGGGCCCTTTCCCAAAAGGCCCAAGCCATTGTCTCTTCCAGACCGAGGTCACAGCAGCACTTGCAGTGTAGGTCCTCTCCTGTCGAAGATCAGGTATCGAGTGATTGAACAGATAGAAAATGGTGGTCACGTCCATGGCGGTGCGTACCGTTACCGCCGGTGTACATCGTCATTGGCTCCTGAGACCCATAGGGTCCAATGTTAACCAATGCAAAATTGCGCCATGGTCTTCGACCGCCTACCGCGATGGTGTACAACGCCAGCGCAGTTACCTCATATCCCAATGTCCCACATTACAGGTCAGGCAGCCGCCATTTCAGGGGCCCACATGGCTTAATTTTTAACTGCGTCACACATAACTAGGCCTTGCATCAACACTCATACATGCAAATTTCGGATTATGAATCATGTTCTGTGTAAGCTGTGTGTACGTACCTCTGAGTTGGTTGACTCTGTGCTCGCTGTTGTCCTTCATAGGCACAGTCCGCTGGGACATGTGAGGAGATGGCGGCATCCTCCAGTGTACAGACCACTGGTGGACCTGTCGACAATGGAGGAAAGACATGTAATCATCACCTACAGGCTTGATCATGCCACAATCCTGGATCTGTGTGCCCAGTTGGAGCCAGACCTGATGTCAGCTATCCGCCATCCCACAGGAATCCCCCCTCAAGTGCAGGTGCTGTCAGTACTCCATTTCCTTGCAAGTGGGTCATTTCAAACAACAGTGGCCATAGCATCAGGGATGTCCCAGCCAATGTTTTCCAATGTGTTGTCCAGAGTGTTGCCTGCCCTGCTGAAACACATGCAGAGCTACATCGTTTTCCCTCAGGTGGAGGATTTGCCTACAGTGAAAGGTGACTTCTATGCCCTGGACATATCCCCAACATCATAGGTGCAATTGATGGGACACATGTGGCCTTGGTACCCCCCGCAGGAGTGAACAGGTGTACAGAAACCGGAAGAGTTATCTTTCGATGAATGTGCAGATGGTGTGTTTGGCCGACCAGTACATCTCCCATGTGAATGCCAAATTCCATGGCTCAGTGCATGACGCTTATATCCTGCGGAATAGCAGCATCCCTTATGTGATGGAGCAACTCCAGAGGCACCGTGTGTGGCTATTAGGTGAGCACTTGGAAGCAAGTCAGTGGGAATAGTTGTCTGGGTCTGGGGATATCCCTACAGGTTAGTGTGTGTCTAACAGTTGTCCCTCGCCTTTTGCAGGTGACTCTGGTTACCCCAACCTGTCATGGCTACTGACCCCATTGAGGAATCCCAGGACAAGGGCAGAGGAACGCTACAATGAGGCCCATGGGCGAACTAGGAGGATTATAGAGAGGACCTTCGGCCTCTTGAAGGGCCTGTTCAGGTGCCTCCATGTGACAGGTGATTCCCTATTCTACTCACCAAAGAAGGTATGCCAGATCATCGTGGCCTGCTGTATGCTTCACAACTTGGCTTTGTGACGACAGGTGCCTTTTCTGCAAGAGCATGGTCCAGATGGAGGTGTTGTGGCAGCTGTGGAGCCTGTGGACAGTGAAGACGAGGAAGCAGAAGAAGAGGACATCGACAACAGGAACTCGGTTATCCTGCAATACTTCCAGTGAGACACAGGTAAAAATACAAACCTGCCTACTACATGTTATTTAACACTACTACCTCTCTACTGTCTGTCCTTTTCACCCAGTGTGTGGTCACTGAGTTTTCACTTTCCCTTACGATTTCACAGATGTGGGTCCCACTGTGTGACATCTGCTTTGATTCCTCATGGACTAGAGCTGTGTGACATAAGTATGTTGACATTACAATTGAAAGAGCATTTTGTCACTGTAATTGCTAATACACTATTTTGAAATCACAGTCAGATTCCAGATTGTTTTGTGCTTTAAGGGTGTTTATTTAAGTGCTCAATATTGGAGTGTGCTATAAAATGGGGAGGGATGATGGTGGAGGAATGTCCATGGCAGAGTCCAGTCTATTAGTCTCACAGGTGCATTGTCCAAAGGGGCATAGGAAGTGGAGCTGGGGCAGTTTGAGGATGGACAGGATGACAAGAGGGGGCAAAAGGATGACATTCAGGGCAGTCTCATTTCTTGGCGGGGGTCTTGGTATCGTTCTCTGTCTTTGTCCTGGATCTCAGGGACCGTTTGCGGGGTGGTTCTCCATCTGCAGAGGGTGCTGGTGTGGTGGTCCTGTGGTGGTGCGTCCTGTCCACTAGCGCCGGCAGAGTTGGTGGGCAGTTCATCGTCCAGACTAGTGTCAGGGGCCCCTTGTTGTGCCACAGTGTCCCTCCTGGGGTTGAGAACTTCCTTCAGCACCCCTACAATGGTGCCCAGGGTGGAATTGATGGATCTGAGTTCCTCCCTGAAGCCCAAATACTGTTCCTCCTGCAGCCGCTGGGTCTCCTGAAACTTGGCCAGTACCGTTGCCATCGTCACCTGGGAATGATGGCATGCTCCCATGATGTTGGAGAGGGCCTCGTGGAGAGTGGGTTTCCTGGGCCTGTCCTCCCCCTGTCGCACAGCTGCCCTCCCAGTTCCCCTGTGTTCCTGGGCCTCTGTCCCCTGAACGGTGTGCCCACTGCCACTGCCCCCCGGTCCCTGTTGTTGTTGGGGTGGTGGGTTAGCCTGGGTTCCCTGTAGTGGTGGACACACTGCTGCTTGACGTGTCCTGGGGACCGAGGTATGGGCCCGCTGGGTGGGTGCTGTGCTGGTGTTTCCAGATGGGGGAAGCTCTGTGGTGGCCTGTGACTGTGTGAGGGGAACCGACTGTCCCGAGGTCCCAGATGGGCCGGGCTGGTCGTCTAGATCCAGTTGGACAGAGCTGCTGTCATCACTGTGGGCCTCTTCTGTTGGTGGTGTGGATATGTGTGGACCCTCCTGTGCAGTGACGTTGGGTAGGGGTCCTGCAGGGGTTAAAAGCATGATTATTGCATCTGTGTGTACCGCTTTGTGTTGGATGTGTGGTTTGTGATAGTGGGACATGTGTGAGGAGTTGGAGTGATGGGGGTGAGGGCGAGGGTGGGGGTATGCGATAGCATGCAGGTTGGGTGGGGGATAAGGTAGTTAAGGTTAGACTTACCAGAGTCCATTCTTCCAGCTACTCCTTCGAGGCCCTCAGGATGCAGAATCGCCAAGACTTGCTCCTCCCATGTTGTTAGTTGTGGGGGAGGAGGTGGGGGTCCGCTGCCAGTCCTCTGTACCGCAAGGTGCTGTCTGGATACCACGGAACGCACCTTCCCCCATAGGTCGTTCCACCTCTTCCTGATGTCATCCCTATTTCTTGGGTGCTGTCCCACTGCATTGACCCTGTCCACTATTCTGCGCCATAGCTCTATCTTCCTAGCTATGGAAGTGTGCTGCACCTGTGATCCGAATAGCTGTGGCTCTACCCGGATGATTTCCTCCACCATGACCCTGAGCTCCTCCTCAGAGAACCTGGGGTGTCTTTGCCGTGCCATGGGGTGGTGTGGGTGATGTGTGGGGTGGTGTGTTTTGTGATATGTGGGGTGATATTTAGTGGTGTGTTGTGTGGGGTGCGTGAATGTGATGTGGGTGATGGTGTTGTGTGCCTGTGGATGCTTGGTTGTAGATTGTAGTGTCTCTCTCTGGCCTTCTTTCGGGATTCTGGTCATAGGGGTTTGTGGGTGATGTGGGTGTGTGTTTTATATTGCATTGGGTGTGTGGGAGTGGTGTGTGTATGTGTATCAGGTGTGTGTATTTGTAATTGTCCAATGTGGATGTGTTTTGGAAATGTGTGTGTATTTTGAGCACAGCGGTGTGTACCGCCAATGGAATACCGCGGTTGAAAGACCGCTGCGTGGATTCGTGGGTCGTGATGGTGTGAGCGTATTCCTGTTGGCTTGACAGTGGAGGTTTTGTTTTTGCCAGTTTATCACTGACCTTTGGTGTGGCGGACTTGTGTGGGTGTCTGAATTTTGGCGGATTCCGAGCTGTGGGTCATAATGGCCGTGGCGGAATTCCGCGGCGATGTGTTGGCAGTCTTCTGCATGGCAGTAAGTGGCTTTTACCGCCAATATTGTAATGACCCCCTAAGTGTAACGGTGCAAACCTAAAACACAAACTCGACATGGCACACTGGCTGTGTGCCCTGTCCTCCATACACTGCATATATTATGGGTAAGACACCCCTCTGTCAGGCCTTAAAGACCTAAGGCAGGGTGCACCATATCATATGTGAGGGCATTGCTGCATGAGCAATATGCCCCCACTCTGTCCTTGCCAAACCTGGGACAAAGTGAGTAAACAGGGTGGCCATTTTAATACATGTAAATGGACACTGGTCAACACAAGTTTCCCAGTTACATGATGGTCACTCTGAACCCTGATTTGCTTGGCATCATCAACTCAGAATCATAAATCCAAACTGGTACCAGTATTGGATGTATCCCTAAATGTACCCTGGAGTCACCTTAGAGGTGACCCCTGCAAAAGCTAACTACCCAGGCATGGTTGCTGACTGATTCTATCCAGCCTGCCACCTCCAGACATCGAATATACAAACCTTGGGTGAGAGCCCTGTCTCTGTGGTTTGTAAAACAGTGCCCTTCAGGGTGGAGAAGCTAACACCCTCTCCCTCAGGAATGTGCACTGCCCTGGTCATTTGCTTCAAAGGGCTTATCGCCTTTGAAACCCAACCCCCAGGCCTGCTGGTAGCAGCAGCTGGTCATCCTCTTTGCAAACCCCCACTTCTGTCAGAAGCAAAGGCAGGAAACCACACAAAGGATAGGAGAAGTGGCCCCACCTGGCACGCACCACCCCTAATGTGTTGTCTGAGAGGTGGACACTACATTTCATTTTCCTCCATCTTAGATGGAAGGAAAATAGCCAATCAGGTTTAGAGAAGTGACTCTTCCCACAGGGAGTGGTAACTATATTGAGTGTAGCCACTCAAAGGTAAGTGTCCCATTGGACACTACCAGGTACCCCCTAAGCCACCCACTAAATTCAGTATTTATTGGGCATCCCTAGACCAAGAAATCTGATTCAAAGGACACAAAGAAGACTAGCACAAAGAATGTCCAAAGCAAGAGACTTGTGGACCTGCTGCAGAAAGAAAAGGCACCAAATCATGCCTGCTGCACCAAGGACCCGACAATTGCCAATGAGGAGCTGCTGGACAACGTGACTGACCTCAAGAAACCCTGAGGACCTACAGGCTTCATAAATTGCCCATGAACTCTCTCCAGAGTGGAGGTACCACTATGCAACAACCAAAGAACCAGAAAACCAGTGAGGGTCACTTCACTGACTGGCCACTAACTCCTGAACCAGAAGTTGCAGCCAGATCCAACAACACATCAATGACCACAAGGAAAAACTCTGCAAGTGTGCCAAGTTTGGTGGTACTGCACCCTCCAATGGCTGGACTGTACTAATACCCTGGGTACTGATCAACTGATGGTGGACACCAGGAAAACCAGCCCGCCTGGAGCTGAAAAAGGACCAGGAGAAAGCCCAGTCAAGGGACTTCAGGAACACTCCAGACCTCACACCAGAGTGCCCCTTGTTGTCCTGTAAGCACCTCCTAAAGAGACTTACCTACAGATGCAAATGGCATCTTTGTGCACAACACTTGGATCACCAATTCGCTCTGCACCCGGCCACCCTATGCCCTGCAATGAAGAACCTGCTGTGCCCTAAGGGTCCCTCACCCCTTGCAACCTCTACACTTCAAGGGGACTCCAAGGAACCATCACTAAACTTACCAGTGCAATGTTTTTCAAGTTGCCCCCTGCAGTGGCCCTGAACCAGCTTCACAGACTTTTCCTGGGTGATCCTGCCGGAACCAGGAGATGCCTGAACTTCTCCAGCTGCCACAGTGCGCCCACCGATGACCTCAATCAACCTGCAAAAAGAGAACTTGGTAACTCAACTGCACAATTTTATATTTTTAAAGGTGACTTACCATTGATTCCTGTGGTGCGTAATTACGCACAGAAAGACTATTTTCTTTAAACTTCCAAAATTCACATCTCCAAAAGTACTTAAACAAATATGATAATCTTGGTCTTAAAATGTATATAAAAATCTGAAGCATTTTTATAAATTGGTCTCAAGTTATTCTTTCGAATGAGTGAGTTGCATGATTGATACTGTAAGTACAACAAATGCTTTGCACTTCTCCAAGAATGGCCTAACTGCTTCAGTGAGGAGGAGGACAACATGGCCATTAGGGTAGATAGGCCACAACAACAGTCCACATATGTGAGAGATCAACAGTGGGAGAGTCAAATTGAGGACAGTGTCATTTTGCTTAGACACTGCATGATCTTTAGCATAGAGCAAATGAGAAAGTGGGCATGTGTCACAGAGAATTGCTACTAGGCAGTTTTCCTGGTGAAAGATGTTCCTTCTACATCTTCATCCTCTGATGTATGCTGTGCCTCCCCTGACAGGAGTGTTGTAGGTGTTAAAGTAGAGGGGTGCACACACACATCAGGGGCTAAAGATGTGGATCCTGGGTCCACAGCAGCTCTCATCAGTGGCAATACATGAGGCAGTACAGCAGCAATGAGGCTCTGCAACACAGCTGCAAAATCACAGTGGTAGGCACCCATGCTGGCAATGAGGGAGTCCTGCTTCTACTCCATGGACTCCAAGACACTTTCTATTGCCCCAAGCCTGTTGGAAACCTTGCTGGTGCCACTTTGACTGGGCAATTGCTCATGCCTCTGCCTCATGACACCAGCGATGTCAGCCAGGGACTGCTGGAGGCCATGAAGTGGAGAGTGGGTGCCTTGTATGGCAGTCAAGTTGTCCTTATTCGGATAGAGGCACCTATAGACTGCCTCTAGAGTGCCACCCATGGTCTCCATCCCCACCTGCACCTGATCTGCTAGCTCCCGCTTGACTCCTACTGCAGTTTGTTGGATTGTAAGTTCTGGGTCTTGGGAGTCCAGGACTCTCGGTGGGCTGGAAGGGGGTGTATGTTGGCCACAACACTGTCTAGCCTCCCCACGACCGGAGATGCTGCCCGTATGGCACCCAGGATTTGCTGGAGTCCAAGACAGTCAGCTGGCCAGGAAGTATGTTTTCATCCTCTGCAATGAAATTGAGATGTCTTAATGTTGATCTCTGTTAGATCTTGTCATAAGTAATAACAATCAAGGTTTCCAAAGGAGCACTTTCAGTGCCTCATTTACAAGGCAGTTGCAGCACACTGCACAACTAGAGTGTCATTGTTTTTGATATTCCAGTGGTGGTGTGCAGTTCCCATACTTACAAGACCACACAAAGCCACCTTGTGTATCTTGTTATGGCCCTGTAAATATGTACCCCTTTCATGCATTACAATGCGTAAAAGGTGAGTTACATGGGTGTTGCTCCCTCACATCACCCATGGAATCCAAAGAAATGTGATGTATTCCCAGATTTAGGTGTCTGAAAATGTGTCAGATTGCTACATCACATCAGGGGTGCCACTGAAGTCATGCAACAGAGAGAAATTATATTTTTCTCCTCATTTATTTCTTCTTTCAAGGTGTGCTGCATTCTGCAGCACACATAGAAAGTGGAAGCCGTCACTCATTATTGTTCATGTTCAGGAAAGTATCCCTTCCTACACATGAGCAATTATCCATGCAATGCAGGCACCCTATACCATGGTGCAAGGGTGCCTTTGTTGGTGACAGGCAGCAGTTAGTGCACCATTGGTAAATACAGTGCATCTGTGCACTTTTAAAATTATGCAGCGCAGCACAGCAAGCTGGTTTGCAGCACTACATTTGCGTAATTTCCTCATACGTGGCGTCCTGAGTTGAAAGGTGATGTGCAGTACCCCTGTTGGGCATGGGTATTGATGCACAGTTTCACAACATTTACGTTGAAAATGTATTGTTCTCACAGCACTGGATGTCTGCTCTGAGGGGATGGGTCCTGTCCTGCTGGGTAGTTTAGCTCACTTACATTACCCCATAACATCCTTGTTAGATCTGACAGCCTTAGGGTGGTCACCCCTAACTTTTTTCCTGCCTCCTCCACTTTTTGGACACTGTTTTTGCTGGCTTTTAGACTCTGCGCACTTTACCACTGCTAACCAGTGCTAAAGTGCATATGCTCTGTCCCTTTAAACCTGGTTATCTTGGATCATACCTGATTGGACTATTTAATTTACTTATAAATCCCTAGTAATGTGCACTATATGTGCCTAGGGCCGGTAGACTAAATGCTACTAGTGGGCCTGCAGCACTGGTTGTGCCACCCACTTAAGTAGCCCCTTTTCCTTGTCTCAGGCCTGCCATTGCATGTCCTGTGTGCAGTTTCACTGACACCTCGACTTGGCATTTAAAAGTACTTGCCAAGCCTAAACCTCTCCTTTCTCCACATATGTCACCTCTAATGTGTGCCCTAGGTAACCCCTAGAGCAGGGTGCTGTGTGGGGGAAAGGTAGGACATGTACCTGTGTAGTTTACATGTCCTGGTAGTGTAAAACTCCTAAATTCGTTTTGCACTACTGTGAGGCCTGCTCACTTCATAGGCTAACATTGGGGCTGCCCTCATACAGTATTGAAGTGGTAGCTGCTGATCTGAAAGGAGTAGGAAGGTCATATTTAGTATGGCCAGAATAGTAATACCAAATCCTGCTGACTGGTGAAGCTGGATTTAATATTACTATTCTAGAAATGCCACTTTTAGAAAGTGAGCATTTCTTTGCACTTAAATCTTTCTGTGCCTTATAATCCACGTCTGGCTGGGCTTGGTTGAAAGCTCCTTGTGCATTCACTCAGACACACCCCAAACACAGGGTACTCAGCCTCACTTGCATACATCTGCATTTTTAATGGGTCTTCCTGGGCTGGGAGGGTGGAGGGCCTGCTCTCACACAAAGGACTGCCACACCCCCTACTGGGACCCTGGCAGACAGGATTGGACTGAAAGGGGACCTGGTGCACTTCTTAGCCACTCTTTGAAGTCTCCCCCACTTCAAAGGCACATTTGGGTATAAAACAGGGCCTCTGCCCTACCTCATCAGACACTTGCTGGAGAAGAAACCTGAACCAGAACCTGCATCCTGCCAAGAAGAACTGCCTGGCTGCCTAAAGGACTCACCTGACTGCTTTCTACAAAGGACTGCTGCCTTGCTGTTGCCCTGCTGCCTTGCTGAACTCTTGTCTGGCTGTGAAAGTGCTCTCCAAGGGCTTGGATAGAGCTTGCCTCCTGTTCCCTGAAGTCTCAGGACCAAAAAGACTTCTCATTTTCACTAGGGCGCTTTGTGCAGCGAAATTTTCGACGCACAGCTTGTTCCACGGCAAGAAAAATGCTGCACACCGATGCTGATCAGCGCGACGCCTTCGGGGTGACCGGAACTTCGACGCACGGCCTCGCAAGGACAACGCCGCCCGACTTCCAGAGGAGAAATCAACGTGACGCCTGCCGTGAGAGCGAAACTTTGACACGCAGCCCCGCAGAACGACGCAAAGCCGGAAAACAAGCAGGAGAATCCACGCACAGACCTGGGACATCTGGTAATCCCCCCGATCCACAGAAAGAGACTGTCCGCGCGCCGGAAAACGACGCACGACTTCCCCGCGTGAAAAATAACGACGCAAGTCCGTGTGTGCTGGGGAGAAATCGACGCACACACCATTTTTCCACGTATCTCTTCTTCTGGGGCCCTCTGAGGAGATTTTCCACTCCAAACCAGGTACTTTGTGCTTGAAAGAGACTTTGTTTACTTTTTAAAGACTTAAAACACTTTGGGGGTGATTCTGACCGCGGCAGACGGCGGTTGCCGCCCGCCACGCGGTTCCCGCCGAAAGACCGCACCGCAGTCAAAAGACCGCGGCGGTCATTCTGGCTTTCCCACTGGGCTGGCGGGCGACCGCCGAAAGTCCGCCCGCCAGCCCAGCGGGAAACACCCTTCCCACGAGGACGCCGGCTCAGAATTGAGCCAGCGGTGTGGGAAGGTGCGACGGGTGCAGTTGCACCCGTCGCGAATTTCAGTGTCTGCAGACACTGAAATTCTTTTTGGGGCCCTCTTACGGGGGCCCCTGCAGTGTCCATGCCATTGGCATGGGCACTGCAGGGGCCCCCAGGGGCCCCACGGCACCCCCTACCGCCATCCTGTTCCCGGCGGGAGAACCGCCAGGAACTGGATGGCGGTAGGGGGTGTCAGAATCCCCATGGCGGCGGAGCGCGCTCCGCCGCCATGGAGGATTCTCAAGGGCAGCGGAAAGTCGGCGGGACACCGCCAACTTTCCGTTTCTGGGCGCGGCTGAACCGCCGCGGTCAGAATGCCCAGCGGTGCACCGCCAGCCTGTTGGCGGTGCTACCGCCGACCTCCGCCATGGCGGTAATTACCGCCAGGGTCAGAATGACCCCCTTTATATCACTTTTCAGTGATATCTCTACAAATTCACATTGCAACTTTATTCGTTTTGACCTACAATTATCCTAATAAATATTAAATATTTTTCTAAACACTGTGTGGTGTATTTTTGTGGTGTTATATGGTGGTATTGTATGATTTATTGCACAAATACTTTATACATTGCCTTCTAAGTTAAACCTGACTGCTCGTGCCAAGCTACCAGAGGGTGGGCACAGGATAATCTTGGATTGGGTATGACTTACCCTGACTAGAGTGAGGGTTTTTGCTTGGACAGAGGGTAACCTGACTGCCAACCAAAAACCCAATTTCTAACAATCCTGATGTGAGTTGTTTATCTGCAGAGTGCCACATGTCATATGACTTAGGGTCAAACCATTGTATGTGTACAGACCTAATCAGATTACCCTCTTTTGGGTCCTGGCACGCAGATAAGTGGCACACTGATCCTAGACCGATCACACATTCATTCTTACGTGCCTACGACACATTAATCATGCATGACCAAATCCAGTGGTACCACATGTTGTTTTGTTATAGACAGCAATTGTTAGGGCCTCACCCCACATTGTAGTAGTGGTGTGATTAGTGTCAAATTCATACATATGACTCCCACATCAGAAGCCCACCCACTTCAGCCTGGGTTCTTCCATGAGTCCTATCATTTGTGGTGGCTATGTGTTTCTTGGTATTCCTTGTCAAGTCCCTGTTTGACATCCTTCAAATTGTAAATTTGGCACCGTGAGACAATGTTGCATCATGCTCCCTCCTGGTATGTGCCACATGCTCCCCCCATCCCACATGACATGTAAGTTGCGGTCCCCCAATGGGCTCTTCTCTGCCATCCCTTCCCAGGCATGCTGCAAGTGTTGCACAGTCAGTCCCAGTGGTTCATGTATATTTGTGTAGGTACCATGCAGTACACATGTCCATTCCCACCTCCCCAGTATGCACAGTCTCCCCATTCACAGTGAGGGGATTTTTTGCGTCAAAAAGGTTAGTGCTGACTAGCGCCAGTTTTAATGCCACCCGGTCCTCATATTTATACTATGGCGCTAGGTGGCACTAAGAATAATAATAATTTAGAGTAATTTTTTCAGACGTTAACTATTGCACCTTGTTGTAAGGAAAAATGACGTTAATGGAGGAAAAATGACACTAATCTGGTTTACAACATGTAAACATGTTGCAAAACGGAAATGCACCATTTCTGCCCACAATAGCATCAAAAACAGATGCTAACGAGGAAAATAGTGAAAAGGAGAGCCCAAATGGAGCCAGGAAGCCAGGAGAGACCCCAGGGAGACCCCATTCAACCAGGAACCAGCCAGAAGGACACAGACATGACCCATGGGAGGGAGAAGAAAAAGAGGAAGTGTTGTTTCAGCACAGAGGATCATGACATACTGGAGAGAGAGATGACTGAGCATCAACATCAACTCTTCATCACCTCTAAATTGCCAACTGGAAGGAGAGAGAAAATCTGGCAGCAGTTTCTGGATAAGATCAACAGTGTGGCAGAGGTCAGGAGAACTGTAACTGAGTGCAAGAAACGCTGGCATGACTGGAAGCGAAGGACAAAGGAAAAATGGCATGGAACAGGAAGGCAGCACGACAAACTGGTGGTGGAGGTTAAGCACCACAAAAGGACTTGGACGAAAAGGAGGATAAAGTTGCAGCAGTCATCCCGGAGGAAATCATTACAGGAATCGCTAGACAGAACAGTGCAAACTACCAGGAAACACCAAAAATGCAGGGTAAGTTGCATGGGGTAAATTTATGCTAAAATGTCAAGCGCAAGAAGGGGGAGGCACATAGGACTTACACAATGCATGTCAAAGGAGCGCAGAGGGACACAATGCACATTAAGCAAGTTGTACCTTGCCGACGTAAATTACACATGTCCCTATTCCTTGGTAGTGCCATGCACCATGACACGTACACAACCTAGACTTATTTTGAACACCAGGCCTAAATACCTACATGTACACAAGCAGCACATGGGATGGATGCCATGTATAATCACTGTGCCACTGGTTGTGACATCACAAAATCCTTTGCATGTAGTCATATCAACACCACCAACATGACCAAGACCTCAGAGACCAGGTAGTCAGTCAACAACATTCCTGGGGTTTGCGTCATAGTGGTGTCCCTTGCAGTAACACCTTGCAAATGCCTTGCCTCATTGCCCAAACGAATGTGTGCTGCATCTCACAGCACACAAGTCATTGCAACTGTACCCACAGTCGCCAGACATGTGCCGGTAGCACCACCACACTGCACATAGACAACACATCCACATGAGGCAGCCATCCCTTCATCAAGCAGTCAGGGTGTCCCCTGCATGCATGGAACAATGAACTGAACAGGTGCTAGGAGAATAGCAGGCTGGACCTGCATCATTGGTAACATGCCACTAGCCAGACCAACAAAACTGAAGTAGTGTTGAACCACACATCTTGATGCTGAACTGAAATGTGCCACTGCAGAAAATATGTACTACAGATAGCAAACAGTAGGTCACAACAGTCATAGGCTGAGCCCACAAATACTCTGACACAACCATGTCAGACACATGAGAATGGGGAAATAAACACAGACATACAAAACATAGGGTATGACTGTGAACATAATGTCGGATAATTCCACATTCACTGGCAGGGGGTGGTGCATGGGCAAGTCCAGAGTTGGTAAGACTGCCAGTGCAGTGTACCCTTTGTGCTTGGCAGTATGAGTCACACGTTCAGATGGCGGCCGGAAATCTGTTTGCTCATGGTAGCTCTGTGGGGCACTTAGCACAATGTTCTTGATAGATCAAATAGACTCAGTGCCAGTTTTGGGCTGCATTGGGTGTAACAGGACACACTGCACTCAGCCCTGCAAACCAGGCAGTGGAAAGGTGTAGGATGCTGGCCTGGCTTATAGTGGGTACCTTGTGGTACTTACACCTTGTGCCAGGTCCAGTTATCCCTTATTGGTAGAATAGAGGTGTTCTAGCAGCTTAGACTGAACTAGGAGACATGCAAAGCTCCTACTATACCACGTATATCATATAGCACTATATCCCAAGAAAACACAATACTCAGAGTTACTAAAAATTAAGGTACTTTATTTTAGTGACAATATGCCAAAAGTATCTCAGAGGATACCCTCACTTAGGAGGTAAGTAATATACACAAATTATATGCACACAAACGAAAATCAGGTAAGTAACAGTCAGAAAAGTAGTGCAAACAATGTAGAATCACAATAGGATGCAATAGGTAGAAATAGGCCTAGGGGCAACATAAACCATATACTCCAAAAGATGATTGCGAACCATGAATGGACCCCAGGCCTATGGTAGGTTGTAGAGGGTCGCTGGGACTGTAAGAAAACAGTAAGGGTGTCCAAAATACCCCACCCCAAGACCCTGAAAAGTAGGAGAAAAGTTTACCCTACCACCCCAGAAAGACAGTATAGTTGAGATCGGGTATTCTGCAAGAACAACAACTGCTACCAAAACACTGAAGATGGATTCCTGGACCTGAGGACCTGTAAAGGAAGGGGGCCAAGTCCAAGAGTCACGCAAGTGTCCAGGGAGGCAAGAGCCCACTAAACCCAGGATGAAGGTGCAAAAGGGCTGCCTCCGGGTGGAAGAAGCCAAAGATTCTGCAGCAACGGAAGGTGCCAGGAACTTCTGCTTTGGTCAGAAGATGTCCCACGGCGTGCTGGAGGATGAAGAGTTGTTTCCATGCAGAAATACCACAAACAAGCCTTCCTAGCTGCAAGTCGCGGTTGAGGATTTTGGGTGCTGCTAAGGCCCAAGAAGGACCAGGAGGTCACCCCTTGGAGGAGGAGACAGAGGGGGCACTCAGCAACTCAGAGAGCCCCAACAGAAGCAGGCAGCACCCGCAAAAGTACCGGAACAGGCACTAAGAAGATCTGAGGCCAGCAGTCGACTCAGAGTCACAAAGGAGGGTCCCACGACGTTGGAGTCCAACTCATCGAGTTGGGCAATGCAGGACAGAGTGCTGGGGACCTGTGCTGGGCTGTGCACAAAGGAAGTCTTGGAAAAGTGCACAGAAGCCCGAGCAGCTGCAGATCATGCAGTACACAGGATTACTGTCTGGCGTGGGGAGGCAAGGACTTACCTCCACCGAATTTGGACAGAAGGGCCACTGGACTGTGGGAGACACTTGGATCCAGCTCCTGTGTTCCAGGGACCACGCTCATCAGGATGAGAGGGGACCCAGAGGACCGGTGATGCAGAAGTTTGGTGCTTGCGTTAGCAGGGGGAAGATTCCGTCGAACCACAGGAGATTTCTTCTTGGCTTCCAGTGCAGGGTGAAGGCAGACAGCCCTCAGAGCATGCACCACCAGGAAACAGTCGAGAAAGCCGGCAGGATGAGGCGCTACAATGTTGCTGGTAGTAGTCTTGCTACTTTGTTGCGGTTTTGCAGGTGTCCTGGAGCAGTCAGCAGTCGATCCTTGGCAGAAGTCGAAGAGGGAAGTGCAGAGGAACTCTGGTGAGATTTGCATTCGTTATCTGAGGAATAGCCCAGAGGAGAGACCCTAAATAGCCCAGAAAAGAGGATTGGCTTCTGAGAAAGGTAAGCACCTATCAGGAGGGGTCTCTGACGTCACCTGCTGGCACTGGCCACTCAGAGCTGTCCATTGTGCCCCAACACCTCTGTATCCAAGATGGCAGAGGTCTGGGACACACTGGAGGAGCTCTGGGCACCTTCCCTGGGAGGTGCTGGTCAGGGGAGTGATCACTCCCCTTTCCTTTGTCCAGTTTTGCGCCAGAGCAGGGCTGGGGGATCCCTGAACCAGTGTAGACTGGCTTATGCAGAGAGGGCACCATCTGTGCCCATCAAAGCATTTCCAGAGGCTAGGCCTCCCCAGCCCTTCACACCTATTTCCAAAGGGAGAGGGTGTAACACCCTCTCTCAGAGGAAATTCTTTGTTCTGCCTTCCTGGGACCAGGCTGCCCAAGCCCCAGGGGGGCAGAAACCTGTCTGAGGGGTTGGCAGCAGCTGCAGTGGAGACCTCGGAAAGCAAGTTTGGCAGTACCCGGGTTCTGTGCTAGAGACCCGAGGATGCATGGAATTGTCTCCCCAATAGCAGAATGGTATTGGGGTGACAATTCCATGATCCTAGACATGTTACATGACCATGTTCGGAGTTACCATGGTTAAGCAACATATAGGTATTGACCTATATGTAGTGCACGCGTGTAATGGTGTCCCCTCACTCACAAAGTCCGGGGAATTTGCCCTGAACATTGTGGGGGCACCTTGGTTAGTGCCAGGGTGCCCTCACACTAAGTAACTTGGCACCTAACCTTCACCAAGTGACGGTTAGACATATAAGTGATTTATAAGTTACTTATGTGCAGTGAAAATGGCTGTGAAATAACGTGAACGTTATTTCACTCAGTCTGCAGTGGCAGTCCTGTGTAAGAATTGTCTGAGCTCCCTACGGGTGGCAAAAGAAATGCTGCAGCCCATAGGGATCTCCTGGAACCCCAATACCCTGGGTACCTAGGTACCATATACAAGGGAATTATAAGGGTGTTCCAGTGTGCCAATGAGAATTGGTAAAATTGGTCACTAGCCTGCAGTGACAATTTTAAAAGCAGAGAGAGAGCATAAACACTGAGGTTCTGGTTAGCAGAGCCTCAGTGATACAGTTAGGCACCACACAGGGAACTCATTCAGGGCATACCTTATGAGCCCCGGGGAACCTGACTAGCAGGATCCCAGTGACACATAGGCAAAAACAAACATACATACAGTGAAAAATGGGGGTAACATGCCAGGCAAGATGGTACTTTCCTACAAAAGGACAAAGGGCTAGGGCATGGGACCCCCTATCAAGTGCATGGGCTGTGCAGGGGCACCTAGGGCCACACCACATCACCAACCCAACAACCATTTCATGGGGGTTGCACCACCATGCAAAGGCTGGTGGAAATGCGGAAACAGACCTGGAGGGTAGAGTTGAACGTAACACTGGTCTGGTGTCACAGGACACATGCCATAGCCAGTCTGTAAGTTGCTGGAAACCTGCCATGTCCAGGCCATTGGCCCATGGGGCATTCAACATTGACAACAGTTGCTGTTGGGGGCGGTCAAATACAGAATGGAAGTCAGGTTCCCATTCGACTGATGCACTTGAAATGAGGGACCAGTATGACTACCTGCAGAATCACCTCTAACTTGCTTCAGGCCCTGACCTAAGTACAACTCCTGTTAAATGGCTATGTTCATAGACTAATTTACCATCGGGCACTGTCACATACAGAATGATGTACACAGCAGAAATTTCATACCCATACTGCCCATTCCTGGGTTCAATCTTGGCTTGTGTCAAATCATCTGTACTATCATTATGCTGCACTCATGTATCATAGTGCAAGGAGGACTGCATTGAGGGGGAGGACATAGGTGTTTAGTAAGGCAAACACACCTACAAAGACAGGAGATGAAACTGAACTCTGCCAGGCCCATGAGTGCAATGCAATGTAGCACACAAGCAACAACATGAGGAGCCATCAATGGCAACAAGAGCATAGTGTCCTGGCAATGCCACCCCTGGGGTGGTGCAAGGTCTTAGCGCAGCATGGGTGTATGTGAAAAATGTAAGATTGTGACAGGTGAAAATTGATATTGTGTGGTGCTATGGCATGAGCACAGCCACACCCATTGCAAGGCCTCACCATGCAAATGGATGTGAAGGCAGGGTAAAACATGAAAAGATGGTGTTGAGCCACAAAAAGGATAGACAACACACATAGAAGATATGACACAGCCAATTGTGCCAACTGGGCTTCCCTTCATGTGACATGCAGGTGGGGCATAGGGCTGTAGACTGCAGCTATGATGTACACGAACAATCCTTTGGATCTAAGGGGCACATTATAAGCCCCTAGTGCCACAGGAGCATCCCTGTGGCGCTGAGCACTGCACTGCAGTGACAAGGTGGCGTTTAGCCACTTTCTGTGGCTTAACGTCAGCTTGCGACTACAGCCCCTTCCCACCCATCACTGTGCGTGGAAGGTGTGTGCAATGGGAGTTGCTGTGGGCATGCCACAGCAACACCCATTGCATTTTGATGTTGCCTCAGATTAATGGAATTTTGTCAACCTGAGGCAGTGCCAAAATCTTACGCCACCCCTAGGGTTGATGTTGGCAGGGTGCAACGAGGAGGAATACATTAATACCTCCTAATTTTTTGCTTTTCCAATGTGTGCTGCATTCTGCAGCATGCATAGGAAGAGCAAAATGCCAGAAATTATTGTTTATGTGCGTGAAGGTGTCCCTTCCTACACATAAACAATCATTTGTAAATAAAGCTTTGGCTCTTCTGTGTGTGCTGCATTCTACAGCACACACAGAAGTGCCAAAGCGCCATTAGTGATTGTTAATGTGCAGGGAGGGACACCTTCACGCACATAAACAATCACGACCCTCAACGCATACATCCTTGCACAATGCTGCAAGGATGCCTGCGTTGTCAGATGAATTTTGCACCAGCGAGGGGGACAACACAGGATTGCGCCGTATTCACTTTCATACGGCGCATCCTTGTGTTACCTAAGTGACGCAGCGCGGCACTGCCAAATTTTTCACAGCACTGCGCTGCACCTCTTTTCCATAAATATGGCCCAATATAACAATGAACCTCAAATATCAAGTCAGTGACGTGACATGTCAACTGCCACAACACAGATATACTGATTTTACACCATCTCATTTCAGAGGATGAGGCTCTCCTGCGGATCTGCCTGTCCTGGAGTACCCTGATGACCTGGATGACCAGCTGGCAACTATCAGCCAAGAAACTCTCCAAGAAGTCCTTGTAAACCTTCAGATACCACCGCCAGTCGCAAGGAGGAGTATTGATGTAGCAGACATCCCACAGGCCCCACTTAGCACCCCAATGGTATGACCTGCCAGCACTGACACAGCTGAGGACTCAGAGGACCCAGGGACCAGCTTTGAGAGGACAGTGGTAGGAGTCCAGCGGGAACTGGCCAAGGAGGTGTGGGTGGGGATGCAAACTATGGCAGCCAGCCTTGAAGGGATGTGGACGTGCATGGTTAAGGCTACTGAACAGACTGCAGCCAACCGATGCACACACTCCTCAATGCGTGGAGTCCAGGAGTGTTTGAGGTACAAGCTGCTGCCATGAGGGAGAGACCATAACAACTACCCTTCCAAACTGGCATTAGCATGCTTGAGGACAAGATGGACTCCATGCACCAGGAAATAGTCTCCCTCAGGGCAGACATGGCTGTCTACCACAGGGATGTTGCTGCTATACTTAAAAGTCAGCAGCTCCTCCTTGCTGCAGTGATGCCATATATAGTGCCACAGATGGTAGCTGCCGGGAATTGGAAGTCCGCATCTCCAACCACTGAAGTGTGTGTGGCCACCTCTACCTCCCCACTACCACCATCAATGGTAGAGGAGGCACCACGTACATCAGAGGATGAAGATGTGGAACAGATCAGCTTCACCATGGGAGTTCCCGGTAGCACCAGCCCATACCATATGGGCAGTGTTTTCCTTTGTCCTGTGCTTGACATCATGCCAGTGTTAGCAATGTTGCAGATATGCACTCTTCCCCGACACACTGTTGACCTTTCTGCTATGGACTGCAATTGTCTCTAACTTTTCAATTGGCAACTTATGTTCTCCTGCACTGAAAGACACTTTACCCAAGCATGTCCCATGACATGTCCCTCAACCCTGGACTTGTGTTGTGTCACAATTGGATGAATTCCACAAATGGGGTCACAGACCTGGACATTGCAAATATTACACTATAACATTTGTTATTAAACACCACCTACATAACCAGCATGTCTTTGTATGTTGTGACACATCTACTACGCGTAGGAATTGCGATGTGTGTAACATGTCTGAAGTCACAGGGTGTCAGTACAAGAGTGCATGAATATACGGGCACATATCTATGCACATGGTACCTACATGATGAACGTCGATGCTGGTCTCCTCCCCTACAAGCAATTCACTAAGTAGGTAAAACATGTTGAACACATGCATGCTACATGCACTACATACAGCAGGAATGGCTGTGAAACTATTCTCGGGCAATATCTTCAGCTGGGAGTACCAATAGAACACATTGGTGTGAATCAGAGGGACTCAACCTCATCTCTCATTTCCCCTGTTCAGTTTAGCAGGATAGGAATGAAAGGTAGGCTGTTGTCAGATGTCCCACAATGCGAAACATTCCGACACAGGACCCATACAATGAATGTTGTAGCTGCCAATAAGATGGCTCAGTTGTAAGAAAGTGATGAACATGTCAAGAGAGGGATCTGGAGGCAGGACAGAATCCCTAGAACAACACACAATTTTTACTGTACACCCATGGAAAGACCCTGAGACTCAAGCATAAGCCACATCAAGTAAGGGAGTACCTAACATTTCTTAATTAGATTTTAACAAAACTAAAAAGAATTAGGAACACCTATCCTAACCTAACCTAACCTAACCTATCCTAACTATACATCACCAACAACATACCCTAACTACTCTATGCTAAACTTACCTAACACATTTAACGACACAATCTAAACATTGTCCCTCCAGCTCGCTGATATCACAAGATACATGCAGGACAACATATACTAAACTACACATATACTACTGTTAGAAATTGGGTTTTTGGAAGGCAGTCAGCTGCTCCAAGCAAGCACCCTCACTCTAGTCAGGGTAAGTCACACACAATCCAAATTATCCTGTGCCCACCCTCTAGTAGCGTGACACTGAGCAGTAAGGCTTAACTTAGATGGCAATGTATAAAGTTTTTGTGCAATAAATCATGCAATAACACAGTATAGCACCACAAAAGTACACCATGCAGTGTTTAGAAAAATATATAATATTTATCTGATAAGATGTAGGTCAAAACAATTAAAATGCAATAAGTATATGTTGAGATATCTCTGTAAAAGTTATATAAAGTGTCTTTAGTCTTTTAAAAGCAATAAATGTCTCTTCAAAGCAGAAAGTACCTGGTTCGTGTTAAAAATCTCTGCAAAGAACCGTAGAGGAGGAGATGTGTTGAAAACAAGGAGGTGTGCATCAATTTCTCGGGCAGAACACGGCGATGCGTTTTCACGCAGGGGCGGCTATGCGTCGATTTCCGGCGCTCGGTTGTGGATCCTCTTTGGGTGACAGGACGAAGTCACAGGGGCTATGTCGATCCGGTGGACGTTGCATGGAAATTTCTACCGCACTTCAGGGGCTGCGTTGCTTCCTCTCTGGAAGTCGGGCTGTGTCGTTCCAGCTCAGCTGTGCGTCGATCCAGTGGGCCGTGCGTTGAATTTCCAGTCGCTACTCTGGTGATGTGTTGATCTTCTCATTGCAAAGTCGGGCTCGTCGTTCCAGTTCAGCGTGCAGTGAATTTCTCACCATAGTGCAGGCTGTGCGGCATTTCTGGCAGGCTGTGCGTCAATTTGTGCTGCACAAGGAGTCCTTGAGATTAAGTCTTTTTGGTCCTGAGACTTTAGGGAACAGGAGGCAAGCTCTATCCAAGCCCTTGGAGAGCACTTCTCACCAAAGCCAGAGAGCAGCAAGGCAGCAGGGCAACAGCAAGGCAGCAGTCTTTCACAGAAAGCACTCAGGTGAATCCTTTGGGCAGCCAGGCAGTACTTCTTGGCAGGATGCAGGTTCTGGTTCAGGTCCTCTTCTCCAGGGAGTGTCTTGTCAGGTAGAGTGTCTACCTCCGAAGTGTCTGAGCTGGTAGGGGCAGAGGCCCTGTTTAAATTCCCAAATGTGCCATTAAAGTGGGGGAGACTTCAAAGAGTGGCTTAGAAGCGCACAAGGTCCCTTTTCAGTTCAATCCTGTCTGCCAAGGTCCCAGTGGGGGGTGTGGCAGTCCTTTGTGTGAGGGCAGGATACTGTCCTTTGACATGCCAGTGTCAGGCCCTCAACCATCCCAGCCCAGAAAGACCCATTCAAAATGCAGATGTATGCAACTGAGGCTAGGTATCCTGTGTTTGTGGTGTGTCTGAGTGAATGCACAAGGGAGCTGTCAACTGAACCCAGCCAGACATGGATTGTAAGGCACAGAAGGATTTAAGTGCAGAGAAATACTCACTTTCTAAAAGTGGCATTTCTAAAATAGTAATATTAAATCCAACTTCACCAGTCAGCAGGATTTTGTGTCACCATTCTGGAAATACTAAATATGACTTCATACTCCTTTCAGATCAGCAGCTACCACTCAAACAATATATGAGGGTAGCCCTAATGTTAGGCTATGAAGTGGGCAGACCTCACAGCAGTGTAAAAACAAATTTAGGAGCTTTACACTACCAGGACATGTAAACTACACGGGTACATGTCCTGCCTTTTGCCTACACAGCCCCCTGTCCTATGGGTCACCTAGGGCATACCTTAGGGGTGACTTATATGTAGAAAAAGGGGTGTTTTAGGCTTGACATGTAATTTTAAATGCCAAGTCGACACAGGCCTTGCAGTGGCAGGCCTTAGACAAGGTTTAGGAACTACTTAAGTGGGTGGCACAATTAGAGCTGCAGGCCCACTAGTAGCATTTAATCAACAGGCCCTGGGCACATATAGTGCACTTTACTAGGGACTTATAAGTAAATTAAATAGTCCAATTGGGTATGATACCATGTTTAAAGGGTGGGAGCAAATGCACTTTAGCACTGATTAGAGTGGTAAAGTGCGCAGAGTCTTAAAACCAGCAAAAACAGTATCTAAAAAGTGGAGGGAGGCAGGTCTAACAACTACCTATTACTAAACAAATATATATAACTTTTGGTATCTTTTATTTTTGGAATTTTTTAATAGCGGGGTGCCATCCTCCTGAACCCAGATTCCCCTGCCAGTATGTGCTGATAGCAGACCCCCTCTTCTGAAAGGCACGCAGTGCCTCATTGTTCATGTTGGCAGATGTTAAAATGAGACAGGCAACCATCAGTTTCAGCATTGTGTGGAGTATGTACAGATTGTTAGCTTACACTCTACATCGAATTGCACATACATTCCAACTCACATTCCGGATAATACAAGGGCCCTGATGGATGAAATTACAACGTTGCCTTAGCATCATTTTATTGACACCATAGCCACCCACAAGATTAGGAAACAAACAAAATTAGATGTGCATTGATTTTGTGCCATGTGTAACAAAGGCAGCATCAACTTCATATGGGTCATGGTCACTGTTCCTCATCATCTGTGTCAAATTTCAACCATACATCACCAGCAACTTGAATCTGTTATTGGGAGTATTGGATGCAATTGGTAACCATAAGGGGTCAGTGTTGATAGATGCACATGCAAGTTGGATCAAAATGACTGTCACCTACACTGTGAGCATCACATCTACCTACACATCTGTTGTTCCCACCCCCTGTGCTTCAGGGAGATGGCCGTGCAATTCATCATCTCAACTGTCCAGGTCATCCACCAAGGCATGCCCACTCATACATGGAGTCAGGGAGTGGACCATATGTTAGGATGGCTGACAACTAGGAAGCTGGTATCCATAGGTCTTCAACATTTACATTCATGTGTCCAGGTGTAGACACCCATCAATACCTGATCAGCCAATACCATTCCTTACAAACCCATATCCATGTCAGCAAACTTTTGGACTTGACCTGCATGCACCACTATTACATTCCTTGTAAGTGTCATGTAAGTGGAGTACAATATATGTGGCACCATGCTGAGGGATGATTGCCCACCCAGTCTTACATGTACATTACAATACAGGGATGCACCAATTTGTGTACAAAATTGTGCATCACTGTGTTGTGAGAATGACGGTGTGTCCCAGTGCCAATTATTTCACAACGGTGCACATCTAAGTCACATATGGGCCTACATGTGGCTTGTCATCACCTTGTTTACATAATGCTGCCCATTGAACGCCACAAGCCTCACAAGATATGACTCTCTGCACATGCATGGGGAACTCTTAAATGTGACATAGTGTCACCATCTAGCCTACTTTGATTTCTAATCATTTGACAGTTCATCACTTCTTGCTTTGGTGCAACAGCCTTAATCACTACACAGGACAGACAAAATCACACTTACTGGATACTTCTGGGTCCTCAAATCTTGCCACTTCAACTATGGTGTAGGGGGCAGGTCCACCTGAAAGATATAGATGGAAAACCGTGGTTAGTATCATATCACTGTCACTACTAGTTGACAACATATTACAGTGTGTACTATTTTAGAGGAGTGAGCTAATTATCTAGGTTGAGGACAGTGCAACAGACACACCACTGCAAACTCACGTTGACATTGACAGTCAGGTGAGTGAGAGCCACACATCTGCACTCTCACACTGGGCCTGAGACTCATATAGTGGTACACCCTGCAACAACCATTTGTGGGCAATCTGTAGAAGATGGAACTCTATGGAATGGGGGTAGTTGGGTGACGGATACAATACACTACCCTTGTGCTCTGTAAGACAACTGACTCAGGTATTCTGGCTTGTCCTGCAAGGCACACAGAGGCACTTTGTGAAGGACAGGCGGCTCAATTTTTAATCTGAAATGTTCATGCATTGAGTAATCCATGTCACAGTTGTCTGATGGTATCAAATTCCCCATTGCCATTCCCCCCTAAGGCGGGTATGCCCCCTTTGCAAACATAATGGCAGGGCTGATGTATGTGAAAATATGAAAATGTAGTGCCATACATGGATTGCCCTACATGGTTATCACAATCCAGTTCCATATGGTATGCTGGCGGTATCTTGACCTATCATACATGACACAATGCTGGGGCACAGATGCTGCCATGGCCCCTGAAATGTGTGACTTAGTGATGGTTGTGCATGACTCACCAAACATTTTACTTGCATTGGTAAAATGGTAGGTTCTGTGAACCCTATGTCTATACTGGCGCAGTGACACTTCATTCTGGTTGCATGCAATCTGTTCACAAGCATTGCATGCAGCACGCCAACACATCTACTACTGTCATTCAAGTGCGGTGAACAGTAAATAGTTTACCATTGGGAGACTCACCAACATGGCCACAGATCACCACACCAAGATGGTCCAGCAGATCCTGTTCCCTGGCCACCAGATCTGCCCAGCGATGCTTCAGCTGGTGGTCATTGTGTCTGCTGTGGTACACCCTCTTCAGGTGGTGGACCACCTTGCCCCACCGCAGCCACCTTGCCTCCGTCCGGAAGCCCGGTATCAGACGGCTCCCCATCTCCAACAGTAATTGGAGGTAGTGGGCTACCAGCCACACAAAGCCTCCCAGCTCCTCCTCCCCCATTCTAGTCAGCCTCCCCCTACCAGACATATCACTGGGGTACAGGTTGACAAAAAATTATGATTGTAAAAAAAAAATAAGCAAAGGAAACTTGATGCCCAAAGATAACAATCCCAACTAATGTAACTTAACAACTAACCAGGACAGACACCCCACAGTACAGGTATAAGCAAAAACACAAAAAACACAAATTTACTAACACTGGGACAAAGTACTCTTAAATACTACAGAAAACACAACAGGGGGGACACCACAAGATATAAAACTGAGCAATAACACACAGCTAACTCCAAGACACAACCACACAGTCAGAAGAGGCACAGACTGTAAAGAGAAAGTGAAAGTACTCCCACTGAAGAATGCCAGTAAACAGGGTTTCCTATTACATCAGTTCCTGTCCCCCTGTGTCACGTTTTCTATAATGCGTGTATTTATTTGAGGCATCTGACATTTGCATGAGTATTTATGACACATGGCTTACGTGCATCTTTTTTTTTGACGCATTACCTTTATGCATCGATTTAACAGTAAATCAGCATCGAGATGAGTGTGAAGGTGGAAATCATACAAACGGCCCATGGGTCATATACTTTGCGTTTGCAGATGTTTTAGACGCATTTGCGCCATTTTGTTTACTATATTCTTGATTGTGTGATTTTGTCCATTGTCAATGGATGCACCCTGTATCAACATACAAATTGAATGGGCTGGGCTGCAGTGTGGCATTTTGTGTATAGCCACATGTGGTAGTCCATTCAGAAATGTGATTTGGGTGTGATTGGTCTGTTACACCAATGTGTGTGTTACAGAATCAACAGCATGCAAATGTATTCACGTCATGCATATGTATGTATGTCTGACAACAGTGTATCCACATATGTATGGAGGTTAGTACTATGCAAGAGCAATAGAATGTGATTGTGAATTGTTTTTGCTTATGTGATGTGTGTAGTTGTCTTATAGAGCATCACATTTCAGACAACAAACACAGCTCGGGCATTGTTGATGATGGCTGATGAATGCTATCTAGCAAATGTTACCCGACCACTGTCTCCATATGTTGATCCTGAGTATATGGTGACTTGTGTGTGGACTACACATATGTCTGACATGTGTACATATTTAGTACTCTGCCTACATTCCAACCATAGCATGTATTGAACACAATAGTCAGATAAAAGTAATTACATTTAGCATTGTAATAATAATTTGTGTGTGGTGGACCTGCAGCCCTAGCTGCATATGCTCTCATCCATTCTGATGTGCATTCCACAGACTTATCTGTCCAAAGTGTGAGGTCATGTGTACCCCGTGACAGGATTGGGCCCCATGGCAGTGGCACGACTGATTCCCATGGATGTACTGTGCAGACTCAATTACTCTTATTGCTTGTCATGCATGGGCTAATCATGATGACCATTGTCACCAATTATGTCCCCCCCTTGTCACACATGCTCCATGCATCCATTTCAACTCTCGCACTGAGTTGCGTCAGTGATCTGTTCAAATATTAGAGTCTCACCATGATTTGACATCCGCTGCCTCATGTGTGGGCCGCTTGTTTACCTCCTATTTTGACATATTGTATTTGGGTGTGATGAGCTGTTGTTGTACAAGTTGTCAACATGGATGTAAATAATATGTTGTGGTCCATAGATTGTGTCCTTCAGTTGTCACATTCAAATGATGAGGCTATTGTGAAATGAGTGATGGTAGCAGTTCAATCTTAAGCATCACATTTGATGTTGCTACTGTACTCATCAGATTAGTGTTTGTGACATGCTCCCTGAGGTTAGATTCACAATCCTGTGGTATGTGTTGTGTAGATTAAAGAGACCAAAGCCATATTTTGTGAATAAGTGAGGTGTATATTGACAAAATGTACAAGGTGAGTTACGTGATTATTAAGTGAAGAGGTTTTTAACCAAGTGCAATCTGCAGCGTACCCCAACAGCTGTGTTGTGCTGTCCCCCCTCATTTTCCTCTCCTCCATCCTCCTCCTCAGGCAGGTCATCAACCTGCTCATCTAAGGGGACATTCATCCGCACACATATGTTGTACAGGATGGCACATGTCATGATCATCTTGTAGACGATGTGTGGGGCATATAGGAGGCTGCCTCCTGTGATGTCCAGGCACCTGAATCTGGACTTCAGGATGCCAAATGTCCTCTACACAAATGTCCATGTCCTCCAATGCACCTCATTATATGCACGCTCTGCTGTTGTGCTTGGGTTTAGAAATCGGGCCATTATCCATGGCTGTATGCCAAAACCCTGATCCGCTGCAAAAGATTACATTGTTGTTAGGGCTTGCAACAGGTATGTCATGTAGCATAGCAGTTGATATTTAAAGCTGGTTGTGGCTCATATGTATTTTTGGTATGGTGTGAGTTGCTACCCTTGTGTAATGTCTCCTCATTACTAGGTTGTTGGACATGACAATCTTGTGTTTGGCTCAAGGACCTGGGACATACAATTTCGATTCCACATTGATGGTCATTATGTATGTACCATGCGTTGTGTGGTGCACCTGTGTCTCAGTGTGCTGGCAACATGATAGCATTACAGAGCCTGGACCTCCCATCCCTTTTGACATGTGTCATTGCAAATTATGTCTGACACTTAGGGCCTCTGAAATTGGTAAGTGAGAATGCACAACACGTTTCCAAAATTGGCTGCACTGTCCTGCAACATTTCGACTATGCAAGAATGCCCCATGTGTGACATGTTACTTGGTAACTCTTTGTTGTCCCTGCGCTAGTTGCTCATGTGCAGCCATGCTCTGACACTACCTACCCTGCACCAGGGTACTTGGCTAGCTGCCTTGTGGAGGTGGATATAGCTGTGCAGGAAGGTACACCCCCCTATACATATGTTGTTTTGATGGCCAATTGGATCTGTCTGTGTGTGCAGCAGTATGCAGCATTCATTGGTGCCACAATCACCTGAGTTCATATCACAGTCTACTTCCTTATTGCAACCTGCATACAGCACCCCTGGGACGGTGTTTTGTTGTTGGCACTTCCTCAGGTTTTAGGTGACAGCTACATGTGAGTCAGCATCATCATGCTATGTATCTTGTGGTGACAGACCTGCAACAACAAACATTGCACACCCCTTCCACACAACATACAGCATGGGAGGCTGGGCAATTTAAAATGTGGCTTCAAGTCATTATGAAATGGTAATCTGTCAAGTTGTACATACAGTGCAGACCAAGACAATGGAACTGTGGGCTATTACATAGGCCCCTTGGTGTTCCAGAGTGGCAGCTAATGTTTGTGGCAGCCATGAGGTGTCCAAAGGTGTTTATCCCATTGTCACAGCATGATCAACATAACCACCAGTGTCTCTTCCAAAACATTAATGTGCATTTATACTGTCAACACATGCACAGTGCAGGTTATGGGATGGAGCTCAGCTACGTAGCAAATGTGTCCCTTGGCACAGTGCGTGTGAGGTCAGTGATGTCCGGTTTTCTCCTACTCCTACTGGGTGCCATTATGACATCCATGATCTGCACTGTCTGACAGTGATTCTGCCCCATGTTGGGTCATTTTTGTCTGGTATAGAGTTGATGGTGTTGTGACTCAGTGAGTGTTGCATGTGAGGTTGCACTACAGTAGGTGTGGTATCACTTCTAACACATCTGGCACATGGTATGTGATGGGCATTGTTCTTGTATTCCTATGTGTGTGACCCAAGGTGTCAGGCAGATGTCTCTGTACACCACAGGTAAGTCAGGTATGTGTTGATGAGATGCAGTTGATATAGGCACAAGTTGTGTGGTGTTTGATATTTGTTCTGGCATTGATTTGCACGGCATGACTTGACGGATCCCTGCCTATTTGGAACTTGCATGACATGGGCATGGTGTATGCCATTGACACGTCTGTGCTATTCTTTGTTTGGTGTACTGTGTGTGAAGTATACGTAGTAGGCAAAATGGGGGCCCTCTAGTGGTCTGTGTAGTTCTGATGTTAGCAAACGGTACATGTCTGCACCTGTCCTTCACGTGGTGTGCCTGTCAAGTTGTGGGTTTGTTACGTACATGTGGCTGTACGTATTTGTGGTGTGCACTGATTGTGCTGTACTGCAGCATCGTGCATCTGTGTTATCACCTGCACATGTGTGTTACCCTGGCCATATGTTACTGTATTGGTGTATGTCTTCTGTGTCCGACAGGGTTGGTGTGTTGTGTATATATTGCTAGATTTGTTGACTTACCCACAAGTAGGCCATTTCCAAATTGTCCATCCTGGAATTGCTCATTGATCTTGCTGTGCCAGAATATGTAGGCGTCATGGACACTCCCAGAATACTTGGCCAAAATGTTTATGAATAGTCCCTGGTGGTCCATTATGCCCTGCACATTAATGGAATGCGTGTGCTTGTGATTCCGGTATAAGTGCTCTGTTGCTGCAGGTGGTATGAGCAGGACATGGGTGCAGTCCATTGCACCAAGCACATGCTAGAAGCCATGGGTTTGATAGAACCCCTGTTTGTTCTCCTGCTGCTTTTGCTGGGTGTTGGGGAAGCTGATGTGGCAGGGTGCCAGGGAAATTATAGCGCCTAACACCTATGAGACACCAGCAACCAGTGCACCCATTGTTTGGAAGGAACCACTTGCCAGCATGTGCAGGACAGCCAGCAGCTTTGTCATAGGTGGTATGTTGTGTGTGGTCTGCAGGCTGGCTGTAAAGTGTGGCTCAATTGGTGCAGCAGTTGTAGTATGGTTTGCCGGTTTAGTCTGTAGGTCCTTATAATGTCCAGGTGTCTGAGGCCAAGGAGGGTTTTTCCTCTCCTGCCTTCTGCATTGCCTTTGTGGGCTGCGTTGTCGTGGTGGTAATTGCTGGAGTTGTTGCTGTACTCTGCGCCGTCAAGCAAGCTGGATTATTATCACCTCCATCTTCTCCTGTGGGTTGTAATTTTGCTTCTGTGTGTTCTCCTTAAGTATTGGTGTGTTTGCCTCATTTTAACGCCTGCCCTGACCCAGGCATTAAATTTTGATGCAAATTCGTGTTAATGTTATTTTTTGGGTCCGCCTCCCACCCATGTGGCTTTTTTGCCCAGGTGGATAAATGAGGCGCTAGTGTGTGTCAGTCATTTTTTGGACGGGAACTCCTACCTTGCATCTCATTGACTCAAGGAGGTTTCACGCATCCGAAAAATGACGTTAAGACCAATATTTGGATGCAAGACATGTCTTGCGTCAAAATATAAACATGGCATTGAGTTTGTGCTGATTTAGCGTAAAAACAATTATGGTAATTCAGTGCAGAGTATAAATATGTCCTTGAATATCATTTTGCCATGCACAGTCAGCACCTACCATGCAGAGCAGTAGCAGTGTCCCACCATGCCCACACAGAATCATTAATTTGTATACACATGGTTCAGTGGTGTGCTTTCTTAAGTGACCCCCCCTTTAATTGATTATTTAGGATGAGCCATGGCAGCTGACACCTGTGTGCACTTCTGATGCCTGCCATGTCAGCTGGGGACAATATAGTTTCATGCAGGGCACAATAGACATGTCTCTTGCCATGTCCCTATGTGTGGATACCTCCCATCGCCCACACCTGCCCCCTTTCAGATGTGTTGTTTGTCCCGTGGCACAGCCATTCCATTCTGAGGATTTACATTCTAGATTATTGTGCATAGGCCCAAGTGAGACCAAGTGGCTACATGGTGCAAGGGATCTAGGCAGCAGTTTCTGTGCCATTGCTAAGGAAGGTACAGGGATGCATTGAATTTCAGTAAATACGAAGCATCCCTGCACTTTCTAAACCACACAGGACAGCACAGCCAGCTGGCTTGCTTTGCTGCACTTCCTCATACATGAGCCTCCATGCAAGGTAAACATGGACTGATGCTGCATGTCCAGCACTAACTTGTTCGGCCCACGAGACACAATGCTGACCCAAGTTGCTTGTTCCCAACAATGTTGCATGCCTCCCACTTACTTGTTAATGATCGGCACAGGAACGTTCCAGGGGAAAGGGGATGGAGGAAAAAAGAGAGAGAACCACCAACGTTGCCTGGCAGGATTAGGATGGCTAGTGTTGGTCTACGAAGAACAGATATCTCCTATGGTGAATTAAATATTTAGTCAAATAACACTTTTCATGTAGCCGATATACTAAAACTACTCTTCACGAATTCCAACAAACTAGGTGTACCTGTCAGGGTCCCCTTTCCCACTTTTGCTGGCTCTCCCCTCTCTCTAGGGATCTTCAAGAAACAGTATGGAACCTGCAACCAGATACAATGTTTAGCCTTCTACACTATCTGCATGTATTCCCTCCTCGTTCCTTGTTTCTAAAACACAGTCACACTTACAATCAGTGTATGTCTTGCTAGTTGGGTCCTGATGAGACCTTCTAAAACACAGTCACACTCACAATCATAGACATATAACGTGTGATAAACAATGAAAATCAATTCTTAAGTATTTAGATTTCTCAAATATTCAGGAATTAATTCGCGCAGCAAGTTAGTATAAGGATGAACACAGTTCAGTATTTTAACCACGCTGAGAGCATAGGGTTAAGGTACTGAAGCTCACTTTCAGATATGTAATTGCATCATCACTGTTACATCACAGTGACAATTGAACATGGAAATAACAGACCTTTGATTCACGTTCTGAAACTAGCGTGTGCTAAGCACTGTCTTCTTTATCATAAGCAATGATTGGCATCACAAAACTGCTCCATAAAACTCAGCTATAACAAACATGTTCATAGTAGATCGTTAAAATAACAATTGTCCAAAACGCACTCAAATCTGTACTGTCATTGCTAAATAACAACAATAAGTGTTATAATTCTGTAGACAGCAAGTTTTCAAGTAACCAAAAACCCCGATAACATGCCTTTCTAGTGCGCCCTGCTCGTCTGAACATCCGGCAATCAACTGGTAACCAGTAAGAAGCCTTTGAAGCATGTGCAGCCCGTTACTACTTTATTGATGCAAATCTTCTTGATCTCTTCTTTTCTAGGATCATCATCCGCGACACTGGACTGTGGAATAGATGATCCAGGAACAAGCATGGAGGAGCAGAGAATCTCTGCATCTGAAGACCTCTGACAGCAAGCAAAAACCTCAAGACTGGTGTGGGTTTCAATCCCTTTTGCACGTGACCATACCCAGTCTGAGTCATGAGGATGCCACAAGCTCAGGCAACAAGTTGACCCATGCCCCAGATTCCTACACAAGTTCTAAAATAAGCATTGGCTCAAGTAAATATGTCTCAAAGGCAACAACCATCATTGGAAAGGGCAGATGATTTGCTTAGAGCACACTTTACTAAACGTCAGATGTGGGTTCTGGAGCATATTCAGATTTGCAGGCACAACACTTCACGTCACACAATGAAGGAAGTGAGGCGATAGTTTGGGACTGGCCTGTGCAAATTGTGGGAGGTCAGGACTCATTACATCTCTTTGTGGTTTAACCATAAGTGTGCCAGCTTACAACCCTTTGGCCTGCAAACTGTGGGCCCGATCACAAAGGTAAACCTAGACCAAAAGTCTATGTGTAGAACAAAAGTCTAAGCTTAGGCCTAAAGTCTAACTTTACTATGAGTAAAGTTAGACTTTTGATGTGAGTTTAGGCTTTTGTGACTTTATGTCTAAACTTAGGCTTTTCGTCTAAACTTAGACATTTGTTTACCTTTGTGAATCGTGCCCTGTGCATTTTAGCGCTGGGATATAGCTGCCTCCATCGTATGATATTCCCTATTTACCACATTGCCACCCGCTGATTATTGTAGTTCGTCATTTGCTGCACTGTCATGTCCTGGTACTCCTGCCACCAACTCCTCAGGGTGATGACTTGTTGTAATTTAATAGAGATTAGATTAGCAGAAGACATCTTGTATTTAGCAACTATTGTGAACATTTGGCGGAATCCATTTTGTATTCATGGCAGCCATTTTCTCTGCCATGTGCTCGCCATGTGCTCTGTCCTACCTTTCTGTTAACTACTCTAGAAAATCTGTCTAGTGACAAGTTATATTTAGCATCTCCCACTTTCGCACATGCCCAGTAAGATCTGCAGCTGTTAGTAATCAGTAACAGACAGTAATGTGTCAACTAGTCCTTGAAACTGTTAGCCCCTCCTACCTGTGGACTGTGCATTTCCATATGACCTTACATGTATCTAAGTCTTGCTTCTATAATTGTACCACCTTCTTTTAGCCCCTGCGTGGGTATAAAAGGACCATGCTCTCTTAGTTCAGTGTGCTACATCAAACATTACTGAAGGGTGCTGTTTGAACTGTAGTACCACCTCATGAGGTTTAATAAACTTTGTCTTTTATTTCAGTTTCTGTACCAACTTCTTCCTATATGGTCTGAGGACTTTGTGCAGAGAAGGGCGAACCCCTTGCACTAGTAAGCCTTGCTGAGGCTTACTTCAACAGACTGCCACCATCTCCTCCACCTCATCAACTGCTCCTGGGGTGCTGGACTTGAACCTCTGGTGTGCAATGCTGCCTTGCGTTTGCTGGCCAGTTTGTCCTTTGTTCAGCGCCTTGTAACCATGCCAGTGCTTTTTACAGTTGATGACTGTTCTCTTCACCTCTGCCATACTGTTGACTTTGTACACAATGGACTGCTGTATGCCTCTTTCCTCCCTAATGCCAATTTAGAGGGGATGAAGAGCTGGTGTTGATGCGCTGTCACCTCAGTGATCAGGATGTTATTCTCCTCCTCACTAAACATGCATTTCTTCTTTCTTTTCCCCTCTCTTGGGAGTCTGTCAGGACATTCTGCTGGTACTGTGGATGTTGAGGTGTACTGGGGTCTCTGGTCTCCTGGGTTCTCCATGTCTGCTTCTGCAGTAGCTCCTGTTTTTTTTTTTTTTTTTTTTTAACAGCTGCATTTTCTGAATTTTTTTTACTCTTTTAAGCGCAAAAGTGACGCTAGGACGGCTTGCATAAATTGCGTGCCGCAAATCAGGCTAGTGTCACTTTTGCTTCACTAGTGTCATTTTTTTTTTCTGTAGTGCAAAAGCTAGCATCATTTATTTTGATGTAACCCAGATCCTATTGCCATGGTGTGCCACTTTGTAAATTCGGCACAAGCATGGCATGAGAATGTGTTGTTCCGCGACATTAACATTTTTGATGCATCGCTGCGCTTCAGTAGCAATATGTCATTTCTTGTGAATGATGCCCTTGGAGGGTCCTCTGGGTGCCTAATTTAGTTCTTGAAAATGTAATTGACCATCCATATTGTCTGAGCAATGGAAGAAGTGTGAGGTTTGGCCTTCTTTCACGGACTCACCTGGTTCCGACCATGGAGGCGAAGCTGGACCTCTTATCCCTCAGGAGGGCAGCCCACAACCAAGAAACCCTAAACCCTCAAATCATAAATTGCCCTTGAGGGGAAGGGGTGTGGGACAAAATAAGAAAAGATAAAGCTGCAGCACCGGTCCTGCTCTGTTTCCTTGCAACACTGCGTAAGAGGTTCGGTACTCACTAGACCTTTTGTGTTGATATGGATGTAGTGCACTGGAAATTACAAGAAGAATAGTTTACCAACCGTTCTCAGCATACAGAGATTATGTAGTTATTCACAATTTTGTAAACTTACACTCTATAAAGGAGTTCAGAGCACTAAAGATATTGAAACAAAGGTAGTATAAGAGTTCAGGAAAGTGAGCTTTCTCTATTCAGAACTCAGTCTTACAGATAGTCATAGGCTTAATCTAAGGATTAGCTTGTATTAACCTGTGATCAATTTAGCCTTGTCTCTCCTAATTAAAACTGGAATCTGGAAGAAGGCTTTGTATCTGCAGTGCAGGGAGCCAAAGAGGAAGAGGAGTCACCACAGTGGAAGCGAAGACAAAAGAAGCCTCAATGGTGCCAGGATCGCAGGAGCTGCAGGGAGGCTTGGGCATAATAAGACTAGAGTGCTTGAGGAATCTGATGGACTCAGGAGGTGAGTACAGGGATGTTGCCTGCTCAGGACAGGAACAGGGCTAAGCACCGACTTAATTTTCAGGGTGAGGTTTACAATCTCTATTATTGAGTCTGAATCCTGAAAGGCACATGGCTTAACTGGGAGACAGGAAGGCTCCAACAGCCCTGGGAAGGAACACCTGTTGGCCTAATGGTTTTGACCTTTAATGCAAGCAGGTGCAATCAATTAACATTAGCAAGTGGAGTCAATAGGTCATGGCAGTTTGAGCCAATAAACAGAAGCAGGTGGTATCAATTAAAATCAGCAGGTAGAGTCAATAGTCATGGCAGTAGGAACCAATAAAAATAAGTGGGTGTAATCAATTAACATTAGCAGGTGGAGTCAATAGATCATGACAGTTGGAACCAATAAACATGAAACCGTCTATCCCTCGCAATTTTGAAAAATGAAAAATGAATTGAACAACAGTACCGGAATGAGAAGGGGCCTGCCAAGGGGGTGTTTATCCTGGTGATACAGGAGGCCATAAAGTACCACAGGGGAAATACAACATGAGACCTGTGAGCCAGACCCACAGTACATAGGACACAAGCGAGTGTCATGGCAGCTGAAATCTGAGAGTGTTTTCTCTTAGAGATTTGGATATTAGGGAGTTATAGAGAATGGGATGCTAAAAAGATTTTGTCAAAAATGGGCAAAAATGCATGCCACATGCAGAAGGGTCAGTTGTAGAGGCAGAGTGACATACTGTGTTTGAGGGTAGTATATGATCTAGGGTTTTCTCAGGTTGCACACTGATGTGAGTTGTTTCTTGATTAGAAAGGTGTTAGAAAGATGTACCAATAGGGACTATTGAAGCTGATTGGTCATCCCTACGATTGGCTCTAAATAGCCTATGTGGTAGGGTGCCTTGTAATTAAAAGGCTGGACACGTACTTTTAAGTTTTACATGTAGTGAAAAACTCCTAAATACATTTTTCACTACCGAGAGGCCTATCTCTCCTGTAGGATTACTTTAGGCTGTCTTACTACATTTAATTAGTGCTAACTTTTGATTGGGAACAGGTGAGCATTTCTTTTTGGTGACTGGGAAATTGTAATTAAAAATGCTTTGCATTGTAAAGTCATATTTTAAGTTACAATGCTTAAAATGCCACTTATAAAAGTTGGCATTTTCCACCCTAATTATTTGGTGCCTGCAGTCTATTCCTGGGTCATATGACTGGTTGTAGTTGGTAGTTAGACTTTTTTTATTTCTCCCAAACAGCCACACTTTATGGGGACTAGGTGTGCTTGGATGGGCCATCAACTAACATGATGGGGCTGACACAGCTGGGCACACCCTCACTGCAACTGAATAGGCAGTGCTCTGCTTTCACAGAAATGACTTGTCACAGATGTATTGTTCATGCAGCCAGCCTAGAGCCGGGGAGACAGGAAACTTTGGGCACTTCAAAGAGAATACTGTAGAAACTTCTCCTAATTCAAAGAGGGCATGAGGAATTAAAATGGTACCCTACTCTTCAGGTTCCTTTCTGGACCTTCAGAAGGACTCTCAGGGGACTGCCTGCTTTTGTGGCCTGCTGTGTAGTTCTGAAGACTGCTCATGGAAGGACTGCTTTGCTACTTGAAGTCTGCCTTGAACCCTCAGAGGCCTGCCAGCTGTTTTAGCCCTGTTCTACTGCTGAACCCACAACTACCAGAGTGCCTTCAAGGGCTAGTTGGCTGGCCTCATGATCAGAGGCCTGGGAACAGAAAGGCTCCAACCATAACGAACTCACACCTGGACCAAGCCGGAGTGAGTTTTAACCAACCAAGTGGTGCCCATCCAGTCTTGAAACCTTGGTGGTGGCGCCTAAAGTGTTCAGATAGCCAAAAGTCAAAGCTCGGTACTTAGAATTTATTTTACTATGAACCGCTTCGAGAACCAAGAGGAGACCAGGACCAGCCTGTTCACTAATCCGCCTAAGGTGCATCACTGGTAGGGCTGGCTTTGAGGCAGTTCCCACTACGTTTTGTTTCCAGAGCAGCAATGCAGAAATCTTCACTGTATCTTCAGCCAGTGGCTCTCCAATGATGATGCTTCCTCTTTGGACATTAACAGCAGCCTTGCCCTGCTGAACTTTACCTTCTCAGAACACTTTTCTTTGAAATTTCTTCTACGTCCAAAGGTAAGCCCCTAGCAGGCCCAATCCACTCCATCAAGACCACCCATGTTTTTTTTTTACTTTGACCTGGACTTGCTCCACTAGATATCTGCAATTGGGACTTTGATGTTTCAGGCTTAAACTTTAAAAATGTATAACTTCTGTTCTACTAATTGGATTTTAGTCATTTTCATGTGAAATCATTTATAAGAATTTACTCTGTTTTGTAAGTTGGGGTGGGGTTTTTCTTCTATTGTGTTTTTACTTTATTACTGTTTGTGTGCGGCATAAACACTTTACAGATTGCCCCTAAGTTAAGTCTGACTCCTTTTGTGCCAAGTTACCAGAGGGTTACACATAGAATAGTTGAGTGACTTTTGTGTTTCACCTTGGCAGGGATTGTGGCCACCACCATAATCATCTGACAGCTCATCTTCTGATAATGGCCCCCAAAGAAAGGCATCCATAAGAATCTGCCCCCCAAGATCTTCTATCCCCTCATCACCCTGAGCAGCCCTTCGCCTGCTACCACATTGATGTGCCACCTTGAAGGCTGGGCCTGACATGGTCAGTTAAGGACCTTGCTGTGCAGAGTGACAGCAACACTAAGGTGGCACTGTCAGAGCCATTGTAAAGAGGTGCCTCTGATGTTGGGGGCTGCAGCGCATGACCACCAACAGAGCCCTCGGCTAGTGCCACACCCATACCTGATTGTAGAGGGCCGCATGACAGATGGGCCTCGTCCGAGGCCTTGGCTGATGCCGCAGAGAGGCACAGAGGCAGTTAAAGGGGCTGGCTGGAATCGCCCTGACTGGTGAAGCAGTCTAATGGAACTGGGGTTTTGGGGGTTGCTTGCACTGTCCTGATTGCGTGGGCCATGCTGGTGGGGCGAGTTCTGGCAGCCCTGATGTCCGGCCTCCTGTTGGGCACCTCCTGCCTGCATTTGAGCATCAATGATCCTACAAGTGAGTACTAAAACAGTTTTTTACTCAGGGCCTTTCAATGTTGAGGAACTCTGATCCTGCACTGAACTTATGGCCTGAGTCATTCACCTGCCATGGCAGACTGAGACTCCGGCCATCATGCGGGGTGAGTGCTGCACTGTGGGCCCAGTTTCTACAGGGCTGGAACTGCCTGCAATTGCCCTTTATAAACAAAGACTGTTTCATAGACGATAGCGGCCCCCACAGGTGGTGCTTTTATCCCACTTACGTCACTAGTACTTGCTGAGGTGGAAGTCCTTTTGCTGCACCACTGGGGCTGAGACAGGCGTGTTTCACCCTGTGGGGATGGGCCCCATTCAGGCAGTTCGCCATTGCTCTGTAACTTTTTGAGCCACCTCATTTCGGGAGAGTTGCTCAAGAAGAAGGTGCTTGCTGCTCACCTTGTAGTTTTCTGGCAGATATATCTTTGGTTGTTCCTTGTCTTTATCCTCCCTGGACTACCACAATGGTAAAATAAAAGTCCACTAAAGCTGTACCAGCCAACAAAATAGACATTTATGCCCTCCTACAGGATGGCACAGTGGATGAACAGTCTGAGCGGTATCCACCTGCCGTACCCCCACTTCCCACGATGGCGGACATACTCTCAGAAATGAAGGGATTGCTTGAATTTATGCTGGCAAAGATTGATACGGTGGCACTTGAAGTGGGTCTCCTATTAAAGGACGTCAAAAAAATCTCCAGGAGGGTATCAGAGGCAGAGGGTCAAGTTACAGGGCTCCAGCAGGAGGTGGTCTCACTCTAGAAAACGGTATTGGAACTTCAGGCAGGGTTGAGGATATGGAAGGACGATCGCGGAGGAACAATCTCCACTTTGTGGGTTTCCTGCGGAGGCTGAAGGGCAGTCAACTGAACTGTTTCTAGAGGAATGGATAACCACAGTTCTAAAGCTCAGGAACCTATCCAAATTCATTACTGGTGAGCGAGAGCATTACACACTGGCGCAGGCCCTAGGCCTGGGGCACTGCCTTGCATCATTATTGCCCGCCTGTTCAATTTTTGTGACAGAAATGCAGTCCTGTAACATGTGCAGGCTCAGGGGGACCCCAATTTCAGAACAAGAATATCACGATTTTTCCAGACAACACCTGGAGGGTGCAGGACCTCCACCTGGATTACATTGCAACCAAAAAGTGGCTGCAGGACTGTGGCATCCGCTACAGTCTTATGTTCTCTGCAAAGTTGAGGGTTCCATACGAGGGGAGAACTCTCTTCTTTGTCACCCCTGAGGAGGCTAACGACTGGCTAAATTTCATGGGTCATGCTCCTGGCAAACAACAATCCTCCAGTGAACAGGGACCTGCCATAGCAGCATGAGGAATCAGAAATCCACCGCAGACACTGGCAAAGCTTGGGCCTCCTGAGGACAGGAAAATCCTTGTGTGATCTGATGGCACTCAGCTCAACTCGAGCTGTGTACTGGGTACTCATGAGTCTTATCAGTCCCACAGGGAGGGGACTGAATACTGAAGTGATGACACAGATTGAGAGCTGGAGGGAGCACACAAGATGGATGGCATTTCTGCTTATGAACACCACACTGCATTAGCACTGTTCTACAATACAGGGAGCTATGGCAATTACTCACTTACAATTGGTTAAACTATCTACAATAATGGATGCAGCTGGGATAAATTGTCTTTGTGAATTTTTCTACATAGGGAGGCAGTCCCCACTGAAGTGATCTCCATACGTACATTGAATGGATGATTGCTGGCAGAAGGGTTATGGTGGGCGGCGATATAATTCTGGGTGGTTGGAGTGCCTTTGGCCTAGCCTTTGGCATCACCTCTTGGGGAGTTGCATGGCTCACGGCATGAAGCACTATGCATACTTGAGACTTTGACCTTGGGGGGACCTGGGTCGCTGCGACTGTGTAGTTGGCTTGCTCTTATGGGGCCCAAGTTATTTGGATTCACTGCCTTTGGGAGGGGGATACAGTTTTTCAACTTTGAAGTATGTTAGAGTTCAAATGTTGTATAGGAGTTGGCATCAAGATGCTGGTGTGTCTGGTTTTCCAAGGCACTGCATCATGAGTGACTTTCTGTGGGATTTGCAAGCACAGCAACATGATGGGAAAATTAGTGCTAACTATGATCTATGGCCTCTCAATGGAAGCTTTTGACCTAGCAATGTGCAGGGTCTGGGTCGTCCTGAAAAACCAATGAGAGCGTACTACTATCTACGATGATATGGGGTATCCGTGGCATTTTTACAAGAGACCCATACCTGGGGTGACTGTATTACATCTCTCAGACGCAGATGGAGGGGGCACATTTTTTGCAACTTCTCATTCTAATTACGTCAGGGGTGTACTGACTTGGTTGGCCCGGGGGGATCTTTTGTGGCTAAGGAAGTTGGTTTGGTTGCCCAAGGGAGGCATTTTATAATCTCAGGTGTGCCTGATGCATGAGATATCTGCATGATCAATGTGTATGCACCTAATATTGATGATGGGGCCTTTTACGGCATTGTAATGGGTGTGGCTGTGAGTCACTTGGGTTCTGAGATCCTTATAGCAGGGATATGATCTGTGTGCTAGAAGGAGAAATTAATTGTTTTCCCCCCAGACTGGATGCAAAACCAGAAATGTTGGGTGCCTGCTGGAGGTCATGGTAGGTGTGGGTTTACTTGATGTCTGGAGATTAAAGAACCCTACAACTAAGGCATGCATATTTATGCTTTGTGCCCACCACTGGGACCTTTAGCTGTTTAGGTTCTTGTTTGCATTCCGATGCATTGTTTCAAAGTGTGCAGGCAGTTTCCTACCTGGCAGGCTATAAATCGGATCAATCCCCCCTATTGGTCTCCTTGGGGATGTCTAGGGAGGCCCGAGTGTACCCACTGTAGCAAATGTGGGCGGAGGCCAGTACCCTTACAGACTCAGGCCCTGATTTATACTTTTTGGTGCAAAACTGTACTAATGCGGTTTTGCACCAAAAAGTTTAGCACTGGCTTGCATCATTTCTGTGCATCAGCTGGGCACCATATTTATGGAATGGTGCAAGCCGGTTTTTAGTTATTATCCTACCTTTTCTCTTTGTGGTTTTATATTTTATGTTTTTTTAGAACTTTTTTGTGTCTTTTAGTATCTTTTGTACTTTTTACATTTTTTTTTCTTTTTTTTTTTTTCTTCCTTCCTTTTTCCTTTTTTCTATCTTCCCCCAAATGCCCAGTGCCATGGCAGAGCAGGGCAGCGGCAGTGTCAGGCCCCCCCAAACCACCACTGGCAGCCAGCTGCCTTACTTGCAGGTGACAGCACCGTGAAGGGGTGCAGCCCGCATCATTTTTTCAGAGGTGGAGGTGGCAGCATTCGTTTTTTATGTTCAGCGCCACCTTCCCTCCAGCCTGGGAGCAGGCAGCACTGGGGGAGGGTGCACTGGCCTGTGCACCACGGCTCTGGGGTCTGGCGCACCCAGCAACAGCTTATGCACCGGTGCGCCCACATCCTGGTCCGGGAGACACACTTGCTGGATCTGCTAGGAGTAAAGGTTGGGGGGCTCAGTAAGTAATAATTAATTATTAGTTGTGTTCTATGCTAATATTTTTCCCAAATACCAAGCATGCTGCTCACACACAGGTAATTTAACTTTATGTTACAAATATTATGTGATCATCATATAGACAGGTGGTCCTCGCTAACTAATCATACTTGTTGTCGACAATCGCTTTGTCTGGTTATTTAAGAAGTAATGCAGAGATTCCTCCTGTGTCTTGTAATTAAGAGAGTGATAGTTATTAGTAATAATGAGTTAGCAGTAGCACGTTCTCTCACTTCTCTGTGCCTTTATTTTTTGTAGCTCATACAATGCCAAGCAATTTCCCAGTGAAATGTAGCTATGCCTGCATGTACACATCTATGCATTAGAAAATTAAGACTGAGTTGGCCCATTAAAGGGTGTTGAAAGATTGAGAATGAGAGGAGAAGCAAAAGATCATTCATTGCTTTTTATTAGTAATTCCAAAATGTAGTTTAGGAAATTTGGAATAGGGTTAGGACATTTAGAATAGGATGGTCCATAATATTAGTATTATATAGGCGCTCTGATTAAGAAAAGTTCAGTGTTACCGCATTTGCAGTTTCCTTTCAAAAATATTTTTGGAGACATTATTATGAACTGTTTCACTAATCTTTTTTATTATTTTCTTTTTTTTTTCTTTCTTACATCATTTAGCATCCAGGGGCAAAAGAGGGCGGGTCAGGAGGGTGAGGGGGCTAGAGTTACTCCTTTCACAAGTGCCAGGGCAAATGGCTCTGCTGCCCCCAGTAAATCCTCCTTTTGTTAATATTATTATTTATTTACCTAACTTTTACCGCTCCACATTTGGAATTATTTTTTACCTTTTTACTGTGCCTGTCTCCTAATTTTTTTCCAACTCCTCTTCGAATTATCTGTTCACTAAACTCTTCTTATCCCTGCAAATCTTCACTTATTTTGATATATTTAAAGTTTCTGTATTATACAACAAACTTTCTGTCTGTACTAGTCTGTCTGTACTAGCTTCCTTTCTTCAGCTTTGTCAGTAAACCTTTCCTCTCGCCTTATATATCTTGTGAACTGGTGGTACTGTAAGACTCAGCGAACCCATGTACTCTACTGTGAAGATTACATGCCAAGTAAGGTATTCTACGCATGTTTGTTGATAAGACTTTCTTTTTCTTGCTCCAGCTCAATCAGTAAAAGAAAAGTGTTTGGACATAGTCATGCGATTGGACCCTCCAATGTTGTGTATGTATTATATCATTAATGTATACCAGCAGTTGATGACTGTGTACCATGGTTGGAAGTATGAGGAGGATGGCCCCATTGCATTTGCAAACCAAGACCATATGTCCTTCATTGACCAATTCTTGCACCCTTTTATTTCTCTTCAAAACTCAGATTCATCAATAGGTCTGCCCCTCCATTACACAAAGTTTTTGTTTAGCTTGACTACCTGACCTTTCAAAAACTGCCAACCAACAAAATGCCCGCCTGATATTTTGATGTAAAATAAGTCTGCAACTTAATTGTAGTGATGTATTGTGTTTGTATTTTGCTATTAAAAAAAACAATAGGAGGAGGCATATTGGGTGTCTAAAATGTGTAATGCCTTTTTTTCTAGCTGTGCCAACCACCGGTGCTGGGGCCAGCAGTGCCAGGGCCAGCACAGATGTGGCAACTGTTGAAGGGGAAGTATCAGCGGAGGCATTGGCGGGCGGTGGTAAGTTATATTGCTTGCTTATTGACAATTAGTAATAAACTCACTGCCAGGGTGTACTGGTTTTGTTGACTCGCTCGTGAACACCCTACTTTAGCAGAGACAGCGGGAGTTACTATTAATGGCCTTTTCTATCTGCAACTCAGCAGACAAAGATTCATAACTATGATGGGTTTGTGTAAAAATGAAAGAAGTATGGAAGAAGGAAGAATGGGTGAAATATAATATGTATGAAAGGATGTGTAGGCGAAAGGGTACAAAATAGTCATATAGGTGGGTGACAGGATGCATGGATGGGTGTGAAGGATGGATGAAAGGGTATACAAGTGAAAGAAGGGTGGATGGGTGCGTGGGTAAAAGGGTATGGACGAAAGGATGCCTTCCTGGATGGGTGAAAGGAATCCTCTGGTGGGTTGGATCTTGGATGGGTGAATGGGTGAATGCGTGAAAGGATGCATGGGTGGATTCTGGGTAAATGGATGGTGGTGAAAGGTTCGTTGAGAGCCATGTTTGGAATTTGGATGGTTTTCAATACTGAAACACTGGATGGAAGATTGTAAAGCTTAAATAGCGTGTATCAAATCTAAGGGTAAAGAATAAGTATACTAGAAGAACAATAAAAAATGAATGGATAAACGTTTGAAATGATGAAACCAGGGAGCATTTCTGTATAGGGGCATTCTTCTCACCTACTTTACTTGCTTGGAATGGTTTTATCAAACCTTTATTTTAAAGCATTAGGGTGGTATTTCTGACTATTCACTTGACTCACATTATTTTTCAAATGAGACAGATAATATGTATTCCATCATCATTAATTATCACCTCTCTCCTCACCTATGGCATTTCACCAGTGCGACCCACGATGACCTAACAGCTGTATGGTTCAATTTGGCAGAATTGACACTGTAATGTTGGCTGTGCAATGTGCATCTGCTCAAGTTAATTTAATGTGTCATTCAGTTCAGCATTTTCAATGAATGGCAATGCGAAAACAAGGTGTGTTTTCCTTCTCTCCCAGTGCCCACTCACTCAGGCACTTCCTTGTACTTCACTCCTTTAATCTTACTTAAGGTCTGTCCCAGCCTTCTGAAAAGTTTGAAAAATTCATCATTTGTTTGCGCCATGTTATTCTAGCCAAGTGATATATTTCATTATGGCTTTCATAACGGATTTATGTCTGTTCAAATGTTTCCATTCCAACATTTGCTAAATACACACCACAATGACTCACACTTCTAGCCAAATCTGATGATGATGAATTGATCACTAAGGTGTCTACTCCACCAACCCAGCCTAATCCCCTCTTACTTACCCTGCAGTAGAGTAAGTTAATATTTGTTTCTTTACTGCCAAGCAAATGTATTTTGTTGGAAAAAAGGAATTATTATTGCAAAGTGTGGTCATAGAGAGTGATGAGGACAGGGAGTACAGTTGGACTAAAAAAGTGACTTAACTTTTGCAGTTGGGATAGTATGTGACATACATGCAAATACAATCTATTTATCCTGTTTCTTAATCCGATTCCTTTCCCGGTACTGCAGTACATCGCTTTTCCCACTGTCTACTTACAGCATACAGGATGTCTGCGTGATTGATTTCAGCATAGTACGTGGTGTGTATCATTCTTAGTATTCATCTAGCTTGTAGTCAGGGTAAAATTGAAAGGCATTTTGGAGAAGAGCAGGGCCATTGGAATAAGATAATTACAGCTGTCTCAGCTGCAGACAGTAACGAGTACGACTAGGGTCACGGGTACCAGCTGACCTAGCATGCCTCCATTAATTTAGCACAACGGGAGAGAGAAGAATACTTGTACTCCATAGTAGTGCATAACGGCTGTGACTCTAATCACATCAAAATCGAATGGCCTGAGGTGACCAGCAAATGTATTGGTACTGTGCCACTACACGATTTTAAACAGGTGTTTTGCAGAGAACATTGTTCACAATTTCTCTTTTTTCCATCTTGATATAGCTATTCTTGCTGGTCCACCATCACAGCAGGAAATAGCAGCCTTGCTACAGCAGCAGAAGCTGGAGGCCATCGGGCTGAACATTGTCAGCTGGTGGTCATGGAGGAGGAGGCAGCAGCAGTGGCTGCCAATGCCCAGGGCCCCAGCCAGCCCAAGCACCTACAGCCTCTCAGTTTCAATACTGGAGTTCACTGGCATCTGTCTGCCACCATTCAATCATTTCCCCCCCGGACACCGCTTTTCAGTGCTACGTCCTTCGAAGGTTGGCGCGAAAAGAAGCCAGATAGGCATGCATGAAGGGGCTCATCAAACAACTCCTGGCCAGCCGTTAGTGCCTTCTTGTGATCCTTTTTTAACATTTGTTTTTGTGGGTGGGACTTGTAGTGGGTGAAGAGGGTGAGAATGAATTTTTGGGTACGGGTCTGGGGCAGTTGGACTTTGTTTTTTTTCAGACATTGCTTGGGGACAACTAGATTTGTTTTGGGAGAAGAGTGGGCCAGTTGCGGGAGGAAGGGGTGGGCTTATAGTCTTCTTGTTAAGGTAAATAAATATTATTTAATATTATTCATGCCTCAAATCCTTTTTGGAGTATTATACTTCACACTGTTGCATTTTAGCACAGTTTGTTTTTAAAATATGCTGATAGTGTATAACAATTAGTTATGCAGTTAGGTACCCTTGTCCTACTACTCTTCTAGTCTCTGCACTGTAGTCTGCAACTATATTTGACCCACAAGGAGATTTGCCATTGCCTATTATACCGCCTAAAAGTACAACAATGCTCCTTAGCTCTCTTACCTGAATGAATAAAGTGAGAGCTGCATGGTTTCCCAAGGTGCCATGGTGATGGTAGTAGTACCATGCTAGCGCAGTAATAGTGGAGGCATCAGAAGTGAGATCCTACTCCCACCTAGGTGAACTCAAATGAAGATCATGCACTGAGTTAGTGTTGCTTACCCCATATCCACCCACCAAGTGTGTGAGTGATTAATGGTATCAATTATTAAGTCACACCTCAATAATTCACACAGCCCGGGGGAAGAGGGATAGGGATTTGACAAAGGGATGGGAAAAGGGGATTTAGGGAAAGGTGTGACAAAAAGACAAACACAATATTCCTTTGGGCAATGATCAGCAGCCTGTTGTGGGAGGAATACAAATAAATGAGTATGACAGTTAACGTAAATGGATTGCAAAAATTTCATCAGCCACGGATAGATCCAAGTTATTATAATATATGTCTGAATGTTCTGTCACCTAAGTTTGCAAAATAATAAATACAAATAATGTTGGAGTGAAGCTAACCCACACAGTTCTAAAAAAAAGGATTATTAAAAGGAAAATTATACTAGTCTGTCTTGCCAAATTGTGTGATGCATCTGCATTCTTCTTGGATTGCCCTGTCAATCATGAGTGCCTGCATGGCTGAAGGGGTCCAATAACGTAAGCATGAGTGTTATGGTCCTTTTGCATTTTGTGCAGGAGAAGAGAAGACCTGCGGATTGTAAAATTAAACAGAAATTATTATATTGTAGCACAAGAAAGATAGACTGGAAGGTAAGCTTCGTGAGGAGTAGTTTACCAAGAAGACTCAGAGGAGGCAGAGCAAGAGCATAGTCTTTTAAAATTGATATGCGATCAATTAAGTGAGAGCAATTACAACAACCAACAATGACAGACAAGTGGCTGAATGTATCGGGTTGATCAAACTCGCAACTGTCATGATTATCATAACATTTAGCCTAGAGCAAGTGCATAATGTTAAGATGTGACATCATCACGTCAGTCTCCAGTTACCTACCACAGCAAGAAGCCCCCCACCCCAAGTGTCAAAGGGGAAGGAAAAATATAATCTTCAAGAAAAGATTATTACCAATTAGGCCACCAACATTGTAATTCAATCACAAACACAATCAAGAGTAATAATTATAGTTAAACAAAAACACTCACTCTCACTCTCTGCCACCACATAAATCATCCCAACATTGAAACAAGAATCACTCATATATTACTCATTGGTGCAGACTATTACTTACCTGTTTTAATAAAGCAGGGTGGTACACTGCTGATCCTCTTTGAACCACAAAATACACATTGGCCAGTCTAAGTTGTAAATCAAATACGCTAGGGGATAAAAGAAAGGAAAGGAATGGGATGGAGGCAGGCATCATCTTTCCAATGTTCTTGAAGGGATTTGGGGGTGGCCGGCTTCTCCACTGCACACTGGTCCAACTCCAATCTGTCCACACATGTGTCCAAAGCAGTGGCACTTCACTAGTCAGTGAGACACAAGCAAACAAATTAATAATGTTCCCCTAGCTAGCTATATCCTTTTTTTCCTTTTTCTTTTTTTTTCAAAGCAGTTCCTTGATAGAATGTTCTATGATGGCCTAGGTCTAAGCAGTAGTCAGGGATGTAGAGTTTGTCCTCAAACTCATGTGGTTCACCCAGAAGTTGGTCAGCTAGCACACTACCCTGACCTGAGTCTGACTAATCATCCTTATCCTCCTCCTGTCGTACTTCAGGTATGCTGTAATTCAGGGGTATAAAGTGCTGATTCATTTTGATCATGGTCAATCTCTCGACTTTTTGGGGCAAGACACTGGTCCTTCTCAAAGTGACTACTGCACCAGCTGCACTGAACACATGCTCAGCAGACACTCTGGCAACAGGGCAAGCCAGATACTTTATTGCCAGCCTGCTGAGCACTGTCCATTGGTGTCTCTTCCCATACCAATAGACTGATGGGTTTTGATCCAGATAAACCCCTGTTGGGTCATCAAGGTAGGCCTGGACCATCCTCTCAATAGTCACTGGTGTTCCACCTGGCTCGACCTCTTTTGCCTTTGCCTCAGCAGTGAACTTAAGCCTTGCCTTTAGAAACCAATCAAATGTAGATTTTGGGGCTGCTGCTCCTGTTTCTGTTGTTGTTGCTGGTGTTGGGTTTAGCTGCTGTGAGCCAACAGAACTGTCAGCAGTCTCTATGGAAGTTGTAGGCTGTATCCCAGAACTTCCACCCATGAGTGGGCCTCTAATTCCCAGCCATTCTTTTTCTAAGTCGCTGGCTTGCTCAACAATCCACATCTTGCAGGTTGAATCATTCTCGTCTGAAAAAGGAATGAAGGTGTCAAGTATTTGTTCTTTGGGTCAAGAATTGTGGCACAGATGTAATGTTTGGAGAACACTATGGGGGTCATTTTGACCCCGGAAGTCGGTGGTAATGTGGCGGTGGTACCGTCAACAGGCTGGTGGTACATACCGCCACATTCTGACATTGGTTGGTTGGCTGAAGCCAACCTGCCAATGTACCATTCTGACCGCCACAGCGGTAGCAGCTGCTGGGCTGGAGATAAAAATCTCCAGCCCGGCAGCCGCTATTATAACGCCTAAGGATTTTCACCCTGCCTACCGCCATAGTTTTCGCCATGAAAACCATGGTGGTAGGCCCTATCAGTGACAGGAAATTCCTTCCCTGCCACTGATAGGAGGCCTCCTCCATCCCAACAACTCCCCAGACGCCCCCACCCTCCCTCCTTCCATGCTTCTCCTTCCGATCCCCCACCCCCTACACACACACACGTAGACACGCACCACGCATACACACACCCACTCACACAGGCATTCACGCATTCACACACGCATGAATCCATTCATTCATGCACACATCGGCACCACATTCACATTTACACGCAGACACGCATTCACATATCCATACTTACACACATTCTCAAACATGCACACACACATGCACGCAAACAATACTACACATACATTTGCATTCACGCATACACTCACACACTCATGCACACACCCCCACACACACAACACCCCCCTCCTCTGTCAGAAACCCAACTTACCTGGATCCAGGGGGTCTTCTGGCAGGGGGCGGGACGGGACGCTGTGGGTGAGGATACTACTGCACTGCTGGGAACAGAGCTGATTTGTGTAACAAAAACATCACCCTCTTCTTCACCTTCCACTGTGATCACATCAGATTCCCTGCTCTCACCACCCTCACCAACACCATTTGCAGGTTTTTTGGCCACTAAGGTGTGCCTCCCAGCAGATTGCATGGTGTATTTTCAAATGGGTTGTTTGACCTCTGGTACCATGGGTTGTACCAAGCATACCCCGACTAACACTTGCTCCGCAAATGGAGCATACAGCAATGTTCGATTTCTTTTCACTAACCGTAAAGAAGTCTCAAACTGAGGAGGTCAATCTTCTAACACTGATGCCACTGCAAATGTCAGAAAAAATGGCAGTAGATGGGTGTTTTGATGATGTTTGCCTCTCTGCAGTGCCTACTTCTACTGAAGTGGCTGTGGATGAAAGTCACAGCCGGGGCCTTATTGTAAATATAGAAGGTGGTGGTGGTATCTGTGCCACATCCCTCAGAGCAGGTTGAGAAGATGGGGTAATTTCGGACTCCAATGGAGCTGGGATAACAACCATGATGACTGACTTATCATCCTCTTCTTCTTCGTCTATAACTCTAAGGCTTTCAGGAACCTTCTTTTTCACTGCTTGCCTCTTCTGACATGTCTCAGACTGAGGTGGCATCCAAGTGGAGTCTTGATCATCAGATGGGGAGCTTGACGAAGAAGATGGCGGAGATCTGGAAGAGAGTGGATCTTCTGAAAGGGGTTTCTTCGACTTCCTCAGCATGAAGCTCAATAGCCTCCTGAAGTACTCCTACTTCGGGAGGTACTATTAGTGCTGGCTGCAGCTGTTGTTATCTACTCAGCTGAGTTTCCAGAAATGACTGGGTACTACTCTCAGAAAGAGATAAATCCAATTCATCGTTACTGCTTGCTGGCGTTGCCATGCTAAGAGCGTCTGTCTCTGTGTCAGACATGGCAAAAACAACAAGTGATGGACGGAATGCTGAACATTGTCAAACACTCACCCCCAGTCATAGATCTGGGTTTAATCCATCGTTCTTTTGCTCACCATGCCACCCCAGTTTGGACCCAGCCATATGCAAATCAGTCTTGACCCTGTTCCTCATGGGAACAGTCCAGACCGAACTGCCAAGCCAGGTCCTCACTGGACCGGAAACAAGCATCCTGGGACCGGTTTCGGGGTTTCACCCCTCATCAGCCAGGCTAGCTTGAATCCAGTGGCATGGGAAGCACAGGACCCACGTCTGGGCATACCCTTCCCACTTAGGGCGACAAAGCAAAAACAACAAGTGATGGACGGAATGCTGAACATTGTCAAACACTCACCCCCAGTCATAGATCTGGGTTTAATCCATCGTTCTTTTGCTCACCATGCCACCCCAGTTTGGACCCAGCCATATGCAAATCAGTCTTGACCCTGTTCCTCATGGGAACAGTCCAGACCGAACTGCCAAGCCAGGTCCTCACTGGACCGGAAACAAGCATCCTGGGACCGGTTTCGGGGTTTCACCCCTCATCAGCCAGGCTAGCTTGAATCCAGTGGCATGGGAAGCACGGGACCCACGTCTGGGCATACCCTTCCCACTTAGGGCGACAAAGCAAAAACAACAAGTGATGGACGGAATGCTGAACATTGTCAAACACTCACCCCCAGTCATAGATCTGGGTTTAATCCATCGTTCTTTTGCTCACCATGCCACCCCAGTTTGGACCCAGCCATATGCAAATCAGTCTTGACCCTGTTCCTCATGGGAACAGTCCAGACCGAACTGCCAAGCCAGGTCCTCACTGGACTGGAAACAAGCATCCTGGGACCGGTTTCGGGGTTTCACCCCTCATCAGGCAGGCTAGCTTGAATCCAGTGGCATGGGAAGCACGGGACCCACGTCTGGGCATACCCTTCCCACTTAGGGCGACAAAGCAAAAACAACAAGTGATGGACGGAATGCTGAACATTGTCAAACACTCACCCCCAGTCATAGATCTGGGTTTAATCCATCGTTCTTTTGCTCACCATGCCACCCCAGTTTGGACCCAGCCATATGCAAATCAGTCTTGACCCTGTTCCTCATGGGAACAGTCCAGACCGAACTGCCAAGCCAGGTCCTCACTGGACCGGAAACAAGCATCCTGGGACCGGTTTCGGGGTTTCACCCCTCATCAGCCAGGCTAGCTTGAATCCAGTGGCATGGGAAGCACGGGACCCACGTCTGGGCATACCCTTCCCACTTAGGGCGACAAAGCAAAAACAACAAGTGATGGACGGAATGCTGAACATGTGTCAGACATGGACTTGGGCCTAGTTTGAAGTGGGGCCGCTGACAAGGAATGTTGTTCCCAGCGTGCTCCCCAGAGGCTGGTGCAGCAGGCACACATTTTTGCAGAAAAAGGTCTGTGGCGACATACTAGTGGTGAAAAGCTCCTTCTTATCACGGCCCGCTTTCTTGGTAGCAACTTTCTTTGGGGCCATCTTGAAGCTGTCAGTTGGCAGTAGCACTGAGTTTCACAAGCTGAAAAGATGTCTGTGCTGTGAGTGTGGTTACGCATCACGTCATGCACAGGCCTTCTGTCTGGCAGTACTGCGGGTGATGTCTATTTTTCTTTGTGCACCTAAAAGCAAACATGCAAGAAGAACATCAGTGATAAGTGCCATTGTTGCAGTTGAATTAATAGTAAAAGAAACAATATCATTTAGTGATTACTTAAATTATAAATAATTAACAATACAGTGTAGACATTTGTAAAACCACACCAACATTAACTTTCATCATGATGTATACTCAGGAAGGATAAGAAAGAGCAACAACTGCAACATACAGAATGTAACAGTTAGCTTTATGTGCATCAAGTTGGCATGATGTGTCACTCAAGGAGATGCTGTGACAAATGGAATAATCCTTGAATAATATTGTGCAGCTGTGCACCTCCTGCATACATGGGGCTGGTGGTGAAAATGGAAAAAAATAAAATAAAAAATAATAATAAAAATTGAAATAAAAAATGCAATTTATTTTTATAAACATTCTAAAATTAAAAATATATATTTATTATTATTATTATTATTATTATTATTATTAATAATACTGATATTATTGCTTATTATTGTTATTATTATTATTATCGTTATTAGTATTAGTAATATTATTAATAATAATAATAATAGCAATAATAATACTGATAACAATAATAATAATAATAATAATAATAATAATAATAATAATAATATATATATATTTTTAATTTTTGAATGTTTATATAAAATACAGTTTGTGAAAATAATTCTACAAAATAAAAATAAATAAAAATGCAATTACTGATGTACTAGGGGAAGGGGACTACCATGGAAAACCACTCCCAGATTTGGGAGGCAAGGAGTGGTGCAGGTGAAAAATGCAAAAAAGTTATATATCATAATATAAAATACTGTTCATACAGTATATTTAGTAATGAGCATTGACCTACTAGGCCTAAGCATAACACACAAACACATAACACACAAAATGTCCGTCAGCCACCACCAGGAAGGAGGCATGGCCATCACATCAAAAAAGAACACATGCAGGCCCACTGGCTGCCTACACAAAATGGCTGCCAGCCACATGGTCAGAGGCATGGCCACAACAAATAACACATGCAAGGCTTAAGAAAACACACTGGCTGCCTAAAATAGCCACAAGCTACACAATCGAACAGCAACAACCACCAAGGAGGCATCAACACAACAAAAAACACGTGCAGGCCTAAAAGTACACTGTCTGCTTATAGAAAATGGCTGCCAGCCACATGGGCAAACATCAGCAACTAGCAAGGAGGCATGGCCCCAAAAAAGAACACGTGCAGACCTAAAAGCACACTGGCTGACCCAAAATGGCTGCCAGCCACATGGTCAAACTGCAACAACCAGCAAGGAGGCATTGTCACAGCAAAGAATATGTGCAGGTCTAAAAGAACACTGGCTGCCTACATAAAATGGCCACAAGCCACATGGTCAAACAGCCACAACCAGCAAGGAGGCATGGCCACAACAAAGGACACGTGCAGGCCTAAAAGCACACTGGCTGCCTACACAAAATGGCCACCAGCCCATTGTTCAAACAGCAACAACAACAAGCAAGGAGGCATGACCACAACAACAAAGAACACGCAGGCCCATGGCAAAAGCACACTGGCTGCCTATACAAAATGCCCACCAGCCACATGGTCAAACAACAAGCATGATGAATAGAAGAAAACAAAAAAACACATATAGGCTTTAATTGATTATACAAAAAGGGTCCCTGGTCACATGGCATGGGGAACAAAGACAAATGGTGGCCAATTACAAACACTCTCACACACTGGCCAGACAAAGGAGGTATTGGTACAGGAGAAAAAAAAACAGCATTCAGTCAACAATTCCAAAAACTAAAATTAAATTGGCTAAAAAAGTACATTCTACAACAGCACACATCATACAAAGGCATCAAATATATGACTGCACCATACACTGTTTGCAGAAAAAAACTGTGAAATACCACCAAACAACATTTTGTAATTATTTGACCCAATGCCATGGTCTAAATATTGCTTCAGTTCAAAAGACACCACAAACAGTTGTTTCATCAGTAACCCTGACTAGTACTGGCCTGGGCCTACAGCTGGAAAGCCTACTCCATTAGCAGACTACTATTGTAAATCTATAAAGCATGAAGAAAATGCACTGCCTGTGAAACAGTTTTCCTTTAAAGAAGAAAAAATACAAGTAAAATAATAAATAGGCCCCTACTGAAACAGCAGGCCACCCGCCACAACAAATTTTAACAATCAAATAAATGTACAGATGACTCGTGGTGCATGCCCTCTATCAAACAAACAAGTTGTACAACACCCTTACACAAGTGTTTTATGAACTTACTTGTGAAATCTCAAATGCAACAAAGTCCTTAAACCAATGATCCATCCAGGGGACAACAAGAGTGATCCTTCCAGCTTGGAATCCAAGTGAAATGTGACCAGGAGATGGACAAAGCACTTGGAGGAGCAAGCTGCACAGGAACAGGAAGTTGGAGTCTCTGGAGCACTTCTTCTTCTTGAAAAAAAAGTAAATCTAAAAAGTATTCCTTGCACAAAAAAAAGGCGAATGGTCAATTAACGAAGGTTTTTAACGTGAAATTGTGTTTTGGGGGGAATTTAGCTGCTTGAGCTTCTTGAGGTTGCAGCGTGGTCACTCGTGCTCACTCGCACTCACTTACATCACAAAAAGAAGCGCAGGAAGTTGCTGGTACAGCTGCAAAATCTCACAGACAGGTAGAAAATCTTGTTTGCGCTCGCGAGTGCCCAGCACATCTCTCGTTGGACTTCCCACACATGTGAAATGACATCAAGTGTCTGACAATGGGAAAAAATGGGAAAAAACTCCACTCCATTGCAGAGTCTATTGGTAACTCCCCGTTCTCCGTGAAATGCGGAGTTGCCGAATTCCGAAAACTCCACAAGCGGAGTGGAATATTTTATCCAGGACTATTGGAGACCCTAGAACGGAAGGTAAGTATGCTTGAGGCCGACCTGGTGGGGCGGCCTCTAAATCTCTTGGAGTGGAGGGACTGTAGGCAGGAGCTTTGGAGAAATGGGACCGCCTGGATAAATTTGCCTGTACTACCTACTGGCTGCAGCTTTATGTGGAGTGAGAAAAGGTGAGCAGGCCCCTCACCACTCTCCTTTATGGCAAAACATTAATCCCACTGCTAACTGGGATCTGCGATAGGGTGGGCTTTTTGGTGTGTACTCAGCGAAGTATCTTGCAGGTCTTTGTTTCTTACTTCTAGGGCTTGTACTCACCTCTGCCACATTGTTCCACTGATGAGACGTGAGGCTACTTGGATGGCCTGTGGATGGCATCACTAGCCAAGGAAAATTGGGACAGTCTAGATGCCCCCTGACTAGGGATGAGATAATAACAGCAATTAGAGCACTGAGGACAGCGAAGGCCCCTGATGGCTACGGCTTTCCAGCAGAATTTTATCAACAAAGAGTAAGTTCAATGGTTGAGCGACTCCCTGAAGTCTACACTGAAGCTTATGAGAAAAGGATACTTCCAGCATCCATGAGACAAGTCCTCATAGTCATGTTACCTAAGCTGGATAAAAATGTAGAGGAAGTAACTTCCTATCGTCCACTCTCCATGCAGAATGTGAATGTAAAAATACTCAGTAAGGCTCTCACAACACGACTCTTGCCATATATGTCCCAGTTGGTTCATGAGGACCAATGTGGATTTATCACAAGGAGGATCAAGTGATATAATTTACATAGACTTGCACTAGCATGGCATGCTCTGGCTGCAGTAGACGGCTCGTACGCTTTAGCCCTCCTTGACATCGAACAAGCTTTTGACTCTCTCTCTCCTGGAAGTATCTCTGGGAGGTGCGGCACAGGGTGGGCAATGTGGAGTCCTTCCTGACCTGGATTCAGATACTATATGAAAAACTCACCAATTCCTTTTACATCTTGGGACTAGGTAGGGTTGTCCTCTTTCTCCTCTATTATTCGCGTTGGCAATGGAACCTGTGGTATGTCGGCTGTGCAAGGTAATGTAGGGTTGGGGTGTGCCACTAGAGGGTAATATACATGTTTTCCCTCTATGCTGATGACGCCCTACTTCACTTACACCAGCTTTATTAATCGGTCCCCATTATGTTGCGCTCCTTGCCAAATTTGGTGGAATATCTGGATTAATGCTTAACCATAACAAATCCTAATTGTTCCCTATGGGAGGCCTGGCTGGTAAGCCACCGGAGGCCCTACCAAAGATCAATCTGGCTTAGATGACTACAAATGTCAGGTAGTTGGTGATTAGATTGTAACTGACTTCAGGGCTGGGTACAGGGAAAGAGTGCTAGATGGATTGAAACCTTCAATAAAGTTCTGGAACACCCTATGCCTGTCTCTGATGGGAAAATTGGCTATAATAAAGATGATTATACCCCCTCGCTGTATTTATGTGTTTCAGCGAGCAATGTATAAGATCCCGAGACAGGTTTTTGTCGACCTAGATAAATTGATTTTCGAATTGTTATGGGCCTCGGGAAGGAAACGTGTGAACCTGAATACCATTAAACATACCTGGGGAGGGGAAGACCTTGAACTTCCCTATAAGGATTTATATTATCTTGCAGCCCGGCTCCAACGTGCGGTGCATTGTGTTTGATGACAAGCAGAACTGGGAGACCAGACTGCTGTGGGGTACATGCAGACGTAAAACTCTTACTTAGTTATTGATGATGGGTGGTAGGGTCTCACCTGCAGCACCAACTATAGTGAGATAGGTATGTAGGTCCTGGGAGCGGCAGTCACAATGGTTTTATGGAGAGCCACCTTTTCCAATGAGATGTCAGTATGGACTCTTCATCTCCCTTTCGATGATTGCAGCCACAATGCTAATCAGTAAATGGCCTGATGAAGGTTGTGGGACCCTACTGAATTCATACTTAGATGGCCGCTTCATTATGCTTGCTGACACTGTGACTTCCTTCAACATGGGAACAAGGCAATTTCTACAATACTCCTAAATTGCAGCCAGAAACGGATGAACCTGGCCCTCTTTCCCTGATGCTCCTTCAGAGTCCCGCACATTTGTGGGGGAACCAAATTTAGGGGGAGTTCGTAGGTAGATTTCACACTTGTACAAGGACTTGAGGGACGATCTGTCATGTAATGACCTTCTGGCACACACCACATGGCATTGCATGGCATATTGGGGACCCCCCTACAGGCCAAGGACTCGGTGGTCCTTCATGAGGGGGTTAGAACCACATCCACTAATGCTGACTTCAAATTGATATAATTTAATGTTGTCCATCACGTGTATTTGACCCCAACTACATTACACTCTATTTACCCTCACTGGTTCTCTGCATGGCCTCAAAGCAATGCTTTAGAAGCAGACTTTATATATATGATTTGGACCTGAACCATGTCTGAGCGAGTACTGGGATGGGGTGCTTGGCTCCCTGGAAGTGACCACAGGATCGGACATCCCCCTGGACAAGGGGAATGCCTACTTGAACCAGGCAAAAGAAGAAAAAATTTAGTTGAAAATTCTCACCTCTGAGGCTCATCTTGGTTAAACGGAGAATAGCCATTTACTGGTTGTCCCTAGTGGTCCTATGTATGCTGGCTGCAGAAAAGATATGGCTCAATGGACGAATGCGGAAGAGTGCCACATGTGTAAAACTTTTAGGGACAATAAGCTAATGAATGTTCTACAGGCTTGGGATGCTATGCCTACAGACTTCCTGGAATCTTCTGAAGCCCTACCCTCATAAGCAATATCTGGCGGGGGAGGAGTTTCTGGAAGTGGGAGTGGGTGGGTGGATATGACCATACTTAGTACTGGGGAGGGATAATAATGATCACACCGTTGTTCAACCTTACTGTTATGATACCTGTCCGGTCATGAATGACTCAAGCCGAGGGAACGCATGTGGAACCAGAGCTGAAATTGGGTTTGTTAGTGATTTCCATTTTGGGCACTGTTGGTATTGTACTGCTGAATTGTAGTGTCACTATTACATCTTGATGATGTTTGAAATGGCAATAAAAACAGTTGGAAATGGACCTTTCTGCAAGGTTTCCCCTGTCGTTTTGGCTTCTCACCTGTTTTTGATCCTGTGTGCAATTTTAACTGCCAGTTCGACCTGGTAAGTGCACCCTCTTGCCAGGCCCCAACCTTCCTGTTTACTACATGTAAGACACCCTTAAGGTAGTCTCAAAGTCTTTCTTGGGCCTACTGAAGTTTTGGGCGTTTGTACTTGTCAGGTCGACCTGACAGTTAATATTGCACAGACAAACACTGCAGTGGCAGGTCTGAGACATGTTTACAGGGCTATTCCTGTGAGTGCCACATTCAGTGGTGCAGTCCCACTAGTAGCATTTGATTTACAGACTCTGGGCTGGCCACAGCTTGAGTCCTGAGTGCCATGTCCTCGATGTCAAGGACAGCCGACTTTGCAGCACCACCTTGCCCCGTGGTGTGATTGCGACACCTCAAAGTCGATGCCTCGTGTCGAGACCTGCAGGATTCATTGATCCTACCAGATCATGAGGAACCAATGCCTCGCCACCAATACCACATCACCTCCCCTGCAACCGTAAGGAACCAGTGCCTCACCTCCTCTTCCTCGCAGTAAGAAACCAATTGCTAACCTCCCCTGTAGCAGTAAGGAACTGACGCCACGCCGGCTCCAGTGATGCCTCACCTCTATGCAATGTCTTTGTTTCCTCATTGTTTTCAAAGATACTATGCCTGGGGTCTGTGCAACTCTGTGAATGGCCCACACTCCCTCATGAGTGGAGGTTGGACTGTTGGGAGTGTTGGGAAGTACTCCATCAAGATGTGGTGATAGCCCCAGTTGGAGGTATGGTGTTTCTAATCACTTTCCTGAGATCTAATCTTTAAAAATGTGTATCTTTACTTGTGTATGTTAGATTCTTGTTGTTTTGGTCTTGTTTTACTCGGGTGAATATTGGCTAGTTGTATAAATTGGTGTGGAGTACTTCTGTGGTATTCTCAGTGTGTTACTTTGTGTGTGTGTGTGTGAAGTACAAATACTTTACACATTGCCTCTGGTATAAACCCGACTGCTCCTGCCAAGCTACCAAGGGAGCGAGCAGGGGTTGTCTTAGCTGTGTGACTCCCTTACACTGATTATAGTGAGGGTCCCTACTTGGACAGGGTGCAAACCACTGTGAACTAGAAACCCCATTTCTAACAAAAACCTATACCAAAAAATAATTCTCACAATCAGCATGTTTGGTTTTTAGTAGCCAGTGATGGATGAACATAGGTGTGATGAAAGGGTACTTGCATTGAGGGTAGTGGTACTTATCAGCAACCTGTTAAAAATAATGCCTCCTCCTTTGCTCTTATGGCACAATATATAACAGATAGTGACATGATCAGATTTTAGAATGATGCAATAATTGAGTTTTTAGGTGCTAGAAAGGTATCACTGATATTAGTGGATGTAAATATGGAGCTGTGAGTAGCAAAGTAGTTGTAGATGAAGATCATATTGTAGATATGGAGAGGGCATTCTATAGGCAGAATGATACCAAGATATATCTTGTGAAATAGTTAGGATAAACTGTTGAGTCTAGGGAACTGACACTGTAATGATAAATGTAGCGTGGTAATTTTTGGTGACGTAGTGTGATCATATACAGAAGTTAGGGGTACAGCTTCCTTTGATGCAGCAGATGCAGTGACACAAGGCCTAGAGTCCTGACTAGGTCAGTGAACTCTGGTTATTGCTGTATTTCACAGTTCAAACAGTAGCCAGGGGTAAATTTCCTTCCTTACACTAGGGCCTATGACACACTGACTAGGGCACTGACAACAGTGTTTATGTGGTTGGTAATATACGTTTACATTTTGGGGAGTGCAATAAAGAATGAGGAGAGTTAGAAATACAGGTGGTTAAATGTTGCATAGATGACCATCTAGAGGCAAGTATGTTTAAAAAGACAAATTGTTACAGAATTTAGGAGCAATGATGCAGTTAAAAGTGGTAATGTTATTGCAGTCCGGGTGCAGGTAAAGGCTGCATAAGAATCTCTTTACAAATTAGCAATATGTACAATATAACTTTGGGATAGAGTTGCCTTGTGGAAAGAGAATGTGTAATCCTCATGCAACACACACATAGACAAGGAAAACACTTGCTAAAGGAGTGTGTGTAAGAACAAAGCTACTGTCTACAGATTGTGTGAGTCTTTTGGCTCAACTCTTAAGTCTTGTACTTTTTAAGGGAAAACAATCAATAATAGGTAATCGGTTTATCATTCTGCTTCAGACACCACTCAGACTGAAATCATTATTGAGAAGAAAAATTCAGTCCATTGTACATTTGCAGATGGGTTGAATTACTTTGTTGGCGTAAAGTTTCCAGAATAAATGTAAAAAGAATGGTTGCTACTGAAAAAAGGTATTCTTACTATTCTGTTCTGTTAACTATCCTAAGTCCAAAACAAAAAATTACCTACAGGGTCATAGGGTTGGAAGAGAACCCCAACCATCATGGTGACTTACAGGGACCTATTGAAGTCTTTAGTGAGGAGAATTATAGATGTTAATAGGCTGACAACATGGATTAGAGTGTTAGGACTGAGGGAGAAATGGACCATTATTTGGGCATTGTGCTGTTCGAGGGCATGTACAGCCTCCCATGATCTCAGGTTGGAGATGCTTCGATGTTATAGCATCGAAATTTTGCCAAGATCATCATTCACCTCCAAATAGTACTGCACTGATTGAGAGAGAAAAGAGGGGTTAAATTTGAATTAACAAACTGTTTCGATTAAGCATATATTTTAGATATAGGATGTGTTATTTAATTTTTTATGCATTGTAGGAAATAATCTTTATCTTGGTTCTCTATACCTTCTCTGGTCATCTTGTTTGGAGATCCTGGGAACCCACAAAACAACTTATGCCAGATAAATCCACATCTTTTAGGAACTTATCATCCTGTAACTATTTATAGCAGTGATTGCCTCCATTTGGATCATTGTATTCAAAACAATTCTCTTATTTATTTACAGATATAGTTGTGGTATTATGTAGCCTTTACAAGACCTAGGGGGTCATTCTGACCCCGGCGGGCGGCGGGAGCCGCCCGCCTGGAGGGAACCGCCGAATGACCGCACCGCGGTCAAAAGACCGCGGCGGCCATTCTGGCTTTCCCGCTGGGCCGGCGGGCGACCGCCAGAAGGCCGCCCGCCAGCCCAGCGGGAAACCCCCCTCAACAATGAAGCCGGCTCCGAATGGAGTCGGCGGAGTTGTAGGGGTGCGACGGGTGCAGAGGCACCCGTCACGATTTTCAGTGTCTGCAAAGCAGACACTGAAAATCTTTATGGGGCCCTGTTAGGGGGCCCCTGCACTGCCCATGCCAGTGGCATGGGCAGTGCAGGGGCCCCCAGGGGCCCCATGACAACAGGATAGCGGGAAGGGGGTCGGAATCCCCATGACGGCGCTGCAAGCAGCGCCGCCATGGAGGATTCCCTGGGCCAGGGGTAAACCGGCGGGAAACCGCCGGTTGCCCTTTTCTGACCGCGGCTTTACCGCTGCGGTCGGAATGGCCCGGAAGCACCGCCAGCCTGTTGGCGGTGCTTCCACGGTCCCCGACCCTGGCGGTCATGGACCGCCAGGGTCGGAATGACCCCCCTAGTCCCATATTTATACTTTTTTAGCACAGCATTTGTGTCACTTATTGACACAAAAGGGGTGTAAACTTACAAAATGCAATTATATTTTGTAAGTTTGCACCGCTTTTGCGTCAAAAAATGATGCAAATGCTGCGCTAAAAAAGTATAAATATGGGCCCTTGTGCCTTACTATAAAGATTACAAGACAGATTATAATGAAGATGACCATTTATCAACATGGAAACAAGAGTCCATTGGTTTTGTCAAGGTTTACGAGCAACAAACCACAAGTTAAAATCACCATTTTGTACTTAGATCCAATTGTCAAAAATAATAATCCTGCATGGATGCACTTATTAATGCTAATAAAACATATATATTGTGAGCAGTAATCATTGTCTTCATTTTAGAAACAAATAAAGCTTTTGTAATGAACAACAAAACCTGTGCCTGTGCATTTGTTATACCTTTTTAACCAACAAACTGCAATTATAAAAAAGACCCTAGACGGCATCACATTATAATGATACTGCATTGAAACCATATATTTGGTCCTCAGAGGGCATTTCAATACATGGACTTCCTTTAACAACTTTAAGGCCTTTCAGTCCATAATAAATGCATTCATACACATAATCCCTGTAGGGAGCAAGGCACTCTCAGCTGTAGGGCAAAAGCTCCGACCATGGGGTTACTTGAAAATGTAAAGAAAATCCTGCGGTTGTGAATGTTTCAGAGTCCCCTCAACTTAGGGTGGGGCCTCCTAAAATCCATTGGGGGCAAGGTTGTGCCTTCCTGATGCTATTGGTGGTGACCCTGTCATCATCAAGCCACCCCAAGGGGAGTGTGGGCAGATAGGATGAGGCCCGCAGGACATTATGGGGTGCTTCTCATGAGTGAAGTGAATAATATAGCATTGGCTCTCCCACTGAGCCAGGAGAGCAATGATGCTTTCTTTTTGTTTCTTTGTGGCTCTTGCGACATTCTTCATGTTTGGGAGTCCTCGGTCCCACCTTGACACCCCATGCTCCCTCGGAGCCCACGCCTGGCTACCCCACTATCTCCTTGCACAGTTTCTCCTTTGCTGCCTCGCAGGGGCGGAAGTGCTATCCTCTGCCTGCACACTCATGTGAGCAGGCATCCTAAGTTCTAGGGGGCCAGGGATGGTGTCCTGGACCCCATTCAAGATAAAACATCAGGGGCAAGGCGCCATGGCACTTCTCTATGTAGGCAGTAATGAGTGGCCTGGAGTTGGGGGTCCTGGTCACCCCAAGCTTAAACCCAGCCTGGGGAAGGGGTCTCTAGGCCTAATAAACATCAGGGAGGTAGCTCCACACACACCCTCTCCCAGCTCTGTATTTTTCCTTGTGCCTTCTCCTGGGCCCTGGTCCACCCTGGGGGAATTTACCAGACCTGCAGCCGATCTTCATGTGCTTGGTGGCAGAAAAGGTCAAATATTGCCAAACTTTATGATGCCGTAAACCGGGCCCCGTTGGGCTGATTTGGATAATCCTGGGCTCTTTTTACTCCTGATGATGAGCTCTAGCCACCAGAGGGAAGTTGCAGCTACCCTTCTTACCTCCAACATCTTGGAGTCCTCAAAATAGCTGGCCATCCTGGTTCCCTGTGCCAGCACTCCTACTGATCTTTGTTTCTGGGAGCAGAAAATTCAATTGCTTTCTACCAACTGGTCCTCAGGGGGCCTAAGGGGGCAGCCTCACCTGGGGAGACCCTATGGTCTGTGGGTCAACTGGGCAAAGTACTTGGTCCTGAGTGGGGGACAGTGGGTTCATCCTTCCGATTCTCCATGGTAGTCACAGGGTCCAGCAGCGAAAACAACAGGCAAAAGAGAGTTTCGCCCTTGTTCAAGAGTGCTTAAAGGGAAGAGGAAGGTTGCAGAAGTCAGGCACCCTGTCCAATCCTAGGGTGCCACATCACCTCTCCACCCCGTCCCATCCCATGTTGGGACAGTCCAAAATGGCGTCATCCAGGAGTCACTGGCCACTCCTGGGGTCTCAGCTCCGCCCCTTGCTGATATAACTGCCGGGGACTTGCACACTAGAATTTCCAAGACAGCCCCCCCAATTGGGGTTGGCTACAGTTGTCTAGGCAGTCTCCTTTGTTCAGTTGGCTTGGGCAGGTCCATCCTTGTTGTAGTGTGACAGGTGAGTGAATGATGCAGATCATTCTGCCCCACTCCTTTCCTTCTCAGGAGCTGGAGAAAGTACTGTTAATTGTGCCTTTACTGTGGGGCGGCCCTTGTTCTTGCAGCTGGACAGGAATATAATTAACTGGACACAGCAGGGTGACAAAAGGCCTGGGCTTTGATCCTGAGCTGAGCCAGGGAAATATGAAAACTCTGGATGACCCATAAGGTGTACACATATCATTTTGAAGGTTACATAATTGATTTTCCTACACAGATTACACTCCAGTTTAAGATGTCAATGGTTTCTTTGGCCCAAAAGGGAGCGAAAATGCACTGCAAGAAAGTTCTCTATGTATGTGTTTAATGATGTGTCATTATAGACAAAGCAGTAAATCACATTGACTTTCCCTATTAGTGTACTCTGACCTTATAAGGCCTATCCCAGGTTAATACTTACCCCTGCAGAGTCCCCATTGCACCAGTCAACCTGTCTACTATGTGCATCTCGCACACATGTGCACACGTGTGCACATATGTTCATATGTTACCAGCTAAGTGCCCCCTCACCCTTGCTGTGTCGCAGAGGCCTTATCTTAAAAGGTGGAAACTGGTGACAAACATGCACAGTCCATTTGCCATGTGATTACTGTGGGTAATACACCTGTAGTGAGACTTACCCACAGTAAAAAGTCCAAAACCAGGTGATCAAAAAGCTAATAATCTGGGTGCACTGAACAGGTGGAACCCAATTGCAACAGTCACATAATTACAATACGCACAATACAAAGATATGGGGCAAACATATTTTAATATACATGATTTGTATACCTCGACACATGCTTTCAGTTAACTAACAGACAGACCTGACCACACAAGGGTAAAGGGTCAAGTGAGCAATGAAAGAGGGTTCATGATCATCAGATCCTCCTAGTTTGTTGTTACAGGGTTCCAAAACACACTGCGATGTATTGAAAAGACAATAGAATTTTAGTTTTGCTTTTGTAAACGTCATAAGAGGAATTGCCCTGATAGCAGGTGGGATGACGATCCACACATTTGGTGCACTTCCAGAGAAGGATTGTTTAACAGTTCTTTATTTCTGCAAATCACATGCTCAAGTGTTACAATGCTGAATTTCCACAGTCTACCTTAGATCACCTGTTTATATGTTAGGTAATTTGTTATTGTTGGGTGGAGAGTTTTGGGGATAAAGCAGGTCTAGAGCAAACCTGACTTCAATCGGGATCTACCCTAGGGAGCACTGGCTTGGTGTGATGTGGGAATGCCTCCTCGTTTCAAAGACCAACATAGCTGCTGTATATTGGGCTTCTTTAAGTGAGTCAAGACGTAACATTTGGGATTCCAATAAATAAGGAATACTTTAATCTTGAGACGACCAGTGCCTAGGCTATCTGTTTACACTGTTTGTGGATGAAAGCTTTAAATTGTTGTAGACGTATAATTTTGCGGCTCAGAGTTTATATGGGTATGGAGGTTAAGATTATTATCCAACATGAAGGCCAGGGATTGGGTGCTTTCGATTATGGGCATTGAATGGATTTAGCTAACTCTGGCTGCAAACAATGTTTCAGTTTATCTGTGGTTCTGGAAATGTCCTAAATCAACCATTCAACTTTCTGACACTCCAGAGACTTTTCTTACACAGACTGACCAGAAACAATTGCCGGACTGATTCGGGAGACTTCAGTAACATGCAGTGGGTTCTGTTACAGTTTACAGCTAGATGGAGATTTTTCTTTAATACTTCTTTATACAGGGCCCTCCTGTGGTCTGAAGCTGTGAAACACATTCCATTTCTAATTATCTGTTTCTAATTTGCAGAATGTTAGTCATAATTTTTACTAATCTTCCAAATTACAAGGCATCTGGATAATTTCAACTACTGTACAAATCCCATCAACACTGTCCACCTTAGAGTCAAATAGCAAATACATTTCAGGTATGCGAAAAATGTCACTATAAGAGTACTGTTTCATGTACTCAATATTGCCCTTCTGAAGTGACCCCTGTAATTCTCTGAAACCACGTTACGTGGTTGTTACACGGTGCTCAAAGCGTGCACCGTTTTCAGTCCTGCACCTCAGAATGAGGGATAATGCACTAAGGCCCTGATTTATACTTTTTGCCGCAAACCTGTGTGCAGGTTTCCGTAAAAAAGTATACCGACGGCTAGCACCATTCCTGGACGTCAGCTGGGCGTCACATTTAGGCTATGACGTTAGCTGGCGGTGAGGCCCAGTTAACGTCAAAATTATTGAGGCTAACTGGGTGGGGGAGGCGTAGGGGCAACTGAAGGTTGTGCATGAAACAATGGTGCTAACCTGATTAGCGTCATTATCTCCACGCACAACCCCCATGGACATGACTCCTGTCTAAGTAAAGAAAGAAGTCATGCCCCCCAGGCCAATAGGCATGCCAGGGGACTTAGGTCCCCTGGGGATGGCCACTGGGCACAGTGCCATGTAGGGGGGCCCAAGTTAGGCCCCCCTATGGTACTTTGAAAAACAAATAATAATACTTACCTGAACTTACCTGGGATGGGTCCCACTCCGGGTGGGTGGGGGTGTCCCTGGGGGCAGGGAAGGGCACCTGTGGGCTGTTTCCATGGTCTCTGACCATGGAAAAAGGCCCACAGGTCCCCTAACGCCTGCTCTGACCCATGCGTTAAATAATAGTGCTAAGCAGACTTAGTGCCATTATTTAAGGCCCTCCTCCTCCCGTGCGTGATTTTTGTATGGGAGGATAAATAAGGCCCTAGGGCCTTTGGGTCATTTTTTGCATCTCATTGACGCAAGGTAGTTTTCCTCTGGCAAAAAATGACTTTAACTCCAATATTTTGGCGCTAGACATGTCTAGCATCAAAATATAAATATGGAGTTAAGTTCGCGCCGGATTTGCGTTAAAAAAAATGACGCAAATCCGGTGCAAACAGATTTTGAATATGCCCCTAAGGCCCATATTTAAACTTTTTTAGTGCTGCATTTATGTCTTTTTTTCAAGCAAAAGCGGCGCAAACTTACAAAATACAATTATATTTTGTGTTTGTGTAGCTTTTGCATAAAATAAATGACACAAATGAGGTGCTAAAAAAGTATAAATCAGGCCCTAATTTCGCTTGTTTTCCCCATTACAAGGTGCACATATACAAACTGCAGTTTTTGCTTGCATTATTGGTGCCAGGTTTAAACTTTTATTTTGTTATCCCCTACTTGTTTTGAAGATTATATGAACGTAGGCAACTGGAGGCTGTATCTCAATCCTAAAATCATATTACGTACTGCAACTTCCCTAAGAATAATTATACATAAATATTTGCTCAACGTTCAGGGACCTTTATTTAATTTAAATGCAAATGGCAACGTAAAAGTTAATATACTTTTAAGTAATGTTGCATATGCTTTTGCTATGAAGAATTATTTATTAACAAATATTTTACAATAATTTTTGCATTGTGGTGTTAGATGAGGGTTGTGAGATAATGAGATAAAGGGGCCCACACAATATTGAATGACATGTCGTTTTGCACAATTGGTAGATATTCACTCATTTTCAAAACATCAGACGTTTTTCTATGATTATCAGTGCTAAACAAAGGATGTTCCAATGTGGAGTGAAGTGAGTTTCCTGTATCCCTTTAAACAACGATGGTAACGTTTTATTTGAAATGTATTTAACATTTATGTTATGCTGATCATTGGTTGGTTGTGCTGATCCCACATCCCAAATGCAATCGTGTTTTGAATATCAGGCACTCTTAGAGAGACTCCCATATTGGGCCACGTGCTGAGTTGCAAGGTTACTGGGAAAATGTTTCCTCAATGCTTGCTGATCGGCGATTATTTGTAGGACTGGCATTAAGATGTATCCTTTTTATGTCTATTGTTCGTTGTCTTTCCTATTTTATTTTGCAGTTACTTTTTTAGGCTTCAAAATACAAAGTTGTCACGTACCCTAATTAGGTATGTACATCTGTGCCTCCATGTAAACCAGCAAAGTAAGCCAGTAATGTCAGGTAACAAGACGCCATCGTAAATATAACTGATACTGTCGCATTATCAGGGATGCATGGGTCAGTCAATGCCTTCAAACTGCTGCGAATATAAACTCACAATTTAGAGGCAGGTGAGAAAAAATGGGTCTTGAGTGTAATGGATCATTTGTAGATGTTCCTGACCTATGGGCCATTGGGTACCAACTGCAATATATTTTAAGTTCCTTAGAAATCGTTAACTTTGTAGAGAACAATAGAGCGATGCTGCACTTACAGAAAGGATCGAAAATGCATTCCTAATCATACTTTTACTCAGTAATCATGTTTGGCAGTTTGATGGCACTTCGCTCGGCACCTTTCTCTCCAGCTGAAGACTGGTTTCAATGGATTCAATGGATGTTCAACCTCCTGCAATCCTTGAAAACGAAAATAACAGCAACCTGTGAATGAGGGGCGATATTGTTTGTCTTGTATATGACGTGGCCAGATTTCTGATGGGTTTAACCGTGTATTGTTGCGAAGATCAGAGAAATATACAAAAAAATTGTTGCAAACTTTTTGAAACCACCATCTGTTGTTGTTACAGTTTCACTGATCACAAGGGCAAAATTTATTTTTCTCACTATAAAAATACTATACACATATGGGTGGTCATTCTGACCCTGGCGGTCTTTGACCGCCAGGGCGGAGGACCGCGGGAGCACCGCCGACAGGCCGGCGGTGCTCCAATGGGGATTCCGACCGTGGCGGTAAAGCTGCGGTCGGACCGGCACCACTGGCGGGGTCCCGCCAGTGTACCGCCGCCCCATTGAATCCTCCGCGGCGGCGCAGCTTGCTGCACCGCCGCGGGGATTCCGACCCCCCCTACCGCCATCCAGATCCCGGCGGTCGGACCGCCGGGATCCGGATGGCGGTAGGGGGTGTCGCGGGGCCCCTGGGGGCCCCTGCAGTGCCCATGCCACTGGCATGGGCATTGCAGGGGCCCCCGTAAGAGGGCCCCTACAAGTATTTCACTGTCTGCTGTGCAGACAGTGAAATACGCGACGGGTGCAACTGCACCCGTCGCACAGCTTCCACTCCGCCGGCTCGATTCCGAGCCGGCTTCATCGTGGAAGCCTCTTTCCCGCTGGGCTGGCGGGCGGTCTGAAGGCGACCGCCCGCCAGCCCAGCGGGAAAGTCAGAATTACCGCTGCGGTCTTTCGACCGCGGAACGGTAATCTGACGGCGGGACTTTGGCGGGCGGCCTCCGCCGCCCGCCAAGGTCAGAATGAGGGCCATGCATACATACATGTTATTTTCTGTACATAAACTACATAACCATGAACGACCATCCATGGTAGGCACTTGGATTTATATGAGTCACCCCACATAAGGATTAGGTTGATTTGACAGCAAAAAAACATGGAAGTTGAAGGAAGACCCAAAGCAATGTCAAACTGGGACAACATAGTCATAATATCATCAAAGACGATTGTGCCATCGTAATGAGCTGCACATGTCAAATATCCTGACCTGATTCACTGCTTTATTCAGAACTCTGTTGGAGAATGGATACAACTAAGAGGCGTAGAGCTATCTAAGGGTCAAATTTAGAGTGTGGGAAGGCACAATGTGACAGGTATCCCATTTGACTTATTACATGTGTCATAGGATATAACGCATCATGTTGTGAAGGAGTAAACCTTCCGCAAAATCCTAAATCAAGCCCTAAGTTTTACCCAAACTATTAAAAACTCTCATGCAAAAGAGATATAAACACGATCTTTGGTGTTGTTTCTTCGCCTGTCTTCCTCGGTCATGCTGATATGAGCTGCACACATTGCATAAATTCTGCATGTTTCACATTAGAAAAACAGTGACATTTTAAAGGTGCACTTCTTTTCTTCATAATGACACAAAGTGCCCCCTCTCCCGCCTCAGACTGGAACTCCACACCCTCTTTTCAAAATAGCACTAAATTACAAAGGGTATACTTAAAAAAATGTATTTCTAAAACCCATGTCTAGTGAGTAAAATAGGGATGGCAACCATACAGATTGTGAAAATAAATGTAGTAATGCAATGCAATGCAACGCCAGCAAAAACCAACATGAACATTCTTACCATGGTTAACAAGTTCCTATTTCTACGCTTAGGAGCTATGCTAATTCTTAGCACGAGCTACAAACAGCGACCTGATAAATTGACTTTCTTAATATGGATACCAGGCACCTTCAATGGTATAAAATATTTGTTAAGCCATTCTCTAGCTCAGCGTTTGGCTGAAAATAATAAGCAGTACGAGGCTGAAGGACACTTCTGTGCACCACTCACACAGCTGTGCCGGACCAAGGCTGGTTGTCGCTGCAAACTGGCATGACCTCTGGTCCGATAGTCCTAGCGCACAGCTCTAATTTATAGTAGGATATAGGGATTTTTTTTAATAGTATCTGATCATCTTTTTTATTTTATATTCATTCTGTAAAACAGTACTTCAAAATATTAAAACATCAACAAAACTAAACAACTATGGTGATAAATGTGGTATCTTAATGCACATGTACCTTATATGCTTCTATAACTCAAAACAATAAATAAAATCTCAGCTTCTACAGTAGGCATCCACGATGTTCTGGCATTGTCATAAAAAAAAGATGTAAGCTTAGATCATTTCGGAAAGTTTCTAGACATAATATAATCTACAGACAGTCACATAATGAAAATAGAAGAAGCCTAAACAGGGCCTGTCACAGTGTTCACAACAAAATGGGAAACAAGTCCACTGTGCAAGGATTTACATACACTTAGCCCCTGCATACTGGGGTGTTGCAAGCACTTTCCAAAATGTGCAACCTCTCTCCCATCTCCAGTGGACAAGTCACCCCTGTGACTGAGACATCTCATGCAATTCAGTGAGTCCACCATTGCCACCCTCCACAATCATTCCCAGGTGCAATAGACTCTGTGTGGGTATTTAAATTGAATAATCCTAAATTGTGTGGCTATGTCAGCTTGAAGAAAAAGCTCTCACCCACATCCATTCACCCTCTACGAGTGGGCCCAGATCTTCCTCTCACACTTCTCACAGGCAGTAGAAAAAGTCAGGAATGTTACTAACAAGTGAGAAATAAATCTCTGAGATTTTGTATTCTCACAGATCCTCAGTCAGATTAGTCTTTATGAGCCTTACTTCAGTAAGTCAGTCAGTTCCCTCAAACAGGGCCTGAGCTTGTGATGAAGCTATAGGTACAGAACACATTGAGTACAAAGGAGGTCACACTCCTCCCGCAGGGTCCAGAAAGCCTTCATTGCTGTGCACACCATCATGCCCTACAGCCTGGAGATCCCAATCACGTCACATTTTAGAGCCATTTCCCCACCCACAAGGGGCTTCCCCTGTTTCCCTGGTGAGCTTATGGCTCCATAGCTTAGCTATTTTAATATTTCCTCAAAGAAAAACTGCAAGAAAATAAAAATAAATTCAAAATGATGGCCTTCTTATTACAAGACTCCTTCTCAAAATCATACCACTTCAATGACAGAACCTTACCCAAAGATCAACTCTGCAATCAAGTAGCAAATGAAATAATGTGATATTCCATTCCCCACACTTCCCAGAATCAGATTTACTTTTACTTGTGTTTTAAAGCCTTTTCACCATATAAATTAGACTTTAATGAGACTGAAGGCCCACATTTATCAAATAATTCATGCAACACAATGCAGCAAGCAACTTTGCAGCGAGTTGTGAAAGGGAAAGGGCAGGAATGCACAGTAATTACCATTTCTCAGCACATTCCTGACTTTCTTGGCACTGGCACACTTTTGGCTGCCTAGCATCAATACATGCACCCTTGTGTCATTTTTCAAGACTGCCTAAGTTGTAGGTAGGATTGTTTTGTGTCCTGCACAAAAATAATTCTGAGAGGATTTTTTTCCCTTTCTATGTGTGCTTCAGAATGCAACACACATAGAAAGAGAAAAGAATTAGGCGAACTAAAAATATTTCTCCTCGTTACACCTCACCTGGGAAGGAAAAGCATTTTGACACATTCCCAGGTCCACCACTATTGGTAAATCTGGGAATGCACCAAAGTCCAAGGGTGGAATCATGGAAACACCCATTGCTCCACCTATGGAACAACTCCCTGCCGCAGAGTAACACAAGGCAGCGATTTGACTGCCTTGCGTTACTCTAGATTTATCAAGCATGCAGGACCACGGAGGTGGCCTGGCCTGGCTTAATACATCCCACTTAGGCTTGGCGGCACCCTTTGTTAGACGTTTCATCCTTGGCATGGTCTCCCTTAACGTTTTGCCTCTGTTTCCCAGGTTGGGAACCTGATTTTGCTGTTTTTGTTACTCTGGGCAGTTTACCACTCCTAACCAGTGCTAAAGTGCAAGTGCTCCTAAAACAAAATGTGTATGTAATTGGTTCATCTATGATTGGCATATTTGATTTACTAGTAAGTCCCTAGTACAGTGCACTAGAGGTGACCAGGACCTGTAAATCAAATGCTACTAGTGGGCCTGCAGCACTGGTTGTGCCACCCACATAAGTAGCTCTGTAATCATGTCTCAGACCTGACACTGCAGTGTCTGTGTGTGCAGTTTTTAACTGTAAGTTTGACTTGGCAAGTGCACCCACTTGCCAGGCCTAAAACTTCCCTTTTCTTACATGTGAGGCACCCCTAAGGTAGGCCCTAGGTAGCCCCAAGGGCAGGGAGCAGTGTATGGTTAAGGTAGGACATATAGGGGGTCATTACAACCCTAGCGGACGGTGTTAAAGGTGCAGTATTACCGCAAACAGGCCGGCGGACAAAAAAAAGGGAACTATGACCCTGGCGGAAACCGCCAACAAAGACAGCCACTTTAACACACCGCACGCCACAGCGGTACAGACAAGCAGCGCAGCGGTTACCGCCAACAGACAGGCGGGAGACAATGTACCGCCCACACTATTACAAACCTCCAATCCGCCACCTTTTTCCGGGGCGGATGCACCGCGGATAAAAACACGGCGGAAACAGCTTTTGCTATGGGAAAACGCTCACCTCAACACATCCCACGAGGAAGGAGGACACCATGGAGCCGGAATTACAAATCCTACCTGCCGTTGTTTTTCTGCTCCTTTACGACCAACAGCTACGTAGGCGCAGAAGATACCGGTGAGTAATGCACCTATGACACGTGGGAGGCAAAAGTTAGGGGGACACCCACCAAACACCCCCACCCTCGCATATCACAACATACACACCAATGCAGTCACAAAAATCACAGTAACAACCCACAGTCCCCCCGGAAGAATGCAAAGACAATGCGAAATTCGGGCAAACATTGTAATGTGCCAATACACATGTCATACAAAAATATACAGATATCTCAAAATCACTCTTATTTACACCTACAATCTGAGAAGTAGTGCAGATATGTACACAACAATGTCCGTGCACCAACAGTCCAAAAATGCATGGGCGAGGCTCACAATAGATACCTGACCAAAATCGGAGAGAACACTGCCGGGGCATCAGATAGAAACACTACAGGCACCTCAGGGGGAAGGGAAGGGGGGACACCTCAGCCAGATGAATGCGAAGCCAGATCCACGACGGGGCTCCATGCCCATTGATGTATCCTGGGGAGTGCAAAGTCACAGTCTCTCAAGTCACTACAGTGGGTGGTTTGCCCACTGTGCCATCCTGGGGAGTGCAAAGCCACAGTCTCTCAAGTCTCTACAGTGGGTGGGTTGCCCACTGTGCCATCCTGGGGAGTGCAAAGCCACAGTCTCTCAAGTCACTAAAGTGGGTGGTTTGCCCACTGTGCCATCCTGGGGAGTGCAAAGCCACAGTCTCTCAAGTAGATGCAGGTCTCCACTGGTTCTGGAGGGGGACTGGTGCCCAGACTGGATGAGTCTCCACGTGAAAGTACCTGTCCTGTCACTGTCCCAGCTGCACATGGGATAAGGATGCCTGATGTGGCGGTCCATTCATTCCTACACGATGCATGCCCTGTTCAGCGGTGCTTTGCCATGGCGGTCTTTGCCCTGTTCAGCGGTGCTTTGCCATGGCGGTCTTTGCCCTGTTCAGCGGTGCTTTGACATGGTGTTTCAGGACTGTTCAGAGGTGCTTTGCCATGGCGGTCTTTGCCCTGTTTAGCGGTGCTGTCACATGGCGGTCTTTGCCCTGTTCAGCGGTGCTTTGCCATGGCGGTCTTTGCCCTGTTAAGCGGTGCTTTGCCATGGCAGTCTTTGCCCTGTTCAGCGGTGCTTTGACATGGCGGTCTTTGCCCTGTTCAGCGGTGCTTTGACATGGCGGTCTTTGCCCTGTTCAGCGGTGCTTTGACATGGCGTTTCAGGACTGTTCAGCGGTGCTTTGCCATGGCGTTTCAGGACTGTTCAGCGGTGCTTTGCCATGGCGGTCTTTGCCCTGTTCAGCGGTGCTTTGACATGGCGGTCCTGATACGGACATTGATGTGTGGCATGACGATCTCTACACTGGGCATTGGTGTTTGGCATGACGATTTCTACACTGGGCATTGGTGTGTGGCATGACGATCTCTACAATGGGCATTGGTGTGTGGCATGACGATCTCTACAATGGGCATTGGTGTGTGGCATGACGTTCCATCATTGCCCAGCGGGGCTGTGGCATCCTGGCCCCTCATGGGCGGTGGTCTCTGGACCAGTGACGATACTTGTGCCCTCCTGGGCTGTGACTCTGGCGGTGGTCTCTGGACCAGTGACGATACTTGTGCCCTCCTGGGCTGTGACTCCGGCGGTGGTCTCTGGACCAGTGACGATACTTGTGCCCTCCTGGGCTGTGACTCCGGTGGTGGTCTCTGGACCAGTGACGATACTTGTGCCCTCCTGGGCTGTGACTCCGGCGGTGGTCTCTGGACCAGTGACAACGGTGCTGGCGGTTGTGTCTGGACCGCCGGAAATGATGGCGCACTTCTCCGCCGTGACACTCACAACAGGCTGGGCAGACTTCCTCTGGACCTTCCCCACCTTTGTTGGAGTTACAGCTGACTCACCAATCGCCATCGATCCCATGTCACTTGTTGTCCCACCAGGAGTCTTAAGGCGGTCCCGTCGTCCACTCTCCATTTTCAGAGCCTTTACAGGGGGTGGGCTGCCAGTGCCTTGGCTCCGGGTCCTACTGCCTGCCCTGGTGGCCGGTGCACTCCAAAAACCTGGAACACGCACCACTGGTACTGGAGGCTTTTTGGATGAGGTGCTACGATGGGACTGATGAATTGGAGGGGGGGGTGGGGGCAAAAAGGTCAATTTGACAGAGGGACAGTTTCTGACGAACACTGGGATGGGTAGCTGGAGGGGGTATGGGAGTGGAGGAAGAGGAGGTGGTTGTAGGAGGTCTCACTTGAGGTGTTTTGGGTGCAGGTGCAGGTCCTGGAGGCTGTTGTGAGGTGGATGGATGTTGGGTGAGTGATTGCCGGCGTTTGTGTACTTTGGGAGGGGGCGTCACAGACACATTGGGAGAGGACACAGGGGACGTGTAAATGGCAGTGGAGGTGGTGAGTGCAGGTGAGCGGCTTCTGGTGCTGGGTGTCCTGGTGCGAGTCCTAGTGCCTGTGGTGCATGCAGGTGTGTGTGTAGACGAGACAGGGAGGGAGGAGGGAGAGGAGGAGGAGGGGGACACAGTGGAGACAGTGGATGTTGCTGTGTCTGTATGTGGGTGAGGCTTGCGTGAGTGCCTGTGGTGTGTGTGGTGCCTATGTTTGCTTGAGCTACTTGTGTGTGTTGACTTGTGTGCATGCTGGTCTGTAGGTGTGCTTGGGATGGGCTGGGGTACAGGAGATTGGGTCTGGGTGGAGGAAGTTGGAGGGGGGAGGCTAGACACAGGGACGATGGCTGCCATCAGTGCTGAGGCCAGAGATTGCAGGGTTCGCTGAAGGACAGCCTGACCAGAATGAATGCCCTCCAGGAATGCATTACCGTGTTGCAACTCCCTTTCTACACCCTGGATGGCATTCACAATGGTAGACTGCCCAACAGTGAGTGACCTGAGGAGGTCAATGGCCTCCTCACTGAGGGCAGCTGGGGTGACTGGGGCAGGGCCTGAGGTGCCTGGGGCGAAGGTGATGCCCACCTTCCTGGGTGAGCTGGCACGGGCGAATGCTGAGGTGCTGCTGGGAGGGCGGTGCTGGTGGGGGGGTGGCGGCTGTACCTGTAGAAGTGGGGTGCCCAGGTGGTGCCGCCACCACAGGGGAGCTCCCATCGGCGGACGAGTCTGTGTCGCTGGTTGGTGATCCGGTGGCCGACGTGAAGCTCCCCTCGCCCTCCGTCCCACTGGTGCAATCAGATTCTGTGGTGTGGCCCTCCATGGCCATGTGGGATGCAGCTCCCTCGTGCTCCGGTGCCACTGTACCTCCGCCTGATGATGCTGATGTACAAAAGGACAGGGAGAGCAGGAAAAGGGGGGGAGACTGAACAAAGAGAGTTTTAGTGCATGGCATGCCGCTACCGTTGGCGGACAAGACAGACACAGCAGCCCCCTGCATTATGCCGTGCTCCTGACCTCTGCACATGCAATTTCTGGGACATGGCCTACATGGCAATGTTGGAAATCTGCGCACATGGATGCCACAGGGGCAACTATACCTTAACTTGGCACTCTGCTGAGGTGGGGTTGAGTGCCACATGGCCTACCTTACGGAGGGGCCTTGCCTACCTAACTCGCCCTGGCCTAGGGACACCCACAGCCCACCTCCCCCACCCAGACCCCTCCACTGCATGCAAAGTCCGCTGAATGAGGTTGTACTCACCCCCTTGTGTCTGCTGTGATGTCTTCAAGCGCCCATCCAACTCCGGGTAGGCCACCGCTAGGATCCGGAACATCAGGGGGGTCATGGTGCGACGGGCACCCCTCCCACGTTGGGAGGCCATCCCCAGCTGAGCCTCCGCCGTCTTCTTGCTGCAGCGGCGAATGTCCTCCCATCTCTTATGGCAGTGGGTCCCCAGTCTCTGGTGGGCCCCCAGGGTCCGGACCTCCTTGGCGATGGCACGCCAAATGTCACTCTTCTGGTGGGCGCTGACCTACATGACATGCACAAGGAAAGAGGAACAGTCATTACCAACTGCACCGTCAATGTGAGTGGCCCCCTCCCTACTCTGGCCATGTGGCCCATTCATTCCCATGCATAACTGTTCTATGTACTCTGCCCCCTTCCCTCTTCCACCCAGCCCTCTCCACCCAGGCCTAGCCCATACAACGTGCTCCCTGTGTACTAACCTGTTGGTCTGGAAGACCGTAGAGTAGCGTGTACTGGGGGAGGACCCCATCCACAAGTTTCTCCAACTCCTGTACAGTGAAGGCAGGGGCCCTTTCCCCAGACGCAGCAGCCATCGTCGCTTCCAGACCAAGGTCACAGCAGCACTAGCAGTGTAGGTCCTCTCCTGTCGAAGGTCAGGTATCTAGTGAGAGAACAGATAGAAAATGGCGGTGACGTCCGCGGCGGTGACATCTGCGGTGGTGTGCATCATCACCGCCGGCGCACGTGTTCATTGGCTCCTGGGACCCATAGAGTCCAATGTTAACCAATGCAGCATTGCGCCGCGGTCTACGACCGCCTACCGCGACGGTGTGCATCGCCAGCGCAGTTACCCCACAATCCCATTGTCCCAGTTTAGAGGTCAGGCAGCCGCCATTTCAGGGGCCCACATGGCTTCATTTACTACTGCGTCACGCATAGCTAGGCCTATACTCAACACACATACAGGAAGGGTTTTGTGTCTGCTGTAGTCTTGTGTGTAACTGTGGGTACATACCTGGAGGAATAGTGACTGGTTCTTCGCTGTTGTCCTTCTTAGGCACCGTCAGCTGGGACATATGAGAAGATGGCGGAATCCTCCGGTGTACCGACCGCTGATGGACCTGTTGACAATGGAAGAAAGACATATCATCGTCACCTACCGGATTGACCGTGCCACAATCCAGGAACTATGTACCCAGTTGGAGCCAGACCTGATGTCACCAATCCGCCATCCGACTGGAATCCCCCCTGACATGCAGGTGCTGTCAGAGCTCCATTTCCTTGCAAGTGGGTCATTTCAGACAACAGTGGCCATGGCATCAGGGATGTCCCAGCCTATGTTTTCCAACGTGCTGTCCAGAGTGTTGTCTGCCCTGCTGAAACACGTAAGGAGATACATCATTTTCCCTGAGGTGGAGGATTTGCCCACAGTGAAAGGTGACTTCTATGTCCTTGGACATATCCCGAACGTCATAGGTGCCATTAATGGGACCCATGTAGCTCTGTTCCCCCCCGCAGGAGTGAACAGGTGTACAGGAACAGGAAGAATTATCATTCCATGAATGTCCAGATGGTCTGTTTGGCAGACCAGTACATCTTGCAGGTAAATGCAATGTTCCCTGGTTCTGTGCATGACGCCAACATCCTGCGGAATAGCAGCATCCCTGATATGATGGGTCAACTCCAGAGGCACAGGTGTATGGCTATTGGGGGACTCTGGTTACCCCAACCTTTCCTGGCTATTGACCCCAGTGAGGAATCCCAGGACCAGGGCAGAGGAACGGTACAATGATGCCCATGGGCAGACTAGGAGGGTAATCAAACGCACCTTCGGCCTTCTTAAGGCCAGGTTCAGGTGCCTCCATATGACAGGTGGATCCCTATTCTACTCACCGAAGAAGGTGTGCGTCATCCTCATCGCCTGCTCCATGCTCCATAATTTGGCATTGCGACGCCAGGTGCCTTTTCTGCAGGAGGATGATCCAGATGACGGTGTTGTGGCAGCTGTGGAACCTGTGGAGCCAGTGGACAGTGATAAGGATGAAACTGAGGATGAAGAAAACGACAACAGGGAGTCAGTCATACCACAATATTTCCAGTGACACACAGGTGAGAACATTTTCTGGTTTAACATTACATTAACTTTCACACGTCTACCTCTATCCTGTACCTACATTTCACTCACTATTTGTTAATTGAGTTGTACCCTTCCATTTCAGTTTCACAAGTGTGGTAACCTACGTGTCAACTGCTTGCAACCTTCAAGGGCTTGTGATGTGTGACATTGTTATGTTAGCCTTACAATGGGTAACCCATTATGACACTTTAATTGATAATACAAAGTTCCAAATCATAGACTGACTCAAGATTTTTTTGGCTTTCAAGGGTGTTTATTTAAGTGCTAAAAAAATCAAGGAAGGTTGTAAAATGGGGATGGGTGATGGTGGAGGAATGTCCATGGCAGAGTCCAGTCTATTAGTCTCACAGGTGCACTGCCCATCTGGGCATTTGAAGTGGAGCCGGGGCAGTTCCAATCTGGACAGGGTGACAAAGTGGGACGGGGGGGACAATCAGGGTGGTCTTATTTCCTGGCGGGGTCTTGCCATCTTGCTCTGTCCTGTTCCTGGATCTCAGGGACCGCTTGCGTGGTGGTTGTCCGTCTGCAGGGGATGGGATGCTGGTGTGGTGGTCCTGTGGTGGGGTGTTCTGTCCACTAGCGCCGGCGGAGGTGGTGGGCAGTTTGTCGTCCTGACTAGTGTCAGGGGCCCCTCGGAGTGCCACGGTGTCCCTCAAGGTCTTTTGAATGTCCGTCAGCACCCCTACGATGGTGCCCAGGGCGGAGCTGATGGTCCTGAGCTCCTCCCTGAACCCCAAATACAGTTTGTCCTGCAGACGCAGGGTCTCCTGCAACTTGTCCAGGACCGTCGCCATCGTCTCCTGGGAGTGGTGGTATGCTCCTATGATGGAGGATAGGGCCTCGTGGAGAGTTGGTTCCCTTGGCCTGTCCTCCCTCTGTCGCACAGCAGCCCTCCCAGTTCCCCGGTGTTCATGTGCCTCCGTCCTCTGGACCGTGTGCCCACTATCACTGCCCCTAGGTCCCTCTTGTTGTTGGGGTGGTGGGTTAGCCTGGGTGTCCTGTAGTGGTGGACACACCGCTGATTGACCTGTCCTGGGTAGGGAGGTTTGGGCCCGCTGGGTGGGTGCTGTGCTGGTGTTACCAGAGGTTGGCAGCTCGGTGTTGGGCTGTGGCTGGGCAAGGGGAACCGACTGTCCTGAGGCTCACGATGGTCCGGGCTGGTCATCAGGATCCAGTGGGGCAGAGCTGCTGTCGTCACTGTGGGCCTCTTCTGGGGGTGGAGTGGTGTTGTCTGGACCCTCTGGTGTGGTGACGTTCCTTCGGGTTCCTGCAGGGGTATAAGAATATGATTATTGCATCTGTGTGTGTAATGGTGTGCAATGGTTGGGTGTGAGTGATCCCCAGTGCAGGAATTCCTGTGTGGGGGCTTGTGTGGTGATGGTTGGGGGGGTGTTCTGGGTATGTGCAGTGGGCATGCTTCAGTGAGGGGTGCCCATGCTTAGTTGTGTCATGCAGGGCTTGGTGTTGGGATGGGTGCTTGGTGTCATGGGTAGATTAGTGAGGATTTGGGGTGATAGGGGAGGGCGTGAGGGTGGAGGTGTGTGATAGCATGCAGGTAGGGTGGGGGATGTGATAGTTAAGATTTGACTTACCAGTGTCCTATCCTCCACCGACTCCTCCGAGGCCCTCAGGATGCAAGATGGTCAGGACTTGCTCCTCCCATGTTGTTAGTGGTGGGGGAGGAGGTGGGGGTCCGCCGCCTGTCCGCTGCACCGCGATGTTGTGCCTGGAGACCGTTGAATGCACCTTCCCCCGTAGGTCGTTCCACCTCTTCCTGATGTCCTCCCTATTTCTTGGGTGCTGTCCCACGGCGTTGACCCTGTCAACTATTCTGTGCCATAGCTCCATCTTCCTGGCTATTGATGTGTGCTGTACCTGTGAGCCAAATAGCTGTGGCTCTACCCGTACGATTTCCTCCACCATGACCCTGAGCTCCTCCTCGGAGAAGCGGGGGTGTCTTTGGCATGACATGGGGTGTTGTGTGTGATGTGTGGGGTGGTGTATGTGTTGATGAGTGTGGTGAGTGTAGTGGTATGTGGTGTTTTGTGCATGGATGTTGTGTGGGTGATGGTGTTGTGTGCCTCTGTGTGATGGGGTTGTCAATAGCTGTGCTGTCTCTCTGGCCTTCTCTCAGAATTTCTGGTTGTAGGGGTTTGTGTGTGATGTGGTTGTGTATTTTATATTGTGTTGGGTGTGTGGGAGTGGTGTGTGTATGTGTATCAGGTGTGTGTATTTGGAATTGTCCAATGTGGCGGTGTTTTGTATATGTGTGTGTATTTTGAGCGCGGCGGTGTGTACCGCCAATGGAATACCGCGGTTAATAGACCACCGCATGGAGTCGTGGGTCGTAATAGCATGGGTGTGTTTCTGTTGGCGTGGAGGTGGAGGATTTGTTTCTGCCAGTTTATCGCTGACCTTTGGTGTGGCGGTGTTGTGTGGGTGTCTGAATTTTGGCGGATTCCGTGATGTGTGTCATAATAGCTGTGGCGGTCTACCGTGGCCGCGGCGGTGTATTGGCGGTCTTCTGCATGGCGGTAAGCGCCTTATACCGCCAATGTTGTAATGACCCCCATAGTAATGTGTTTTATATGTCCTGACAGTGAAATATTGCAAAATTCGTTTTTCACTGTTGCATGGCCTGTCCCTCTCATAGGTTAACAAGGGGGCTACCTTTAAATATGATTAAAGTGTAGATTTCCTTTGGGAGCAGATAGACATCTGGAGTTTGGGGTTTCTGAGCTCAAAATTTTAAAATATATCTTTTAGTAAAGTTGATTTTAAGATTGTGTGTTTGGAAATGCCACTTTTAGAAAGTGGGCATTTTCTTGCTTAAACCATTTCTGTGACTCTGCCTGTTTGTGGATTCCCTGTCTGGGTCAGTTTGACAGTTGGACTGGTTGCACCGCTCACTAGACAGTGATACAAAGGGAGCTGGGTTGTAGTCTGCATTTCCTGATGAGCCATCTGTGGTAGGAGGGAGGAGAGGAGTGGTCGCTCACACCTGAAAGGGCTGTGCCTGCCCTCACACAATGCAGTCTCCAAACCCCTGTTGTGTGTCTGGGGCCTGACCTGGGCAAGGCAGGATTTCACAATCAAGAGAGACTTTCCTTTGAAGTAAGCGTACTTCAAAGGGCAAAATGGGTTTAAGAAGGGCACCCAAAACCACAGACTTTAGAACACTTCTGGAAACCAAGAGGAACCTCTGCCTGGAGAAGAGCTGAAGAGCTGCAGAAGAAGAGCTGCCCTGCCTGTGACTGTCATTTGTAGAGCTATCCTGCAGTTGCTGCTTCTTCCTGTGCTAGAGGACAAAGACTAGACTTTGTGTTGCCTTCCTTCTTGTGAAGATCTCCAAGGGCTTGATTTAGAGCGTGCCTCCTGTTGTTTGAAGTCTCAAGGACAGCAAAGACTTCTCTCTGCCAGCACCTGGAGCCTCTGGAGAGACTCCTACTCTGCCAAGTGGTGCCCATACAGTGCCTGGGGCCCTGAGAAGAGAAGCTGGCAGCCCAAGAGTGAGAAATCCACGCACAGACCGCCGTGCGGGAAAAAGATCGACGCGACTTCGATCTGTGGCTGAAAAATTGACGTGCCGCAGGCTTCGCGGCTGAACATCGACGCTTGCCTACAATGCGACCAGAAGATCAACGCCACGGCTGGAGAAACAATGCGCAGGAGGCTGGTGAGATCGCAATCCGCACTGTGTGATTTTCAGACCATTGTGCGGCTGAATTTCTGACACAAGCATCGCTGGGTGTGTAAGAACATTGCAATGCCTGCCCGGACACAAGAGTGCTGACTGGATCAACGTATCGCTCTCCTGCGGAAAGATGAAACGACGCACGCCAACCCAACTAAAGGAGAAACGATGCAAGGTCTTGCTTGTGAGTGAAATAGATGCATCGCAAGCCCTTTTGACGCACACTCGCCCATGTGGGATTATTTTTGACGCACCCAAGGTACATTTTCACGCTAACAGCATTAGTGTGTGTTTAAAATTACATGAAGACTCTTTTTTTCACATTTTTACAGATAACTTGACTTGTGTATTGTGGATTGTTTTCGTTTTGGTCTTGTTTTGTTTAGATAAATATTTTCTGTTTTTCTAAACCTGTGTTGTTTCATTTTGTTGTTTTTTCATTAAGTTACTGTGTGTTTTGGTACAAATACTTTACACCTAGCTCTCTGAAGTTAAGCCTTCTGCTTGTGCCAAGCTACCAAGTGGGTGAGCGGGGTTTAGCTGAGGGTGATTCAGTGATTCTCTTTTACCCTGACTAGAGTGAGGATCCTTGCTTGGACGGGGGTAACCTGACTACCAACCAAAGACCCCATTTCTAACACCCTTGTATAGTGCATCACATACCAGGCTCTTTCTGTCGTATTTCATAGGCTCCTACATTACTTTTTTTCTTAGAAATCACTAATTGCATTTCAGGTATTCTCAGTCCATTTCAGTAAATCAAACTGCCCTTTATTAAGCTCAACTATTTTCTTTCTTTTCGACTATTAGTTTTATATGCATTATGTTACATGTAAGCAATGCTAATAAATAACAGAAAATCTGCACAGTGTTTGTTTCAATACCAGTGAAATGAGGGGAAACCTGATAATCTTTTTCTGCCAAAGTGCATTCAAATGATTCCTGGCAATGAAAACTCTGATATCACAAACGCAGTCAAAGTACTTTTTTCAGGGTGGAGCAACATGGTGAAATTTCTGCCCTAGCAGTTATGTTTTGCACCTCGAATGCAACCAAGAAGATTGTGCTTGAAATAGACGACCCTTACCCTTTCATTCAAAATGTGATGGGAGCGCCTCTTGATATGCTTAATTTCCCATTTCCGACTTGCCAAAATGTGAGGAAAAAATATGCATTCCCACGATTTGCCCTGCTTGCCCTGAAAAAGAGAAATTTTAAACTACTTCGTGAAACATTAGTCTCCCTTCACCCCCTTTGGAGCGGTTCCATGAGCTAATGAATATATTTGTATATTTTCTAAAAACCTCTACTGCAAACATGTATTCTCTAGACTTATTATTAACCCCATCTTTGATAAATAAAATGTAATATTTCTTTGTGAATTCAAAGAGAGTTGGTTAGCTTTGTTCAGGGAAAAAATGAAGGAAAATGATCATCAGAGTGAAAGGCAGGGCCAACTGAAAATACATTTAACATTTCTCCTACGGGATGCCTGGAGGCTGTACTCACACTCTTCTCTTCTAATTGAATCTCACCTCTTCATTTGCCCCTTCTGCATGTACTGCTTCAGTTATGATAAAAACAACTACATTCAGTCCAAAAATCAATGGAGCATCCCATCCCAAACCTGATAACCAGACAGATGTTTAGTTATAGAGGAATACTGAATGACACTTAACCACTTGAAATCAAACCTCTAATAAATTGAGTTCATGAAAAGTGGCAACACTTCTCGAAGCATATCATTACATTTTTCTCTTTCCTTGATGTGTAATAGGATAAATGGTCTGCTTTAGTGCTCACCTATCTAAATTGTATGAATTAATTTAGGTAGTAACCCTGACATATCTCATATGTAGGCTCCAAAGTGTTCATAATATTATAGCTAGACACTTACTTCATTTTGGCACAAGGTTCATATCTCCTTAGAGCCTCATAGCCTCTTTTGCTCACAGTACCTCAATAAAATACCTTTGAGGCATGCTGTTTCCCCCACCCGTCCTTGCACGGTCTAGACTCTGAATTGCTACTGACTGAGCAGATGAACCGTACCCTACATGCAGGTGCTAATCTAGCACTGTAACAACTGTCCAAACGACAAGAGGTGAATAGTTAATTTCAACAAAGGTAACTGAGCTCCATAAGCAATCCCTCCCTCACAGTGACGTTGAACACAGTATCAGGGTTCATTAAACTTTAGGGATGACCTGGGATGACACCAGAAAATTCTGACAGTTACTCATCTATGGGATGGTGTTTACATGATAGCTTTTCAATGTATACAGTAGTCCCAGCAAAAAAGGTTTATGGTGAAATGGTCATGCAAAACACCAATTAGACACTTACACAAGGAATTCCTTGATTACTTCTAGAATACATGCATGCAGCAACTAAAGTTGCACATACAAAATTACATGGTGCATAACACAATAAGTATTAGCGCATACTGTATAATATCTGTAGAAATGTAATCTTTCAATAGGTTCACTTGGACTTTATGACCCATATTTATACTTTTTTTGCTCCAATTTTGCATCATTTTTTGACACAAAAGCAGTGAAAAAGTACAAAATACAAATATGGCCCATATTGATACTTTTACACGCAAAACTGCATTAGCGCAATTTTGCGGGTAAACATATAGCGCCAGCTAGCGCGGTTCCTGGACGCCGGCCGGGCGCCATATTTATGGAATGGCACTAGCCGGTGCTAATGCTCTGTTAGCGTCCGCTAACCGGGTGGGGGAGGCATAGGGGAAACCGGAGCTTTTGCGCCGAATAATGGTGCTACACTGTTTAGAGTAAAAAAAATGCCTCTAAGAAGTGTAAACGCCATTTCCTGCCACACAACCCCCATGGACATGGCTCCTATCTTAGTCTTAGTAAAGACAGGAGCCATGCCCTCCACCCCAGTGGCCATGCCCAGGGGATGAATGTCCTCTGAGCATGGCCACTGGGGCCAGCGCCATGCAGGGGGCCCCAAGTCAGGGCCTTCGAGTGGGTGAAAAAAAGCAACTTATACTTACCGCGACTTACCTGGGATGTGTCCTCCATCCTGTGGTGTCCCTCTGGTGTGGTTGGGGTTGTCCCTGGGACCAGGGAAGGACACCTGTGAGCTCTTTACATGGTCGATGACTATGGAAAGAGGCCCACAGGTCCCCTAACATCTGCCATGACCCAGGTGTTAAATAATGGCGCTGAGCAAGCTTAGCGCCATTATTTTGGCCCCCATCGCCCATGCTAGATTTTAGCATGGGGCGATAAATATGGCTCTAAGGCCATATCGTAATTTTCTGGACAAGAACGCCTACCTTGCACCTCATTGACGCAAGGTAGGTTTTCACATCCAGAAAGTGACTTAAACTCCATAACTTATTATAAGTAATGAGTTAGGTTTGCGCTGAATTTGTGTAAAGAAAATTACACTAATTTGGCGCAAACCGAGTATAAATATGGGCCTATATTTTGTAAGTTTGCACCGATTTTGCATCAAAAAATGAGGCAAATGTGGCACAAAAAAAGTATTAATATGGGCCTATATTTCTCTGGATTTATTTTTTTCCAACTTTGAGTGCAGCTATGACCTCCTAAACATGCCACAACTGTAAGTATGACTCTTTGCAAAAACAATTTTATTATTAAATTGACATATTTCCCCCTTTGTTAAATCAGCTGCTCAGTACGCAGAAGTGTACATGCTGCGCTAAGGAATATTTCATCTGTATAATAGCAAGCTGCAAAGACTGATTTTAAAAAGAAGCCAAAAACTGTTCCTTCAATTATAAAACCAAATTGAAGTCTTAGTAAGTCAGTAGGAATTGTACACGTTAAATGATTTACACAGCTGTTTAGTGTTTCAATCTGAAACATAAAATGTAATCCCCCTATATATAAAAAAAAGTACCATGAGCATGTTGATGCTTTCCACAAGGGTTGCAGAGTAGCCGTATGATAAGGTACAACATTTTTGTCTATTTCTGCCTAAAACATATGTTTTTACCAACTTTTACGAGGAAAATGTTACAAGCATAATTTTAGCAGTTTAGCTAAATGGATATAACAAAATAAATGTAAACATTGGACCTGGCTTATCTGCAGTGCTAAAACGACTTTTATAATATTGCCTCATTCCATGTCTACCGTTACCTAGTGTGAGCAAAAAGCTGATCCCGTTCCTCTGGCAATATTCTCTGTTACTCGATCTCAGGTACTACACTTCATACTTCATTATCTCTGAAGTACCCTCACCACTACCAAAGTTAAATGGCTGGGAGGGGGCTAAGCACTGTGATGGTTTATTACTTACCCTGCCACTGGACCCCTGTTTCACTGGGCCAGGACTAGCATTATGTGGAAGGGAGAAATGTCTGGAAGTGTATTTTTTGGGGAGCATTTTTCTTTGATTCTCTGGATGCAGGGGTGGGTGCACTTTCGTCTGAATTTGCAGGAGCTGGGGGGAGGGGAGCTAAAGCCTGCGATTCTTCTTGCCTGTACCGCAAAGCTCTCTGACATAGCAATTACAGTAAAACCCTTTTCTGAAACAGCAAGTGGGTCACACCATGCTAACCAGTAAGTAGTGAAAGTGTGAGAATTTCAGTTTGATTGCCTTAAGTGCTGTACAGAACCACAGCTAAGTTCACCCTTTAAAACAGCTGCAACCCTTCTCTGATGAAGATAGCTGATTAGGATAGACGAGAAGAAGACTGTCTTCTGGTCGATGGAAGAATTTACATCTGCCCTGTTAAGTACAATGGATAGACAGTCTCAAGTTGTATCAATAATTTCTGGACCTCAAGGCTGCTTCAGAGTTAGAAAAGAAATACCCTTGGTACCAACAGAGTCAAAAGAGTCCACATTCAGATAAATCCAACCAGCAAACCAGTTGCAACTCGACATTTGGCAGGTCATCTGAAAAGAAGATGCAAAGAGGCCTCTTACAACCTGCTTCCATGGCATGGTGTTCAAGAAGGCTTCAAAGTCTGGAGACTTCTGGAGCACCACTAAGGATGTCACACATCTTTTCCTAAAAGTTTTATGTTTGTGGGAACAACATGCCAAGGTTTCTCAAAACGTGCATCTTAGCAGAATAATTTTACTTGTTTTGTCCCATGCCTATGATATATCCATAAAACTACCATGAAAACCTTGTATCTGGTCTTGTAATGTCTGTTCAGCTACAGTACATAGCCTTTCCTGCAGGAGACTTCTGACTTTCTGCAAAGTGTGCAAACTTGACCTTTTTGCTAGAGGTTAACCACCAACCTGTGGTTAACCTTCCTCAATCATTAGTTGGCCAAAAACCATGCATAGGTCCCTGTCCTAAACAATTTTTTATCAGAGAGAACCAAAAGCATAACTATGGACTGCTCCATCAGCACTTCTGCTTACAAGCTGCCTAAGTTCCATTTACCATAACATTGCACACCTCAATTGTTTACATACGCCTTACTTTGCGTGCCATCTCACTGACAGGCACACTGCAATTGTTAACATATGCCTTATGTACACCTGTATGCACTTTTCTACGTGGGTTATCTCAGTGACACGTACACCTTTTCAGCACACATACTAAATGGACTGAAACGGTGACACACATGCACTTTATATGCCAGGAACATTATGGCCCTCATTCTGATTCTGGCGGGCGGCGGAGGCCGCCCGCCAGAATTCAGCCCTCCATAATACCGCTCCGCGGTCAAAAGACCGCGGAGGGTATTATGAGTTTTTCCCTGGGCTGGCGGGCGGTCTCCAAAAGACCACCCGCCAGCCCAGGGAAAAACTCCCTTCCCACGAGGATGCCGGCTCGTAATCGAGCCGGCGGAGTGGGAAGGTGCGACGGGTGCTGTTGCACCCGTCGCGTATTTCACTGTCTGCAAGGCAGACAGTGAAATACATTTTGGGGCCCTCTTAAGGGGGCCCCTGCAGTGCCCATGCCGTTGGCATGGGCACTGCAGGGGCCCCCAGGGGCCCCGCGACTCCCCCTCCCGCCATCCGGTTCCCGGCGGGAGAACCGCCAGGAACTGGATGGCGTGAGGGGGAGTCGGAATCCCCAAGCCGGCGCAGCAAGCTGCGCCGGCTTGGAGGATTCCTTGGGGGCAGCGGGAAACCGGCGGGAGACCGCCGGTTTCCCTTCTCTGACCGCGGCTAAGCCGCCGCGGTCAGAATGCCCCGCGGGGCACCGCCGGCCTGTCGGCGGTGCCTCCCCGTCCAGCGGCCCTGGCGGTTACAAACCGCCAGGGTCGTAATGAGGGCCTATATAAGTAAGTGAATAGCTCAATTTGCTCCAGTGACATTCTGGTAGCATTTTTGCACATATTATTCTTACTGGATGTAACAATTGTGTAATTCCGCATTTTTGTAAGCAAGTTTAGGACCATACAGTACTTAGGGGGTCATTCTGACCCTGGCGGTAAAAGGCAGTTACCGCCGGTCAGAAGACCGCCATAACACCGCCGCGGCCGCGGTAACCCGACAGGGTCATTCTGACCCACAACTGGCAAACCGCCAAAAACCCGACCTCCACTGAAGGCCGCCACATCAGCGGTCAGCGATAAACTGGAGATGACCAAACCTCCACCGTCACGCCAACAGAAATACGCCCATGCCATTCCGACCCACGAATCCACGCGGCGGTCTTTCAACCGCGGTATCCCATTGGCGGTACACACCGCCGCGGTCAAAATACACACACATCTACAAAACACTGCCACATTGGACAATTACAAATAGACACACCTGATACACATACAAACACCACTCCCACACAATCAATACGATATAAAACACACACCCACATCACCCACAAACCCCCACAAATCGAAATTCAGAGACAAGGCGCAATACACATAGAGAGAGCACAGGGAACGCAAACCACTACACACACAGGAACCCAACATCATCCCCCACACTACATCTACGCACAAAACACCACACACCACTACACTCATCACCACAAACACCACCCCACACCTCATCCACACCACCCCATGGCACCCCAAAGACACCCCAGGTTCTCGGACCAAGAACTCAGGGTAGAGCCCCAGCTCTTCGGCACACAGGTGCAAGCACACCACAATAGCCAGGAAGGCGGAGCTATGGCAAAGGATCGTCGACAGGGTCAACGCTGTGGGACAGCATCCCAGAAATCGGGAAGACATCCGAAAGCGCTGGAACGACCTACGGGGGAAGGTGCGGGCGATGGTGTCCAGACACAACATCGCTGTGCAGAAGACTGGCGGCGGACCCCCACCCACTCCACCCGAATTCACAGCATGGGAGCAAGAGGTCTTGAACATCCTGCATCCTGAGGGCCTCGCTGGAGTAGGTGGAGGAATGGACTCTAGTAAGTCTAATCTCAACTACTTCACCCCCCCAACCACCAGCATGCCAACCCACACCCCCACCCTCACCCCCAACCCCCCAGCACATATCCTCCCTGCTAATGTCTCACCAGCACAACCCACCCAAACCAACACCAACCCCTGAATGCCAACACAAACCATGGACACCCATCACCTAAGTATGACCACTGCACATACCCATCCCCCTCCCCAAACCACCCTCACAACTCCTCCCACAAGGGAATGCCAGCACTGGGGGACAAGGGCACCCACAAATCGCACGCCATGGCACACACAGAAGCAATAACCATACTCTTTTACCCCTGCAGGGCCCGAACGCCAACACACCGGCCCGGACGGTCCAGAAATGTCCATCCCACCCTCAGAACAGGCCCCCAGTGATGACAGCAGCTCTGTCGACCTAGAACCTGATGACCAGCCCGGACCATCGGGGTCCTCTAGACAGTCGGTTCCCCTCAGGCAGCCACAGGCCACAGCAGACCTACCCCCCTCTGGAAACCCCAGCACAGCACCCACCCAGCGGGCCCATGCCTTTGTCTCCAGGACAGGTCAAGCAGCAGTGTGTCTACCACTACAGGGCACCCAGGGCAACCCACCACCCCAACAACAACAGGGACCTGAGGGCAGTGGCAGTGGGCACACCGGTCAGGGGACAGAGGCCCAGGAACAAAGGGGAACTGGGAGGGCTGCTGTGCGACAGAGGGAGGACAGGCCTAGGGAACCCACTGTCCAAGAGGCCCTCACCACCATCATGGGAGCGTACCACCACTCCCAAGAGACGATGGCGACGGTCCTGGCCAGGTTCCAGGAGATCCAGGCCATGCAGGAGGGCCAGTACATGGGGTTCCGGGAAGAACTGCGCAGCATCAGTTCCGCAATGGGTACAATCGTGGTGGCACTCAACCAGATTGTCACCACATTGCGGGACCATGTGGCCCCCAAAGGGCCCCTGCCACTAGCATGGAGGAAGAACAGCCCACCACCTCCGCCGGCGCTAGTGGTCAGGAGGCCCCGACACAACAGCAACGGGCCACCCGGACCCCACCCCCTGCAGAACATGAACCACCCCGCAAGAAAGGCCTGAGACCTAGGAAGAAGACAGAGTAGGATGTCAAGACCCCCGCCATGCACAGGTCCCCCCGGATGTCATCCCACTGTCCCACTTGTTCACCCTGTCCAACCTTGAACTGCCCCTGCTCCACCTTCCACAGGCATATGGACAATGCACCTGTGCGTACGAGACTCGGGACTCTGCCATGGACATGCCTTCACCATCACCCATCACCCTTTTTGAACTATACACCAATTTTTGCACTTCAATAAACACAATTATTGCACAAAAACCATCTGGAGTCTGCTATTTATTTTTTTAAACCAAATGTATTCGATATAACCAACCAAAAATTGTCCAATTACATTGTGATGACAACATACCAGTGTCACACAGCGGTAGTCCATGGGGAAATAAACCAGAGGGCACTCCGTGGGGACCAGATCACTGAAATAGGAAGGCAAATTCACAACTAAGTTACCATACATTGGGGTGAAAGGTCAGACAGTAGAGAGCCAGTACTGTTACAGATATAATAAAATGCAGGAGTAAATTCTTACCCGTGTGTTACTGGAAATACTGCAGTATCACTCTGTCCCTGTTGTCTGTGTCGTCCTCTTCGTCTTCCTCCTCTTCACTCTCCGCAGGCTCCACAGCGGCCACAACACCACCATCTGGAACATCCTCCTGCAGGAAAGGCACCTGGCGTCGCAAAGCCAGGTTGTGAAGCATGCAGCAGGCCACGATGATATGACACACCTTCTTTGGTGAGTACATTAGGGATCCACCTGTCATATGCAGGCACCTAAACCTGGCCTTCAGGAGGCCGAAGGTCCCCTCGATCACCCTCCTAGTACGCCCATGGGCCTCATTGTACCGTTCCTCTGCCCTTGTCCTGGGATTCCTCACTGGGGTCAATAGCCAAGGCAGGTTGGGGTAACCAGAGTCACCAATTAGCCACACACGCTGTCTCTGTAGCTGTTCCATCACATAAGGGATGCTGCTATTTCGCATGACGTACGCGTCATGCACTGACCCTGGGAACTTGGCATTTAAATGGGAGATGTACTGGTCAGCCAAACAGACCACCTGGACATTCATCGAATGATAATTTTTTCGGTTCCTGTACACCTGCTCATTGTCTTTTGGGGGGACCAAAGCCACATGGGTACCATCAATGGCACCAATGATATTGGGAATGTGTCCAAGGGCATAGAAATCACCCTTCACTGTAGGCAAGTCACCCACCTCAGGGAATATGATGTAGCTCCACATGTATTTCATCAGGGCAGACAATACTCTGGACAATACCTTTGAAAACATAGGCTGAGACATCCAGATTAAATGGCCACAGTAGTTTGAAATGATCCACTAGCCAAAAAATGGAGTACTGACAGCACCTGCACTAGAGGCGGAATCCCTGTGGGTTGGCGGATGGGTGACATCAGGTCTGGCTCCAGCTGGGCACACAGTTCCTGTATGGTGGCAGTGTTGAGTCTGTAGGTGAGTATGACATGTTGTTCTTCCATTGTCGACAGGTCCACCAGCGGTCTGTACACGGGAACATTCCTCCGTCTCCTCGCAAGTCCCAGCGGACGGTGCCTAGGAAGGACAACATGGAGCACAGAGTCAATCAACCCACAGGTAAGTTCCCACAGCCTGCACAGTACACAAATCTCTCTGGATTGAATGGCTTGTATGAGTGTCGATGTAAGGCCTAGCCATGTGTGACGCAGTAGGAATTAAGCCATGTGGGCCCTTGAAATGGCGGCTGCCTGATCTGTGAAGTGTGACAATGTGAAGTGAGGTCATTGCGCTGGCGTGGCACGCCGTGGCGGTAGGCGGTCGGAGACCGCGGCGCAAAGCAGCATTGGTTAACATTGAACCCTATGGGTTTCAGGAGCCAATGACGATGTGCACCGGCGGTCGCGCTACGCACCGCCACGGGCGTGACCGCCATTTTCTCTCTGCTTAATCACACGAGACCTGAGCATCCAGAGGAGAGGACCTATACTGCAAGTGCTGCTGTGACCTCGGTCTGGAAGTGACAATGGCTGCTGCGACTGGGGAAAGGGCCCCCGCCTTCAGTTCCGAAGAGTTGGAGAAGCTCGTGGACGGGGTCCTCCCCCAGTATGCGCTACTCTACGGTCCTCCAGACCAACAGGTGAGTACACGGGGGCCAATGCATAGTGGGCAATGCCTGTGATGAGTGGGGTGGATGTACGATGGAAGGGAGGGGAGCGAATTACGAATGCATGGCACGACAGATGAGAGCATGTGCCACATGGCAAGTTTGGGGACGGGGGGCCACTCACATCGAGCATGCAGAAAATTGATGATGTTTCTTTCCCCCCCCTGTACGTGTCACATAGGTCAGCGCCCATCAGAAGATCGATATTTGGCGTGCCATCGCCAAGGACGTCTGGGCTCTGGGGGTCCACAACAGACGGGGCACCCACTGCCGCAAGAGGTGGGAGGACATCCGCCGCGGGAGCAGGAAGACCGCCGAGGCTCTGCTGGGGATGGCCTCCCAACCTAGGAGGGGTGCCAGTCGTACCTTGACCCCCCTGATGTCCCGGATCCTGGCGGTGGCCTACCCCGATTTAGATGGGCGCTTGAGGACATCACAGCAGACACAAGGGGGTGAGTACCAGCACATTCAGCTATATTTGCGCGCAGTGGAGGTGCCTGGGTGGGGGAGGAGGGCTGTGGGTATCCCTAGGCCAGGGCGATTTCTGTAGGCTAGGCCCCTCCGTGAGGTATGGTCCTGTGCCCCCGCCCCCCATCTCTGTAGGGTGCCTAGTAACGCTATTCATGGACCTGTGTATTCTGTGTGGGCAGTTGTCGCGCATAGGCTTGTAGGGCATGTCCCAGTGAATGAGTAGTGTACCCCAAGTGCACAGCGTAGTGCAAGGGGCTTCTGTGTCTGTCCTCTCCGCCAACGGTGTCCCCAATGCATGCACTCAACTTGTCTTTATTTCTCCACCCCCCCAATTATCTTTGTTTTTCTGTGAATGTGTGCATTAGCATCATCAGGCGGAGGAGAAGTGGCATCGGCGCAAGAGGGAGCTGCATCTCACATGGCCCCGGAGGGCCATGCAACGAACTCCGACATGACCAGTGAGTCGGAGGGCGAGGGGGGCTCCACCACGGGGACCCGTGCAGACGTCAGTGACACCGACACGTCCTCGGATTGGAGCTCCCTTGCGGTGGCGGCAACATCCGTGCCCAACGAAACTACAGCTACAGCCGCCACCCAGCGCACCAGCTCCGCCCTCCCAGCAGCCCCTCGGCCTTCGGCCCGTGCCCGCACGGCCAGGAAGGCGGCCGTCTCCTTCGCCCCAGGCACCTCAGGCCCTGCCCTAGTCACCTCTGCTGCCCTCAGTGAGGAGGTCATTGACCTCCTGAGGACCATCATTGTTGGGCAGTCTACCCTTTTGAATGCCATCCAGGGTGTGGAGAGGGAGGTGCATCAAAGCAATGCATACCTGGAGGGCCTTCATTCGGGTCAGGCTGCCCATCAGCGATCGTTCAACGCTCTGGCCTCAGCACTGACGGCAGCGATTGTCCCTGTCTCCAGCCTCCCTCTTCTAACTCCCTCCACCCAGTCCCACTCCCCTGTTCCTCTGCCTATCCCATTCACACCTACAGACCAGCCTGCATACACCTCAACACCCAAGGGAAGCTCATCCAGACATAAGCACCACAGAACACACAAGCATTCGCACAAGCAACATACAGATGCAGACATGCCAACAGCCACTACCTCCTCTGTGTCCCCCACCCCCTCGTCTCCCTCCTCCCTCCCTGTGACATCTCCACTCACACCTGCATGCACACCACCATCAGCCAGTACACCCATCACCAGCACACCCTCCAGCCCAGTCCGCACACGTGCAGTCACCACCCCCACTGCCATGTACACGTCCCCTGTGTCCTCTCCCAGTGTGTCTGTCACCCCCGCTTCCAACCCACACAAACGCAGGCAGGCACCCAACCAACAGCCATCCACCTCACGTCAGCCTCCAGCCCAAGCACCTGCACCCAAAGACACCAGACTTGACTCTCCTACAACCACATCCTCTTCCTCCACTCCCATATCCACTCCAGCTACCCTTCCCATTGCTCCTAAAAAAACTATTCCTCTCTAAAGTGAACATCTTTTCCTCACCTGACCCACCCCCTCCATCTCGTAAGAGTTCCAAAAACACCTCAGCCACCACCAGCCCAGCAACTCCCAAGAACGTCGTGCCTGGTTTTTGGAGTCTGCCCTTTCCTTGGGCAGGGACATCGGCCAGCAGCAAAGGCACAGCCAGCCCCCCCCCCCCTGGGAAGAGGAGCAAAAAACTAAAGGGCAGGCGCGAGAGGCCTGATACGCCTGCCCCCAAGGAGGGTAGCCTTGCACCGTCACCTGCCACATCGGGTAAGGGAGCCAAGGGCCACGGAGAGTCTGCCAAGGAGGGCAAGGGCAGCAAAGCGCCGAAGGCAGGGAGCAGCTGACCTGGCCATGAGGGCCCCACCAGCCCCATTCCGGGGGTATCGGAGGAGACCCAGGGCCCCAGGACTCCATCACAGGAGGGCCCCGCAACGGAAAGGTCCGATGCTGACTGAGTGGGAAGTATTGGCCAGGTGTGGTTCACTCGAAACACAAGGCAGGCACCGCTGAACAGGCCCCGCCGTGAGAAGCACCGCTGAACAGGGCCCGCCGTGAGAAGCACAGCTGAACAGGGCCCTGCCAAGACAGGCACCGCTGAACAGGGCCCTCCTGTCAAGCACCGCTCCGCTGAACAGGGCCCCGCCAAGACAGGCACCGCTGAACAGGGCCATCCTGTCAAGCACCGCTCCGCTGGGCCCTCCTGTCAAGCACTGCTCCGCTGGGCCCTCATCTCAAGCACCGCTCTGCTGGGCCCTCCTGTCAAGCACCACTCCGCTGGGCCCTCCTGTCATGCACCGCTCCGCTGGGCCCTCCTGTCAAGCACCGCTCCGCTGGGCCCTCCTGTCAAGCACCGCTCCGCTGGGCCCTCCTGTCAAGCACCGCTCCGCTGGGCCCTCATCTCAAGCACCGCTCCGCTGGGCCCTCCTGTCAAGCACCGCTCCGCTGGGCCCTCCTGTCAAGCACCGCTGGCCCATTGGCATGCCCGGTTCTGTGTCGGGCAGGGCTTCACGAGGCACTCTGCCCACCATGCCTCCTCCATGACCAGTGGACTCTGTAATCCACCTGATGGACTGTGGCTTTGCACTCCCCAGGATGGCACAGTGGGCAATCCACCCACTGTAGAGACTTGAGAGACTGTGGCTTTGCACTCCCCAGGATGGCACAGTGGGCAATCCACCCGCTGTAGAGACTTGAGAGACTGTGGCTTTGCACTCCCCAGGATGGCACAGTGGGCATGGAGGCCCTTCGTGGATCTGGCGTCGTGGACTCATGTGGCTGAGGTGCCCCCCCTTCCCTTCCCCCTGAGGTGCCAGTATTTTATTATTGTGATGCCGCAGCAGTGTTCTCTCCAATGGACTCGATCTCGTGTGTGGGCTTTGCCCATGTGTTGCTGCACATTGGCCCACGGACATTTGAACTTTGCAAAATTGTGCCGGACTTTTGCTACTTGTATATATATAGTTCTAGATGTGTAATAATTCTGTATATATTGCTAAGTTAGCTATACTTCATTATTGCTATAATATAGTTCTATTTTTACAATCATTGCCTTTTGTCTTTGCATTTTTGTTTTGGGGGTTTGGGGGTGTCACTCTGAATTTTTAATCTGCATTGGTGTGTAGGTATTTCGGTGGGGGTGAGGGTGGGGGTGGGTGTGTGGCGTATATGTGTGCCCGTAACCTTTCCTCCTCCCCCCTCCCCTGTGTCGTAGGTGCAGTACTCACCGTTGTCGTCTGTGGCGACCTTCGTGATCCTGGAAGATGAGCAGGAAGGCAATGGCTGGGAGGATGTGGAGTTCCGGTTCCATGCTGTCCCGATTCCGCGTGGAGTGTGTCGAGGTGAGCGTTTTCCAATGGAAATGTCTGTTTCCGCCGTGTTTTTATCGGCGGGCTCCCGCCCCAGAAATGGTGGCAGATTGGTGAGTCGTGATAGGGTGGGCGGTACATTGTCTGCCGCCTGTCTGTTGGCGGTGACCGCCGCGCTGTTTGTTTGTGCCGCCGTGGCGGTCGGTGTGTTTAAGCGGCGGCCTGTGTTGGCGGTTCCCGCCAGGGTCAGAATTCACATTTTTTGACCGCCAGCCTGTTGGCGGGTTGGCCGCCGCTTTAACACTGACAGCCAGGGTCAGAATGACCCCCTTAGTGTATCTACATATAGCCTAAACCTTGTTATTGGCTTGTTACATCTTTGAACATCTTGTTATCACACATAGGGTATATATGGACTATAGTCAGAAAGCAAGCTCAAAATGACATTGTTTCACCACCAACTTTTACGTCAGAACCTGGACCATTGACTATGGAGTGGGAGCACTGGATGAGCATGTTTGAAACATAGATTGAGGCCATGGATGGCACAATGTTCAGTGAAACAAGAAATAAAGCATTGTTGAATAATCTGGGTAAGGAAGGGCAATGTACTTTTTAAGTACTTACCTACTGCCACCTTGCCCAATGGTGATCTGATGTGTAGGAGGATGTGTAGGAAGCTGGCCTGGAATGTGGTGGACACCTACAGTGTTCTCACCCAATACCAGGTCCAGGTATCCGCTGTTAGTGAAGTGTAGGCAGTGTATAGGAAGCCAGAGATCACTAGAGGTAGCTGTGGAGGAGCAGCCAAGACTTATACAGGAGACATGCAAAGCTTATGCAATATCACTATAGTCACACAGCACTATCACACGTGAAAGAACCACACAGTTTTACAAAAACAAAGGTACTTTATTATGGTAACACAAATAGTAGAATAATATTAGGCAGTCCCTCAACTGGCGGTAAGTAAACGCACTAATTATATACACAATAGCAATCAGTAAAGAGCATAAAAGCAATAAGAATTGGAAGTATTGGAAAACAGTATAGGCCCAGAGGATGGCTAAACCTTATACTAAATAAGTGGAATGCGAGATACAGTCCCCACCCAAGGATGTGTAACTGTTAGAGGGGAGCTGGAGGAACTAGGATACCCAAGAGATGAGTACCAGAGTGACCTTGAGCGACCAGGATAGCAGAGGTAAGTACCTGGTTTTCTCCAAACACAACAGGAGCAATTAGGAAAAGGATTAATCAAGACCCAAACAAGACTGGAAGATCCCAAAGGTAGATTCTGGCAGAGGAGCACCTGCAAAGGAAGGGGACCAAGTCCAGTTTTTGATGGAGTGTCCAGTTGTGGCAGCAGCCTCTACCCACCGTTCTGTGGATGCAGGACCAGCTTGACGGAGGATGAAGAAGACCCGCAGTGGAGCACAGGAGCAGAGGAGGAGTCCCTGAAAGGATGAAAATGGTGTCCCACATCGGCAGAAAAGCTCAGGGGACTCAACCCAATGAGGGACGTCTGGGGTGAACCTCAGCAGTCAGGAGAGTCCCCATAAGAGGAGACAGCCCCCACAGGCAACCCACTGGCAGCAGATACAGCAAGTTGCATTGAGGCCCACTCAGCACACCTCAAGAGGAGTCCCATGTAGCTGGAGCAGCAGAGAAGAGACTGTGCTTGGCAGGAAGAAGTGTTTGGGGCCGGAGCTACATCGAGCCTGAAGACCCCTGGAGCAAGAGCAAACAGGCCTTGGTAGCTGCAAGAGTTGCAGTACAGAGGGACACTGTCCTGCGAGGAGAAGCAAAGGCTTAATGTCTCCCAGATTGGACAGCTGGCAGAAAGGACCAAGGGGACCACTCCAGATCACCACCTGTGATGCAGGATCCACGCAGTTCTGGAGGAGAGAAGATCCACACAACTGGTTGTCATTGCAGTTTGTACCTGCAGATGCAGGGGAGTGACTCCTTCACTCCAAAAGATATTCCTTCTTACTTCTTGGTGCAGGTTGGATTCTCATTGACCTCAGAGGATGCAAAGCTCAGTAATTGTTGCAGTTGCTGGAAGGAGCCGGAGAAAGAATGTTGCAAAGCGGAGCTGTCGCTGAAGTTGCACATTCTTGGTTCCTGAGGAGTCCAGTTGCGGTTCCAGTGGCCAAAAGATGAAGTAAACCATGCAGGGGAGTCCTGCTGGAATCTTGCATGTTGAATCTGAGGGTCCACCCAAGATGGAGACCCTAAATAGCCATAAATGAGGGCTTGGTCACCTGCTTGGTGACCACCTATGAGAAGGGGGTAGTGATGTCACCTGCTTGCCCTGGCCACTCAGAGGCTCCCAGGGGCCTCAGGCCATCTTAGAGTCAAGATGGCAGAATTGAGTGCCCACATAAAGGTGCTCTGGACACCACCCTTGGGGTGGTGATGTGCAGGGGAGTGGTCACTCCCCTTTCCTTTGTTCAGTTTCACGCCAGTGCAGGTACTGGGGTCCCTGGACTAGTGCAAACCAGTTTATGCAAAATGGGGCACCAAATGTGCCCTTCAAAGCATACCAGTGGCATGGGGAGGCTACCCCTCCCAAAGCCATGTAACACCTATTTCCAAGGGAAAGGGTGTAACCGCCTTCTCCCACAGGAAATGCTTTGTTCTGTCTTTCTCTGCCTGAACTTGTCAAGCAGCAGGAGGGTGGAAACCTGTCTGGGGGGGCAGAGCAGGCTGCCCGGAAAAACCCCAGAAGACTAGTAGGAGCAATGCTGGGGGTTCCAGACTGTAAGAAATCATGCAACCAATACTGGCAACAGTATTGGGGTATGATTCTGACATTTTTGATACCAAACATGCCCAGGTTCAGAGTTACCATTATGTAGCTGGACACCTGTGTCCAGTATACAGGTAAAATGTCTTCCCTGCACTTACAAAGTCCATTGTAATGGAGCTGCAGTTTATAGGGGAAACCACCTCCGCTCATGCAGGGGGGTACCCTCACAAACAGGTAGCTGCAACCTACCCTCTGAGCTAGGAGGGCCTACCCTAGGAGTGACTCATAGTGGTCTGGTGCAGTGACCTCTAGGGAAAGGGTGCTTGAATCTTTTCATGCAGGCTGCAATGGCAGGCCTGCAGACACATTTTTCATGGGCTTCCATGGGTAGCACAATACATGCTGCAGCCCATGGGGAACCTCTGGTGCCCCAATGCCCTGGGTACCTAAGTACCATATACTAAGAACTTAAAAGGGGGCACCAGTATTCCATTTGTGGGGTTTGCAAAATCCTAGGCAACCAAATTTAGAGGGAAAGAACACATTCACTGGGGTTCTGGTTAGCAGGATCTCAGTAAAAAAAGTCAAAGCATACTGATAGCAGGCAAAAAGTTGGGGTAATCATGCCAAAAAGATTGACTTTCCTACACAATGGAAGATGTTTATGAAGAAGCCAAAACACATCTTGAATTAAGATTTGTGAAATAAGTCAACATAGTATTAAATCACTACAAATGTTATACTTATCCGCAAAAGAATCTGAATCTATAAATTAAGTTGTATCAAAATTGAAAGAGTTGTCTTTGAAATGTAAAGTTGGTGCAAGGTCCAAAGAGGTAGTCCGGGACAAGTTGATAGTACACTGTAGATGCAAGAAAACACAGGAACGTTTGTGGGCTGCTAAAAATCCATCTCTAAAAGATGCCATCGACATAGCTAAGCTAGTAGGGCAATCTCAACTATGCATGTGAGAAATGGAGAAAAAAGAAAGTGTAAGTAGTGCAATATCCATGATCGAGAAAGAGAAGTGTTATATAGGCACTGTGTTTAAATCAAGTCCAGCAACCACTAAAAGGAAGCAAGTATCCAGAGTATGTTATAGATGCGGCAGCATCTCTGATACAGCTGATTATCGCAAATGTGTATCTATAAATAAAGAGTGTTGAAAGTCTGGTTGTGGGATCCACTTTGCAGCAGTATGTAAACAGGAAAAGAAAGCAAAGGTGGCTTTGGGAGAGGAGGATAGTACAACTGATTAACAAAATAGAATTTTCTGTATTGGTGATGAGGACACAGTGCACAGAAGGAAGTGAGTTGATATTCAATGGGAGTGTAGTGGAGTTTATGATTGATACAGGATCCATGTACACAAGTATCCCAAAATCTACATTTATGAGTCATTGGAAGGGTGTTGACCTACTTCCTAAGATTATTAATTCTCTAGGGTATTGGTGCGAGAACAGACATTGTAGGATATATGGAAGCAAATGTGGAATTTAGGGGGGAGAGTGATTAGCGGCAAAGTGTATGTGGCAGAAGAGGTCCAGCTGATTTTAGGATGGATGTACCAGTATGATTTAAACAGTGTAGTTAACCCTAGAGCACATAACCAAGTGATTAGGGGCTGTGCTTGCACAGGTACACAACTAACTGGAGAAACTGTAGCATTTGCATCTAGAACCCTAACTACATCTGAGAGAATCTATTCTGTAATTGAACGAGAGGCTCTTGTGGCAGCATGGAGAGCAGAATACTTTAGAACTTACTTATGGGGTTCAAAATCCATCATACATAGGGACCATATGTGTTTGATTCAATTCTTATCACTGGGTGGAGCAAGTAAGGGTTGAGTGAGGTTAGCTAGTCTAGCTGCTCATTTGCAAGAATATAATTATGCAGTGGAACACATTCAGGGATGGAGGCTTTGTCAGGCTGACTGTTTGTCTAAAATGTCATTGAATTGAATGGAGATGGATGGTCCAGAGGTTGAGGCAAAGGAGAATGAAGGTGCAGTGGCTTCAGTGATGGATGTGTTGGAGCACAGTTATGCACATGCCATTTTCAAGGAGGAGTGGATTAAGGAAATGGAGTCTGATGGTACACTGAAAGAAGTCAAACGCTTCATTCTTTTGGGAGGCAAAAGAGAGCGTTCATTTGCACTTCTGTGAGACCTTACGTTAAAATTTTGATTGAGTTATCCATGTGCGATGATATGATGATCATGAGAGGGGAGCAATTTGTTCGTCCACAAGGCCTACGACAGAAACGTGTAGTACTAGCACATGAAGGCCCCCTGGGTCAATCCAAAACTAGAGAAAAGGTTGAGGGCTGAGTGGTGGAGGCCTGGGATGGAGGAACAGGTGGATGAGTGGGTAATAGCTGTAGTATATGCAAAGAGGGGGAGAAACGCTTGAGAGTAGGAAGCAAACAGATTTAAGGCACATAAAAGATCCAGGGAGAGCATGGCACACAGCGTGTATCGATTTCATCGGACAGATGAATCGATTGAGAGGAGAGTTAAAGTATGCTATGGTAATGGTGAATGTACACACTAGGTGGATAGTGGTCAAATTCATGAAGAAAATCACCTCCAAAATGCGGTTGTACAATTGGAAGAAGTGATATGTGAAGAGGGCATTCCAGTAGTCATCATCACTGACAATGATATGCAGTTGACTTCACATGAGATGTAGAATTTCCTAACATCTTATGGGATTAAGCACAATCGCACCTCACTTTACAACCCACAGAGTATAGGAATGGTGGAAAGGGCCAACAGAGTGGTCAAGGGCATCATTCAAATGGCAACTACCAGCAGTCAGGATGTCATTAGAGCGGTGAGTGAGAATTGGTCGGGCATATTGTACATGTGCGCACAGTGTGACAGGCAAACCTGTTTGAAGTAATAAGAGGAAGGAGGCCTAGACCAAAGTCAGTTCTTGCTTGGATAAAGGAGGTAGTTACGAAGGCTCAAGGAATTGGTATGGATGAAAATCAGATGGGGGAGGACAGGAGCAACAAACACATACAAGTAGGTGATTGGGTTAAAGCACGGAAAGGTACTGGTATGTCTAAGTTCAAGGGTCCGTTCAAAGTGGTGTGCTCCAGCCAATTTTGTGTTGAATTGGACAATGGAGAGAAATGGAACAACAGATAGATACCCTTGTATCAGAGAGTGGGCAACATGAGAAACGAGATCTGGAGAGAGGCAATAGTGATTTCATGTTGATGACAGATGAAGACTTGATTCAGTCTTCCCACAACAGGAGGGACACAGGATGGATGGGAAGAGATAGCGGTGATGCTGCAGGACAAAGTATGGGTGCTTCTTCCACAACAAATGGGGGAACACAAAGGGCACGAGTCAGATGAGAAATTCACCCTCCTGGGTACCTAAAAGACTATATTCAATAATTGTTAATATTCGTTCCTTACCCCACGGTGTATCACCTTTCTTGAGTTGTTTTAATTTTTGTATTTGTTTTTTTTATTGTGTTTCTAATTCTTCCTGACCTGTGTTTATAGGGGAGACGGATATGTTGTAAGATGAATGTCTTGTGGAACGTGGAACATATTATTTATTCTTCCATGTTCCATACCTCTGTGAGGACGGAGTGCTCCAGGGATGCCAGTTGCCATCTGACTGGTGGAGGAACAGCTGTGCTATCGTAGAGGAAGAGACCAAATAAACTTGTCAATAACTTACCTTCATTTGTGTCCTGTTTTGAGCAAAGACACCATCACAAGCGTTACAACCTGGAGAAAAAAGAGCAGCTCTTGTGATATTTCGAAAATCTCGGAGTTTCAGCGCCATTCTAGGCATAGATGATCTATTTAGGCCACACCCTGGGCCCTTCTGCAATCCAGACACATTGAAGAATAGGAGCTTAATGCTACAGTTACCGCTTCCACACACATAATTCTGCTTAGTTTCAGATGACATCTTCCAGGTTTGAGGACTTCACTACTGGAGGCTGTTCTGGCAGAACCTAGAGTAAAGAACAAAGGGGCAAGACATAATTAGTAAGGAAATAGAAGAAATGTATTTAAGCACAAGGTAACACGCATGTGACTAGAACATTACTTGCCTGTATTTGGTGGCCTGTCCCTACTAGGGTCAGGCGGCTAGGGCATCTTCTTGCAACAATAGGGAAAATAGGTAAGAACATTATTTATTTTTTGCATTGACAAATCCAAAAACAAATCAAGAACTAGACAGGGCTGGTAGCATTCATGGGTAAAGAATGAACTGTTTCTGTAATATTTATGGTTAAGAAACAATGAACTTTCATAGTCATAGAACCTGGCTTATGCTATTTGAAGAAGTGCCAAAGAAAAGAAACAATTTTGCTGGTGGGCAGTTGAAGTAGGGTACACAAGGCTTTATGAGAATCTGTTCCACTATATATTAAAATAGAGCGTTTCTTCTCTTGCACAATGTGTAGAAATCACATCATCATGGCAAATATAAAATGGTGACTGCACAAGGAGTGGCAGGAACTGGAAATAACATGTAGAATAGATCTTAAAATTATCAATCAACCTTGCCATGCTGCTCCTCAACGCTTCCAATGTACCGTTCAGCCGCATGTCCACAATGCAGGTAGCCGACACCACAGAATTCTCCCAGTGAGGCTCCTACTGAGCTGGAGCTCTGATCCTAAGTTGTCATCCTGTGACGCCATGAGTATTGTGCCCAGGAGTGGCTAGTTTGGACATTAACAATTTCTATCATACTAGCAACCAAATAGAAACGGAGGCATATGCATTTTGACTTCTAGAAGGACTGAAAAGAGAACAGTAGAAGGATCTGAATACGGAGAAGGTATCTCCAGTTTCTTTCTCTCTTGCACACCCACATTCCCCTATCTGGCAGGTTTTAGCTTTATTGTAAAGCTGTTGAGCCGGGAGTGGGAGTTGCAGCTGGGCCACAGTTACAGATAACTTGCCACTCCCTAAGACAAAATAAGGCAGGTTCGCACCTTGATTCTTGGCAAGGGACTACATCATTTTGACTTTGTGAGAGCTCATCTACAATTTACATCAAAACTGCGGAGTGTCTCTGTCATAGTTTTCTAATCTATTATTATGCAGCATAGAGCAAAGTCTTCAGCCCCATCCCCCAAAATCCTGATAACCATATGTTCACTTCATGCTCTAGTAAGGCTGTGTTTCTACAGATAGGTACTACACTATCTATCAGTGGATACATGGATGTGAACACAAGTTTATGTTGTGGAAAGGCCTATGATATGTTCTATTCAATGTGATATAATTACATGATTACACTCGTTCTCAAAATGTGGGGTAATATGAGCAAAAATGCCTCTCCAAAAGCACAGTAATAGAGCAAGAGCGGCTGATGGCTGCTGTCAGAACAGGAATTAATTTCTGTTCTGTTGCATTTAGTGCCAATTGGCTAGCCTGATTCATTTTGGACACAAAGGTGTGTTTTGTGATAAAACAAATTATTTTAAATGCTGAGGTACTACTCTTACGTAATTCGGGGTGATCTTGTGTAATTTTGCCATAGTTTTGTGTAATTATGCTACAGCAAATTGGGCAAATTATGCCCCCACCTACTATCAAAGATGGTATAGACCATGAGAAAAATAATCTCTAGGTATACAAGAGGCCACTACCATTGACAGAGCTTCTGGAAGTCCTGTGTCCCATGGGATATCCTGTTCTTCTTTTCTTTAATCAGTTGCTTGATAAGACACATTCTTCAGAGATTCAAGGCTTCTAATCAGGATGCATCCACACTCTGCTCACGTAGAGGTATTTGTTTTCTGTGTCACATCCTTTAGCAACACAAAAGGATCATGGATGGAGTGCTGAACAATGCACTCACCCCAGTCACTGATCTGGGTTTAATCCATCATTCTTTTGCTCACTATGCCACCTCAGTTTGGACCAAGTCATATGCAAATCAGTCTTGACCATGTTCATCATGGGAACAGTCCAGCCCGAACTGCCAAGACAGGTCCTCCCTGGACCGGAAATAAGCATCCTGGTACCGGTTTCAGGGTATCACACTTCACCAGCCAGGCTAGCTTGAATCCAGTGGCACAGTGAGCACGGGACCCACGTCTGGGCATATCCTTCCCACTTAGGGCAACTTTAGCAACACAAAAGGATGATGGAGAGAGGGCTGAACAATGCAAACACTCACCTCCAGTCACAGATCTGAGTTTATTCCATTGTTCTTTTGCTCACCATGCCACCCCAGTTGGGACCCAGCCATATGCAAATCAGTCTTGACCCTGTTCTTCATGGGTACAGTCCAGCCTGAACTGCCAAGCCAGGTCCTCCCTGGACCGGAAACAAGCATCCTGGGACCAGTTTCAGGGAATCACCATTCATCAGCCAGGCTATCTTGAATCCAGTGGCATGGTGAGCACAGGACTCACGTCTGGGCATACCATTCCCACTTAGGGCAACTTTAGCAACACAACAGGATGATGGACGGAGTGCTGAACAATGCAAACACTCACCCCAGTCACAGATCTGGGGTTAATCCATCATTCCTTTGCTTACCATGGCACCCCAATTTGGACATAGCCATATGCAAATCAGCCTTGACCCGGTTCCTCATGGGCACAGTCCAGCCTGAACTGCCAAGCCAGGTCCTCCCTGGACCGGAAACAAGCATCCTGGGACCAGTTTCTGGGAATCACCATTGATCAGCCAGACTAGCTTGAATCTAGTGGCATGGTGAGCACAGGACTCACGTCTGGGCATACCCTTCCCACTTAGAGCAACTTTAGCAACACAAAAGCATGAAGATGATGGACTGAGTGCTGAACAATGCAAACACTCACCCCCCAGTCACAGATCTGGGTTTAATCCACTGTTCTTTTACTCACCATGCTACCCCAGTTTGGACCCAGTCATATGCAAATCAGTCTTGACCCTGTTCTGCAAGGGAACAGTCCAGCCCGAACTGCCAAGCCAGGTCCTCCCTGGCCAGAAACAAGCATTCTGGGGCCGGTTTCATAGTATAACCCTTCATCTGCCAGGCTAGCTTGAATCCAATAGCACAGTGAGCACAAGACCCACGCCTCTGCATACCCTTACCATATGGGCAACTTTAGCAACACAAAAGGATGATGGACTGAGTGCTGAACAACGAAAACACTCACCCCAGTAACAGATCTGGGTGTAATCCATAATTCTTTTGCTCACCATGCCCCCTCTGGTCTGCCCAGTCCCAGGCTGTGGATTTCCACCAAGAGTCTACAGAGCACTTTCAATGGCAGTCTCGCTGGGACCGCAGTCATCATGTAAAAAAATAATATTAATAACAAAATAAACATGGAGTGGACTGGGGAGGTTTGTATTTTGTCTCTCTGGTAGTGAGCGGCATAATGCAACTTGAGGGGCCCGACAAAGTACATGGAGGTGGCCCCTCTCCCTGACCCAGTCAAGAAATCTCAGGGCAGGAGCCCTCCACCTGTGCACAGTGTATTGCGCAGAGAGGCCCCCTGGAGCTCACTCCCCATTCTGTGGGGACTGCAGGAAGAAATGCTACACCACTGCATGGTAGTTTGAAAGGTGTTACAATGAAGGAAAGGACGTAGAAGAGATCAGCTTAGTCATAGGGTGGCCACCATGGAAGTCATTTATGGGTCACCAGGGGTCACAGCTGCAACCTCTGTCTTGCCCATTGCAACCTCTGGCACTGCATTTGGGACTCTTGGACTTATAGGTGCCAAAAGCAGTGCCAAAAACACAGGGGCAGCTCAACCTTATGGACATGGGTTTGGGCTCAAATTGTCTTATTTTATTGTAAATTTTAAATACTCTAATAGTGAATAATAACATATTATTAACTATTAGTGTAGTAAAAATGGAGTACAACCAATTTAAATATGACCCTCCCTAGCAGCTGAGGTAAATGAAGAATGCTTTGAAATGTATGTTGTGTGCAGGTAGGAGTTTGCTTACATGTTGGAGAGTGTGTGTATGTGTGATTACGTGTATGAGTGAAAATTAAGCTCAAATGACGTGTGATGTCTCTTCCACTACCCCTGGCCTTTTGGTGAATTGATGTTCATGATAACCACCCGTCTGTAATTTTCCTGGACTATCTGTAAATTATCCCCATTGTCCGTTATCTGCAAGAGATGTTTTAACAGACAGCATTTGTCAATAATTCAGCCTTTCAAGTGAATGACAAAAATATCATTACTCAGATTCCCCAGCTGAAGTGAAAGGGAGGGAGTCTACTGTGCTGTGCTCCCAATAAAAGGGTAGACAGAAAACAAGAAACTGGCCTTTTTCGCCAGGCTATCTGCTTCTGCAAAGAAATGCAAATGTGTGCAATTGGCTAATCTGTAAATGTAATGGGGTGCTCTGCAATCGGTCTAGCCGTTAATTGATGGCGTCGCTTGAAGATTCCTGAAGACAAAGAGATTTTCTTTTTGAGAGATATTGTAAGTGTGTTCCAAGCAGAGCTGTAGAGTGTGTGCTTTTAATGGACAGTTATGAAAATGTTTGCACGAGGTATAATCTGCATATTACTGAGAGCTATACTTTAGAAGCACTTTTTATCTTTAACCAAAATGTATATGCACATTTTGTGGCAGCCTAGATTATTTTATGTGTAATGCATGTTTAAAATAATTACTTCAGCATACACAGTGCTTTCAGGGACCTTCTAAGATTAAAAATACACGTCACATTTCCCTGCTACACAAAACAGGATTCAACACTATGGCCCTCATTCTGACCCTGGCGGTTCTCTACCGCCAGGGCCAACGGGGGCGGGAGCACCGCCGACAGGCCGGCGGTGCTCCCTTGGTCATTCTGACCGCGGCACTTTGGCCGCGGTCAGAACGGGAAAACCGGCGGTCTCCCGCCGGTTTTCCACTGACCTTAGAATCCTCCAAGGCGGCGCAGCTCGCTCGCTGCGCCGCCGAGGGGATTCTGACCCCCCCTACCGCCATCCTGTTCATGGCGGGAAAGCCGCCATGAACAGGATGGCGGTAGGGGGGGTCGCGGGGCCCCTGGGGGCCCCTGCCATGCCCATGCCAATGGCATGGGCACGGCAGGGGCCCCCGTAAGAGGGCCCCGCAAAGTATTTCAGTGTCTGCCTTGCAGACACTGAAATACGCGACGGGTGCCACTGCACCCGTCGCACCTTCCCACTCCGCCGGCTCGATTACGAGCCGGCATCCTCGTGGGAAGGGAGTTTTTCCCTGGGCTGGCAGGCGGTCTTTTGGAGACCGCCCGCCAGCCCAGGGAAAAACTCATAATACCCTCTGCGGTCTTCTGACCGCGGAGCGGTATAATGGAGGGCGGGATCCTGGCGGGCGGCCTCCGCCGCCCGCCAGGGTCATAATGAGGCCCTATGAGTCTCTGTTCCTACACATCTGTAGTGATCACATTAACAAATAGAAGTTTCATAACATAAAATAGTGCATTTCCCACTGATTAGTTCAAATTTAAGTTATTTTTCAGTTAAGGTGTGCGTAATTTTAGATGTCATTACTTAGTAGTGAAAGAACAACAAAAGAGTTACTGAATATTTTGTTCTTTTTAGCCATGCCTTTAATTCCGCCTCCTTGGTCACTGACCCAGTCCCCTTTGCAGTGTCTATACACTTTTTAGTGCACTTCAACCACTGCAATGAATAGCTGGGAGTTTGACAAGCCAACTAATTAATAAGGACGGCCAAGCCAAGGCTCTGGCTCCGATCTTAGAGCCTGTGTATGAGCCGAGACCTGATATGTTTGTTATGTAAATCACATAACAAACATCAGATAAATTATGATAAAGTTGCTTCAAAATTCAAAAGAAGTGTATTTTTTAACGTGAAGCATTGATGATAATAGGTCACATTATGATCTAGTACATCAAATGTAATAAGTTTTTGTAGGGCTGTCATTCAGAACTCACATATCTGAAAGTGATTTCATATGCATTAATGAAGAAAAATGAGTTTTGGCGATGTAAAATATTTGCCTAAGATCACACAATTTAAGTAGGGAAGCTGTAGTTTATCCAGTTTGCTGACTTACCTTTATACAAATCAGCCAAGAAATGGGTATGTATTTGTTTTTCCTTATGTTAAGGATTTGGTTTGACTACTTTTTGCATTTTCTACATATTGTGAACTTAACTCACAGGTACTTTACAAGAGCCTCATTTACATTGTATAAGGTCACATCCATTGTTTATGGCTTGGGGAGATTAAGTGGTTTGCCCAGAATTGCAAGGTGATGAGCCGATGCTGAGACTCTAACCTGATTCCCCAGAGCCAGAATCAAAAGCCCTGGCCCTAATACCACATCCTCTGTAGATGGAGGGAGGCGAGCAGGAGCCACATGTACGTTTGGCTTGTTATCGGCTCGAGGTTCTGACAGGGCCTTGAGCTGAGCTAGAGCTAGGCTTCAGGCTCGAGTCTGGCACAAGCTTTCAGTGGCTTGCTCTGCTCTAGCATAGCTATATAATGTCTAAAAAGCCAGTGATATTAGCATATGGTGCCCCGTGTTCCCTTACCTTAATAATGGAGCTTTTTTTTAAAGATATTGGGGGTCATTCTGACCCCGGCGGGCGGCGGGAGCCGCCCGCCTGGAGGGAACCGCCGAATGATCGCACCGCAGTCAAAAGACCGCGGTGGCCATTCTGGCTTTCCCGCTGGGCCGGCGGGCGACCACCAGAAGGCCGCCCGCTGGCCCAGCAGGAAACCCCCCTCAACAATGAAGTCGGCTCCGAATGGAGACGGCTGAGTTGTAGGGGTGCGACGGGTGCAGTGGCACCAGTCGCGATTTTCAGTGTCTGCAAAGCAGACACTGAAAATCTTTATGGGGCCCTGTTAGGGGCCCCTGCACTGCCTATGCCAGTGGCATGGGCAGTGCAGGGGCCCCCAGGGGCCCCACAACACCCGTTCCTGCCATCCTGTTCCTGGCGGTAAAAACCGCCAGGAACAGGATGGCGGGAAGGGGGTCAGAATCCCCACGGCGGCGCTGCTGGGCCAGGGGTAAACCGGCAGGAAACCGCCGGTTGCCCTTTTCTGACCGCGGCTTGACCGCCGCAGTCAGAATGGCCCAGGAAGCACCGCCAGCCTGTTGGCGGTGCTTCCGCGGTCCCCGGCCCTGGCGGTCATGGACCGCCAAGGTCGGAATGACCCCCATAGTGTCAGATTAACCTGTGATCTGTATTTATTTAACACAGTGTACTTTCTCATTTTACAGAAAAGTACAAAAACACTGACATCTTGTTGTAAAGGGGATTGAGGAAAATAAATTAATCTAGTCAGTAGCTTTAATGTGCTATGTATTATTGGGAAGCCTGGTTTAAAATCCTGGATTCCCTGCATGACTAAATTGTGTGATAGAAGTCAAATCAATTTACTTCATGTGTCTAATTTACTGGCTTGTGATATTTGGAGAGCACTTTCACATAGTTCAGATTACAATGGACTGTGTACAAAAATACTCACTTGTATGTTTTATTAGCCTGTAATGTTCCACCATCAATAACAATAATATTGACCATGACATAAGGAACAACAGATAATTGGTTCACTTTGTTTACTCCTGGTGTTGTCAAGTGGGAAGGTTGATGAATGTTTTAAAATTCATGTTCAGAAATGTTCACTTCAAATAAATGTCAATGCAATGTATTTGTTAAACATTTTATTGTTATATGTCAAAAAGGTTACATACAGGGCACAGGTCCTGAAAAAAGATGTGTGGGGCAAACCATGTTATGCAGTGTGCAAGTGCCATCAAGGCACATGAATTCAAGTGATCTCACAAGAAGGTACATCAAATTTCAAGACCTCACACATATGTGTGGCAGGTCTGTCATGAGTACATTTGAGAGCATGACAATAATTAATTAATTAGATTTTGCGTTAGGGATGTGCCAAAAATGTGACACAACCCCAATGCAAATCTGGGCTTTAATTTATACATTTAGGCCAATATGCACTAAAGCATTTTTCCATAGACACAGAATGGCTAAAATAATTTGATAGATCTGGCCCTTAGTTTTTAAAACACTGCCCCAAAGAAATTGGCAACAAGGAGAAACATGGCAGTAAATATATCTCCTCCAAAGCCAATTATGTTACTTGCAGATGAGATTTTTGTTGTATATAAATGGGTAAGTTAGTTACTGCTTTTAACACTGAAATCCCTTTGTTAGTTGCAGTAATCCGTATAATATAGCACAGTGAGCTACAAAGGCCATGTGGCTCCTACACCTTGTAACCCACTCCTTCTTATGGAACACATCCTGTTCATTGATGTACACACATGATTTATTATCAATGTATAATGTGTATGTGTGATGTAAAGCGCTCTAACACCCTGAAGTGAGGTTAGTAGCACTATGGTGCTGTAAAAGAAATAAAGCAAAATGGTGGTATTTAAATTGTTATTTGTGCCAATACTGGGACAGACTACCACATTTGACATTCTTACAGTGCATGCATATCTCTTATTTACAGGTACTGAAAAAAGTAAATCATGCCTCTTTTATGTACCAGTGAAGTGATAAGACGTGTGCCTTTGTTTCCCTTCCATTGCATCTAGGTGTGAGGTACCTGATAGCTTCCAGTCACGATGCTCTAACAAAATAAGGCCTGATGGCCCCTTAACTTTGGCCTTTGTTATGGGCCCAGCTGGAATCTAATAAGCCCCTTACCTGCCTGCATGTTGCTACTTCAGCTGAAAACGTGCCGGCACTGCTGAATGTGTCCCAGGGTCTAAGTTACACAGTGTAATGCTGCGCTTAGACGAGGCATCTCTTTCGGCCCTCGCGGCTGGAATGCGCTGCCGACACTCGGAGCGCCGTTCCCTGTGATTTTTGGTTGCGCGTCCTGGGAAGCATATATTTTGCTCCTGGTCGCATTACACTTACCTTTAGCCACTTTTTTCTTCTTTTTGTTGGTGGTGGGTTTTCTGGTATTTTTCTTCCAGTCTCTATCCATGCTTGTATCCATTGTGTCTTCTTCGTGTTTTGTGTCCCAGCATGCTCTAGTTTTCTTTTATACTACTTTCTTTTTTCCTATTCTGGTCTATGGGCTCTTCCCAATTCAAGTTGGTATTCTTTCCCTTTCCTTTGATGTCACTTCCCTTTTTCTCAGTATATAAGTCAGTCAGTCTTGTTCTACCTTGCGTTGCAAACACCTCCTTCTGGTTGTGCTCTTCGCTCCTGTTTTTTGTTCCAGCCTTTGCCTTGGGATATTTGCCTCTTCTTTGTTCCTGCTTTTTGCCTTGGGAAATTTTGCCTATTTTTGTTCCTGCTGTCAAGTCCTGTTTTTTCTTATTTTTCTTCAGGAGTTCCTGTTAGAGGTTTTTCCTCAGTGTTGTTTTTTTTCCCTCTGGGACTCCTTCTGGAGGGTACAGTCTGGAGTATCCAGAACCTGCAGAAGACCAGGCATATTCGCCAACCCGGTATCCAGAGGTGAGAAGTCCAGCTCAGTACGTAACACACTGGGACATGTTTGACATATCCCTGTGAGGCCCAACCTCTTGGCAGGGTAGACAGCACCTACCCTGTGAGTAGAGTGGGTAGACACCGTATTTGACATGTATCCTTGACTCATGCCCTAGTCACATAGTATGATAGTCGGCAGGTATGTAGCAAATCAAGCTCTTCAAATGGATTCCAACCAAATCCAAATGAACAGTAACCAAGGCCCTCGTTAGCAGCCGCTTGGACTACAGCAATGCACTCTACGCTGGAACCACCACCAAGGTACAGAATAGACTACAACCCATCCAGAACACCTCCGCCCGTCTTATAAAGAACGTCCCCAACCACAGTCACACCTCCGCCCTACTGAAAGCCCTGCACTGGCTCCCAATAGACAAGAGAATCACATTCAAACTTCTCACCCACACATACAAAGCCCTCCACAATGCTGGACCAGAATACCTCAAACAAAGACTCCACTTCTACACGCCCACCAGGCAACTCCACTCCGCCGACCTCGCAGCCGTCCCACACGTCTGGAAGGCCACAGCCAGAGTAAGTCCTTCTTCTACCTCGCTGCAAGACTTGGAACTCCCTTCCTATCCACCTCAGAAGATCTCCCACTCTATCACAATTCAGAAAGGACCTCAAAACTTGGCCTTTCTCCTGATCCCCTCTGACCTTCACTTCTGCCCCCCCCAGCGCCTTGAGAACCTAACAGGTGAATAGCTGTGCTCTACAAATTAATTGATTGATTGATAGATTCCATCATACAATTACAGTGGAACAGTGGTGGGCTATTTATTAAGAGTTGGCACTCAATTTTTAATTTCTTTCTGTGTAACAAACTGACCCATAGTTAACTGTTCGTTCCACGCCCCTGTCCAGTCACAGCTGCCTTAATTATCAGGGTAGGGAAGCTGAACAATGAGCTCTGTGGTGCTCTAGTTGGGACATCTTGACAGTGTGTCAGAGGTAGGTGCCCTTAGACCACTGCCTTGTGTGGTTGCTTGGATGTGGCATTAATAACGAGTATATAGAACAAAAGAGTGTATGTGTCGGGGTGGATACCAGGGAAAGAGTAGCAGCCTTGGTGCAGTCTTTAAAGCCCTCAACAAAAATATTCCACACCTGTGCAATAAACTTTTTTCGCAGACCAGCTGATACCTCCCTATCTAACAGAGTGCTCACAGATGGAAACCAAGACATGCCAGACCTTGGAATAACTTATGATAGGCAGAGGAAGTGAATTCTGCCAGTGCAGTGTAATTTTTTGTTTTGTTTGAAGAAGAGCCAGGTCGAGGAACTTGATGGAAGGTTTCTTTCACCTAGGGTGGGGAATATGACAAATAGCACCACTTCAGGGGAATTCGTTAGTACAGGGCCCATTGTGGTCAACAGCAACTTGAGAGCTCTCTGTCAGTGTGAAAGGAGTATGGGGCAAGACCAAAGCATATGAAGCAAACCAGCATCTAATTGCATACTGCCAGGACATGCAGCTGTGACTCCCAGGTATATTGTGTTAATGCAGCCAGGTGTGAGGTAGGCTTAGTTCAGAATATTAACTTGAATATACCTAAAATTGGAGCTACAGGATACTTTGTGGGGATATTCCAATGTTTTAGTTTAGTCCGCATCGTGCAGAGGTTTTGCCATGTCAGTACCTAGGTAAGCACTGAAGTGGCTCCCATGTTGCAGAAAAGCTCTGTACATCCATCTTATCAGTTTCTGCCAGATCCTAAGGTGTAGAGCATCTGGTATATCTCATGTGGGGTTGGTGCTAGGTGGCAGGTATGAAATATGGCATTTATTTTTAAGGTGTTCGTGACAAAGGAATTGACTTGGGGAAAAACTGTAGTTTGTCACAAGGGTTTGGAAATTTAGTAGCTCACCATCAACAAACAAATTCCCCAATTTTGAAAGGCCTGCAGCATGCCACTGACTGAGTTGCCCTTAGCGAAGCAGTCTTGAGTGAGTGGGGAGGCCTAGCAAAGGTACTGCAGGAATATAGGGCTTTTTCATTTTAGTGAGTTTACGGGTTCTAATAAGGCAAGAGAAATAATGCAATAACTCTGGCTGGCGTTTTGGTAGAAAGGTTAGTAGGAAACAAAGAGCAGTGTAGTATGCCTTCCTTAAAGTCTTTATGGGTAAGCCACATCTCATTCAGGGAGCGGCCAGACAGCCAGCAAAACACCCATTGGAACTGTGCATCTAAATAATAGCATTTTAAGTCCAGAGGGCAAGCCCACCCACAGTGACAGGTAGCTTTAAAGTGGAAAGAAATACCCAGAGGCGCCCAGGACCCCATATTGGAGGTGGGAGGTGTGGAGATGTCCGAAGAAGGAACAAGCAGGGGAAGGTTTGCAAAGTAATATAATACAATGAAAAGGGTGATGCTCTTGACATCAAGCTCAAGGGCATTCATTTTCTATTGAACAAGGGCATAATATGCTACCTGAATGTGGCAAAACCAGACACAATGACATAAAGACCATATAAATAAATAGTGCTTTGTAGAAAAAATAGATACACTGATAAAGTATTGAGGTATGGCCTCTCCTTGGTTGTGTCTATAAAATTGACCTTTTGTCCTGAATTTTGTCTCTTTGTCCTTAATTTTGACCCTTTGTCCTGAATTTTTTACAGTCCTGTCCAGAATTTGCCTCCATGCAACCTGATCACCATACTTGAGTACAATTACCCAGAGGTTCTGCTTTGTGGAAAAGCTGTACCTATGGACCTGATTACGATCTTGGAGGGAGGATGTGACAGATATCCGGTCCGCCGTATTACACGGTCTATTGTATCCTATGGAACTTGTAACACAGCGGAGGGGATATCTGTCACATTTGGGACGGAGTAATCCCCTCTGCCAAGGTCGTAGTCTGGCCCTATGTTTGATAAATACTGTGACGAACAAGAGGGACAAGTGGCGTCGCTTAGAAATACCTATCCTAAAACAGAAAGCCAGTAAATGCAACTGAAAAAGGTCACTCATTTCCAGTTTTAAAATAATGACATGAAATAGATCCTAAACATTTAGAAAACATACTCTGCAAAAACAAAGACAGGAATGAAATTGTCCATTTGACACAGCTCTTGTAAGCCTTTTGATATCAATACGATCACTCTGCAATGTTAGAGTCACGATCCTGAAAACAAATATCAATTAGAATTTAAATATAGGCTTCATTTTGAAACCAGACACTCGAGTTCACGAATTCTCCAGACAGAAAAATTAACACATTTCTCTATTTACAGAGATCATAGACTAACGCTGCCAGCTAATTTAATTGTGTACTTCAAAAGTTCCTTTGTGCTGAAATGTCAGCAAATGTTATGGACATGTAATGAGCTCACGGCTTTACGGGACGCCCTCAACTCTCTCTCAGCGGCACTTTAATTATTAAAGTGTGCCCGCAGCACTTATATGTTTTGCTAATTCAGATGCGCTGTCAAGAGTATGACTTGTTATTCATGTGTGAGAGCAGGATCTGCCTAACTGGTTGCCTTTCTTGATTCTGTCTCGTGTATTTGATCGAGAGCATGAATATACAAATGTTTATTTTTTAATTGCCTTCTTAGTGGCGTGTATGCATCAGATGGGCCTGCTGGGCGCCTTTAGCTGAGGAGTAATCGCATCAGGTGATAAAGGTTTGAAGAAGTGATATTCGTGTAAATCATAAACATATATTTAAGGGTAAGCATACTTCGTTGCACTGGCTTAGCGAATCATGCTAGAAAGCTCTTCGGAGTTGGCCCTAAAGCGTTAATGTAATCAGACACAAAATACATTTGTACTCGGTGCTTAATTTGATCAGGTGTTTGCTGCAGGGAGATGTTAAGGATTTTGGGGGCCCTGGGTCAAACATATTTTGGAGGCCCGTGTTCTGAACAGCTGTGAAATTATGATCCAATTTCAGCTCTTTGGTGCTCTCTTTGGCCAGGTCATTGAGAGTGCTTCCATATGTATTTCCATCTAATATGTAGGGATAGTGACATGTTCTTTCAATATTGCTACATAGCAGTAGCTTACTAATATTACTACAAATAATCTGTGGCATCCTCCAATTTCTCATATGTGAGATCCCCTATTTTGAACTAAAAGAAACTTCTTATGGATTTGCATGAAACATAAACACAACCTTTTACTGCAAAATGTCTGTAATGGACTCACACACCACGCACATTAAAAAAAAAAAATCAAGGAAATTGATCTTTTTAGGAGTGCTGTTTAAGAATTACTCAACTAAATCAGGGCAAGATTCGCTGAAGAAAACAACTGGTTCTGATAGGGGGCCCCTTGAAAGGTTGGGTGCCCTGGGGCAGAGCCCACAGTGCCCATGCCTTAATGCTTCATGGTTTGCCAGTGGGGTCATCAGCCGTTACTTGTGGGGACCGAATCAGATTTTTAAGGAGAGAGATGGAGGAAGCTCCGGTTGTGCTCCGCTTCTAGCTCACGACTGGGCGTTGCCGCCCATTCAGCAGGAAAATGCTGTCTGAGGCACTGCGGGAGTTGCCCATGCACCCAATATGGAGCTGGAGGAACTTCTATGGTGGCTGTGACACTAACCAGGGCGCTGGGAGCTCCGAGCAGTGAAAAACCAAAGCTACAGCAAGTGTTTAGAGGTGTGCGAGGGGACGCGTGAGACTATTAACTGGACATCAAGAAGAGCAGAGGACCAGCGGCGAGTGTTGGTGAGCGGTGGTGGCCCAGGAAGATCGTGCTAGGGTTCCCCGAGGGAGCAGTGAGACTGAGTCAGCTGCGGATTGGTCTGCCTAGGTGCAGGTGCGGCTTGCAGAAGCTCAGTGCTCCTGCTTCCATGCTGTCTGTGTGATGCTGTGCATTTTGTGAGACTGCAAGAGACTGTGAAGAGATGAGAGGGAGAAGGGGGATAAAAAAGGAGAACGACACAGTGAAATGGCGCAATTAATGGTGGCAAATATGGAGCCTTGGTTGTAAACACTAACTATCAAGTTAGGGAAGCGCTGCCTCCCCACCTCACCAAGAAGTAACTAGATCATATGCCCCTGTACCCCTTTGGGACTTTTCGGGCCTTTGTAGCTGCTGACGCTGTAAGAGATGTGGGAGAGGTTGCACCCCTGGCAAAACGAAGCACATCAAACTTGCTAAAGCTCACCTGAATTTATCAGCGGGGTGGTCTCTAATGCTCTTAATCCAGAACCTTCCAAGAGCGAAGTGGAAAACCCTTGACAAACAGACAGCTGAGTCCTCCTTTAGAAGTGCTAGTAGCCTTATGGAAAGTCTCTGGATGTAGGATACTTGCACGCCACTAGATCAAGTTCATTATCACCCACTACGCAACTGGGAGAATCAAATCCAGTGGAACTGAGTACATTGGCTCCTAATGCAATCAATGAAACAAACGCTTTAGATATATGTTTGCGCAAAAAGAGGTAATTCATCCCCTACATGGTTCAACCTCAGCTCAAGAAGTGGTGAGAAACACTGGTGAGAAATTTCCATATTCATTATTTGTTTCTAAGACCTTGGCTAGTACGGAACTGAAGGAGGCGGTGGGCACCAAATCACCTAAGCCTTCTGCGGAGCTGAAGCATGACTGCACAATATTGGGCAATCAGGTTAGATCCGCAGCCTAGCTTCCCAAAAGAGGCTCTATGCTCCAAATAGTGAATGGTCCCGTGATGAAAGTAGCTGTATCAGGAATGGATACTCAGATGGGGGTCTTACTGTACCAGATCTTGGATGAATTACGTGAGCTACGCTCGGCACATATGAAGGCACACTCAGAGGGACAGGGTCAGCTAAATTATACAAATGCCAACTTGCTGCAGATCAACTCCAGACTGGTCGCTGCTCAGCTGTGAATCTCTGACTTGGAGGAATCCCACAGAAGAATTGAATCTTTTGGAGAGAAGGCTAAACAAGAACCTTGGGAAACCCAGATGAAACTGGATGAGATGGAGAACAGATCCCGTCACACAAATTTGTGCCTCGTACGAATTCCAGAAGATAGGAGACAGGAAAGAAACACCATTATATTTATTGCACACTTGGTTCAAAATTATGCCCTTTCTGGCCATTCAGTTGTGACACAGGATTTCTCAATTATGTATGTTCACCAGGTCCCCTTTACTCCGCCAGCAAATCCTAGGTATCCTCTTGCATTTCTGGTGAATTTTGGGGATTTTCAAATTAAAGAATTAATTCTCTCTGAGGCTAGCAAGGTAAACGGATTTCAGATAGGAAATTAGTCTTGGCTCAACATTTATTCAGACATGTCTGCAGCAGGGGCCCGGTGCAGGCAACAGTTCAAGACGATGCTAGATCTTTTTAAAAAGCTGGGCCTACAAGCAGCCCTGGTACAGCAGTCTAAATTAAAGGTTTTGGTGAAAGGACAATTCCAGGTGCCAAGCTCAGTGAAGCAAACTAAATAACCTCTACAGAATAGTCCCGAAAAGCTATGAATTAATGTGACAAGAGATTCTAATTTCCAAAAAAAGTCCACCATGCTTCATGTTTGCATTATCAAGGCGCAGGAGTGTGCAACCAGAGAAACTGATAAAACTGTGAAACTTCTAGCATTGAACAAGATTGCCTAAGTGGTGGCGGCCCAAGTGGATGGGCCTTTGAGTGTCATTCCAGAGCACTCTGCAAAAGGGAAACAAGTGGGGAAGGTGGAGGGCAAGCCTGGTCAGGGAGTCCAATACAGGTGAGGCTCTCAGATTAGGGGATGGGAATGAATAGGAGGGTCGAGGGTAAGTTGGGAAGGTTGGGGTTTAGGGGATGGGGGGGTTAAAGCATTTAAAATAAAGGATGACAACTTTTTTAGTATGGTATCACAAGTAAGGAGAAGGTAGATCACTCAGTATTCAAGATGACCCCTAGGCCATTGTAAAATATTTCATGTAATGTCAATGGCCTCAATAATCAAGTAAAGGCAAAGGCGATGCTTGCCTGGCTTAAGTCGTTAGGGGCAAATATAATCTTTTTTGCAAGAAGCACATTTCAAAGATAGGGTCCCCACATTTCGAGTTCTGGGGTTTGTACAACACAGCTTCTTTGTATCTGCCAATGCTGGGATCATGAGTGTCGCTATCCTTAAAGGAAAGGAACTACAATGTGAGATAGTTAAAGTTTACAGAGAGCTCAGCGCTAGGCGACTTTGTGTGATAGCTAAGATCTCCAGTAGAGTGTATAATCTGGTCAGTTTTTATGGCCCTATTGAATGTTCTACACAGATTCCTGAAGACATCTATAACTTTGCAAAGCAAGAATCTGGCCCTTTGATTATTGGGGGAGATTTTAATCTCTTACCAACTGTTGCATTGCATAGGTCGATTAAACCTACAAACAAAATTATTTAAGGTTATGTGTAGACTCATGCAAGAGTTGCCTTTTGTAGGTCCATGGCAAAGCGATCACCTTCGCAGGAGAGTCTACACTTGTCATTCTCAAAGGTATTACTCATCTTAACATATTGATTGTTTTCTGGTATCTTATTTACTCCAAAAGGCCCAGTCAGAGATAATATCTAACCCGTTCTCAGACCATTGTGCTGTCTCTGTAAATCTTCATATGGGAGACCATCGCTATATGAATTCTAGATGGGTATTCAAAAATCTTTATTGGCTAATGATAAATGGGTGACCCAAATGCTTCAGGCCCTAGAAGCCATTTTAGAATACTATGTTGATGCAGCTTCTGTTTTTGCTATTTTGGGGGGCTCTGAAGGCATTTTTCAGATTGGAGATCATAGCATTCCAGGAAGAATCAAGAGAGCATGAGAAAGCAAAGGACCAGTTGCTTCAGGCAGCTTCGAATCAGGCAACAGCAAAGCATTTTAAGTCTTCCACAAAGACAACCAAGGGTGGGGTGGGTTTAGCTGAGCAAAAGCTCCAGGGGTATTTTCTCTGTCAGGAAATTCTAAATCACAATGCAACAAAACAAAAAAGATATGAGGAAAGTGAATACACAGGAAAATATTTGGCTTGGTCAGCTAAATTTAGAACTAATGTTAAAATGATAAAACAGATCTTATATCCAGATTTAGAGGATTTGCTGACACAGCCCCGGTTATATGCAGAACCTTTTTAGACACTATAGAAATCTTTACTCCAATCCTCAAAACCTAATTATGGAAATGGTCACAGGATGGCTTGAGGAGGTTAATATCCCTGTGATAGTGGCTGAGCATGGGGAAGTTATAATCAAACCTATTACTTTGGCTGAGGTAGCTCAGGCACTTAAAATTTCCCCCAATGCAAAAGCCTGTGGTGCTGATGGAATTCCAGCTGAAGTGTATAAACAGTTTTCACCACAAATAAAAGAAATCTGGTTGGGCTGTTTAACACAATATTACAAGTGTTGGCAATCCCTAATTCTTTTATAGAGTCGTTATTGGTCAGTATTTTAAAGTAAAAATGGGCATGGGTAGTACATGGGCCCCCCTTGTGGCCCCTGCACACCCTCACAGCCAGCCTTTCCATGGCGGTGAAACAACCATGGAAAGGCTGGCAGTGAGGGGAGTTGTAATCAGCCAGGCAGCGCTGAGTACAACTCTGACTGCCATCATGTCGTTAGAAACCATGTTCCCAGCAGGGACAGCGGTCCCCTGCCAGGTCCGCCTGCAAGGGTGTTAAATGGCAGGTAGGACCGCCCGGAGTGTGGCAGTCCGACATCAACACGAGTGTCAATGTCATTGAGAGTGTGGCAGTCCTCAGACCGCCACACTTGTAATGGGTCTTAGACAGCAATTATATTCCTCAATGGCGAAAAGGCATTTGACCAGGCCCAATGGGAGGTGCTGTTCTCAGTTTTATTAAATGTGCCTTTCCCCAAAATTCTTTGAGGTTATTATTAACCTCTATGCAAGCATAAAAGCAACAGTTATAAATGGAGAAGCAGCAGGCAAGATTACAATAAATTGTGGTACACGCCAAGGCTGCCCCCTTCCCCTGATTTTGTTCGCTATATTTACTGCACAATTAGCAGGTGCCATGAGGCAAGAACAATCTACCCAGCCACTTATAGCAGAGGTTTCAAAGCTGAAATTATTTGCCGATGACATGGCTTTGTAATTGACAGCAGTCAAGGCTAACATTGCTGTGGCTCTTGCGAAAATTAACAAATATACGAGAATCGGGGTCTATAAGATAAATTATGGGAAATCTACTAAATTGCACCTCTGATGTATTGCCGTACTCACTCAGGACCCAATATTTGAGGGTACTCCAAAAAGCTATTTAGGAATCTATGCATCGTCTAAATGATTTTTTCACACTACATTTTAAGCCTCCGTTGAAGAAGATATATGGCTTTTTGGAACGATGGCAGAACCTCCCTTGATGTATTATTGGGCCAGTAGCTTTAGTCAAAATGAGTATCTTTCTGTTACTTTTGTTTTTGTTTGTGAATATTATGATAAACGTTCCTCAGTCCTTTTTCCATATGGTGAATTCAGAAATCAGGAAATTTAGTTGGCAGAATAAGAAGCCTAGATTTAAGATGCAGGCATTGCAACTAGACAGGGAAGAAAGAGGGTTGGCACTCCCTTATATTAAGTCCTACTATCAGGCAGCTTTTTATAAATTGGTTAACCAGAAACTCCTCATCCTAGTCAACTCTTGGATAGGGAACTTTGATCTTGACCTTATGTCAAGGGACTCTGAAATTAAGTTCTTCCATTTTAAAGAAATTCCAAGGCTGCCTAACAAAATAGATATAAGACCCCAAGAATAATAATGGAGCATCTTAATAGAATATGGGAAGAATTTGAGATCCCTAGGCTGCATTCTCAGCTGAAACTAGTCGATTGAATTCTGCTAGGGCTGCATCTATCAACTTCCACATGCCTGCATTGGTCTCAATTGGGGTTTAAGACAGTGTAGGAGTTCTATTGTACTGGTGAATATTTTAGGTGGCATAGACTGGTGGAGGTTAACCCTAGTACAAGTTTATCCCTGTCCTTTAGTTTCATTCAGATTAAACAGTTCTGTTTGAGATATAGACCAAGTTAGGGATCACTTGGAGATGGACTTTGGAATCCTACTTTCATACCAAACTACAGGGTATAGGCCAGTGGTTCCCAACCTTTTGACTTCAGTGGACCTCCAATGTATCATTACTGGAGCCATGGGACCCCACTGAATCAACATTGGAATCTGGGGCCCCCCACTGAGTCATTACTGGAAGCCGGGGACCCCAGCCTAAAGATTGATGGTAATTTGAAATGCACAACAATAGACAAAAAAATACAAAAACAAGCATTCATCGAACATATACACATGATAACATATTTTATTTAATTTGCAAACAAATATAAATAAAAAAAGAAAAAATAATTTTAATAGGAATTTTGGAGATTCTCTAAATTTAATTGAAACCAAACATCGTCCACACTATATTCGGTTTGATGCACCCGCACTGCTCCCACAAATCAACTTGAGAACACAAATTTAATTTTTAGCTTCCAGTTTCAAATTCCTTGGCATTTACAGTACGTTTTAACATTCTTAATTGTACATTCAGCCATTTTTTAAGTACACTTAATTAATCTGTTAATATTGTTTAATTTTCCAAGCAGTCGCGGATCCCTTGAGGAGGCTTCGGGGACCCCAGGTGTCCCTGGACCACAGGTTGGTAACCACTGGTATAGGTAGTTGATATAGATGATTGCGGCCAAAGCAGAGCGAGGCATTGATTAGAGATTTGCTACAGTCTATAGACAACTTAATAGAGTATCAACTGAATAGCAATAAATGTCAGCTATATAACAGTATGAGACAGTAGGCAAAGCATTCTGCAAATTTAAGAAGGATAGATATCTTCAGCAAATGGATGTTGCAATACATGCCTGCTAAAATATAAAAAATACATCCAGAGGCAGATTCCTGCTGCCCTAGATGCAAGCAGGTGAATGGGGACTGACTTCACATGATATTCATGGGCAGTTACCGTAAGGATTTTTGGCTTGGCATCTTCACTGAATTAAGTTTAAGATTTGAGTATAGTATCAATTCAAATATGCATAAGGCACTGTTTGGCATTGTGGTCACTCCTTTTGAGAGCCCGATACCGCAATGTCAGTCGGTTTTCATTGCAGCTCTAGTGACCAGATCATTCAGTTTGGCTCATTGGAAACCTAATGTAACTCCCTCGGTTTCTCAATGGCTTTTAAAGATGGAAAAGGTTTGAGCTTGAGAAATTATGTATGCTAAGAGAATGGGCTCAGTCATACGTATTGCTAGAATTTGGAGTATTTGGGAGATACGAAGTAATGAATTAAATTGTTATGTTAATGAATTACTGTATGTTATGTAAGGAGGAATTCATTAATTATGTGATGTGCTGTTGTAACAAAGACTATGTTACCAATTAACTGCTATTACAATTGTCTTTCAAGTTCTCTTACAGAGAGAGAGAGAGAAAAGCTCAAAAACTGGAATTAAAGAGGAAGAGAAAGATGGCAAAACCTTCATAATGGGGGAGCTGTAAATGTGAGATAAAGGGGCAGGGAGTGTGTGGCGGTGTATAAAAGAGGCATGAGTTGGGGGCGTGGCCGAGATGCCCACAAGATGGCTGCTCTCCATTGAAGCACTGCATCCACACAGAGACATTTTAGCTTTGTTTGGCAGCATTAGGGCACTATGGACAGAGATAATTAGAGGCACAGAGATGGGAACATGAGGGCAACAGGTATTTTACTGCTGGAATAATTCTGAAGCGTGTTTTGTAGTGTTGTTTGGCTTTTTTGTCCCCTCCTCAGCTTTGGTGGCCGCCATTTTTTTCTTTTTTCCTTATTTTTGAAAGGAAAAAAAAAAGAAGAGAAAAACAAATGCATACTTTAATGTTGTAGGATGCAGGTACTCTATGAAGCTCATTTTTTCTTCTTTAAAATTGGATTACTGTTATACAGCCAATTTCGTCTACAATTGGGATATAGTCACCATCTACAGCCTCAAGAGCTATATGTGTCATTAATAATTTTGCCGGTTAAGAGATTTTATGTAGTGCGCGTTTTTAAGACTGCAGTGCTGCATTTAAGATAATTTTTATATTATCTATTAGCTCTGAGTTTATTCTCTGTATACTTATTTTCTATGGAGCCTCCCTCCTCTTCTTCTCCAATGGTTGCAGCGGTTTCTGGAACCATGTCCTTGTCACGGAAGGACTATAATAATACCTCTAAATGACAAAAGAAGGATCCTTCCTCTCTGACAAAATCTCCTTTGCCTCTGATCCTGGAAGATCTTATGGACAAAATAAAACACTTGAAGCCCTTTGTGATGGAAACTAATGCTACCCTTCAAAGGATTGAAGAAAAGTGGTCAAGTCTGGAATCCAGGGTCTCAGAGGCTGAGCAAAGAATCAGTTAAATGCAGGATGAGGTTACTAAGATTGATGCCATGTCTAAGGAAATTTAGCTTCTGAAGCAGCAAACTGAGGACTTGGAAAATCGTAACCGACGTAACAATCTTAGCATTTCTGGCATTCCCTAGGAGGCAGAAGGCAATGACATAATCTCTTTCCTGAAAACTAATATTCCAAAAATAATTGGGCTCAAAGATGGTACTGCTTTTAATATACAACAAGCACATCTTGTGGGGCCCAGATCTTCTGGTGCCTCATCACCTGATCGACCATAATTGTTCTTTTTTTGGAATATACTGAGTTAATCTTGGTTTTGGAACCAGCCAAGCAAAGTAAACAAATGCTGTGGTCTGGTCATAGGATTTTCTTCTCACAGGATGTGGCTCGTGCTACGGCTGCTTGTCGCAAAGAGTTTCTTTCACTGCATCCAGGTTTGAGATCACTAAACGCTTGTTATGGACTGGTTCATCCTTGCTTCTTTAAAGCTTTAAAGTAACATACAAAGATCGTACTTTTTCATTTTCCTCTCCTGCTGATCTGGAAAAGTTTATTAGCCAATGCAATGGTGAAGAAATGGAATGTGGCAAATCTTGATTACTCATTGTTGGTTCTTAAGAAATTCTTTGCTGATATATTGTCCTATGTTACTAATCACTTGTATTTTTATTTAATTTTTTTATTTATTATTTGTATTCTTTTTACATATTCCTCACGCTTCATTTGTTTCCCTAAATCCGATATGTGTCCCTTTTCTGTGTCATGTTCCAGACCCTTTTGCTCTCTTTTTCTTCTTTCTTTTCTCTTTTCTTCCTTCCTTCTTTCTTATTCGACTGAGATTTGGTTGTTCATTCTACATACCTTTTGGTATCATAAGATCCAGTGGTTTCTAATTTACTGTATTATAAATTATTTTATATTGATAACGTTGATGCAGATATATCTTTTTGTTGTTCTGCAAAATTGTTAAAGTCATGCGTGTTGTTTCTTGAAATGTGAAAGGTTTATGCAATCCCATTAAGAAGCAGAGAGTCCTTTCACATCTTTCCAAGTTAAATTGCAAGGTTTCCATGTTACAAGAAACCCATACCTCTGATAAGGTTATTAATTCTTTGAGGCAGCAGTGGGTGGGTCATATTTTGTGTTCTCCGGAGCTCCATAATAAAAATGGGGCTCTTCTTTTATTTCATAAATCACTTACCATACAGATAGAGAGAGAGGAGAGAGATGATGAAGGGAGGTGGCTTCTTCTTCACCTCACTATCAATAATGTCCCATACACCTTACTCAACATTTAGGGCCCTACAGGTATTGATCTAATATTTTGGGAAAATATTTCACAGGTTTTACGTTCCTGTCCGAATGATAATCTTATAATTGGGTGGAGATTATAATCAAGTTATGGACCCCTTTACGGACAGGCACTCCCTTTCCAGATATATCCCTAATAAAATGCAAAAAACATTCAAGAATGCCATTCATTCCGGAGGCTTGAAAGATGTTTGGAGGATATACAATCCAGATAGTTTAGAATTCACCTTTCATTCTTCCATGCACAATTCAAAATCTAGAATTGATTATATTTTTTGACACCTTACTTGCTTACTGGTCTAGTGCACGCTGAAATAGGCGCTATACTAATATCGGATCATGCACCTATGTTTATAGATATTGATATAACAACTGAATCTTGTAAGTCAAGGAGATGGTGATTTAATAATCATTTGCTGAAAAATGAGGTCTTTATAGATACATTTGAAGTATTTCTAAAGGAATATTTTGATCTCAATCTGACGCCTTCTTTGCAATTCCATATTGTCTGGGACGCTCTCAAAGCCTCGGCCAGAGTCTTCATTTTTTACTATGTGGCTACAAAGAAGAAAAAGTTTCTCATAGAGTCGGCTCCTCTCTTATCATCTATTAAAACTCTGGAGCATAAATACTTTACATCAAATGATAATGATACTCTTAAACTCCTTATTCAATCCAAACTGGATTTTAATAAGAAGTCCACTGAACAAGCCTCTGGCATGCTTTTAAAAATTAATTCAAAATTTTATGGTGGGCATAAAAAAGCTGGAAAGATGCTTGCAAATTATCTTAAATTTAAATCCCATAAATCCAAGATTTCACGTATCAAAGGTGACAAGGGGAATAATCATTTTTAGAAATGAGGATATTTTGCAATGTTTTTCTGATTTTTATCAAAATCTCTATACGCCTGACTCATCCCCCTCTGAGGCAGATCTTGAATCCTTTTTTAAATCTCTCCCATCTCGAACAAATCAGTCTCAAGACCTTTCTTGCCTAGATAAAGAAATATCTGTGCAGGATATTAAGACCGCTTTAGCAAAATTACCAAAAGATAAAGCTCTGGGCCCGAATGCCTTTACAGCTGAATTTTACCTTCATTTTTTACACATTCTTCTTCCACATTTGCATTCTCTTTATTATCAATTTATTCAGAACGATAGGGCTCAAGTTACGATTTCTCAAGCAATGCTTTGTCTCATCCCTAAAAAAGATAAGGACCTTTCTTTGTGTGCTAATTATCGGCCAATTCTCTCAATTATTTAGACTGTAAGATATTTGCTAAGATATTAGCTCTTCGGGTAAAACAGATTATACAGGATTTAATTGGTTTTGAACAAACTGGCTTTGTTAAAGGCAGATATATTACTGATAATTCCGGAGCCATACTAAATATTTTACAACTTGCTTCTACAAGTACCATTTAAATGGCGGCCATTACTTTGGATGCAGAAAAAGCTTTTGATCGTATTAATTGGCTTTTTATGATGCGAGCCCTGAAATGGCATGGTTTTGGACCTGTAATTTTAAAAAACATTAATATATTATATTCTTCTCCATCCACATCTATATTTTTAAATGAAGTTCAATCTTCTTATTTTTCCCTTTATTGAGGTACTAGGCAAGGGTGTCCATTATCCCCCTTGCTATTCATTTTATCTTTGGAACCTTTCTTATATTTCTTGAAGCAATCTAATTTGTTTACCGGGTTTGTGCATAGAGATTTCCAAATCAAATTTACTGCTTATGCTGATGATGTTATCTTGTATGTTTCTAATCAGCAGCCATTGTTACCTGTATTTATTGAACGACTGAACTCATACTCTAGCCTCTCAGGCTGTAAATTAAACTCAAATAAATCTAAAGTTCTTCCTTTAAATACATTCTGTTTAAAACATATGTTTGAAAAAACAGATTTTAAATGGACCCCGACACATATAAAATGTCTAGGTATTAAGTACACCCCTTCAATTCCGGCTAATATTCAGCTTAATTTGGCAGATCTTGTTCAAAAATTTGTAGCATGACGGAAAAGTGGTCTTCTCTGTATTTATCCTGGTGGGGTAGGTTGGAATCCATCAAAATGATGATGCTCCAGTGATCAATTTTTATATGTCAATGTTACCGGTCAAAATACCTTTGAATTTTTTTAAAATCTCTTAATGGCATATTGATAAACTTTCTATAGAATGGACGCAAAACATGCATAGCTCCTTCCTCACCGTGCAAACCTAAGGATGTAGGTGGAGTTAATTTTCTGAATCTTCCTCAATATAATTCCTCCTTTATATGGAAACAAGTTTTACTTTATATCTATTCTCCTCAAGAAATTCCTCCATCGATTTGGTATAAATTGGAAGAGGCAATTATTTTTCCTTTCCCATTTCAATCAATATCATATTTTTCATACTCTCCTACAGGGTTCTCATCTCCTTGTCTTAAGCACTCCATCTCAATTGTTTATCCACTCTTTACTAAACCATTATCATCCTTACAAACCTTCCTGGACTCCTCTATTTGGCATAACAGAAATATCAATTTATTTAATCGTACTCTCTTCTGGAGAGAGTGGCTAATTAAAGGTATTTTACAAGTCAAACAATTGTTTGAGCATATGCTACCTCTCTCTTTTTCTGAACTCCAAATTAAATTTCATTTATCAGCCACCCACATGCCAAAATATCCAAGCTTAATAGCCCTTCTGGCACAACAACTAAATATCTTATTGCAAGATCCAAACCCCGCTCCAACTTTAGTTCCTCTGCAGCCTTCTCCCTGCACCCCTATCAAAGCCTCTCACACATATAAATACCTACATTATCACTTCCAAAGCCAAGTTAAAAATAAAATAGAGCTTACTTGGGAATTGGACCTCAATTGCTCTCTCTCTGTTCAAACATGGAATTTCATTTGGTCCAAAATCCATCATACATCTTGTAATGCCAGCACTACACAGACCACTTATTATTTTTATCATAGACTTTTTTTAAACACCTCTCTCTCTCTCTCTCTCTAAGTATAACCCAGGCCTTCCGGATTTTTGTTGGACCTGCTCTGATACACCAGGCACCTACCTACACTCTTTCTTCCAATGCCCAGCTATTGCTTCTTTTTGGTGAAAAATTTGTAATAAAATTGCACAAATATGCAATGTTAATTTTCCTTTTGACATTGTCAACATCTTTTTGGGAAGTTCCTCTCCTATTTGGATTGGCACCCGTAAAGTGGGCTGTTTTGTGGATTTGCTCATTGCTCTAGCATTACAAGTCATCACGTCAAACTGGAAGGATGCTACTAAGATCACTTTTAATGGATGGTGGAACTTGCTTTGTCATCATCACAGATTAGACAGAGCATCTGTTATCTCTACAAAACAACTTCTTCAAAAAGACTCATTTTGGTCACCTCTTACGACTTATTTATGTCTCCCACCATCTCAATTTCATAATAACACTTTTGTATTCCAGCCACCATGAAATTATAGTTTCAATCCATGTTTAAGATACTATTTAATGACTGTCCTTATTGTTTGACGTTTTATGATAATTACTGGTTCTGGTCATGTATTTTCATTTTATTATCTATTCATTTCTCTCTTTTTTCCTTTACTTCTTTCTATATCTTTCCCTTTGTTACTTCTCTTTGCTGTATCTACCTTATATCATCGCTTTTCTTTTCTGAAACAAAAACAAAAAATCATAAATTGCGAGTCTAGAAGTGGTTCATTCTTTTCTTTTAGCTCATAATTCACAATTTATAGCCATTACTGTTTTCATGCTTTATTCTTAAACTCTGTTTATGTTACATTGTTGTGTATTGCTTTTTGGTATAAGTCTGATAATTTTTTCCCGTAAGTTATTGTTCCTTTTTGTTCATGCATTCATGTAATAAAACATTTGTAAATTAAAAAAAAGAGGCATGTGTTTGATTTAAAAGTACAAACCTTGGTATTCAGTGTCCTGTCCTTTAATTGCACCAGAAGTGCAGTTCTCAACAGAGCTTTTGGCCCCGACACTCATTCTTTTCCATATTAAGCAGCAGGGCACTAGTCAGGGGTACACCTGGGAAGACAGTGTAAACCCACTATTTTCATAGGGTGGAAACCCCTGTAAGGAAATTAGGAACCTCTAAAATATGCTGAATTTGTCCAGGTGTAGGTTTCAGACTTCAGGACACTTTGAGCAGTGCATGCACATTGTCTTCCTGTGCAGCAATGTGCAGGTGAGGAGTTTTTCTTATTTTAAGTTCCTGCTGCCCCTAGGCAAAGGCCGAAGTTAGTGGGCCTTTAGGCCTCCTTTTGAGCGATTATCCCCACTTAGACGAATTTGGAGCCTCACACCTAAATGCAATGGAGGGGAAACAAATGCACACAGCTTATCACTTCACAGGTACTTAAGAGAGACATGCTTTTGACTTTGTTCAGTCCCTGTATATAAGAAATATGCATGCACTATAAGAATGTCAAATGTGTTGGTCTGGCCCAGTATTTACCAAATATATAATATGTGTGTAAATCTACAGGGTGTGTTGCATAAGACAGTGAGGGTTACAAGGTGTAGGGGTTACATGCCCTTCATACCACACTATGCTATATAAGTAGGATTACAATTTATGGACGGTAAATACCATAAGGATCTTTTTGTTAAAAGCAGTAATCCACTTACCTAGCTACTTAAATTAAAAAGCTCTCATCTGCATATTACAAGATGTGCTTTGCAGGAGTCACATTAACCCTCTATGCTACTCTGATTCATATTTGGGGGTAGACAAAACACAGATTTCTCCAGCACATGCATTAACATCCAGAGTTCTTTTGCCATTATTAGTATTCCCTGAGATTTGCTCTGCACACAAAGATATCTGCAGCAGGAACCTTAACCCCATAAGATATTTTAAAATGCAGACTTTACAACCAATTAATCATAACAGCTTTACTGCCACATTTCTCATTGTTGCCAATTTCTTTGTGACAGACTTTAAAAAAAATAATGAAATGGAAACATATAGGCCCACTTTTTCTCTTGGGGTTGAATCACTTTTTTAGCACAACCCCAATGCAATATCTCACTTGTTAAATCTTGTGAGCGTATTGTGATGCTATTAATTGTGTTTGACCAATGACTTTGTGTTTCACCACTGTGCATATTAGTTGCCCAATGTTCACCAGTAGCACATTATGGGGGTCATTCTGACCCTGGCGGTAGACTACCGCCAGGCCAACGACCGCGGATGCACTGCCAACAGGCTGGCGGTGCATCCATGGGCATTTTGACCGCGGCGGTACGGAAAACCGGCGGTGTCCCACCCGTTTCCCGCTGCCCTGGGGAATCCTCCATGGCGGCGCTGCAGGCAGCGCCGCCATGGGGATTCCGACCCCCTTACCGCCAGCCTGGCTCTGGCGGTTTTGACCGCCAGAACCTGGCTGGCGGTAACGGGTGTCGCAGGGCCCCTGGGGGCCCCTGCAGTGCCCATGCCACTGGCATGGGCACTGCAGGGGCCACCTAACAGGGCCCCACCAAGATTTTCAGTGTCTGCCAAGCAGACACTGAAAATCGCGACGGGTGCAACTGCACCCGTCGCACCCCTTCCACTCCATTCGGAGCCGGCATCCTCATGGAAGGGGGTTTCCCGCTGGGCTGGCGGGCGGCCTTCTGGCAGTCGCCTGCCAGCCCAGCAGGAAACTCAGAATTACCGCGGCGGTCTTTTGACCGCGCAACGGTATTCTGACGGCGGTACTTTGGCGGGCGGCCTCCGCCGCCCGCCAAGGTCAGAATGAGGCCCTATATGTTTTGTTCAGTTTAGCTGCCTATTGGCTTTAACATGGAGTTAGCCATTCCGCCTATTGGCTTTGACATGGCATTAACCATTACATTTTGTATAAATGCAACTGCCCCCTGTCGCACCCCTTCCACTCCGCCGGCTCCATTCGGAGCCGGCATCCTCATGGAAGGGGGTTTCCCGCTGGGCTGGCGGGCGGCCTTCTGGCGGTCGCCCGCCAGCCCAGCGGGAAACTCAGAATTACCGCAGCGGTCTTTTGACCGCGCAGCGGTATTCTGGCGGCGGTACTTTGGCGGGCGGCCTCCGCCGCCCGCCAAAGTCAGAATGAGGCCCTATATGTTTTGTTCAGTTTAGCTGCCTATTGGCTTTAACATGGAGTTAGCCATTCCGCCTATTGGCTTTGACATGGCATTACCATTACATTTTGTATAAATGTTCAGCTGCCTATTGGCTTTGACATGATATTAGACATTACATTTGATATTTAGGTTAGCTGCCTATTGGCTTTGACATGACATTAGACATTACATTTGATATTCAGCTTAGCTGCCTTTTGGCTTTGACATGACATTAGACATTACATTTGATATTTAGGTTAGCTGCCTATTGGCTTTAGCGTGGGGTTAGACATTGCAGTTGAGACATTGCAGATGAGCTGTGTTTTTCCAAGCTGTGTTTTTCCACAAGATGGACCAAGCTGTTTTCTTCACACCAGACCTTAGCTGATAAGAGCACGTAGATTTTGTGTTTACCTCGCAATCCAGTCTGAGAGCAAGTGAGCTCAGGAGAATTGGCCCCTCTCCAAGGTTCTTCGGCTCTCACACTGAGTTTGCTTTTAAGGATGACTCTGGGCCAAAGTGAGATAGATTAAATCTGCTTGACTTCAGACAGGAACTAGACGTCAGTTGCCTGCCTCCCGTTTGGGTAGAGAATCTCTTTCTCGCAGTTGACCGGAGTCATCAACTTGCAGACCACAGAAAGATGAAGCTGAGCTATAGGTCCTACGGTGATGAATTTAGATTTTTATGCTTTGCTTTGAAGTTATGATATTATATAATCACATCTATTTGCTGTGTACATTGTGTTAGACCTGACAGCCTTAGGGTAGTCACCCCTAACTTTTTGCCTGCCTCCCTCCTCTTTTTGGATACTGTTTTTGCTGGTTTTTAGACTCTGCGCACTTTACCACTGCTAACCAGTGATAAAGTGTATATGCTCTCTCTCTGCAAACATGGTAACTTTGGATCATACCTGATTGAACTATTTAATCTACTTATAAGTCCCCAGTCATGTGCACTCCAGGTGCCTAGGGCATATAGATTAAATGCTACTAGTGGGCCTGCAGCACGGATTGTGCCACCCACTTAAGTAGCCCCTTTTCCTTGTCTCAGGCCTACCATTGCTAGGCCTGTGTGTGCAGTTTCACTGCCACCTCGACTTGGCATTTAAAAGTACTTGCCAAGCCTAGAACTCCCCTTTTTCTGCATATAAGTCACCCTTAATGTGTGCCCTGGGTATCCCCTAGAGCAGGGTGCGGTGTAGGTAAAAGACAGGACATGTACCTGTGTAGTTATATGTCCTGGTAGTGTAAAACTCCTAAATTCGTTTTTGCACTGCTGGGAGACCTGCTCCCTTCATAGGCTAACATTGGGGCTGCCCTCATACACTGTTGAAGTGGCAGCTGCTGATCTGAAAGGAGCAGGGAGGTCATATTTAGTATGGCCAGAATGGTAATACAAAATCCTACTGACTGGTGAAGTCGGATTTAATATTACTATTCTAGAAATGCCACTTTTAGAAAGTGAGCATTTCTTTGCACTTAAATCCTTCTGTGCCTTACAATCCACGTCTGGCTAGGCTTAGTTGACAGCTCCTTGTGCATTCACTCAGACACACCCCAAACACAGGGTACTCAGCCTCACTTGCATACATCTGCATTTTGAATGGGTCTTCCTGGGCTGGGAGGGTGGAGGGCCTGCCCTCACACAAAGGACTGCCACACCCCCTACTGGGACCCTGGCAGACAGGATTGAACTGAAAGGGGACCTGGTGCACTTCTTAGCCACTCTTTGAAGTCTCCCCCACTTCAAAGGCACATTTGGGTATAAAACAGGGCCTCTGCCCTACCTCATCAGACACTTGCTGGAGAAGAAACCGGAACCAGAAACTACATCCTGCCAAGAAGAACTGCCTGGCTGCTCAAAGGACTCACCTGTCTGCTTTCTACAAAGGACTGCTGTCTTGCTGTTGCCCTGCTGCCTTGCTGAACTCTTGTCTGGCTGTGAAAGTGCTCTCCAAGGGCTTGGATAGAGCTTGCCTCCTGTTCCTTGAAGTCTCAGGACCAAAAAGACTTCTTCCTTTCACTTGGACGCTCCGTGCGCCGAAAATTTCGACGCACAGCTTGTTTCGCGGCGAGAAAAACGCCGCACACCGACGCTGATCGACGCGACGCCCTCGGGACGATCGAGACTTCGACGCACAACCTCGCAAGGACAAAGCTGCTCGACTTTCCAGGAGAAATCGACGCCTACCGTGAGCGCGAAACTTTGACGCACGGCCTCGCAAGGACAACGCCGCCCGACTTCCAAGGAGAAATCGACGCGACGCCTGCCGTGAGACCAAATTTCCGACGCACGGCCTCGCAAGGACAACGCCGCCCGACTTCCAAGGAGAAATCGACGCGACGCCTACCGTGAGATCGAAACTTCGACGCGCAGCCCCGCAGAACGACGCGCAGCCGGAAAACAAGCAGGAGAATCCACGCACAGACCCGGGACATCTGGTAATCCCCGCGATCCACGAAAAGAGACTGTCTGCGCGCCGGAAAACGACGCCCGACTTCCCCGCGTGGAAAAAGAACGACGCAAGTCTTTGTGTGCTGAGGAGAAATCGACGCACCCACCCTTTTTCCACGCATCTCTCCACCCGTGGCCCTCTGAGGAGATTTTCCACCAGAAACCAGGTACTTTGTGCTTGAAAGACACTGTATTGCATTCTAAAGACTTAAGACACTTTATATCACTTCCCTGTGATATTTCTACAATTTTCCATTGCAACTTTATTCTTTTTGACCTACAATTATCCTGATAAATATTATATATTTTTCTAAACACTGTGTGGTGTATTTTTGTGGTGCTATATGGTGGTATTGTATGATTTATTGCACAAATACTTTACACATTGCCTTCTAAGTTAAGCCTGACTGCTCGTGCCAAGCTACCAGAGGGTGGGCACAGGATAATCTTGGATAGTGTGTGACTTACCCTGACTAGAGTGAGGGCTTTTGCTTGGACAGGGGGTAACCTGACTGCCAACCAAAAACCCCATTTCTAACATTGGTGATCAGCGGTGAGGATAGGACTTGTATTTGTGCAGTGACATACAGTAGCTAAGTATTTCACTACCTACCCACAGTTGAAGGTCAACTTGGTTTTTATCTCTTTTTGAAAATCCGTTTTTTCCAGACAATTTTCAAAAACTAAATCCTCACTCAACATGTCTCTGACTGGGTCTCAGACAGGGGACTTTGACCTAGTCCAGTTGGATACATACACGGTCAAATAACTAAGAGGATTCTGCAGGGCATTAAGGGTACCCACCCAAGGGGCCTCCAGAAAGGAGGACTTTCAAGTGGCGCTGAGGGCCTGGGCAGAAGCCCATTTAGAGGATGATGAGGAAGAGGAGCCAGAAAATGGCCCCTCAGAAGGATTTTCACTATCTATGGATGGTGTTACCACTGCAATTGTGCACCCTTCCAGACCAGGGAGCAGTGTCTCCATGCAAAGCCTGACCGCAGAGGAAAGGAGAGAGGAAAGGGAGTTCCAATTGCAAATGGCAAAACTGAAAATTGAGGCACAACAGGAGGAGAGGAGGGCAGAAAGAGAAGCCAAACAAGCTGAGGCTGAAAGAGCAGCCAAACAGATTGAAGCTGAAAGAACAGCCAAACAGATTCAAGCAGAAGCTGAAAGGGCAGCCAAACAAGCAGAAGCTGAAAGAGCAGCCAAACAAGTGGAAGCTGAAAGAGCGTTGGCTGAAAAGAAACTATTGTTGGCTCATGAACTGAGTCTCAAGGAGCTGGAGATCAAGGCAAGACAGTCTGAATCCAGCAATAATGGTGGCAGCATACAGACAGGACCTGCTGGAGAAAAGAAGGTTCGTATACCCAAAAATGTGGTGCCCAGTTTTGTGGTGGGAGATGACATAGATAAATGGTTAGCTGCTTATGAAGTTGCACTAAGGGCTCATGAGGTTCCTGAAGGGCAATGGGGGGTAGCTATGTGGGGTTATGTGCCGCCATTGGGGAGGGACACACTTCTCACATTGGATCCACCGGATCAAAACACATACCCACTCCAGAAAGCCACTTTACTTGCCAAGTTTGGGCTGACCCCTGAGGGATACCGTCAGAGGTTCAGGGACAGCACCAAACAAACCACACAAACATGGGTAGATTTCTTTGATTTCTCTAGTAAGGCACTGAATGGATGGGTGCGGGGCAACAAAGTAGCAGATTATAAAGGTTTATATGACTTGATCCTGAGAGAGCATATGCTTAATGTTACTTATACCGATTTGCGCCAGCACCTAGTGGATAGTAAGCTGACTGATCCCAGGAAGCTTGCTGAGGAGGCGGACCTCTGGGTTAGCACCAGAGTGTCCAAAAAGGTACCTGGGGGGGACTCCCACAAAGGTGGTCAGGGTTCCCAACAGAAGAAAGAGGGGGGAGATAAACTTACAGATAAGGAACTCTCTAAAGGCCCCCAAAAGAATTCCCAGGGAGGGGGTGGCAACCCTTCCTTTTCCAAATTTGGGAAGAAGCCAGGGACATTTGACAGGTCAGGAAAATCTAGCCCCAAATGCATGGAGTGTTACCAATATGGTCACTACAAAGGCGATCCACAGTGCCCCAAGAGGGCACCGTCCACTACCGGACAGGCACCTGGGTTGACTAGTGTAGCACTCGGGGGGGAGATGGACCCAACTAGCTTTGGGGAGCAGGTAGAGATTTCCCTAGTGTCCCTGGGAGAAGGAGAAATGATGTCCAAGGTCCACATGCCTAAAAATACTTCCAAGTACCGGCAGTGGGTCCTCATTGATGGGCAGAAGGTGGAGGCTCTGCGTGACACAGGAGCCAGTATGACTACTATCAAGAGTCAGCTGGTGTCCACAGAGCAGATAATCCCTAATACATTCCACCAGGTCATAGTCGCTGACAATCGCGAGAGTCACCTACCGGTGGCTCGGGTTCCCTTTGAGTGGGGGGGGGGTCTCTGGTACTCTGAAAGTAGCTGTGAGTCCTGCCATGCCGGTAGATTGTCTGTTAGGCAATGATCTAGAGCATACTGCTTGGAAAGAAGTAGAGCTCAGATCTCACCTGGAGATGTTAGGGTTACCTGAGTGGGTCTGCATGACCACCCGGTCCATGGCTGACCGAGAGGGAAGTCAAGGGCATCTGGAGCCTGGAACGATGGCCCAGGGAGCTGCCAAGAGGAGGCACAAGGGGCGCGGGAAACCGGCCCCAGAAGTTCCCACAGTGGCTGACGGGGCTCCTGAGGAGGAGACTCCCGAGCCAACTGGGGAAGACATTGCCACCCTAGGTGACTTACCTGAGCTTGCTGGCTGGCAAGTTGAGGGTGGACCCACCAGGGAGGAATTCTGCAAGGCGCAGAAAGAGTGTCCCACTCTAGAAGGGTTGAGGAAACAAGCCTTAAACCAGGCAGCAGGTGACGCCTCTGGCAATCACCACCTATATTGGGAGAATGATCTCCTCTACAGTGAGCCTAGGGTTCCGGTCTTTGGGGCAGCACGTGTGCTGGTGGTCCCCCAATGTTACCGAGCCTTCCTACTGGGTCTGGCTCACGACATTCCCCTGGCAGGACATTTGGGACAAGACAAGACCTTCAACAGGCTTGTCACCCACTTTCACTGGCCCAAAATGAGGACACACTCAGACAAATTCTGCAGGGCTTGTCCTACCTGCCAGGCTAGTGGTAAAGCAGGAAAGAGGGTTAAAACCCCCCTGATTCCACTTCCTGTCGTTGGCACCCCCTTTGAAAGGGTGGGCGTCGACATTGTTGGCCCCTTGGACCCCAAAACTGCCTTAGGCAACAGGTTTATCCTGGTTTTGGTGGACCATGCCACCCGGTACCCAGAGGCAATCCCTCTGAGGACCGTAACTGCATCGGTGGTAGCCAGAACCCTGATGGGGATATTTACCCGTGTGGGATTCCCCAAGGAGATAGTGTCTGACAGAGGCACTAACTTCATGTCCGCGTACATGAAGCATCTGTGGGATGCGTGTGGTGTAACCTACAAGTTCACCACACCCTATCACCCCCAGTCTAATGGGCTTGTGGAGAGATTCAACAAGACCCTGAAAGGCATGATTGGTGGCCTCCCTGAGGCCATGAGGCGTAAATGGGACGTCCTCTTACCATGCCTTCTCTTTGCTTACAGAGAGGTCCCCCAGAGGGGGGTAGGGTTCAGTCCCTTTGAGCTTCTCTATGGATACCCCGTCAGGGGACCCTTAAGCATTGTCAAGGAGGGATTGGAGAACGCTCCAAAGACACCCCCTCAGGACGTGGTCAGCTACATGTTGGCCCTCCGCAATCAGAAGACCCGCTTCTGGAAAGAGGCCCAAAGTAACCTGGAGGCCAGTCAAGAGGTGATGAAACAATGGTATGACCAGAAGGCCACTCTGGTAGAGTTTCAACCTGGAGACAAAGTGTGGGTAATGGAGCCAGTAGAGCCCAGAGCTCTCCAGGACCGCTGATCTGGCCCATTTGAAATAAAGGAGCGGAAAGGGGAGGCCACTTACCTAGTGGACCTCCAAACCCCTAGGAACCCCCTAAGGGTGCTCCACGTGAACCGACTAAAAGCTCATTTTGAGAGGTCGGAGATCAACATGCTTCTGGTCACAGATGAAGGAATGGAAGAGGAGAGTGAACCTCTCCCTGACCTCCTCTCTGCCCAAGAAGGGGATGGGTCCGTAAGCGGGGTCATTCTGTCTGACTCCCTGACTCTAAACCAGAAAGGAGACTGCTATGAGCTGTTGGAGCAGTTCTCCCCCCTCTTCTCCCTTACTCCTGGACTGACCCACCTCTGTGTTCATGATATTGACACCGGTGACAGTCTCCCTGTGAAGAACAAAATTTACAGGTTGTCAGATAAGGTGAAGGCCAGCATCAAGGAGGAGGTCTCCAAGATGTTGACGCTAGGGGTTATTGAGAAGTCCAGTAGTCCCTGGGCCAGCCCAGTGGTGCTGGTCCCCACGGCTACTGTCCCAGGCGCGAAGCCAGAACTCCGGTTCTGCGTGGACTACCGGGGTCTCAACTCAGTCACACGGACTGATGCTCACCCCATCCCCCGAGCTGATGAGCTCGTGGACAGGCTAGGCGCTGCCAAGTTCCTGAGTACGTTTGATCTTACTTCAGGGTACTGGCAGATCGCCCTGACTGAGGGGGCTAAGGAAAGGTCCGCCTTTTCCACCCCTGACGGCCATTACCAGTTCCGGGTGATGCCGTTTGGATTGAAAAATGCCCCGGCTACCTTCCAACGGTTGGTTAACGGGGTCCTGGCTGGCAAGGATGCCTTCTGTGCAGCCTACCTGGATGACATAGCTGTCTACAGTTCCAGCTGGGAGGAACACCTGCTCCACCTCAAGGAGGTGCTTCAGGCCCTGCAACAGGCAGGCCTGACCATCAAGGCTAGTAAGTGCCAGATTGGGCAGGGTTCCGTGGAGTACTTGGGACACCTAGTAGGTGGTGGCAAGGTGCAGCCACTCCAGGCCAAGATCGAAACTATCAAGGCCTGGCAACCACCTCGAACCCAGACTGAGGTGAGAGCCTTTTTAGGCCTCACCGGATACTACCGCAGGTTTGTCAAGGGCTATGGTACCATTGTGTCCCCCTTGACAGAACTCACGTCCAAGAAGCAACCTAGGTTGGTGAATTGGACAGAGGCTTGTCAGAAAGCCTTTGACGCCCTGAAGGAAGCCATGTGCACGGCCCCCGTGCTCAAGGCCCCTGACTACTCCCAGGAATTTATCGTGCAGACAGACGCTTCCGAGCATGGCATAGGGGCAGTCCTAGCACAGCTAAATGAGGAGGGCCAAGATCAACCGGTAGTCTTTATTAGCAGAAGGCTATTACCACGGGAACAGAGGTGGAGTGCTATTGAAAGAGAAGCTTTTGCTGTGGTCTGGGCACTGAAGAAGCTGAGGCCCTACCTGTTTGGGACTCACTTCCTAGTTCAGACAGACCACAGGCCCCTCAGATGGCTCATGCAGATGAGGGGTGAGAATCCAAAACTTCTGAGGTGGTCCATTTCCCTACAGGGGATGGACTTTACGGTGGAACATCGCCCAGGGGTTGACCACGCCAATGCTGATGGTCTCTCCAGGTACTTCCGCCTTAGCGATGAGAGCTCCCAGGAGGTCGGGTAGCTCTCCCCACTTTCAGCTGGGGGGGACACATGTTAGACCTGACAGCCTTAGGGTAGTCACCCCTAACTTTTTGCCTGCCTCCCTCCTCTTTTTGGATACTGTTTTTGCTGGTTTTTAGACTCTGCGCACTTTACCACTGCTAACCAGTGATAAAGTGTATATGCTCTCTCTCTGCAAACATGGTAACTTTGGATCATACCTGATTGAACTATTTAATCTACTTATAAATCCCCAGTCATGTGCACTCCAGGTGCCTAGGGCATATAGATTAAATGCTACTAGTGGGCCTGCAGCACGGATTGTGCCACCCACTTAAGTAGCCCCTTTTCCTTGTCTCAGGCCTACCATTGCTAGACCTGTGTGTGCAGTTTCACTGCCACCTCGACTTGGCATTTAAAAGTACTTGCCAAGCCTAGAACTCCCCTTTTTCTGCATATAAGTCACCCTTAATGTGTGCCCTGGGTATCCCCTAGAGCAGGGTGCGGTGTAGGTAAAAGACAGGACATGTACCTGTGCAGTTATATGTCCTGGTAGTGTAAAACTCCTAAATTCGTTTTTGCACTGCTGGGAGACCTGCTCCCTTCATAGGCTAACATTGGGGCTGCCCTCATACACTGTTGAAGTGGCAGCTGCTGATCTGAAAGGAGCAGGGAGGTCATATTTAGTATGGCCAGAATGGTAATACAAAATCCTACTGACTGGTGAAGTCGGATTTAATATTACTATTCTAGAAATGCCACTTTTAGAAAGTGAGCATTTCTTTGCACTTAAATCCTTCTGTGCCTTACAATCCACGTCTGGCTAGGCTTAGTTGACAGCTCCTTGTGCATTCACTCAGACACACCCCAAACACAGGGTACTCAGCCTCACTTGCATACATCTGCATTTTGAATGGGTCTTCCTGGGCTGGGAGGGTGGAGGGCCTGCCCTCACACAAAGGACTGCCACACCCCCTACTGGGACCCTGGCAGACAGGATTGAACTGAAAGGGGACCTGGTGCACTTCTTAGCCACTCTTTGAAGTCTCCCCCACTTCAAAGGCACATTTGGGTATAAAACAGGGCCTCTGCCCTACCTCATCAGACACTTGCTGGAGAAGAAACCGGAACCAGAAACTACATCCTGCCAAGAAGAACTGCCTGGCTGCTCAAAGGACTCACCTGTCTGCTTTCTACAAAGGACTGCTGTCTTGCTGTTGCCCTGCTGCCTTGCTGAACTCTTGTCTGGCTGTGAAAGTGCTCTCCAAGGGCTTGGATAGAGCTTGCCTCCTGTTCCTTGAAGTCTCAGGACCAAAAAGACTTCTTCCTTTCACTTGGACGCTCCGTGCGCCGAAAATTTCGACGCACAGCTTGTTTCGCGGCGAGAAAAACGCCGCACACCGACGCTGATCGACGCGACGCCCTCGGGACGATCGAGACTTCGACGCACAACCTCGCAAGGACAAAGCCGCTCGACTTTCCAGGAGAAATCGACGCCTACCGTGAGCGCGAAACTTTGACGCACGGCCTCGCAAGGACAACGCCGCCCGACTTCCAAGGAGAAATCGACGCGACGCCTGCCGTGAGACCAAATTTCCGACGCACGGCCTCGCAAGGACAACGCCGCCCGACTTCCAAGGAGAAATCGACGCGACGCCTACCGTGAGATCGAAACTTCGACGCGCAGCCCCGCAGAACGACGCGCAGCCGGAAAACAAGCAGGAGAATCCACGCACAGACCCGGGACATCTGGTAATCCCCGCGATCCACGAAAAGAGACTGTCTGCGCGCCGGAAAACGACGCCCGACTTCCCCGCGTGGAAAAAGAACGACGCAAGTCTTTGTGTGCTGAGGAGAAATCGACACACCCACCCTTTTTCCACGCATCTCTCCACCCGTGGCCCTCTGAGGAGATTTTCCACCAGAAACCAGGTACTTTGTGCTTGAAAGACACTGTATTGCATTCTAAAGACTTAAGACACTTTATATCACTTCCCTGTGATATTTCTACAATTTTCCATTGCAACTTTATTCTTTTTGACCTACAATTATCCTGATAAATATTATATATTTTTCTAAACACTGTGTGGTGTATTTTTGTGGTGCTATATGGTGGTATTGTATGATTTATTGCACAAATACTTTACACATTGCCTTCTAAGTTAAGCCTGACTGCTCGTGCCAAGCTACCAGAGGGTGGGCACAGGATAATCTTGGATAGTGTGTGACTTACCCTGACTAGAGTGAGGGCTTTTGCTTGGACAGGGGGTAACCTGACTGCCAACCAAAAACCCCATTTCTAACATTGGTGATCAGCGGTGAGGATAGGACTTGTATTTGTGCAGTGACATACAGTAGCTAAGTATTTCACTACCTACCCACAGTTGAAGGTCAACTTGGTTTTTATCTCTTTTTGAAAATCCGTTTTTTCCAGACAATTTTCAAAAACTAAATCCTCACTCAACATGTCTCTGACTGGGTCTCAGACAGGGGACTTTGACCTAGTCCAGTTGGATACATACACGGTCAAATAACTAAGAGGATTCTGCAGGGCATTAAGGGTACCCACCCAAAGGGCCTCCAGAAAGGAGGACTTTCAAGTGGCGCTGAGGGCCTGGGCAGAAGCCCATTTAGAGGATGATGAGGAAGAGGAGCCAGAAAATGGCCCCTCAGAAGGATTTTCACTATCTATGGATGGTGTTACCACTGCAATTGTGCACCCTTCCAGACCAGGGAGCAGTGTCTCCATGCAAAGCCTGACCGCAGAGGAAAGGAGAGAGGAAAGGGAGTTCCAATTGCAAATGGCAAAACTGAAAATTGAGGCACAACAGGAGGAGAGGAGGGCAGAAAGAGAAGCCAAACAAGCTGAGGCTGAAAGAGCAGCCAAACAGATTGAAGCTGAAAGAACAGCCAAACAGATTCAAGCAGAAGCTGAAAGGGCAGCCAAACAAGCAGAAGCTGAAAGAGCAGCCAAACAAGTGGAAGCTGAAAGAGCGTTGGCTGAAAAGAAACTATTGTTGGCTCATGAACTGAGTCTCAAGGAGCTGGAGATCAAGGCAAGACAGTCTGAATCCAGCAATAATGGTGGCAGCATACAGACAGGACCTGCTGGAGAAAAGAAGGTTCGTATACCCAAAAATGTGGTGCCCAGTTTTGTGGTGGGAGATGACATAGATAAATGGTTAGCTGCTTATGAAGTTGCACTAAGGGCTCATGAGGTTCCTGAAGGGCAATGGGGGGTAGCTATGTGGGGTTATGTGCCGCCATTGGGGAGGGACACACTTCTCACATTGGATCCACCGGATCAAAACACATACCCACTCCAGAAAGCCACTTTACTTGCCAAGTTTGGGCTGACCCCTGAGGGATACCGTCAGAGGTTCAGGGACAGCACCAAACAAACCACACAAACATGGGTAGATTTCTTTGATTTCTCTAGTAAGGCACTGAATGGATGGGTGCGGGGCAACAAAGTAGCAGATTATAAAGGTTTATATGACTTGATCCTGAGAGAGCATATGCTTAATGTTACTTATACCGATTTGCGCCAGCACCTAGTGGATAGTAAGCTGACTGATCCCAGGAAGCTTGCTGAGGAGGCGGACCTCTGGGTTAGCACCAGAGTGTCCAAAAAGGTACCTGGGGGGGACTCCCACAAAGGTGGTCAGGGTTCCCAACAGAAGAAAGAGGGGGGAGATAAACTTACAGATAAGGAACTCTCTAAAGGCCCCCAAAAGAATTCCCAGGGAGGGGGTGGCAACCCTTCCTTTTCCAAATTTGGGAAGAAGCCAGGGACATTTGACAGGTCAGGAAAATCTAGCCCCAAATGCATGGAGTGTTACCAATATGGTCACTACAAAGGCGATCCACAGTGCCCCAAGAGGGCACCGTCCACTACCGGACAGGCACCTGGGTTGACTAGTGTAGCACTCGGGGGGGAGATGGACCCAACTAGCTTTGGGGAGCAGGTAGAGATTTCCCTAGTGTCCCTGGGAGAAGGAGAAATGATGTCCAAGGTCCACATGCCTAAAAATACTTCCAAGTACCGGCAGTGGGTCCTCATTGATGGGCAGAAGGTGGAGGCTCTGCGTGACACAGGAGCCAGTATGACTACTATCAAGAGTCAGCTGGTGTCCACAGAGCAGATAATCCCTAATACATTCCACCAGGTCATAGTCGCTGACAATCGCGAGAGTCACCTACCGGTGGCTCGGGTTCCCTTTGAGTGGGGGGGGGGTCTCTGGTACTCTGAAAGTAGCTGTGAGTCCTGCCATGCCGGTAGATTGTCTGTTAGGCAATGATCTAGAGCACACTGCTTGGAAAGAAGTAGAGCTCAGATCTCACCTGGAGATGTTAGGGTTACCTGAGTGGGTCTGCATGACCACCCGGTCCATGGCTGACCGAGAGGGAAGTCAAGGGCATCTGGAGCCTGGAACGATGGCCCAGGGAGCTGCCAAGAGGAGGCACAAGGGGCGCGGGAAACCGGCCCCAGAAGTTCCCACAGTGGCTGACGGGGCTCCTGAGGAGGAGACTCCCGAGCCAACTGGGGAAGACATTGCCACCCTAGGTGACTTACCTGAGCTTGCTGGCTGGCAAGTTGAGGGTGGACCCACCAGGGAGGAATTCTGCAAGGCGCAGAAAGAGTGTCCCACTCTAGAAGGGTTGAGGAAACAAGCCTTAAACCAGGCAGCAGGTGACGCCTCTGGCAATCACCACCTATATTGGGAGAATGATCTCCTCTACAGTGAGCCTAGGGTTCCGGTCTTTGGGGCAGCACGTGTGCTGGTGGTCCCCCAATGTTACCGAGCCTTCCTACTGGGTCTGGCTCACGACATTCCCCTGGCAGGACATTTGGGACAAGACAAGACCTTCAACAGGCTTGTCACCCACTTTCACTGGCCCAAAATGAGGACACACTCAGACAAATTCTGCAGGGCTTGTCCTACCTGCCAGGCTAGTGGTAAAGCAGGAAAGAGGGTTAAAACCCCCCTGATTCCACTTCCTGTCGTTGGCACCCCCTTTGAAAGGGTGGGCGTCGACATTGTTGGCCCCTTGGACCCCAAAACTGCCTTAGGCAACAGGTTTATCCTGGTTTTGGTGGACCATGCCACCCGGTACCCAGAGGCAATCCCTCTGAGGACCGTAACTGCATCGGTGGTAGCCAGAACCCTGATGGGGATATTTACCCGTGTGGGATTCCCCAAGGAGATAGTGTCTGACAGAGGCACTAACTTCATGTCCGCGTACATGAAGCATCTGTGGGATGCGTGTGGTGTAACCTACAAGTTCACCACACCCTATCACCCCCAGTCTAATGGGCTTGTGGAGAGATTCAACAAGACCCTGAAAGGCATGATTGGTGGCCTCCCTGAGGCCATGAGGCGTAAATGGGACGTCCTCTTACCATGCCTTCTCTTTGCTTACAGAGAGGTCCCCCAGAGGGGGGTAGGGTTCAGTCCCTTTGAGCTTCTCTATGGATACCCCGTCAGGGGACCCTTAAGCATTGTCAAGGAGGGATTGGAGAACGCTCCAAAGACACCCCCTCAGGACGTGGTCAGCTACATGTTGGCCCTCCGCAATCAGAAGACCCGCTTCTGGAAAGAGGCCCAAAGTAACCTGGAGGCCAGTCAAGAGGTGATGAAACAATGGTATGACCAGAAGGCCACTCTGGTAGAGTTTCAACCTGGAGACAAAGTGTGGGTAATGGAGCCAGTAGAGCCCAGAGCTCTCCAGGACCGCTGGTCTGGCCCATTTGAAATAAAGGAGCGGAAAGGGGAGGCCACTTACCTAGTGGACCTCCAAACCCCTAGGAACCCCCTAAGGGTGCTCCACGTGAACCGACTAAAAGCTCATTTTGAGAGGTCGGAGATCAACATGCTTCTGGTCACAGATGAAGGAATGGAAGAGGAGAGTGAACCTCTCCCTGACCTCCTCTCTGCCCAAGAAGGGGATGGGTCCGTAAGCGGGGTCATTCTGTCTGACTCCCTGACTCTAAACCAGAAAGGAGACTGCTATGAGCTGTTGGAGCAGTTCTCCCCCCTCTTCTCCCTTACTCCTGGACTGACCCACCTCTGTGTTCATGATATTGACACCGGTGACAGTCTCCCTGTGAAGAACAAAATTTACAGGTTGTCAGATAAGGTGAAGGCCAGCATCAAGGAGGAGGTCTCCAAGATGTTGACGCTAGGGGTTATTGAGAAGTCCAGTAGTCCCTGGGCCAGCCCAGTGGTGCTGGTCCCCACGGCTACTGTCCCAGGCGCGAAGCCAGAACTCCGGTTCTGCGTGGACTACCGGGGTCTCAACTCAGTCACACGGACTGATGCTCACCCCATCCCCCGAGCTGATGAGCTCGTGGACAGGCTAGGCGCTGCCAAGTTCCTGAGTACGTTTGATCTTACTTCAGGGTACTGGCAGATCGCCCTGACTGAGGGGGCTAAGGAAAGGTCCGCCTTTTCCACCCCTGACGGCCATTACCAGTTCCGGGTGATGCCGTTTGGATTGAAAAATGCCCCCGCTACCTTCCAACGGTTGGTTAACGGGGTCCTGGCTGGCAAGGATGCCTTCTGTGCAGCCTACCTGGATGACATAGCTGTCTACAGTTCCAGCTGGGAGGAACACCTGCTCCACCTCAAGGAGGTGCTTCAGGCCCTGCAACAGGCAGGCCTGACCATCAAGGCTAGTAAGTGCCAGATTGGGCAGGGTTCCGTGGAGTACTTGGGACACCTAGTAGGTGGTGGCAAGGTGCAGCCACTCCAGGCCAAGATCGAAACTATCAAGGCCTGGCAACCACCTCGAACCCAGACTGAGGTGAGAGCCTTTTTAGGCCTCACCGGATACTACCGCAGGTTTGTCAAGGGCTATGGTACCATTGTGTCCCCCTTGACAGAACTCACGTCCAAGAAGCAACCTAGGTTGGTGAATTGGACAGAGGCTTGTCAGAAAGCCTTTGACGCCCTGAAGGAAGCCATGTGCACGGCCCCCGTGCTCAAGGCCCCTGACTACTCCCAGGAATTTATCGTGCAGACAGACGCTTCCGAGCATGGCATAGGGGCAGTCCTAGCACAGCTAAATGAGGAGGGCCAAGATCAACCGGTAGTCTTTATTAGCAGAAGGCTATTACCACGGGAACAGAGGTGGAGTGCTATTGAAAGAGAAGCTTTTGCTGTGGTCTGGGCACTGAAGAAGCTGAGGCCCTACCTGTTTGGGACTCACTTCCTAGTTCAGACAGACCACAGGCCCCTCAGATGGCTCATGCAGATGAGGGGTGAGAATCCAAAACTTCTGAGGTGGTCCATTTCCCTACAGGGGATGGACTTTACGGTGGAACATCGCCCAGGGGTTGACCACGCCAATGCTGATGGTCTCTCCAGGTACTTCCGCCTTAGCGATGAGAGCTCCCAGGAGGTCGGGTAGCTCTCCCCACTTTCAGCTGGGGGGGACACATGTTAGACCTGACAGCCTTAGGGTAGTCACCCCTAACTTTTTGCCTGCCTCCCTCCTCTTTTTGGATACTGTTTTTGCTGGTTTTTAGACTCTGCGCACTTTACCACTGCTAACCAGTGATAAAGTGTATATGCTCTCTCTCTGCAAACATGGTAACTTTGGATCATACCTGATTGAACTATTTAATCTACTTATAAATCCCCAGTCATGTGCACTCCAGGTGCCTAGGGCATATAGATTAAATGCTACTAGTGGGCCTGCAGCACGGATTGTGCCACCCACTTAAGTAGCCCCTTTTCCTTGTCTCAGGCCTACCATTGCTAGGCCTGTGTGTGCAGTTTCACTGCCACCTCGACTTGGCATTTAAAAGTACTTGCCAAGCCTAGAACTCCCCTTTTTCTGCATATAAGTCACCCTTAATGTGTGCCCTGGGTATCCCCTAGAGCAGGGTGCGGTGTAGGTAAAAGACAGGACATGTACCTGTGCAGTTATATGTCCTGGTAGTGTAAAACTCCTAAATTCGTTTTTGCACTGCTGGGAGACCTGCTCCCTTCATAGGCTAACATTGGGGCTGCCCTCATACACTGTTGAAGTGGCAGCTGCTGATCTGAAAGGAGCAGGGAGGTCATATTTAGTATGGCCAGAATGGTAATACAAAATCCTACTGACTGGTGAAGTCGGATTTAATATTACTATTCTAGAAATGCCACTTTTAGAAAGTGAGCATTTCTTTGCACTTAAATCCTTCTGTGCCTTACAATCCACGTCTGGCTAGGCTTAGTTGACAGCTCCTTGTGCATTCACTCAGACACACCCCAAACACAGGGTACTCAGCCTCACTTGCATACATCTGCATTTTGAATGGGTCTTCCTGGGCTGGGAGGGTGGAGGGCCTGCCCTCACACAAAGGACTGCCACACCCCCTACTGGGACCCTGGCAGACAGGATTGAACTGAAAGGGGACCTGGTGCACTTCTTAGCCACTCTTTGAAGTCTCCCCCACTTCAAAGGCACATTTGGGTATAAAACAGGGCCTCTGCCCTACCTCATCAGACACTTGCTGGAGAAGAAACCGGAACCAGAAACTACATCCTGCCAAGAAGAACTGCCTGGCTGCTCAAAGGACTCACCTGTCTGCTTTCTACAAAGGACTGCTGTCTTGCTGTTGCCCTGCTGCCTTGCTGAACTCTTGTCTGGCTGTGAAAGTGCTCTCCAAGGGCTTGGATAGAGCTTGCCTCCTGTTCCTTGAAGTCTCAGGACCAAAAAGACTTCTTCCTTTCACTTGGACGCTCCGTGCGCCGAAAATTTCGACGCACAGCTTGTTTCGCGGCGAGAAAAACGCCGCACACCGACGCTGATCGACGCGACGCCCTCGGGACGATCGAGACTTCGACGCACAACCTCGCAAGGACAAAGCCGCTCGACTTTCCAGGAGAAATCGACGCAACGCCTACCGTGAGCGTGAAACTTTGACGCACGGCCTCGCAAGGACAACGCCGCCCGACTTCCAAGGAGAAATCGACGCGACGCCTGCCGTGAGACCAAATTTCCGACGCACGGCCTCGCAAGGACAACGCCGCCCGACTTCCAAGGAGAAATCGACGCGACGCCTACCGTGAGATCGAAACTTCGACGCGCAGCCCCGCAGAACGACGCGCAGCCGGAAAACAAGCAGGAGAATCCACGCACAGACCCGGGACATCTGGTAATCCCCGCGATCCACGAAAAGAGACTGTCTGCGCGCCGGAAAACGACGCCCGACTTCCCCGCGTGGAAAAAGAACGACGCAAGTCTTTGTGTGCTGAGGAGAAATCGACGCACCCACCCTTTTTCCACGCATCTCTCCACCCGTGGCCCTCTGAGGAGATTTTCCACCAGAAACCAGGTACTTTGTGCTTGAAAGACACTGTATTGCATTCTAAAGACTTAAGACACTTTATATCACTTCCCTGTGATATTTCTACAATTTTCCATTGCAACTTTATTCTTTTTGACCTACAATTATCCTGATAAATATTATATATTTTTCTAAACACTGTGTGGTGTATTTTTGTGGTGCTATATGGTGGTATTGTATGATTTATTGCACAAATACTTTACACATTGCCTTCTAAGTTAAGCCTGACTGCTCGTGCCAAGCTACCAGAGGGTGGGCACAGGATAATCTTGGATAGTGTGTGACTTACCCTGACTAGAGTGAGGGCTTTTGCTTGGACAGGGGGTAACCTGACTGCCAACCAAAAACCCCATTTCTAACACATTGCAACTGAGAAGTACTTTGATATATTTTGCTTTCATTGCTGCGACTACTTTTGAACGTGTGCTTCCAATCTCCTAATTTCGTCTCTCAGGAACTTGTGGGTGGGGAATTAACAACAATAAGGTGGTCATTACAACCCTGGCGGTCGGTGTTAAAGCGGCGGTAAAACCGCCAACAGGCCGGCAGTAAAAAATTTGGCATTATGACCGTGGCGGAAACCGCCAACAAAGACAGCCACTTTAACAATCCGACCGCCACGGCGGTACAGACAAACAGCGCAGCGGTCACCGCCAACAAACAGGCGGAGGACAATGTACCACCCACAGTATCTCAACAGGACAATCCGCCACCTTTTCCGGGGCGGATTCACCGTGGATAAAAACACGGCGGAAACAGCCATTTCAAAGGGAAAACGCTCACCTCTACACACCCCACGAGGAACGACGACACCATGGAGCCGGAACTCCATATTCTCCCTCCGATAGTCTTCCTGCTCCTATAAGAGGATCAACAACGCCGGCGGCGAAGACCACAGTGAGTAATGCACCTACAACATAGGGGAGGGGGAGGGAGAAACACAGGGACACACACAACCAACATCACAACCCCCACCCCGACCCTCACCCACTACAACACACACACCAATGCATATCCAAACATTACAGTAACAACCCCCAACCCCCCCGGAAGAATGCAAAGACAAAAGGAAATGAGTTGAACCATTGTAATATATCAAAATACAGTAACCAAATATATACATATATATATATAGACATTAAACAAAATATACACCACGATTAGTAGTGCAGGTAATGCACCATTCATTGTCCGTGGACCACTGGGCCCAAAATGCATGGGCGAGGCCCACACTAGATACCTGATCAAAACGGAGAGAACATTGCAGGGGCATCAGATAGAAATACAACAGGCACCTCAGGGGGAAGGGAAGGGGGGGCACCTCAGCCGGATGAGTGCACCACACCAGATCCACGAGGGGGCTCCATGCCCATTGATGTGTCCTGGGGAGTGCAAAGCCACAGTCGCTCAAGTCTCTACAGTGGGTGGTTTGCCCACTGTACCATCCTGGGGAGTGCAAAGCCACAGTCTCTCAAGTCTCTACAGTGGGAGGCTTGCCCACTGTACCATCCTTGGGATGTGCAAAGCCACAGTCTATCAAGTCTATACAGTGGGTGGTTTGCCCACTGTACCATCCTGGGGAGTACAAAGCCACAGTCTCTCAAGTCTCTACAGTGGGTGGCTTGCCCACTGTACCATCCTGGGGAGTGCAAAGCCACAGTCTCTCAAGTCTCTACAGTGGGTGGTTTGCCCACTGTGCCATCCTGGGGAGTGCAAAGCCACAGTCTCTCAAGTCTCTACAGTGGGTGGGTTGCCCACTGTACCATCTTGGGGAGTGCAAAGCCCCAGTCTCTCAAGTCTCTACAGTGGGTGGGTTGCCCACTGTACCATCCTGGGGAGTGCAAAGCCACAGGCTCTCAAGTCTCTACAGTGGGTGGGTTGCCCACTGTACCATCCTGGGGAGTTCAAAGCCACAGTCTCTCAATTGGATAACAGTCTCCATTGGTTCTGGAGGGGGACTAGTGCCCAGAGTGCTTCATCCTGTGCAGGACAGACAGAGTAGATGCATGTCTCCACTGGTTCTGGAGGGGGACTGGTGCCCAGAGTGCTTCATCCTGTGCAGGACAGACGGAGTGGATGCATGTCTCCTCTGGTTCTGGAGGGGGACTGGTGCCCAGAGTGCAGCACTCACCCCGTGATGGTCCCAGTTGCGTCACTGTCCCTGCCGCTAATGGGCTAGCGGTGGTCGCCTTGGCGGTCTTTGCCCTGTTCGGCGGTGCTTGAGTTGGCAGTTTCTGACCTGTTCAGCGGTGCTTGCCCTGTTCAGCGGTGCATTCCATGGCAGTCTTTGCCCTGTTCCGCGGTGCTTGAGTTGGCAGTTTCTGACCTGTTCAGCTGTGCTTGCCCTGTTCAGCGGTGCATTCCATGGCGGTCTTTGCCCTGTTCAGTGGTGCTTGAGTTGGCAGTTTCTGACCTGTTCACCGGTGCTTGCCCTGTTCAGCGGTGCATTCCATAGCGGTCTTTGCCCTGTTCAACAGTGCTTGAGTTGGCAGTTTCTGACCTGTTCAGCGGTGCTTGCCCTGTTCAGCGGTGCTTGCCATGGCGGTCTTTGCCTTGTTCAGCGGTGCTTGCCCTGTTCAGCGGTGCATTCCATGGCGGTCTTTGCCCTGTTCAGCGGTACTTGAGTTGGCAGTTTCTGACCTGTTCAGCGGTGCTTGCCCTGTTCAGCGGTGCATTCCATGGCGGTCTTTGCCCTGTTCAGCGGTGCTTGAGTTGGCAGTTTCTGACCTGTTCAGCGGTGCTTGCCCGGTTCAGCGGTGCATTTCATGGCGGTCTTTGCCCTGTTCAGTGGTGCTTGCCCTGTTCAGCGGTGCTTGCCATGGCGGTCTTTGCCTTGTTCAGCGGTGCTTGCCCTGTTCAGCGGTGCTTGCCATGGTGGTCCTTCATTGCCCAGCAGGCCTGTGGCTGGCGGTCCTTCATGGGTCAGCTGGGCTGTGGCTTGGGGGGCCCTCCTGGCCAGTGACGATTGGGCTGGCCTCCTGGGCAGTGACTCTGGCGGTGGCCTCCTGGCCAGTGACGATTGGGCTGGCCTCCTGGGCAGTGACTCAGGCGGTGGCCTCCTGGCCAGTGACGATTGGGCTGGCCTCCTGGGCAGTGACCCCGGCGGTGGCCTCCTGGCCAGTGACGATTGGGCTGGCGGTGGCCTCCTGGGCAGCGGGGATGATGGAGGTCTTCTCCGCCGTGCTGCTCCTCCCAGACTTTGGAGATTTCTTCTGCCCATTCCTCACCTTGGGAGGAGTCACAGCTGAGTCAACACTACCCCCGGGACCAATGTGAGCGGCTTTGCTGGCTGGAGTCTTCCCCCTCTCCCGCCGGGCACTGTCCAACTTCTGGTGCTTCACGGGGGGACTGGCTGTGCTGTGGCTCCGTGCCAGACTGGCTGGCCTGGTGGCCGGTGCACTCCACATACCTGTAACAGGCACCACTGGTCACAGTGATTTCTTGGCTGAGGTGCTAGTACGGGACCTATGAGTGGGAGGGGGGGATGGGAAAGAGGTCAAGGTTGGCCAGGAAAAGTTTCTTAGGAAAACTGGGACGGGTAGCTGGATGGGGTTTGGGAGTGGGGGAAGAGGTACTGGTTGTAGGAGGTGTACGTTTGGTGACTGGGTGAAGGTGCATGCGCTGGAGGCTGTCGTGAGGTGGATGGCTGTTGGGTGGGTGTGTGCCTGTGTTTGTGCATATTCGGAGGTGGCCTCACAGACACACTGGGAGAGGACACAGGGGACGTGTGAATGGTAGTGGGGGTGGTGACTGCACGTGAGCGGGGTGTGGTGGTGGGTGTGCTGGAGAGGGACGTAGTGGCTGGAGAGGTAGTGCATGCAGGTGTGAGTGTAGACGAGACAGGGAGGGAGGAGGGAGACGAGAAGGAGGGGAACACAGTGGAGGCAGTGGATGTTGGTGTGTCTGCATGTGTGTGATGCTTGCGTGAGTGCCTGTGGGATGTGTGGTACTTATGTTTGCCTGAGCTTCCCTTGTGTGTTGAGGTGTGTGCATGCTGGTCTGTAGGTGAGCTTGGGATAGGCTGAGGTACAGGGGATTGTGTCGGGGTGGAGGAAGTTGGAGGGGGGAGGCTAGATACAGGGACAATGGCTGCCATCAGTGCTGAGGCCAGAGTTTGCAGGATTTAATGAAGGGCAGCCTGACCATAATGAATGACCCCCAGGAATGCATTTGTGTGTTGCAATTCCATTTCTACACCCTGGATGGCATTCAAAATGGTAGACTGCCCAACAGTGAGGGACCTGAGGAGGTCAATGGCCTCCTCACTGAGGGCAGCAGATGTGACAGGGGCAGGGGCTGAGGTGCCTGGGGCGAAGGTGATGCCAACCCTCCTGGGTGAGCGGGCACGGGGAGAAGGCTGAGGGGCTGCTGAGAAGGCGGTGCTGGTAGGGGGGGTGGCGGCTGTACCTGTAGAAGTGGGGGGCACAGATTTTGACGCCACCACAAGGGAACTCCCATCGGAGGACGAGTCTGTGTCGCTGGTTGCTGATCCTGTCCCCGCCGTGAAGCTCCCCTCGCCCTCCGTCCCACTGGTGTATTCCGAGTCCGTGGTGTGGCCCTCCATGGCCATGTGGGATGCAGCTCCCTCGTGCTCCGGTGCCACTGTACCTCCGCCTGATGATGCTGATGCACACAAGAACAGGGAGACCACAAAAAGGGGGACGACAACAGAAGAAGGACTGGTTAAGTGCATGGCTTACAGCTACCGTTGGCGGACAATACAGACTCAGCAGCCCCCTGCACTACGTCGCGCTGTTGGGCTCTACAGATGCAATTCCTGGGATATGTCCTACATGGCTATGGTCGACATCTGCACACATAGATGACACAGGGGCATGTATACCTGTACTTGGCAGTCTATAGAGGTGGGGTGGGGTGCCACATGGCCTGCATTACAGAGGGGCCTAGCCTACGGAACTCGCCCTGGCCTAGGGAAACCCACAACCCTCCTCCCCCACCAGACACCTTCACTGTGCGCAAAGTCCGCTGAATGATGTTGTACTCACCCCCTTGTGTCTGCTGTGATGCCCTCAAGCGCCCATCCAAATCAGGGTAGGCCACCGCCAGGATCCGGAACATCAGGGGGGTCATGGTTCGATGGGCACCCCTCCCACGTTGGGAGGCTATCCCCAGCTGAGCCTCCGCCGTCTTCTTGCTCCAGCGGCGAATGTCCTCCCATCTTTTCCGGCAGTGGGTGCTCCGTTTGTGGTGTACCCCCAGGGTCCGGACATCCTTGGCGATGGCACGCCAAATATCCTTCTTCTGGTGGGCGCTGACCTACATGACATGTACAGGGGAAGAAGAGAAGTCGTTACCAACTGCACCGTCGAAGTGAGTGGCCCACATCCCTACCCTTGCCATGTGGCACATGCATTCACAGTCCTTCATGGATGCAGAACTGTGCCCCCTTCATTCTTACAAACAGCCCTCTCCACACAGGCATAGCCCATACAACGTGCTCCCAGTGTACTTACCTGTTGGTCTGGAGGACCGTAGAGTAGCGTGTACTGGGGGAGGACCCCATCCACAAGCTTCTCCAACTCCTCTGCAGTGAAGGCAGGGGCCCGTTCCCCAGACGCACGAGCCATTGTCTCTTCCAGACTGAGGTCACAGCAGCACTTGCAGTGTAGGTCCTCTCCTGTCGAAGATCAGGTATCGAGTGATTGAACAGATAGAAAATGGCGGTCACGTCCGCGGCGGTCACGTCCGCGGCGGTCACGTCCGCGGCGGTCACGTCCGCGGCGGTGCGTACCATCACCGCCGGCGTACATCGTCATTGGCTCCTGGGACCCATAGGGTCCAATGTTAACCAATGCAGCATTGCGCCGCCGTCTTCGACCGCCTACCGCGACGGTGTACAACGCCAGCGCAGTTACCTCACATCCCATTGTCTCACTTTAGAGGTCAGGCAGCCGCCATTTCAGGGGCCCACATGGCCTCATTACCAACTGCGTCACACAGACCTAGGCTTTGTCGCTCAACACAAATACAGGCCAGATTTTGTGTATGAATGGTGTTCTATGTAGACTGTGGGTACATACCTCTGAGTTGTTTGACTCTGTGGTCACTGTTGTCATTCCTAGGCAATGTCCGCTGGGACATGTGAGGAGATGGCGGAATCCTCCGGTGTACCGACTGCTGGTGGACCTGTCGACAATGGAGGAAAGACATTTGATCATCACCTACAGGTTTGACCGTGCCACAATCCAGGAACTGTGTGCCCAGTTGGAGCCAGACCTGATGTCACCAATCCGCCATCCCACAGGGATCCCCCCTCAAGTATAGGTGCTAACAGTGCTCCATTTCCTTGCAAGTGGGTCATTTCAAACAACAGTGGCGATGGCATCAGGAATGTCCCAGCCTATGTTTTCCAGCGTCTTGTCCAGAGTGTTGTCTGCCCTGCTGAAACACATGCAGAGCTACATAGTTTTCCCTCAGGTGGAGGATTTGCCTACAGTTAAAGGTGACTTCTATGCCCTTGGACATATCCCCAACATCATAGGTGCCATTGATGGGACCCATGTAGCTCTGGTCCCCCCTCACAGGAGTGAACAGGTGTACAGGAACCGGAAGAGTTATCATTCGATGAATGTACAGATGGTATGTTTGGCAGACCAGTACATCTCCCAGGTAAATGCAATGTTCCCTGGCTCTGTGCATGACACCTACATCCTGCGGAATAGCAGCATCCCTTATGTGATGGGTCAACTCCAGAGTCAACGGGTGTGGCTATTAGGGGACTCTGGTTACCCCAACCTGTCATGGCTACTGACCCCAGTGAGGAATCCCAGGACCAGGGCAGAGGAACGCTACAATGAAGCCCATGGGCAGACTAGGAGGGTGATCGAACGCACCTTCGGCCTCCTGAAGGCCAGGTTCAGGTGCCTCCATATGACAGGTGGTTCCCTATTCTACTCACTAAGGAAGGTGTGCCAGATCATCGTGGCCTGCTGTATGCTTCACAACTTGGCTTTGCGATGACAGGTGCCTTTTCTGCAGGAGGATGGTCCAGATGACGGTGTTGTGGCAGCTATGGAGCCTGTGGACAGTGATGAGGAGGAAGCAGAGGAAGAAGACATTGACAACAGGGACTCAGTTATCCAGCAATATTTCCAGTGACACACAGGTGAGAACACATTCCTGCCTACTACAAGTACTTTCACACTTCTACCTTTATCCTGTCTGTCGATTTCACCCAGTATATGGTAACTGAGTTGTACATTTCCCTTACGGTTTCACAGGTGTGGTTTACAACAAGTGTCATCTGCTTAGATTCCTCATGGACTTGAGATGTGTGACATAGGTATGTTGACATTAATTTTGAAAACGCATTTTGTCACTGTCATTGCTAATACACATTTTCGAAATCACAGACTGACTCCAGATTGTTTTGTGGTTCAAGGGTGTTTATTGAAGTGCTCAATATTGGAGAGGGGTTGTAAAATGGTGAGGGGTGATGGTGGAGGAATGTCCATGGCAGAGTCCAGTCTATTAGTCTCACAGGTGCATTGCCCATATGGGCATAGGAAGTGGAGCTGGGGCAGTTCCAATATGGACAGGGTTACAAAGTGGGACAGTAGGATGACAATCAGGGTGGTCTCATTTCTTGGCGGGGGTCTTGGCATCGTGCTCTATCTTGTTCCTGGATCTCAGGGACCGTTTGCGGGGTGGTTCTCCGTCTGCAGGGGGTGGGGTGCTGGTGTGGTGGTCCTGTGGCGGGGCGTCCAGTCCACTAGCGTCGGCAGAGGTGGTGGGCAGTTCATCATCCAGACTAGTGTCAGGGGCCCCTTGTAGTGCCACAGTGTCCCTCCTGGTGTTAAGTAGCTCCTTCAGCACCCCTACGATGGTGCTCAGGTCGGAGCTGATGGTTCTGAGTTCCTCCCTGAAGCCCAAATACTGGTCCTCCTGCAGCTGCTGGGTCTCCTGAAACTTGGCCAGTACCGTTGCCATCGTCTCCTGGGAGTGGTGGTATGCTCCCATGATGGAGGAGAGGGCCTCGTGGAGAGTGGGTTCCCTAGGCCTGTCCGCCCCATGTCGCACGGCAGCCCTCCCAGTTCCCCTGTGTTCCCCTGTGTTCCTGTGCCTCCGTCCCCTGGACCGTGTGCCCACTACCACTGCCCCCAGGTCCCTGTTGTTGTTGGGGTGGTGGGTTATCCTGGGTTCCCTGTAGTGGTGGACACACAGCTGATTGACGTGTCTTGGGGACGGAGGTATGGGCCTGCTGGGTGGGTGCTTTGCTGGTGTTACCAGAGGGTGGAAGGTCTGTGGTGGCCTGTGACCGGGTGTGGGGAACCAACTGTCCCGAGGCCCACGATGGTCCAGGCTGGTCATCTGGATCCAGTTGGACAGAGCTGCTGTCATCACTGTGGGCCTCTTCTGTGGGTGGGGTGGAGATGTCTGGACCCTCCTGTCTGGTGACGTTACGTAGTGGTCCTGCAGGGGTATAAAAGCATGATTATTGCATCTGTGTGTGTCATGGTGGGCAATGGGTGGGTGAGCATGTACCCTAGTGCTAGCATTCTTGTGTGGGGGCTTGTGTGATGATGGTTGAGGGGGGTGTTATTGGTATGTGCAGTGGGCATGCTTTAGCGATGGGTGTCCATGCTTTGTTGTGTCATGCAGGGCTTGGTGTTGGGATGGATGGTTTGTGTTATTAGTACATTTGTGAGGAGTTGGAGTGATAGGGGAGGATGCGAGGGTGGGGGTCTGTGATAGCATGCAGGTAGGGTGGGGGATATGATAGATAAGATTTGACTTACCAGAGTCCATTCCTCCACCGACTCCCGCGAGGCCCTCGGGATGCAGTATAGTCAAGACCTGCTCCTCCCATGTTGTTAGTTGTGGGGGAGGAGGTGGGGGTCCGCCGCCAGTCCGCTGTACCGCGATGTTGTGTCTTGAGACCACAGAACGCACCTTCTCCCGTAGGTCGTTCCACCTCTTCCTGATGTCGTCCCAATTTCTTGGGTGCTGTCCCACTGCGTTGACCCTGTCAACAATTCTTCGCCATAGCTCCATCTTCCTAGCTATGGAGGTGTGCTGCACCTGTGATCCAAATAGCTGTGGCTCTACCCGTACGATTTCCTCCACCATGACCCTGAGCTCCTCCTCAGAGAACCTGGGGTGTCTTTGCCGTGCCATAGGGTGGTGTAGGTGATGTGTGGGGTGGTGTATGTGGTGATAAGTGTGGTGATATGTAGTGGTGTGTGGTGTTTTGTGTGTGGAAGTAGTGTGGGTGATGGTGTTGTGTGCCTGTGGCTGCTAGTTTGTGGATGGTGGTGTCTCTCTCTGGCCTTCTTTCAGAATTTTTGGTTGTAGGGGTTTGTGGGTGATGTGGGTGTGTGTTTTATATTGTATTGTGTGTGTGTGGGAGTGGTGTGTGTATGTGTATGAGGTGTGTGTATTTTGAATTGTCCAATGTGGCTGTGTTTTGTAAGAGTGTGTGTATTTTGAGTGCGGCGGTGTGTACCGCCAATGGAATACCGCGGTTGAAAGACCCCCACGTGGATTCGTGGGTCGTGATAGCATGGGCGTATTTCAGTTGGCGTGACGGTGGAGGTTTCGTTTTCGCCAGTTTATCACTGACCTTTGGTGTGGCGGACTTGTGTGGGTGTCTGAATTTTGTCGGGTTTCGGGATGTGGGTCGTAATAGCTGTGGCGGAATTCCGCGGCCGCAGCGGTGTGTTGGTGGTCTTCTGCTTTTACCGCCAATGTTGTAATGACCGCCGTAATGTCTTCTCTAAACTCAGAAGTGCATTCCAGAGAGGTTCTGTAAGCTCGTTTATGAGATAAGAGGGAAAGCAGAACATAATGGCTTAGTCATCAGTTTTCAGAGTCGGGAAATTAGAGATTTCTTAGTGCACTATTTAAAAGTGTAATTGTTTTTTGTTGTTTAGAGAATTACGGAAGCACGGCAGACCATGTTTGAAAATGCATGTGAAGTTAAACTGCCTGATGGTGCTGTGAGAAACATGTTTTCTTGCTGTGATAACGCATATTTAGAAAATGCGCCTTTTGAAAGCAATGATGTTCCTTTTGTTCTTCACAGAAGGGTTTGGATACTTTTATCTGCTTACAGAAAAATGCAGGAGAGATGTAGGCAGTTAGAACATGAAAATAAGAATTTACGTGAGCAAATTAGCCAGAACACATTAATGCAAGATAATGCTGAAATCTATAAAACTGCTGTTTTAGAAGAATCTGGCTTTTCCCATTCCAGTAATGAGGAGGTTAAGAAAGATGTGAGCCAGTCTGAGCCTCTGTGTGTGCCGGGCATGGAACAAAATACCCCTTAGTTTTTGGCAGTTGAAGTGCATTCCTTAACTGATAACACTGAGAACAGAGCTCAGAATGTTATTTACAGACTGCTTCTGCAAAGAAAAATTAATTACATGGCAGAGGTACCGTCGCAAAATGTGCAGTTACTGGCACAAGTAAAACAAAAGATTTTAGAGTTTCTTACTGTTTGCACTAAGCAAGAGACACAGAGTTTCATTAGCTTGTTTGATTTTTGGAAACAGTATAGCCCTCATCTGAGTGAAATCCTAACACTTTGGTATAAAGTCACTAGGAAAAAATATAAGCAGCTGCGTGCTGGTGATTTGGTAAATGAAATAATTCAGACTTTGGGTTTCTGCGCAATGCAAGAGGGAAACACTGATTTACATGTAAATCAGGAACAGGGGAAGAAAAGAGTGCCCCTGGAACTTTGGAGTATGGAAACTGAAATATCAAGCATGCAGTGGGTGATGAATTCACTTAAATCTCACAGTTTAGGACAGGCACAGGAGGCTAGTATCATACACTGGATCTGGTACATGCAAGACAGGGCTAGAGTCACGGCAGCCCTACATGAACAGGTGTCACAAGCCCCTTTTCAGGATGTGGAGAGGGTGCAGGGAGTACCACAGGTAAAAGAGTCACCAGTGAAATTGAGTGCACCATTTGAATTTGTGTCCCCTGAGGATAAAAAGCATGTTTGTTTGACTAATGATTGATTGACTGAAGAGTGGTTTTCTAGCACAGGAGAAGGAACAGCGTTGTACAATGTGTGTCAGACTTTAAAGCAAGAGCTGCTTGAGATGTGTCATTTTTACACTGATTCTTGGTTCATTGACAATGGTTTAGCCGTTTGGTTTTCCACATGGCTTGTACATAACTGGTTCAATTCCCTTGCAGATGTAAAAGAGAAAAATTCAGAGTCTGAGGTGTCCACCCAGAATCCTGACTTAGTGGGGATGGCTAAGTGGGTGCACCAGAAATGTGAACAGCTGGGAGAAAAAGCCACTTACAGGTGGGCAGAGATGAGAGAGATGCACATTCCCCTAGATTTGATAAAAACTGTGCAGCACGCACAAGAGCAATCTGTCCCACAAACAGTCACAGAGCAGTTGGGGAGAGGAAAGTTACTAGGACAGATATGGCAAATTGATCAGGTTTTAGGGGGAGTGATTGCTGCAGATTGCCTAGGAGAAATCAAAATTATGCTGATAACTGGAAAATAATCTGATTCATTCATAGAAATTGGAGACAGAATGGCCCAACTTGTCAAAAGTGCAGTGAATGGAGGTTTGGTAAAGAAGGAGTCTGCCCCAGCCCTTCCGACAGTGCAAGAAAAGGGAAGCTGTGGTGCAGCAGATAAAAACCTCAGTGCTGAGGTGTGGGTTGAAGCCCCAAGTGACCCTCCAGAACCTGCAGAAAACATAACAAAGGGCCCTAAAAATGTCCTGCTGATTATAAAACAGGGAAAGGAAGAGGAAGGGCACATTTACAAATGTTATTTGCAAGAAAAGTCCTACTTTTTTCTTTTGCAGATCCTACCACGTTTCGCCACTGACCATGAGTGTGCTGTGTGGTCTCCCTTCGGGTGTGTGCGTGTGGGGTCGGGGAAGGGACCGAACCCCCAACCTGAACCGGATTGTAAAGTACAAACCCCATGGATCCATCTTGCGCAATTGGCACCTTCAGTTCAAGTTCAACTTGTTTGATTACATTCTTCCACTGGAACTAAGCAACATTAACAGTTAACTGTCTGTGTTTTTTCGTGTGGCACTCTGACTTTCACTTACTTTCGCCAGCAAACCTTTCAGGTGGAGCGTGCACCTTTACATGAGTAGAACTCATGCTACATCAAATTGCTGTTTTAGAGACACTGTTGAATCAGAGTATATGAGTTTCAGTCTTTTCTGTGTAGATGTATCTGATGTGAAAATTTTTGAGATCAATATGTTAATCCACTTCCATTGATTTACAGTGATTGCTTTGATCATTCAAATCTGATTTGCTGATAATGTTTTTGTTTGTGTAGATTTTTTTGTTTTTTGTTTTTGTTTGAAATAAGAGGTATGTGAAACAAAAATTAATTGGTCATAGGGTGGAATGTGATGCTATTAATTGTGTTTGACCAATGACTTTGTGTTTCACCACTGCGCATATTAGTTGCTCAATGTTCACCAGTAGCACATTATGGGTTCATTCCAACCCCGGCGGTCAAGGACCGCCGGGGCCGGGGATGCGGGAGCACCGCCAACAGGGCATTCTGACCGCGGCGGTTTGGCCGCGGTCAGACAAGGAAAACCGGCGGTCTCCCGCCGGTTTTCCGCTGCCCTGGGAATCCCCCATGGCGGCGCAGCTTGCTGCGCCGCCATGGGGGATTCCGACCCCCTCACCGCCATCCTGTTCCTAGTGGCTCCGACCGCCAGGAACAGGATGGCAGTGAGGGGTGTCGTGGGGCCCCTGGGGGCCCCTGCAGTGCCCATGCCAATGGCATGGGCACTGCAGGGGCCCCCGTAAGAGGGCCCCACTTTGTATTTCAGTGTCTGCTTTGCAGACACTGAAATACGCGACGGGTGCCACTGCACCCGTCGCACATACCCACTCCGCCGGCTCCATTCGGAGCCGGCTTCTTCGTGGGGAGGGGTTTCCCGCTGGGCTGGCGGGCGGCCTTCTGGCGGTCGCCCGCCAGCCCAGCGGGAAAGCCAGAATGGCCTCCGCGGTCTTTCGACCGCGGAGCGGCCATTTGGCGGCTCCCTCCAGGCGGGCGGCTCCCGCCGCCCGCCGGGCTCAGAATGAGCCCCTATATGTTTTGTTCAGTTTAGCTGCCTATTGGCTTTAAAATGGAGTTAGCCATTCCGCCTATTGGCTTTGACATGGCATTAGCCATTGCATTTTGTATTCAGTTCAGCTGCCTATTGGCTTTGATATGATATTAGACATTACATTTGATATTTAGGTTAGCTGCCTATTGGCTTTGACATGATATTAGACATTACATTTGATATTTAGGTTAGCTGTCTATTGGCTTTGACATGACATTAGACATTACATTTGATATTCAGCTTAGCTGCCTATTGGCTTTGACATAACATTAGACATTACATTTGATATTTAGGTTAGCTGCCTATTGGCTTTAGCGTGGGGTTAGACATTGCAGTTGAGACATTGCAGATGAGCTGTGTTTTTCCAAGCTGTGTTTTTCCACAAGATGGACCAAGCTGTTTTTTTCACACCAGACCTTAGCTGATAAGAGCACGTAGATTTTGTGTTTACCTCGCAATCCAGTCTGAGATCGAGTGAGCTCAGGAGAATTGGCCCCTCTCCAAGGTTCTTCGGCTCTCACACTGAGTTTGCTTTTAAGGATGACTCTGGGCTACAGTGAGTTAGATTAAATCTGCTTGACTTCAGACAGGAACTAGACGTCAGTTGACTGCCTCCCGTTTGGGTAGAGAATCTCTTTCTCGCAGTTGACCGGAGTCATCAACTTGCAGACCCCAGAAAGATGAAGCTGAGCTATAGGCCCTACGGTGATGAATTTTGACTTTTATGCTTTGCTTTGAAGTTATGATATGATATAATCACATCTATTTGCTGTGTACATTGCAACTGAGAAGTACTTTGATATATTTTGCTTTCATTGCTGCGACTACTTTTGAACGTGTGCTTCCAATCTACTAATTTCGTCTCTCAGGAACTTGTGGGTGGGGAATTAACAACAATAAATGTCTTCTTCAAACTCAGAAGTGCATTCCAGATAGGTTCTGTAAGCTCGGTTATGAGATAAGAGGGAAAGCAGAACACTTATTGTACTCATGATAGAACCGCTAAACATATGTCTGATGTCACTTCTTGTGATGTTACTTCTTGTGAGGTCATGGGTTGTAATGCCTCTTCCTGTGATGCCACATGCAATGTCACACGCTGGGATTTCATGCGCCATGATGTCACTTGCATACTGTTTAACTTGGTTAGTTCCACCACTTCGTTTTTTAGAACTTGTTCGTAGGACTCGTGCCCTGTTAAGAACTGTGTGTAACATTGATTGCATTCCAATAATTTTAGCGGGTTAAGTTGGAGGGTGTCAAGGAGTCCGCATCCTCAGAGTTTGCACCTGTTCCCAATATGTCCACCTCTTGGCAGCTCCAAACTCTACTAGCCTTTATAGCACAGAGTTAAAGAATGGCCAAGTGGGGTAAGGGGTTTTAGGTTGGGAACAGCGGGGAAGGAAAAGTTAAGAACACAATAATCAGATTATACACATTGACTTTCATAGGCTTTGTTAAGGATAGCTATGGACAGATAACATGAATGATCAAGAGCCTTCATACATCATAACCTTATTAGCTCTGAGTACCTGGAAAATAATTTAGGATTATGCAAGCTTTAATATGAACGTTTCTTTAGAATACAAACTGAGGCTCTGAACCTTGAACTGACTCAAGTTATTCTTTGAATAGAAACTACTTAATAACAGTGATCAATAAACACATTCGTTTTTAGGAACAAACTGCGTTAGGCTCATGAATGATACTGCAGAGGCACACTATAACAGTAATCATTGAACACATTGGTTTTTAGGAATAAACTGTGATAAGCTCATGGAGGATACTGCAAGGATACACTTGTCTAGATCTTCAAGATTCAATTGCTTAAGAATTATTATACACTTTAAATATCAAAACTGTGCATCAAGATTTCAATGTCTAGAAATGATCGCACTTTCCACCAATCTGAAACACAAGGGTTAAATGCCAAGAATGACTTTCGCACTCTGCCATTGATTCAACCATCAGGATCTAAATGTCAAAATACGATCGCACACTCTGCCGATCTGAGTTGCAAAGTTTAATTGCCAAAATTGAATCGCGCACACTGCTGCCGATTCGATCATCAAAGTTCAAATGTAAAAACATGATCGCGCATACTGCTGATTCGAACTGTGAAAGTGAAATGGCAAGAATGAATCGCGCCCACTGCTGCTGATTCAACCATCAAAGTTTAAATGCCAGGATGCGATCGCGCACACTGCCGATCTGAACTGTGAAAGTTAAATGTTAAGAATGAATCGCGTACACTGCTGACGATTCAACCATCTAGGTTAAAATGCCAGGATACGATCATGCACACTGCTGATCCGAACTGTGAAAGTTGAATGCCAAGAATGAATTGCGCACACTGCTGCCGATTCAACCATCTAGGTTTAAATGCCAGGATACGATTGCGCACACTGCCGATCCGAACTGTGAAAGTTAAATGCCAAAAATGAATCCTGCACACTGCTGCCGATTCAACCATCAAGATTTAAATGCCAGGATACGATCACGCACCCTGCCGATCCGAACTGTGAAAGTTAAATGCCAAGAATGAATCGTGCACACTGTTGCCAATTCAACCATCAAAGTTTAAATGCCAGGATACGATCGCTCACACTGCCGATCCGAACAGTGAAAGTTAAATGCCAAGAATGAATCGTGCACTCTGTTGCCGATTCAACCATCAAGGTTTAAATGCGCAGATACGATCGCGCACACTGCCGATCCGAACTGCAGGGTTTAAATGCCAAGTAAACCATTGCACACGCAATGTAACCAAAAGGCCCAAAACTCGAGAATTTCTGAAAACGGAGTCGGGGCCTAACCCGACCTCCGCCTTACTGCCCTGCTTGAAGATCACCAAGGAAATGAAGACAGGGCCTGGAAATCCTGGGCAGGCCTTCGGAACAGGAGCACAGGAAAATGCTGCCGCTCTGCACTGGGACCTCTAAATAGTGAGCACGTGGAGCTGGGCTGGGTCCCTTAAATAGACCCAGGCCCGCCCACGTGCCACACCTAGCCAGGCTGCAGGAAAGAATTCTAGAAGGGCTTAGAATAGGGACCACACCCTGTAATACTGCAGCAAAACCTTGAAAGTTAACAATACATTGCAAACAGCATTAATGATGTTTCACATGAATCTCTGCAATGCAAAAGGTTAACATACTGCATTAACTTACAATGCATGAATTATTACATTTGGTAAGAGCTGGTTTCTTGCTTTACGTCACCCGTAGATCGTGCACTGTCCTGATGTTGACAGAGGGGTATATTTAAATTGTACTTTTTAACATATTTATTTAAATGTTAATTATACAAAATAAAGGCTCTGTAGGGATGGGCAGCCTCCATAAGACTGTGGTTAGGTTTCCCATCCCCAAAACCTACTCCTACACTACGGTTTTCTGTTCACCAACCTAGCCGCTGCCATTGAGCATCAGCCCACATGTATAATAAAAGAGTTATCTTCAGAATTTTCAGAACTATATGAGAAGGTTCTTCTATTACGTACATGGTGTTGTATACATAACACGATGAATAGCTTTCCCTTATGCAGTTATGCAGGAGATAGTCCTTCTATTATTTCTATAGTGATATAAATGCAACACAACTACTATGTCTATAATGTTAATCAGAGTATTTACCTTTTGTAATTTAGTGCTTTAGATATATTGCAAGGCTTAGAACACTCCTTTTTAATAGAGTACACAAAATAATCAACCAGTTATGTCTTAAACACTATAAATATTCAAGTACTATCTCATGCAATTCTCCTTCTGCTGTGGGTGATAATTGATATGGAAAGCAGTTGGCTGAGTAAATGACGGGAGCTATGGTTTTGGAGTAAGACCATGTAACATATGCAGAGTCATGCAAGGTCCTGCCTTAATTCAGAAGTCATTTATTTTGCACATATGAAGGCTCTTTGGAAGTCAAGTCAAAATGTGAGTGTCACACTAAAAAACTATCCTGGTCAGCACAATAAGAAAGCTTGGAATTTTGGGAATATTAAGCTTAATAGTCTAGTACACTTTGCAAGGGTTTAGTTTCATATGGAAAGGGATCTTTTATTGATCTTTGGGAAATCAGCAATTTTAGTTCTCTTAGGAAGTCCTCGCAAATCAGTAGATTTGCAGAAATGTCCCGATAATTAGCATGGTAAAAAACGTGCATTTCATATACTGGATTTCTGTAAGAAGCTAATTTGCTCTATTCGGAAATTATATCACTATTTCCGAAATTTCAGAACACAGTGTCTCCAAATTCCATACATTTCTTTGTCTTTTAATCAGGTTTTGTAAATTGGTGTTTTCTGAAATGCGTACAGTATTTGGCCGAGAAAAGCCATATGTTCCTTATTGCATGTACATGTCAAGACTATGGCCCTCATTACAACCCTGGCGGTCGGTGTTAAAGAGGCAGTAATACTGCCAACAGACTGGCGAAAAAAAATGGAATCACGACCATGGCGGAAACCGCCAACACAGACAGCCACTTTACCACACCGACCGCCACAGCAGTAGAAACAAACACCGCAGCGGTAACCGCCAACAGACAGGTGGAAGACAATGTACCGCCCACTGTATTACAAGGCACCAATCCGCCAGCTTTTCCGCGGTGGTACCAATGCCAACAAAAGCACAGCGGAAACAGTCTTTGGAACGGAAACCACTCACCTCTCGACACCCAATGAGGAACCAGGAAGCCATGGAGCCCGAACTACAGGTGTTACCAATGCTGGTTTAACTCCTCTTCTACCAGGAACATCAAAGACGGCGGCGACGACCATGGTGAGTACTGCACCTAGCACATGGGGGGGGAGAGAGTGACACACACTTAACATGCAACATCCCCAACCCCACCCTCACCCACAACACCATACACACAAATACATGAATCAACATTACATATACACCCCGTAACCCTCTGGAAGAATACAAGGACCAAATGAAATGATTGTAACGAGTGTAATCATTGAAAATCCAGATAGGGCAACATGTCTGTGAGAGATCAATATATACAAATATGTACAGCAACTACACAAGTCCGGATAGTGTTCCATTCAATGTCCGAGGACCAGTGGTTCCAAAATGCATGGGTGAAGCCCACACATGACACCTGCCTCAAAACGGAGAGAACACTGCTGGCGCATCAGTTCGAAAAACATCAGGCACCTCAGGGAGGAAGTGGAAGGGGGCACCTCAGCCGGATGATGGGACAACGCCACTGCTCCACGAGGGGGCTCCATGCCCACTGCATGCTCCTGGTAAGTGCAATGCCACAGTCTCTCTAGTCTCTCAAGTGGGTGGTTTGCCCACTGCTTGGTCCTGGGGAGCACAAAGCCAAAGTATCTCAAGTGGGTGGTTTGCCCACTTCTTGGTCCTGGGGAGTGCAAAGCCACAGTCTCTCAAGTCTCTCAAGTGGGTGGTTTGCCCACTGCTTGGTCCTGGGGAGTACAAAGCCACAGTCTCTCAAGTCTCTCAAGTGGGTGGTTTGCCACCTGCTTGGTCCTGGGGAGTACAATGCCACAGTCTCTCAAGTGTGTGGTTTGCCCACTGCTTGGTCCTGGGGAGTACAAAGCCACAGTCTCTCAAGTGGGTGGTTTGCCCACTGCTTTGTCCTGGGGAGTGCAAGGCCTCAGTCTCTCAAGTGGGTGACATGTTCCTATGGTGCTGAAGGGAGCTTAGTGCCCAGAGTGCTTCATCCTGCCAAGGAGTGGGGTAGTGGATGTTTTTCTCCACTGGTTCTGGAGGGGCCATGGAGGCCAGAGTGCTGCACATGGTGTGTGGCAGTTTCCATTCCCTCACCTGGGTGTCAGAGCCACAATATTTTCTGGGAACAGGTAGCATGATACTCCATGGGGGCAGAGGCACACTCCACCCTGCAACGACTTTGCCTGCCAACTGCTGGTACTGCCAGTGCTGGTTGTGGTGCCTCATGTAGTGTGTGCAGGGTCCAGGACGTCTCCTGCAGCCTCGGACGACTGCCCACTGGGGATGATATTCATGTTGGCTGTGGTGGCACTGTCTGAGCACATAGAAAGGTAGGGGGCGGTGGGTGCGGCGGTGTCTGCGGCGCAGATGCTGCCGGTGGTGCATGTGTCAGCACCTGTGGAGGGAGAGAGCAGGACATCTCCTGCAGCCTTGGACAGCTGCTCACTGGGGATTATGCTGGGGACTGTAGCAGAGGCACCAGGCGTGCAGGTGGCGGTGCAGGTAGCAGTGCAGGTGGCGGTGCAGGTGGCGGTGGCCACTGCCGTACAGGTTGCTGTTCTGTCTTGCAGAAAGGGTGACACCAGTCCCTCACCCGGAGGCTCTGTGCCCTGAGCTGACTTCCCTTTAGCCTTGTATCCCTTCCCCACCTTGGAAGTCGCTGCTGGGAACTTGGCACTGTCCTCTTTTGTCTTGGAGGAGGCCTTGCTGGGTGGTTGGTGCGGCTTTACCCTACGGCATGTAGGTCCCTTCTTCACCTTGGAAGGTGGCGGAATAGGGTGATCCTTGGCCTCACTAGGTGGCACACTGGCAGCCCTGATGGGTGCCGCCCGTGATGTCACTAGACTTGCAGGGACCACAGTGCTGAAGGATTTCGTGACTGAGGTGCTGGGATCTGGACATACTGGCCCTAGGGGAAGGACGGGGGAGAGGTGTAGGGAAAAGGTCAATGTTAGCCAGGAAAACACTGGGACGGGAAGATGGAGGGGGTTTGGGAGAGGAGGAAGAGGTAGTGGTTGTAGGAGGTGTACATCTGCTGAGTTTGGGTGAGGGTGCATGGGCCGGAGGTGGATGGCTGTTGAGTGGGTATGTGCCTGCATTTGTTTAGTTTGGGAGGAGGGCTCAGAGACACACTAGGAGAGGACACAGGGGACGTGTGAATGGTAGTAGGGGTGGTGATTGCATGTGAGTGGTGTGTGGTGATGGGCATGCTGGTGATGGAGGTAGTGGCTGAGGATGTAGTGCATGCAGGTGTGAGTGGAGACGAGACTGGGAGGGAGGAGGAGGACGTGGAGGAGGGGGATACAGTGGAGGCAGTAGATGTTTGTGTATCTGTATGGGTATGGTGCTTGTGTGAGTGCCTGAGGGATGTGTGGTGCTTATGTTTGCCATGTCCACTCTTGTGTGTTGATGAGTGTGCATGCTGGTCTGATGGTTTGCTTGGGATAGCCTGAGGTAGAGGGGATTGGGTCTGGGTAGTGGAAGTTGGAGGTGGGAGGCTGGACACAGGGACAATGGCTGCCATCAGTGCTGAGGCTAAAGCCTGAAATGCTCTCTGTTGGGCTGCCACGCCAGAATGAATGCCCTCCAGGTATGCATTTGTTTGCTGCAAATGCCTCTCGACACCCTGGATGACATTCAAAATGGCTGATTTCCCAACAGTGCGGGATCTCAGGAGATCAATAGCCTCCTCACTGAGGGCAGCAGGGCTGACTGTGACAGGGCCTGAGGTGCCTGGGGCGAAGGAGATGCCCACCCTCCTGGGTGAGCGGGCACGGGACACACGCTGAGGGGCTGCTGGTAAGGGGGGTGGCGGCTGTACCTGTTGATGCGGTGGGCACAGAGGTGCCTGCGACCGCAAGGGAGCTCCCATCAGAGGAGGAGTCACTGTTGCAGGTGTCTCCTCCTGTCCCTGTTGTGGAGCTCCCCTTGCCCTCCATCCCACTGGTGCCTTCAGACTCCCTAGATTCACCCTCCTGGGCCATGTGTGTTGCAGCTCCCTCCTGCTCTGGTGCCAATGCTACTCCGCCAGATGATACTAATGCACACAAGGACAGGGTGACAAAACAAAAAGGTGAAAAAAGACAGAAGAGACACATAGTCAATGCCTGCAACAACACCACTGTTGGCGGACACAACAAACAGCCCTATACAGTAGGCCATGCAGTAACAGTTCAGGGGAAAATCACATGCCCATGGGGGACTGTGCCTAGACCCATTTGATGCACACCTGGAACCCACAGGAGCCTGACTAGGTGTAGAGGGCCACTACCACTTTTGGGGTTGGAGTGCCACAGAGCCTGCCTAACAATGGATCTACCCTGGTACAATTGCCCTGGCCTAGCGGAACCCACAGCCCACTTCCCCCACCCAGACACCTCATAAAAGACAGCTGAATGACACTGTACTCACCCCCTTGTGGCTACTGTGATGTCCTCAAGCACCCATCCAACTCAGGATTTGCCATCGCCAGTATCCGGTACATCAGGGGGGTCATGGTGCGACGGGCACCCCTTCCACGTTGGGAGGCAATCTCCAGTTGGTCCTACTCCATCTTCTTGGTCCAGCGGCGCAGGTCCTCCCATCTTTTGCGGCAGTGGGTGCTCTGTCTATGGTAGACCCCCAGGGTCTGCACTTCCTTGGCGATGGCATGCCAAATACCCTTCTTCTGGTGGATGCTGACATAGAGGAAAAGTGAAGTGAGGATGGATTTTACTCCCCCGTCTGGCTCTTCTTTCTCATTGGCCACAACTTCCCACCCTGGCCCAGAAACACATACACTGACCATCCTCAAATGCTGGCCTCTGCCCACCCCCCCTGAATCTTCAATCCATGCCACTCCATACATTCATGTCCCATCCATCATGCTCACAGTTTACTCACCTGTTTGTCTGGAGGGCCGTAGAGTAGTGTGTACTGGAGGAGGACCCCAGCCACCAGGTTGTCCAACTCCTCCGCGGTGAAGGCAGGGGCCCTTTCCCCAGACACTGTAGCCATTGTCACTTCCAGACTCAGGTCACAGCAGCACTTGCAGTGTAGGTCCTCTCCTTTTGAAGGTCAGGTATCAAGTGAGTGAACAGATAGAAAATGGTGGTCACATCTGCGGCAGTGCGTACCGTCACCACCGGCGTACATCGTCATTGGCTCCTTGAACCCATAGGGGCCAATGATAACCAATGGTGAATTGCGCCGCGGTCTTCGTCCACCTACTGCGATGCTGCACAACGCCAGCGCAGTTACCTTATTTCCCCTCGTCCCTCCTTACAGGTCCGACAGCCGCCATTTCAGGGGGCCACATGGTAGGGCAACTAACTGCATCACATCACTTTTGTGCAGGAGTACAGACAGACAGCGGCACACACCGCTTACATCACAATTGTTCAAAACATCCTTGTGAAACCTATGTGGTGTATGACCCTGTGCTCACCCTTCTCATCCATAGGGCACGTCCGCTGGGGCAGACAATGAGATGGCGTCATCCTCCGGCATACAGACCCCTGAAGGACCTGTCGACAATGGAATACAGACACATCATTATCACCTGCAGACTTGATCGTGCCACAATCAATGAAATGTGTGCCCAGTTGGAGACAGACCTGATGTCAGCTATCCGCCATCCTACAGGAATCCCCCCTCTAGTGCAGGTCCTGTCAGTACTCCATTTCCATGCCAGTGGGTCCTTTCAAACAACAGTGGCCATGGCATCAGGGATGTCAAAGCCAATGTTCTCTAACGTGTTGTCCAGAGTGTTGTCTGCCATGCTGAAACACATGCGCAGCTACATCAGGTGGAGGATTTGCTCACAGTCAAAGCTGACTTCTATGCCCCGGGACATATCCCCAACATCATTGGTGCAATTGATGGTACACATGTGGCATTTGTCCCACCACACAGGAATGAACAGGTGTACAGAAACCGCAAAAGCTACCATTCCATGAATGTGCAGATAGTGTGTTTAGCAGACCAGTACATCTCCCATGTGAATGCCAAGTATCCTGGCTCAGAGCATCACGCTTACATTTTGAGGAATAGCAGCATCCCTTATGTGATGGGCCAACTCCAGAGGCACTGTGTGTGGCTCATAGGTGATGCCAAAGTCCTCACACAGTTGTCTGGGTATGGAGAGTCCCTAAGGGTTGTTGTGTGTCCAACAGTTCTCCCCCGATATTTGCAGGTGACTCTGGTTACCCCAACCTGTCATGGCTACTGACCCCAGTGAGGAATTCCAGGACAAGGGCAGAGGAACGCTACAATGAGGCACATGGGCAAACTAGGAGGATAATAGAGCGCACTTTCGGCCTCCAGATGGCAAGGTTCCGGTGCCTCCATCTGACAAGTGGCTCCCTATACTACTCACCGAAGAAGGTGTGCCAGATCATGGTGGCATGCTGTATGTTGCACAACCTGGCTTTACGACGCCAGGTGCCTTTTCTGCAGGAGGATGGGCCTGATGTTGGTCTTGTGGCAGCTGTGGAGCCTGTGGACAGTGAGGAAGAGGAGGCAGAAGAAGAAGATGTAGACAACCGAAACAACATCATCATGCAATATTTCCAGTGAGACACAGGTAAGAGACTGACACTGCTCCTCCCATATCAGACTACAGTAGGACATTGCATGATTCTGCCTTTTTACCTCTGTGTATGGACCCTGACAGTTCACTATGGCTTTCCATTTCACAGATCTGGGTACTACTTTCGGCCTTCTGCTATGTTTACTGCTGCCCAACAACTGTGGAACATTGGTATGTGAAAATGAACATTGACATTGACATTGCTATTTTTCAGAGAGGTTGTAATAACACATTTGTGAAAGTACAGACTCACTCCAGATTGATTTGTGATTCAAGGGTGTTTATTTCTGTGCTAATAGGTGGAGGGGGCTGTGCAATGGGCTGGGGTGATGGTGGAGGAATGTCCATGGTGGAGTCCAGTCTATTGGTACTACAGGTGCATTGTCCAAGGGGGCATAGGAAGTGGATTAATGGCAGTTCAAGATTGCCAGGGTAACATAGTGGGAGAGAAGGGTGACAATCAGGAGATTCCTATTTCCTGGCGGGGGTCTTGGCAATATTCTCTGTCTTGTGGCTGGATCGCAGGGACCGTTTGTGGGGTGGTTCTCCTTCTGCAGGGGGTGGGGTGCTGGTGGCCTGTTGGTCCTGTGGCGGGACCTCCTGTCCACTAGCGCCAGCGGAGGTGGAGGGCTGTTCATTGTTCAGGCTAGTGTCAGGGGCCTGTTGGTGTGCCACTGTGTCCCTTATGGCATTGCCCATGTCGGCCAGCACCCCTCCGATGGTGACCAGGGTGGCATTAATGGACTTCAAGTCCTCCCTGATCCCCAGGTACTGTTCCTCCTGCAGCCGTTGGGTCTCCTCAAACTTGGCCAGTACCGTGCCCATGGTCTCCTGGGAATGGTGGTATGCTCCCATGATGTTGGAGAGTGCCTCGTGGGGAGTGGGTTCTCTGGGCTTGTCCTCCCCTGTCGCACAGCAGTCCTCCCAGCTTCCCTGTTATCCTGTGCCTCTGTCCCTTGAACCGTGTGCCCACTGCCAGTGACCCCAGGTCCCTGATTGTCTTGGGTTAGTGGGGTTGCCTGGGGGCCCTGTATTGGTGGACACACTGCTGTTTGACATGTCCTGGGGGCAGAGGGATGGGCCCACTGCGTGGGTGCTGTGGTGGTGTTTCCTGAGGGGGGAGGTTCAGTGGTGGTTTGTGACTGTGGCAGGGGAACCGACTGTCCAGAGGTCCCTAATGGGCCAGGCTGGTCATCTTGATCCAGGCGAGCAGAGCTGCTGTCGTCACTGTGGGCCTCTTCTGTGGGGGACTAGATATGTCTGGCACCTCCTGTCCGGTGACGTTGGGTAGGAGTCCTGTTGGGGTGTAAATTCATCGTTATTGTATCTGTGTGTGCCATCTTGTGCAATGGGTGAGTTACCCTCTACTCCTGTGCTTGTATTATTGTCTTTGCCCTTGTGTGATTGGTGATGTTGGGGCCTGGGTGAGTATCTGTACTGGACATGCTTTGGTGATGGGTGTCCATGCATTGGTGTAACATGCAGGCCTTAGTTTTGGGATGTGTGGATTGTGATAGTGGGGTATCTGTGGGGTGTTGGGGTGATGGGTGTGAGGGTTGGGGTAGGAGTTTGTGATAGCATGCAGATAGGGTGGGGGGGATATATTAGTAAATATTTGCCTTACCAGAGTCTAGTCCTCCAGCTACTCCTGCGAGGCCCTCTGGATGCATGATTGCTGAAACTTGCTCCTCTCATGTTGTTAGTTGTGGGGGAGGAGGTGGGGGTTCACCGCCAGTCCTCTGTACTGCTACCTGGTGTCTGGATACCACAGAATGCACCTTCCCCCATAGGTCGTTTGACCTCTTCCTGATGTCATCCTGTGTTCTTTGATGCTGTCCCACTGCGTTGACCCTGTCGACAATTCTCTGCCATAGCTCCATCTTCCTAGCAATGGATGTCTGCTGCACCTGTGATCCGAATAGCTGTGGCACTACCCAGATGATTTCCTCCACCATGACCCTGAGCTCCTCCTCAGAAAACCTGGGGTGTCTTTGAGGTGCCATAATGTAGTGTGGGTGATGTGTGAGGTGATGTTTGTTGTGCTGTGTGATGTGTTGTGTTGGTGTGTGTTCTTTGAGGTGCGTGGATGTTGTATAAGTGATGGTGTTGTGTGCCTGTGGATGCTGGTGTTCTGTTTCCTATTCTCTCTCTCTCTGCTTCTTCCAAAAAAATCGTTGTAAGGGGTGTGTGTAACGTGGTGTGTGTTTTATAGTAGTGTGATTGTGTTGGCGTGGTGTGTTTATGTGTATCAGCTGTGTGTATTTTGAATTGTCCAGTGTGGTTGTGTTTTGTAAATGTGTGTCTATTTTGAGCGTGGCAGTGTGTACCGCCAATGGATTACTGTGGTTGAATGACCGCTACGTTGATTCGTGGGTTGTGATAGTCTGGGCGTATTCCTGTTGGCGTCATGGTGGAGGTTTTGCTATCGCCAGTTTATTACTGACCTTTGGTGTGGCGGACTTGTGTGGGTGTCTGTATTGTGGCGGATTACGAGATGTGGGTCTTAATACCTGTAGCGGATTTCTGCCATGGCCACGGTATCTTGACGGCCGTCAGCACGGCGGTAAGCGGGATTTACCACCAAGATTGTAATGAGAGCCTATGTGCCAACATAGCTTCTGTTGTTATTTGCTAGTGATGCATCAAGAATATGTCCTATTTTATCAGGAGAACCAGGGAGGCGTCCTCTTGAAATTTCCTATTGGTAGGGAGCCATACACCTTAAACAGACAGTAGTGCAGGATTAGATGTGCGAGGATGTGTGATGAAGGAATGGAGGTGGAGTTGCAACAAGAGGAGGAGGATGAAAATTAATAGGCAGAAAGCCTGTTGCCAGAGTGGTGCCTTGCTGTGGCAATTGACGGAGTATTTTATTCGAATTGGAACCGATGGGTTAGTTGGCTTTTACTTACATTAAAATGTTCCTTGTTTCTTTTATTAAAATAGTTAATACATTAATAGGTGGTCTGAGATAATTGTCAGTAGCCATGTCAGATCTGAACAGCTTTCATCTTAGTAACTCGCAGAAACACTACACACACATCCAGAGATGGATGTGTCACTGCACCTTGTCAAGAACTTTGTGATCTGCTATCGAAGGAAAAACAAATGCAGCAAAATAATATTACTTACTCCAGGAAATTAAGATTGAAAGAAAATGAGTGATGCAGCGTCCATTTACTTCAGGCTGCCAGTTATCACATTAATAGGGCACTCTACATTTGGCTCTTAAATTGACCTATGTTCAGGAAAGTTGGTATTTTATTAGCTTTGTACAATACACTCTCTCTTTGTAGTAGGTGTCTTGTCTGTGATCCTTTTATATACCTTGGAGAATTCTCTCATATTTGACCAAGACTTAGAAGGTGCCTAAATTATTCTCAGACACTACACCACTTGTAGCAAATGGTGCTCTATGCAAAAATAATCTAACCTGGATGCAAAAACGTAAAATTAGCACCTGCTGTCTATAGAAACAAACACTAGGAGATGTTGTACCACAATATCAGCATTTTACTATCGACATTCACAGATGTCAACCCCCACAATAATGAAACAGACGTAGGCCCTGATTATAACACTGGCGGTAAGTGCCACCTACCGCCGCTGCGATGGCCACCAAAAGACCGTCGCCGTGGATAACATCCATCAGCCAAAATATGACCACAGCCGTATTTCTGCCACAAAAAGGGTGGAAAACCGGCTTTGGCCATACTGGTGGACGGCGTTAAGGTGGCGCTGCTACCACCAGCAGCGCCACATCAGTAGACTGCCGCCAGCCGTATTATGTAAAATAATACAGCCTGGCGGTGTTCTGCTGGCGGACGCTGCTGCCTGGCAGCAGCGCCCTGTCCTGTGCCCTGCCAGAAGACACTCTGCATGCAGGTAAGTCACGTTTCCGACAGGGGAGGAAGGTGGGGGGTGTTATGTGTCTGTGTGGGGGGATGTGCATGAATGAGTGAGTGTGTGTGTGCGTGAATGCAAATGTGTGTGTAGTGTTGTTTGCGTGTGTGCTTGTGCATGTGTGAGAATGTGTGTATGAATGGAAATGTGAATGCGTGTCTGCGCATCAGTATGAATGTGTGTACGGATGCATGCATGAATGAATGGATGCATGCATGTATGAATGCGTGTCTGACTGTGTGAGTGAGTGTGTAAATGTGTGGTGTGTGCATGCGAGTGTGCGTGTATGGGGAGGATTAGAAGGGGGCAGCGTGGATGGAGAGGTGCCATATGGGAAGAGTGAGGGGGGATGGGTGGGCCTCCTACCAGTGACAGGGAAGAAATTCACGAAAACCATGGCGGTAGGCTGGGTTAAAATGCTGCTGGCCGTTGGAGATTGTTAACTCCAGCCTGGAGCCTGCTACCGCCATGGCGGTTGGCGTAGTATATTGGCCACTGTCATAATGTGGTGGTTTGTATCACCAGCCTGTTTGTGGTAATAATGCCACATTTACACCGACAGCCTGGGTCATAATGACCCCCATAGTGTCAAGGCACATAGTACATCTACAACTGCAACTCTAATTTAAACCCCCTCACTAAAACATGCTCAAACTCTGTCTTTATCCATTTTGTAGTCTTTGTTTGCTTTCTTGAATTAACTGAACTGACACACATGATAATGTGCTTTTTGATGAATTACTCAGGACTGTAAAGAGTGCCTTTGATGACAAATTGAGGTGGTCATCCTACATAACACACCCCTTAGAGAAACTCCAGTCCTGCAGAAAACACAAACATTGAAGCAGTCATTTACTGGAAGAGCCCCACAATCTGCAACTCCTCTTGCAAGCCCGACAATACCTTCTTGTGATGTATTTAAAGCAGAAATTGTAAAACTGTAATTGCATTGTCATGTCCTTATTGTTATTGTTCTGTGACTTCTTTCATATATGCATTGTCAGAAATTGGACTACTGGTTAACTGGGGTGTAAGCCCTGGTCAAGAAGCAACCACAATCCCAGTCAAGGTAACACACAAAAAACCCAAATTGCCCTCTGCTAAACCCCTGGTAGCTTGACACAGAGCAGTCAGGATTAACTTAGAGAACATGTATAAAGTGTCTTTGCAGCACCAGGTTAGATAAATAGAGCAGGATTTCATAAATAGAGCAAGAGCAAAACAACAACAAAAACAATCAGTAGAAGCAGAGTTATGAATTTGTTAAACAGTGTCTAAAAGCATAAAGCACCACCTGCAGCTGTCTGGTTGCGCTGGACTGGGTCATAGTCAAAAGTTCCAGCCAAATACAATGGATTGCGGGTTGGATACAGTTCCAGATTACTCCTGCTGATATTTTACCTTCTCAGGTTTTATGTCAAGAGTGTAATTTGCATTTGAAAGAGCAGCTGGGTGCAAGGAGAGCATTGTGGGTGGTGCAGTGTGAAAGGCAGGCTGGGCATAGCAGATGGGCAGGCTGGAGTTTGGCAGTGGTGATCCTCCATGGGTGAGCGACGCTTGCTGTGCAAAAAAGACATTCTGGTAGTGACTTGGTCTGAATTCCAGTGCAAGTGGCATGGTTGCAGTACAAACAGGCCTGATCACAATTGCCAAGAGCCCAAAAGCTTTATTTCAAGATCTTGGGAGCCACACCAATGATCCAGGACCTGAGGGTGTGGGTCAGGAACTCGCTGAAGACAGGTCCAGGAGCTTCTTGGGAACCTTTTATGGCCCTGAGGCTTAGATTAGGAGGCCATCGGACTAACCCTTTGAGACATTCTGGGGTCCTGGGTTCAAGATGAAGTTGCAGGTCCAGGTCATCTCCCCAGGAAAGAGGCATCAGATCAGCATAGCTCAGAGGTACAGCAGTTCCTTCAGAGGAGCAGTCCAGCAGAGTGGCAGACCTTGCAGCAGCACAGAAATCCTTCTTCCTGGCATAGTATTCACAGGTCCAGAAGTGTACTGAACAGCTGGTGTCTGAGGCCTTTCTTTTATACCCTGTTACCCAGGTTCAGTGAGGTAGGAGAAGCTTCTTGACAGTGGTTTTACAATGCCTGGATCCAAGCTGGCTAAAGTGACAATGCAGAGTTGTTAGGCTCTTTATGTGAAGGCAGTGAACAGGCTATTTAGGTGTAGGTAAGGATGTCCATGCCCTACATTTGAAATATATTGCACCCTGCGCCCTAGGCTAACCTGGTCTACCCTAAGGGATGAATTATATGTGTTAAAAAGGAACATTTGGCCCTGGCAAAGGGGTTATTTTGCCAGGTCGGAATGGCAGTGAAAAACTGCACACACAGGCTCTGCAAAGGCAGACCGGAGACAAGGTTTAAAGGCTCATTAATTGGGTGGTACAAAAAGTGCTGCTCACCTACTAGTAACATTTACTTTAGAGACCCTGGGTACAGGTAGTACCACTTTTTAAGGGACATATAAGTAAATTAAATATGCTATCGGTTAGCAGTGGGAAAGTTCAGAGACTCCTAAGGCCACAAAAAGATTTTGCACCAGATTAGAAAAATAAAGAAGAATTTAATAAGTAAAATAAGAGCAAAATGACAAAAATCCAATCAGAAATGGAGTTATGATTTTTTAAAGAATAAACTTAAAATGCATCTAAAAGCAAAAATAGGTTCAACAACATGGAGGAGAAGAAGGCAATAGGTTTCGGAGAAGACAACCACAAAGCTGATAGGTCTAACATGCACCACTAGTCATCCCTCTTGTTTATGTTGGAATGTTTACATAACTATATGTTCTGCCTTGCGCTTTACCTATGTAAAGCTGAGTGCTATAACACCAAGTGAATACCTGGGGTGGAACATTCATGCAAGGTGCTTTGTTACTCTTGGTTCTTGTCAGTGTCATACAAAACGTTCAAATAATTGAATACATTATCTTGATGATACATTGGTTGTCAATACTGTAGTCAATCCATGTCTAGCTTTATATTCCTGACCACTGTACCATGACATACACCCCACTAGTATCACCAGTGCTATTTCTGCCACCAGGGGCACTGACCTTCTTGCAAAAATGACGGACCATGGCCTGGTTTGCAGCTGCACAGAAACTAAGGTATGCTGGCCTATCCGTATGCTGAGAAGAGCAGAGAGCAGAAATATTAACCTGTCCCTACTAAACTACCAATGACGATTAGAATTTTTGCCCTTTGTGGTGTTGGTGTTTGATCTTCCCCTTTTCATTGAGATAGACTGTTGCTTTGCGTACCAGGTATCTTCAAAACTTGCCCTGAAGATATATCTGCATTCTAGAACAAGGAAATGGTTTTTGCAATGTGCAGGTGGTGTCCTAACAGTACAGGTACACTAAAAATAGATGTTCACTAAACCAGTGGAAGTGTGTTGGGCCTGGCCTATTTGCAAGCCACCCTACACAATTGGCTTTTGTGGCTAAGTCCTTTTTTGTTAGCATTAGGACTCTGCACCTTTCCCTGCTGACCAGCGCTAAAGCATTTGTGCTCTCTCCTTAAAACATTGTAAAAGGGGACTACACCCAATTGTCACATTTAATTTACTTGTAAGCCCCTAGTAAATGGCATTACTAGTATCCAGGGCCCGTGAATTAAATGCTACTGCTATGCTTGACGCACCTCTTCTGCCACCCACTAAAGTAGCACTTTAAAACATATCTCAGGGTTGCACTGCAGCCTGTAGTGCTGTTTTAAACTGCAATTTCAACCTGGCAAGATAAACCTTTTGCCAAGCCTAAATCTTCCTTTTTGATACTTAAAAGTCACCTCTAAGTTAGGTCCTAAAGGCTCATACGGCAGGGTGCACAGCAGTTAAAAAGTAGAACATGTGCACTTGAACTTTACATGTCCTGGTAGCGAAAAACTCCTAAAGTTGGTTTTCACTGCTGTAAGGTCCATTTTTCTAATTGCCTAACACTTGTTTACCGTATTACATTTAATAAGTACTAACTTTGGTTTGGAAGCAGATATATTCTCTTTAATGTTGAAGGCATATTTTAGTCACCATTCTGATAATGGCACTTTTAGAAAGCCATGTTCTTATCCCAAACATTTGACCCTTCTGCTAGTGTCATGGGTGAAATGATTCTAAATTGCTCTACTGTGGATATTCATGTATTGTTTCCAGACAATAACACAAAGGGAACTCAAGTTTGGACAGGATGGGCCATCATGCACAGAATGGCTGAAAAGGGGCAGTATCCGGCCCCACTTATACTTTAAATGGCTTTACCTCCTGCACACTCAAAGGAACCTGACACCAGACATGCCCTGCATTCTGCCACTCCCAGAGAGTTTGGAGCCTTGACAAGGGACAGGAATGAATTGTCTAGAGCCAGATGTGGGAGTCGGACAGGGGTATCCCACATGCAAAACATGCACCAGGTATAAATATTGGACCTCCAGAGCCATTTATTAGAACACTCATTAGCCTGTGGCAGTAACAGAAACAAGCACTGCCTGGGCACAAGTAGTGTGCTTTACTAGGGACTTAGAAATAAATCAAAAATGCCAATTCAATATGAACCAATGCTGCCATGTTTAAGGCAGAGAGCATATGCACTTTAGCACTGGTTAGCAGTGGTAAAGTGCGCAGAGGCCCAAAACCAGCAAAAACAATGTCAGAAAAGTAGAGGGAGGCAGGAAAAAAGTTTGGGGATGACCACACCAAGGCAGTCAGATCTAACTGAGATGTAACCATACATTCAGCTCCTGGAGGGCTTAACCACATAGAACATCATTATAATGCAATTGCATTCAAGACATTAAAATGTAAGCATTTTCTCATCCACTAGAGGGCACAATGCACATATTTTCAGGTCTTCCAGGCCTTCTGGAATTTTAACATATATTAGGCTATCAGAGACCAAATTACCCTCAGCTGTAAAGCAAAAGCTCCAGCAACAAGGAAGCTCAGAAAGTCCTTTGAAAAGTGAGAGAAATTATGGTTTTGCCCTCCACAACCTAGGATGGGACCCAGATGATGATCTGGGCAAAAAGAGCACATTGTGCAAAAATATAAGGTAAATAAAAGGCCTGCAATGCATTATAGGGTTTGATTCCAGAGTGCCATGAATATTATAGTAGCTGCTTTCACGCTGAGCTGGGGAGAGGCGCCTTGAACTTTCACTGGTTTTCTACTCAAGCACAGGTGGACCATGCTGCGTTCTAGTGGCGGTCCCACAGGGCACTCCACAAATTTGCCATCATTGGAGGGCAGCTCGTGGAGTCCATCCATGGCTGCCCTCACCGGCTCCCCACGATGGCAGCACATCCACATGTTGCACCGGGATCCAGCAATCCACTGTTGTAGATGCTTTGCTGGTGGCAGCCTCCCACTCGACACGAGCATGGAAAGTGAAGAATGAGAGCCACGTGTGTGGGGGTGCAGCAGTACTTCCTCCCTCCTCAGAAGGTGCCACAGAGCCCAGGGATTGGAAATCCCAGGGGAGCGTGATAGCGCTTCCCCCGTGGTTAGGAACACTCGGGGGCCAGGATGGTGTCCAGCCCCCTCTAACATAAGTCTGCCCGGGGGATGGAGTCCCCGGTCGGGATTTGAGCACAGGGAGTGAAACCCACACAGGCACCCTCCCCTCAACAATTAGACACATGGGAGAAATTGATGAAATGGCGGCAGAGACCCACGCACTTCAAGGAAGGCATTGGGTGAAGGGTTGCCAAACTTAAAAATGACATAACTCGAGCCACGTTGGGCCGATCAGGATGATGATGGTCCCATTTTACTCCTGGTGGTGAGTACTATCCACCAGGGACAGTGGCAACAACTTTCCACACCTCCAAAGTAGTGTAATTCTCCAAACGTTGGCCTCCTGGGTTCATACCTATACCTGCGGAGTACCCACTGCGCTAAGCTACCTGTGAACTGTTACCGGCCTGTGCACAATAGTAGTCTCCCATGTGCAGCCCACACATGTGTGCACATGCATGTGAACATGTGTTCAGGTGCCCTGCAAAGTGCCCCTTACCCTTGCTGTGTTGCAGCAGCCTTATCTTAAAAGGCGGGCACTGGCGGCACACATGCGCAGTCCATTTATCAGGTGTATACTAGGGGTGAGACACCGGCAGTGAGGCTCACCTACAGTGAAAAGTCCACAAACCAGGGGGCCAAATAGCAAAAAAATATCCAGGCATACTGCTGGGGCAGAACTCAGTGCAACAGACGCTGACATAGGTAATTTAGACCTGATACACATAATCAATTGGATGCTGACATAGGACACTGAATGTGGACATGGACACCACATCATTTAAACCAGTCATGGACTGTGGGATACCATGATCAAGGGGGAATGGATACCTGCTCAAGAAAGGCTACAGCTTCACTCAAATAAAACAAGTCTACAAGAGTCAAAATGGCAATAACAACTGTTGTAATACAACCTCTTTTTGTGAATTGAACTGAAGTGAACATTTGTCGAAATCAATAATGGAAGTCACATTTCTTGCTCTCAGATTATGTTTCTATGTCCTGGCATTCACTCAACCAGCCAGTATGTTTGCACACCACTGGACTTTAGTGCCATTTTAAAACAGGTAGAAGTGATATTGTAAAAGGTAATCACTAGTAAATGGCACAACCTAAAAGAATAGGAGCTTTGGACTTTTGGTGTCAGCTTGTACGAATGCACATAGTTTAGAATAATAACAGGACAGTATTTACTAACCTTGCATCAGGGACCCATTTGCTCTGCAATTAATAATGAACCGTCTTATTTCACCAATCATCCATCCACCACTGTCAACTGGCCAAATATCATGGGGATCAATTAGAGTCAATCCAAAAAGTTAGTGCTTTCAAGCAAGTGTTCATGAGGGAAAAAATGAAGGACCAAAGTTCAGTGTTTTTTTTTAAAAAATGTATGTTTTATTGCATTTAATACAAACAAAAACCATGTCATCGGTAGTTATAAAATCATGTAGCTTCAAAACTCTGTTGTAAAGTTGCAATTGTCCATCACTTTTCAAATCCCCCACCTCCCTCCACCCATTCCACTACAAATTAAGTACTCACATTAGTTGTGAAAAGTCCCATGCGTCCAGCGTTATGACCAGTGTTCACCAATGGGGCACAAAGCCTACCCGGTAGTCGTTCCACTCATTCCATATTTTAGCCCAATTTTTGGACCGAGTCTAACTTCATAACCCTCCCTCTCTGCAACCATGCTCCAATCTATGTCTTTCTGCCATTCACACAGCTGTGGTGCCACCTCACCCCTCCAGCACCATGCTATTTTGCAGTTGGCCACTATTAATCCTACGGTCTCATTTATGTAGCCCTAGCGGCACACTGCACCCCACTAGAGCATCATTGTTTAATGCTCCGATGGCTCAGTGGGCCAGCCAATATTTACAAGGCCACACAAAGCCACTTTGAGCTTTAGAAATGTGGGCCCCTTCATGCATAACACTGCCTAAAAGGGACATTTTATGGGTGTTGCTTGGGGTTTTCCGAGGCAACACCCATGGAACCTGAAGGAATCTGACAAAGTCACAGATTTACAAGTCTGTGAATGCATCAGATTTCTACACCACCTCAGGGCGTAAGAGTGACCCAACAGGGAGAAATATCTTTATTTCTTCCTGTTTTTCCTCTTACTATGTGTGCTGGAGTCTGAAAGTGTCCCTTCCAGCACAAAAACAATAATCCCCATAATACAGGCACCCTTGCACCATGGTGCAAGGTTGTCTGCATTGGCTCTAGGCAGAAATTTGGGCACCAATGCAGGGGGAGAGGACAGAAATGCACCATATCTTGTAGATATGGCACATTTCTGCCCTTCCTAGGTGGTGCAGGCCGGGGCAGCAAGGCACTTGCTGCGCAGCCCTGTGCCACGGGCCTTGCAAATGAGGCCCCTAGTGTCACTCAAATCTGGGCCTTTTGGGTTAGGTCTGTATCCTCTCAAACATTTAGGAGACACCGCTTAGCGGAGGCCTCCATGTTACTCCCACTCACTGTATTTAAAGAGGTCACTAATGATTTGCAATTTTGCTGATTGGCAGGGCAACCCCATATCATGTGAAAAAACTTTCCCATTTGACCACAGTTTCTGTGGCATATTGGAGTTGGTGCCTTCCCCATTTTTTTCAGAGTAGTGCAGGCATAGTAGCATCTATGCAGTACTTGCACCAACCAAAACCTATAACATATGGCATTCTCTTGAGGGTACGCCAGAGCAGATAGCCATTCATCATCTTCTAGATCACTGAGGTCCTGTTTCCACCAAGCTTGCAATGTGGCCAAGGTGTTGGGGGAGTTATTCAGTAGTTTATGATAGGTAAGGAAGATAGATTTTTTAAGCATGGGGTCTTCTAACAACCTATCTTCCAATGGGGATGCCTCAGGCAGGTCATCTACCTTCAGTATTGCCTTCAGCAGTGCTTGACATATTTGTTTGTATTGGTATGTCTTGGTAGGGACCAACAAGTATTCTTTCTCGAGCTACAGGGATGGAATCACCTCTTCCCCCCTCCAGAGGTCCCCAAACCTGGAAAGGCTAATAAGTTCCCATTTTTCAAAAAATCTCTGTTTCCCTAACATACCCAATTTAGCAGTCCGACACGGGAGTAGCTTGTGATATTTTATTCCTCCAGCCAAGGGCATTTGCTGCAATGTGCCAAATTGAGATAGTGACTGTTGTGGGGTTTGGAAGGGGCAGGTTGTGCTTCCCTCCATAGATGGCCCTGAGATAACCCTTGGGTAACATAACAAGTTGGTCCTTACGGTAAGCTGGTTCCTCTTTGGAGGCACGTTCCCAGTGATTAATTACCACTAGCTGTGCTGCCCAGTAATAATTCTGTACATCTATCACATCAATGTATTGTCATTTTTTTAAGGGCAATCAGTGGCATTCCCCATCCCAAAGCAGTGTGTGGATTTCTCTGTCTGTATTGTGGAGTAGGATGAGGGGATTGGGTAGGGCATGTTTTGATGTATATATAGGGAACGTGACCATGCCGTCATTTTAAATAATGCAGTTTTCCCAAGGAGCGTCAGTGGTAAGGCTCTGAAGTGATGACCATCTCTTTTTAGGCATGCAAGCAGGGGTTCTAGATTTTGTGCAAGCAAGTTGGATAGATTCACTGTAATATAGATACTTAGATAGTGGAAGCCCTCCATTACAACAGTGGCCTCACAGCAACGGGCAGATGCAACACCCAGCTGCTAAGGAGGAAGATCTGGGATTTGTTCCAATTAATTATGGATCCCAAGTGTTTTCAGTATAGTGTGAAAATATGCATTATCCTATGAGGGTATAGAAAGAGTTGGTGATATAAAACAGAATGTCATCAACATATAAGGATATCCTTCTGTCCAGTGTAACATTCTTATGAATGGATTCCTCTTAATCCATGATGCCAACAGCTCTAGCGCCAATGCAAAAATTAATTGGAAGAGTGGGCAGCCTTGTTGCATGCCACGCTGGAAATGGAATGCTGTGGATGTGCCACCGTTGACTATCATCCTTGCTAGAGGCTTTGCATATGAGTGGTAGCCATTTCAGAAAATGCGTGAAAAAAACCAGTTGGGTAAGGACTGCAAATAGGAACAGCCACTCAATCGTATCAAAGGGCATTCACGCATCCAGAGAGAAGACCAGTGCATCTTCCTGAATTTCTGAAGCCCGTTTCTAGATGCCATGAAGGCACCGAAGGTTGAGTGCAGTGCTCTGTATGGGCATAAAGCCTGATTGGTCCTGTTGAATGGAAGTTATGATCACCTGGATCAGAGGTGAAGCTAGTAATTTAGCTAGGATTTTGCTAGGAAATCAGCCTGTAGGAGGCACATTCTTCAGATGGTTTACTCTCTTTATATATCACCACTATGCTAGTTAATCTCTGATCTATCTTTCTCGCAACTCTCTAAAAACATGCGTAGTAGGTTTGGTGCTATCTTGGCTGCTGTGAGCGTGTAGAGATCTATCGGAAAACCATTTGGGCCCATCACTTTATCAGATTTAAATCACGAATGGCTTGGATTATTTCAGCTTCCATAAAATCCCTTTCTAACAGGGCTCTGTCTGTTTGTGAGATGCCTGGAAGCTAAATATCAACCACAAAGTCTTGTGCTTCATCAGCCAAGATTGTGCACGTCAGCGAGTTGATATGCAAGTAGTAAGTCGCAAATGGCTCAGCCATCTCTTGTTACCCCCTCACTAGTTACCTTGCCTCAGTAAAAATTCCTGGGACCCTCTCCCCAATCTAGCCAGGCCAAAAGCTTCCCAACCCTGTCTCCAACTTCATTGAGGAGATGCTGAGCAGCCTGCTAGTGTGCCCCTGCTGCTTCCTCTGTCATATCCCTGTATTCTTTCTGCTTGGGGGTTAATTTATGGTTCAATTCCTCCATATCCGGGTTTATGAGGTTGGACTCCAGCTCTAGAATCTCCTTTTCAAGCATTTTGAGGTGAGCCCTTTGTCCTTCCTCATGGAGAGACTTTGACCCTTTTTGACTCCCTTGTATACCTCCCACAGGTTTTCTGTCAAGTCTACTGACCCTTCATTCTCTTCAAAATATCACTCAGTCGCTTCTTGGAGGCTAGCACAGATGTGAGTCATCTTTATATAGCTTGGGCTTAACGTTATGCACCTGTGTTCTTGGCTGTTTGGTAAGCTGTATACCGCCCTGACTGGGGAGTGATCAGAGATGCCTTCACCCTCAAATGTTGGGCATCTCAAAAGCATGTAAGATAATGGGAGAGAGTAAGGATTTACTCAATGTGTGAGAGGCTGTCATGGACCCCGAGTGGAATATGTGCTGCAGTGTTGTGGGGTTTAGGGTTTGCTAAGTATCTACTAATCCCAGAGCTGTCATAAAATCAGCCAGAGGGCTGCAAGGGACTCCAGCATGCCTAAGAGGCTAGTGTTCTTTGTGTCACAGTAAGTAGCATTGAAGTCGTCCACCCAGCACTAGTTTGCCCATAGGAAGATTAAGTAGTAGGGTGTTTAAATCTGTGAATATCACCTCATGTAGTTTTGGGGGACATATACCAAAACTATGTTTATCATCCTGCCCTTCCAGATCTGGAGATTGCCACATAACAACTGTGTGCATGGGGCCAAGTGTTGTGTATGGTGAGGGGCAGCGTCTTCCATGTGAGAATTCCCACAGCCCTGGAGCCCGTGGTATAACCTGCATGTACCACAAGTCTGAATCCCCACCTGTTCAGCACCCAGTATGTATTTCCTTGGAGATGCATTTCCTGGAGGAGTACATTATCTGGGGAGTGCCTCCTGAGGAACTGTAGTACTACCCCTCTCTTAATCTTATCTTCAGTCCATTAACATTCCAGGAGAGTACCTTGAATATGGTATCGGCTAATTTGGGGTCCATAGGCACTTAGGGGTGAAAGGTCCGGTGGTGAGGCTGAGAGTGGGAAATTGCTTGGTTGATAGAGTGCTACACGTAAAACATCTCAACAAACATACTTGCAACCTAATAACTAAGAATCCAAACTTCGTCTTGTTCCTTTCCTCTCTGCATTGCAGACCTAAACATGCTCGCTTCCCTAAATGTGCAGAGTACCTGTCCCTCCGACTGAACATTTCAAGACTGTGGGTAACCGGGGCCATTTTGTATGCCTCCCATCTGTACTCCTGAAAATAGAAAGTAGGATTACTGATGTCATATACAATCTCATGAAATCTGTCTGCAGACCTTACATCAGTTACTCCATAATGAGTGACCTTAACTAAGTTCAAGTTGACCAGGACTGCTTCTGGTGGTCCCATCCTGTAACCCTACAACTAGTGTCCATGTTCCACTAATATCCCAAGGGTTGCCTACCATAGAGATTCCGGTAGTGGCTGCTAATTCACAGAGTTACAGTCCCCCTGTGGATTGCCTTCTCCTCTCTGCAGCTCTGATTAGTTAGAGGTTTGCCTTTGTCTCTCAGAATGCATCTGGATTTTTGGACTCAGCATCTTCCTTCAGCCCTCAAGCCAGTCCCATGCATCCGCAGGGGTTTCAAAGTACTAAGATAAACCCTCAGCCGCCACTCGCAGCTTCACAGGAAAGATCTTTGAGTATTTTATTCATGTTCTCTTAGGGCTTTCTTTACTTCCAGGAAACTGCGGCGCATGTTTTGGACTTTAAGCGTGAAATTTCAGAAAGAAGGTGATGGAGGCATTTTCATAACTAAGTGACAGGGCACTTTTGCTGCTTACAAAGTTACATCATGGTCTCTATACAATTATTTTTCGAGGTGGTGCTCCTGGTTTCAGGGGGATGTCAAGAACTCTGTGGGCACATTCTACTGAGTAGTATTTTGAAATGCCTTGCGGTTGCAGTTTGTCCAATATGAGGTCCTCCCTGAAGAGGTCTACCGTGGGTCTCTCAGACAGCTTTGGTATTCTATCATGCAAGGGTTTTTATGCCACAACTGGCCTTCATAGTCTTCCAACCGTGCCTCCATGATTTTGGTAGTGGCACACAAGTCGATGACCTAAGACTTTAGTACATCTATGTCAGCCTTAAGGGTGACCAAGGTGTCCTCCACTTCTTTCATTATTGCACCCATATTGTGCAGGTCAGCATGCACCAGCATCACCTCTGTTGTGACTGAGTCTATCCTGGTTTCTAATGAAGTCTGCTGTCCTTATATCATGGAGCTTGACCTGCGCTTCATCCTCAGGTCTAGCCTCCTTCCCTGTTTCTAAGACCGATGGGTCCCCTTCATGGGAGGTGTGTGTAGGTGGTATATAGTTTTCAAGCTTGATTTAATGTGCTCCTTACCCACCTCTGCCTCCTGTCATTTTGATCATTGCAGTTACGTGGCACTTGTTCTGTGGTGGCAGCTGAGCTGATACAGATGGCAGGGCGAGGGGGTACTTGAATACTCACCGCCGCCTGTCTGCGGACAATGGTAAGTCCCCAGCAGCCTCTCAGGCTTCCCACCTGTAGCTCCCCAAATGGCACTCACCTCCCCCTTATCAGTAGCAAATGAGCAGCTGGAATGCATCATTCGTTACCCCCCCAGAGGCCCCACAAGTTCTTTTCTTCAGGTCCTGCCGCTCTATAGGAACAAGGACGTCCTGCGGTGTACAAGTGTAATGGGTGAGAATTCAAGGGAGGGACACCCTCTCTCAGTCTAGGCCCCTCTGCCACAAATGTACTCACTGTACCAAGGCTCCAGGCAGTGGTGTTGCTCTCAGACGCAGGTCACTCTCTGTGGACATGTGCTTACTGCTTCACAGGTAAGTGCAGCCCTCTTGTTATCACTATTGTACTCTAGCCCATGCTGTCTACTTTGATCTCATGCTACTCCTCAGTGGTACCCCACACTTGGTTCCTGAATTTGCCCTCCATGGTAAAGTCAGGGTGTTCAGAGAGTGTTCACGTTGAGTTGCCCGAGGCCCCTTCAGTGTCACTGTTAGTTGCCTTTCCTACCAGTAGGGAGTCACAGGGAAAACCGATCCCTCTCCTAACATCAGAGGCAGTACAGCAGGTGGTCCTACTGCACTATTGTAATTCAAGGCCTCAGAAGGAGCACACCACCACTCGCCTGCATCTCCGCCACATCTTAGAGGGTATTACTAACATCCAATCCTTCCGGGAAGGTCCACGGTTCCCATTGTCTCTGAGCGCCTTCACAGCTATATTGCTATGCCTTCCTACTCCCTCCTGCTGGCTGTAACAATTGGCCACAGCACGTAGGGGAGCCACTGCTTCTGGCCCTTGGGGCCCTCCGTGGTGCCAAACCCAGGCCTCAGATGCTGCAACAGGTAACATTCCGGCACGCATGCAAGATCGGGCTGTGATCTCCATACAGCGCACCACCAGGCAATTCTCCGGCGCTCAAGGCTCATGGCTTCTTCTTCACATCCCTGCTTCCATCTTCTGGGCAGTCGCTGCCGTCACTGGGTGCCGAGTGGCCTGGGAGTACACGTCTGCTCCCCCTGAGGGTGGAATATCTCCCCAGGAAACTCAGATGCTTGTTGGCCCCTCACTCCATGCTCTAGTCGCCAACACCTACCATTGCTAGCAAGGCAAGGGCTGTGCCATGTCATAGAGGGTGTGCCAAGACATGTAGAGTGTTCAAGACAGCAACGAACAAAGATATTTATGGAGTCGGATCCTCCTAGCTATCTGGTTACGAATCTTGAGTTGCTCACTAGAAGGATGGATGGAATGACATATGTCTAGGGGATTATCTGGAAGGCCGGAGCCCATCTAGCAGGTAGCCATCTTTCCTGGCAGTTGGCCACACCCACCCCAGAGTTGGCTAAAAATCAGCAACTGACTCTGGGTGACTCTGGGACCAGTTGACAGCTCTGCCTTGTCCTTCACAGAGCCTTTAGATGGAGGTTAATGAAAATATGCAGATCTGCTGTGATTGTTTAGAAATCTTTTTATTATTATTAAATGCAAAACAAAAATAACAACAGTTGCAGTACCCGGGGGGAATCGAGGAGATGAAAGGGGGATTGGAGAGGGTAAAGAGTAGGAGCATCTTATGGGGAATTCTGAATACTGAGAGTCAAATAAAGAAACTGGTAAATACCCTATGTAATGTGTAGGAGTCATGATGTGGGAGCCATGTGTTGAATGTATACTTCTGAGGGTGAGAGTGGGGGTATACAATGCAGAGGTGTCCTATGTCAGTATGCAGATAAGAGATAATTACACCCCTGTGCAAAACCTGCTGGGTGTGACCAGAGTTGGTGTATGTGGTAAACATCATGAGGTCTTTAGGGGTGCTGGGTTATATATGGACATATTATTGGTACTGTGGAAAAACATTGTTCCACTCTTCGCTGGTGTTGTTTTTGGCTTCTATGTGTATGATGAATGCATCCAATATCTTGCAGCCGCCATGGGCCAGATCTCTCATGGTCACAGTACACTGGCTTCCATATGGTCCCACTGCAGCAAGGCTTGTAGCCATTTATTAATGTCTGGGGTAGTAGGCGCCTTCCATTGCATTGCTATAGGGTGCTTGAACAGTACAAATGCCACATCTATAAACCTGTAAAGATGTTTATCTCCCTTGGCTCTGGTGCAAAGTCCTAGGAGACATGAATCACGTGTGGTAGATAATCTATGATCTGCCATGTCTGACATTATCTCAGTTATCTGCTGCCAGTTGCACAGCAAGAGGGGCAGTCCCACACCATATGGTAAAAACACTCCTCCAAAAATCCACAGTGCAGGCATTCTGCATTTGTCGTTGGGAACATGCGCTTGAAATGATGGGGGGATAAGTAGACTTGATGTAAATAGTTACATTGTGTGAAGCAAAACCTAGGGTTTGAGTGATACCCCCTTAACGTTGTGAAGAGCTTTTGACCAAGACGCTTGGGATAGGGCGTTTTGGAGAACTGCGTTCCAATGAGCGAGTGCACTTTCCATTCCAGTGCAGGTGGTGGCATTCAGGACATCGTATAGCATAGACATAGCTTTCTTGGGCCTAGTCCGAACATGGTAAGTACGCTCGACAAGAGCAGTTTGGTATTGCTGTTACACAATGTGTCACGTATTAGCTGTCGTATTGTGCAATACATTAAGAACTGGCCTGGGCTTATGTCATTGGTTGCCTTGATTTAATCAAAAGACATTAGGGACACATCATTAAAAAAGTCTCTGGCTGCTAGTAAGTTCGCCACTGTTCATGGAGTTTTATCATGGTGTATGATCAGGGTGCGGGTGCCCAGAATGTGAGTTATGGGGATGAGTGTTGAGTAGCGTGGAATGGGGGACTTACCATGTACGAATCTACACCCGCAGGCATGGGCCGTGTCCATCTATTTAGATCCCTGCAGTGGCGGATGTGTATTGTCTGTCAGCCAGGTTTATGCATGAGTCGGGCCCAACCGTTCAGTTATTGATGTTTTTTACACATGTAGAGAAGCCTTTAGCCAGCGGAGGGGCCATTGTAACTGTGCAGCAGCATAGTATAGTTCAAGATTAGGCATGCCCAATCTGCCCTTTTCCTGCAGGTACTGTGTCATAGATAGGGCAACTCTTCGTTGGTCTTAACCTCATAGTAGTTTCAGCAATAAGCTGTGTGAAGTGCTGAAAAAGGATTAGGAAAATATAACTGGTACTGTTGCAAAAAAATATAATAGTCTAGGAAGTATTAGCATTTTTGCGACATGACCCATGGGGGAAAGCGGCAGGGAGCAACAGAAGGGGAGCAAGCCTCAAACAGAGCGAACAGCCCGATCTAGGTTGTCCTCCTTGACATCTTTCATGGAGTGATTTATTTGTACTCCAAGATATTTGAAGGTGACATGGCACCATTGCAAGCGATGAGTTGGAAGGGTGGTTCTTGCGTACGTTGGCATTGGGGTCAAAGGGAAGAAGCAGGATTTCGACCAATTCACTCTGAGTCCAGAAATCTCACCAAAGGAGTCCAATAAGCTCATTACCTCACGTATAGAGACCGTGCGGCTGTGCAGATATATTAAAGCCTCATCAGCATATAGGGATATGATATAATGCATGGTTAGGTCTATGATCCCCCACTGTTGTGCAGGCAGGCGTAAGCAGGAGGCTAATGGCTCCATCATTATCATAAATAATAGAGGTGAAAGAGGACACCCCTGTCTGGTGCCTCTGGGTATGGGGAAGCTGTCGGAAATTATGTGTCCCTTATTCACTCAGGCTACTGGGTTGGAGTAGAGGGTGTATTTGCAGTTTAAGAATCCCAGACCAAATCTCATGCGGTGTGGGATCTCTGGGAGAAATTTCCAACTTAGGATATTGAAGGTTCTACATCGAGAGAAACTGCCACTCTGTCATAATGTTTGTGTGGATTATCATAGAGGAGTCATAGGAGGCACCTGATATTCAGGAATGGGCTACAACTGGGAATAAAGCCTGACTGATCCTCGTGGATAAGGTTGTCTGATCAAGGGGAGTAGTCTGTTTACTAGTATTTTACCTAATACTTTGCAACCTAAGTTCAATAATGATAACGGTCTGTAAGGACGCACATCAAGTGGATCAAGTGGGCAAGATTACTTTGAGTGCCTCACGCTGAGAGTCCAAGAGTTGGCCACATGCCCTTGCTTCATTAAACACTTCCAGCAACGGTGTGCAGAGTAGGCAGAGCAGTGTTCTGCTGGAAGGCCATCAATGCCTGGGGTCTTATTGCAGGCCATTTGTCCCAATGCCATGCAAAGCTCTTCACCCAAATTGATTTCTCTAGTTCATTACTCTGCAGTAAGTTATGCTGGGTTAGGAGGAGGGCATCTATGAAAGCAGATAACTTTCCAGGAGTGGGGACTGGCCTTGCCGCTTACAGTGTTTGGTAATAACCCTTAAATGCTGGGTTAATGCCTACTTTTATGTTAACCACTTCACCTGTGTCAAGTTTGAATGCTTCGATTGGGTTACAGTGTGGACTGTCGTGAAGCAACCTTACTAATAGCCAACCTGAACAGTCGCCTTCTGTGTATTGTCTAGTCAAGTAGTGCCTATAGTCATGGCTGCACAGCCGTGTGTCTACGCCTCTATATTTTGATCGATGTTTGCAGAGGCTATCAGGGTTGGCCATGCGTGATGCAACCTCCTTTTCTAAGGTGTGGAGCTCATTTTCCAATATGGCCAGTTTGCGACAGAGTGTGCGCCTAACTCCCCATGTTGTTGACGCGACAATGATCTCATATCACTGCTTTAAGAGCATCCCATTCTGTGACATGAAAGGTGGTAGTGCCTTTATTGTGCTCAAAGTATCGGGTTACACACTCAGCCAGTTCCTATCGGAAAGGGGTTTGGAGAGTGCTACAACTTCTAGGCACCATGCTCACATGCTTGTGCGTGGTCTGCCCCATTGTAGCATGACATGATCAGGCATGGTGCGGGCTAAATATTCTGATCCCAACACTCTCTGTGTCAGTCATGCGAGTCCCAGGAACAAATCTATTCTAGTGTGTAAGTCACGTACTGGGGAATAAAAGGACCATTCTCATTCCAGCAGGTGTCCTACGTGCCATAGGCCATGTAGCCCTCTGTTAGCTCTCCAGGAGTCAAACCCTTGGGATGCCTTCTGCTTGGTGCCTTAGGTAACAGTGGGTGCGATCTAACCAGGACTATGGTGTGCAATTAAGGTCACCTCCCTAGAGACAATCAGCAGCTGCGTCGTGGAAGAGTCCAGGTGTGAGTGTGTTTAAGAAGTTCACATGTTGTGTATTGGGAGCATATATCCCTGCTAGTGTTAGTGGGGTGCCATCCATCTAACCCCCCAGGATAACAAATCACCCTCCATCATCAGTGTGATAACTCTCCATTGTGTAAGGAGATCCTGGCACAACCCAGATTAGTACCCCTCAAGCATATGCTGATGTTGTAGTCAGTATACTTGACCCCTCTATCAAGGCGTGAGTTTGTGAAGTTTTGTGTCCTTGAGGTGGGTCTCTTGTAGAATCGCTATATGTGTGTGGTGTCGCTTAAGGTAGGCATGTACCCAATTGCGTTTGACAGGCGTCACCATGCCCCTCACATTCCATGTTAGGATATTGTAGCGTGTTGTGGATGGGATAGGCTGGGCACACATGGTGTTCTGTAGTTTAGTAACAAGAGGGTAGAGGAAATCCAGCCCCCTTCATCCACCTCCTCAGCCCCATCATATGCATAGTAGAGTGTGAGATAATGCATCTTTTCAACCCCTGGACCTCCCTCCCCTCCCTAATGCTGCAACAACAAACAAATAACTTAATAAAAACCCATTCTGAGTCCCAACGTGCCAAATTCTTGGCTGACAGATCTATCGCCAGACGTCCCAAAGTGGTAGATTTTGTAACTATTCCCACGAATGGGGTTGAACTTGTCTGTTCAGAAGTGTTTGTGGTGGGGCAGAGGTGTTTTTACATGTGAAATGGTTTCAACCCATAGGATATATGACTTTTCCACATCTAGCTCCCCACAAGGTTATTAGGTCCCATTTTGCTGGTGAGGTGTCTGCCTCGGTTAAGGATAAAGGGGATTTTGGCTTCTGTTTACAGACTCAGCGGGAGCCTGTATTGATGGGTTGTAATAGGACAACTGTTCCTTTATTGCCCGCACCCTCTGTGCTTGGGCACGGCAACCATTCATTGCAACTCCATAAATAAGTGGCAATGCTTCTGGTTGCCGAAACTGGCTAGGCCGGGCTGCAGAAGGGAGTTTGATTGAAGCAGGAACCTGTACAAAGTTCTAAAGATCATCAGCTGTGCGAGGTGTGATCACTGGGCTATTAGTGGAGTCAAAGATTGAGACACTGCATTTCTCCCCATCAGATTCAATATCTGATGTGCGGTCCTCATGAAATGCCTTGAAGGAGTTTGCTGTATATTGCGTGGTTTTGATTAGGACTTTGGCCTGCTCCTCTGCTTCCAGGACCTTGGTAGGTTTTGCTCTGGATCCGTTGTGGCACCTAGGTTGGCGGGTTAACCACTCCACTGTTGTGTCCACCTCTTGTGAAGGCTGGGCCAAGTCTTTGGCATGGAACCATGTTCAGACATCTTCTGGTGTTTCATAAATGTGAGTTTTCGAGATGTCTTTCACTCTGAATTTTGCTAGGAATAATAGGACGTACTTTATGTTGTGGACGCGTAGGTGTTGTTTGACTGCCGTATACGAGTTCTGCTTCCTATGGACCTCTGCAATGAAGTCAGGGTGGGCCGCGATGGAAGCATCCTCAAATTTCTATGGTCCATTGGTTCGGAATTATTTGACCGCCAGGTATCAATCTCGATAATTGAGAAAGCATGCTATGAATGGTCCGGGAGGGGTGCCGGGCGGAGGTGGCCTGCCCAGAACTATATGTACTCTTAATTGAGAAAAATTTGGGGACTCCGTCCCCAAGTACTGTGTCCGTAAGCCAGTGTTCTAGAAAGAGTTCTGTGCTCGGGCCTTCTGCCCTCTCGGGGAATCCCATGAAATGAACATTATTACGCCTAGAGCGCCCTTCTGCATCTTCTGCTGTACCATGCAGTTAGGTGACTTCTGAGCTCAGATTTTTCATTTATGTTTGTAGGTCTTGGACTGTAGGGTGCATGGCTATTATAGAGGATTCGGTCTTTTCCATTCTTTCAAATATCTTTTGGTGGTCCGCACGGAGTAGATTGACATCTGGGGCCCATGTGTCAATTTTCACTTCTAGGGAGGATTTAGGGGGTCATTATGAATCTGGCGGTCCAGCTCCGCCACACCGGCAGTGGCGGTAACACCGTTGACGGCGTGGCGGAGCTGGCCCGCCAGATTATGACCATGGTGGTGAACAGACTGCAAAGCAACCAGTTCACCACCTGTACCGCCAGGGTGGTTGGACCGCCAATGGTATTTAAAGTCTCCTTTCCACCAGGGAGTTCCTGGCAGCAACCCCGCCAGAAAATCCCTGGCAGAAACAAGACTAGCGACAGGAATTTACATTCCTGTCACCAGTATGCAACTCCCCCCACCCCCTCACACAGCCACGGTCCACCCAAGCCTGTAGGGAACCCCAACCACTGTAGAGCCCCCCATCCAAGAATGCACGCACCACACACACACACACACACACACACACACACACATGCAATCACACATTCATGCACTCATAGAGACACTCACAATCACACACCTACATGCACACAAACACCACCCTCTCCAATCACACAAATGCTCACCCCATGCACGCACATACCACTCATCACCCCCCCACTCCGTCCCCTATCGGATGAGCACTTACCTTTTCTCAGTGGTCATCCGGGAGGGGATGGGATCCTTGGGACCTGCTCCGTCAGCAGCGCCCTGTCACCACAACACCACCACGCCTATTACCAACTCGTAATAGGCATTGCGGTGTTGTGATGACGTGGCAGTGCAAGCGGAGCAGCCTCCACTGCACCGCTGGCCGCCAGTATGGCTGCTGGCGGCTCTCCACCCAAATTCTGGCAGAGAGCCGCCAGGAGTCAAAATATGGCGGTCTGAAGACGGCCATCCCTGGTGGTCTTCTGGAGACGGTGAATTCTGCGGTCTACCTTGTAGACTGCCGAAGTCATAATGAGGCCCTTAGTTTCTAATATGGCTTGTAAAACAACCTTTTCAAATTGAGTGGAGTGCATGTGAAGGGTGGCGTCCAGTTGTTGGAGGGCAATTGTAGTGCTTTTAGGGGGAATGGAGTGAGATGTTGGGGTCTCAGTCAAGGGCGTTGAGAGTTTTGTAGATTTTGGCTTCACCATATTGTCCTTTAAATGGCAGTCGCTTTGAGGTGTAGTGTGCCCTTGGTACCAGTGTTGCTGGACGTATTAGTGGTGCAAGTTAGTCTTAACCTTAGTATCCAGTGCAGGTTGGTATGAATGAGTTGGCCTCAGGCACTATTCGTTTGTGTAGATATGCCACTGGCGGATACGAGAAGACCTGGGTGGTGGGGTTTAAGATAGTAAAGTGTTAAGAAGTCAGTTCTTCTCTTGAAGCCTCCAATGCACGTGCAGGAGCCAGTGAAGCACCTCACGGGGGTTGGGTGTACCAATACAAGTGGGCCTTTTATTCCATTTGTCCCAGGCATGGAGAATCAATGCGTCCCTGCACAGGAGAGTTCCCAATGCTCACCCTGAGGGACCGTACTCAGACAAGTGTTGCCATTACTCCACAAATCAGTGCACCCTTGATTCCCTCACATGCACTGTGTAGAAGAAGGCCTCCAATTGTAGGTTAATTCTGTGGACACAGTCTCAACTGTTCATTTGATGTGCCAGATGAAGTCATGCAGCATCGGGTGCCACACCCTGCTTGCTGATGATTCCCCTTGTAGTGTGAGAGGCTGGGTGCACGGCTCTCGCCGCAGAAGCTTCCCAGGCCGACACCTCATTTGAGCCCACAGGCCGCTTCGAATTGCGGTGGGGTGGTGTTCCACTGCAGAGCCCTCCATGTCTCCTGTAAAGTCAGGGAGGGGTTACATGGCATTGGTGCACCTCAGGGTTGGCTGGACCATTAACTGGTTTCATGGGGGAGCTGGATAGGACTGATTAGGCAGGATTAATGTTGGGCCGAAAACAGAGCTCCAATTTAGTCACCCGCTCTGGTCGCCATCTACTGAGATAATATGACATTGCATGCCTTTTTAAAGTATACATTCACAATGAGAGCTCTCTTGGCACCACTCATATTTGTTTATTGCTATAGGATTGAATACTACTCATATAATTGAACCAAAGAGAATGAAAGGCTGAGAGGACCTGCCAGAATTCAAACCAGATCCCTGCATTGGATGCTTTAGTCCTCCAGGCCATTATTAGAAATTGCGGTTTCTGGTTGGCAGAGGTATGCACACTGTCCAAGTAGTAACTACAACCATAGTCACAGTAAGTCACAAACACACTCTAGGTTAACCTGTGCTCATTCTCTGGTAGCTTTGTACAGAGCAGGCAGGCTTAACTTAGGAAGCAAAGTGTTAAGTATTTGTGCAAAACCTCAAGCAAACATGACACAAAAAGATACCACACTTAGGGGGTCATTCTAACCCTGGCGGTCGGTGATAAAGCGGCGGCCAACCCGCCAACAGGCAGGCGGTCCAAAAAATGCAATTCTGACCCTGGCGGGAACCGCCAACACAGCCCGCCACTTTAACACTCCGACTGCCACGGCGGGACCGACAAACAGCGTGGCGGTCACCGCCAACAGGCAGGCGGCAGACAATGTACCGCCCACCCTATCACAACTCACCAATCCGCCACCTTTTACGGGGCGGGAGCCCCGCCGATAAAAACACGGCGGAAACAGACTACAAACGGGAAAACGCTCACCTCTATACACTCCACGAGGAATCTGGACAGCATGGAACCCGAATTAAACATCCTACCAGCTCTTGTCTACCTGCTCATCTACCACGAGTACGAACGCCAGCGCAGACGACAACGGTGAGTACTGCACCTACGACACAGGGGAGGGGGGAGGAGGAAAGGTTACGTGCACACACATACGCGATACACCCACCCCCCAACCCACCCCCCCCAATACCTACACACCAATGCAGAGCAACAAGTCAGAGTGACACCCCCCAAACCCCCCAGAAGAATGCAAAGACATAATTAAAATGAAGTTTCAAATTTATGTATAAAATAGGTTCATTGAAGTCATGGTAAATATGCCATATGAAATATACAAAAGAAATAATGAACATAGTGCAAAGTATAAACATAGTCAATAAGTCCTACACAGTCCGTTAAATATCCATAGTCCGTGTGCCAATGTGTACAAACACATGGGCAAAGCCCACACAGGAGACCGGATACCATTGGAGAGAACACTGCAGGGGCATCAGATGATAAAACAACAGGCACCTCAGGGGTAAGGGAAAGGGGGGCACCTCAGCCACATGAGTCCACGACGCCAGATCCACGAGGGGCCTCCATGCCCACTGTACCATCCTGGGGAGTGCAAAGCCACAGTCCATCAGATGGATAACCGACTCCACTGGTATTGGAGGAGGCATGGTGCCCAGAGTGCTTCGTGAACACCTGCTCGACACAGAACCGGCACTGTCAATGGACCAGCGCTGCTTGAGACGGCGGTGCCCAGCGGAGCGGTGCTTGAGACGGCGGTGCCCAGCGGAGCGGTGCTTGAGAGGAAGGCCCCAGCGGAGCAGTGCTTGAGATGAAGGGCCCAGCGGAGCGGTGCTTGACAGGAAGGGCCCAGCGGAGCGGTGCTTGAGATGAAGGGCCCAGCGGAGCGGTGCTTGAGATGAAGGGCCCAGCGGAGCGGTGCTTGAGAGGAAGGCCCCAGCGGAGCGGTGCTTGACAGGAAGGGCCCAGCGGAGTGGTGCTTGACAGGAAGGGCCCAGCGGAGCAGTGCTTAAGATGAAGGGCCCAGCGGAGCGGTGCTTGACAGGAAGGGCCCAGCGGAGCGGTGCTTGAGATGAAGGGCCCAGCGGAGCGGTGCTTGAGATGAAGGGCCCAGCGGAGCGGTGCTTGAGAGGAAGGCCCCAGCGGAGCGGTGCTTGACAGGAAGGGCCCAGCGGAGCGGTGCTTGACAGGAAGGGCCCAGCGGAGCGGTGCTCTTCACGGCGGGGCCCTATTCAGCGGTGCCTGTCTTGGCGGGGCCCTGTTCAGTGGTGCTCTTCACGGCGGGGCCCTGTTCAGCAGTGCCTGTCTTGGCGGGCCCTGTTCAGCGGTGCCTGTCTTGGCGGGGCCCTGTTCAGCAGTGCTCTTCACGGCGGGGCCCTGTTCAGCGGTGTCTGTCTTGGCGGGGCCCTGTTCAGCGGTGCTCTTCACGGCGGGGCCCTGTTCAGCGGTGCCTGTCTTGGCGGGGCCCTGTTCAGCGGTTCTTGTCCTGTCTTTCAAGGGAGCCAGACCTGGCCAAGACTCCCCGCTTAGTCGCCCTCCGACCTTGCGGTAGCGGGGCCCTCCTGTGATGGAGTCTTGGGCCCGTGGGTGTCGTCCGTCACACCCGGTATGGGGCTGGTGGGGCCCTCCTGGTGCGCTCGCCTGCTGCATGTCTTCTCCGCCCTGCTGCCCTTGCCCTCCTTCGCTGCAGCTCTCTGGCCCTTGCCTCCCTTAGATGATGTGGCAGGTGACGGGGCAAGGCCACTCTCCTTGGTGGCAGCCCTCTCAGGCTTTTCGCGCCGGCCCTTAATTTTTCTTGTCCTCTTCCCAGGGGGTGGGCTGGCTGTCCCCTTGCTGCTGGCTGATGTTCCTTCCCTAGGAGCTGGTGGACTCCAATAGCCCTGCACTATGGTGATACTAGATGCAGGGCTGGTGGTGGCTGAGGTGCTCTTTGGACTCTTACCAGATGGAGGGGGTGGGTCAGGTGATGCAAAGAGGTTAATTTTGGAGAGGAAAAGTTTTTTAGGAGCAATGGGAAGGGTAGGTGCAGTGGGTATGGGAGTGGAGGAAGAGGATGTGGTTGTAGGAGAGTCAAGTGTGCTGTCTTTGGGTGCAGGTGCTTGGGCTGGAGGCTGTCGTGAGGTGGATGGCTGTTGGGTGGGTGGCTGCCTGCGTTTGTGTGGTTTGGAAGAGGGGGTGACAGACACACTGGGAGAGGACACAGGGGACGTGTAAATGGCAGTGGGGGTGGTGAATGCACGTGTGCTGACTGTAATGGAGGGTGTGCTGGTGATGGAAGTACTGGCTGATGGTGGTGTGCATGCAGGTGTTAGTGGAGACCTCACAGGGAGGGAGGAGGGAGACGAGGAGGAGGGGGACACAGAGGTGGTAGTGACTGTTGGCATGTCTGCATCTGGATGTTGTTTGTGTGAATACTTGTGGGATCTGTGGTGCTTATGTCTGGATGAGCTGCCCTTGGGTGTTGAGGCGTGTGCAGGCTGGTCTGATGGTGTGGATGGGATAGGCTGAGGAACAGGAGACTGGGACTGGGTGGAGGGAGTTAGAAGAGGGAGGCTGGAGACAGGGACAATGGCTGCCGTCAGTGCTGAGGCCAGAGCGTTGAACGATCGCTGATGGGCAGCCTGACCCGAATGAATGCCCTCCAGGTATGCATTGCTCCGATGCACCTCCCTTTCTGCACCCTGGATGGCATTCAAAAGGGTAGACTGCCCAACAATGATGGTCTGTAGGAGGTCAATGACCTCCTCACTGAGGGCGGCAGGGGTAACTGGGGCAGGGCCTGAGGTGCCTGGGGTGAAGAAGATGCCCACCTTCCTGGGTGAGCGGGCACGGAGCGAAGACTGAGGGGCTGCTGGGAGGGCGGGGTTGGTGCGCTGGGTGGCGGCTGTACCTGTTGTGGCGGTGGGCACGGATGTTGCCGCCACCGCAAGGGAGCTCCCTTCTGAGGACGTGTCGGTGTCGCTGACGTCTCCACGGGTCCCCGTTGTGGAGCTCCCCTCGCCCTCCGTCTCACTGGTGATCTCGGAGTCGGTTGCATGGCCTTCCGGGGCCATGTGAGATGCAGCTCCCTCGTGCGCCAATGCCACTTCTCCTCCGCCTGATGATGCTAATGCACACATGCACAGGAAGAAAAAGAAAATGGGTGGGGGGGAGAAATGAAGACAGGTTGAGTGCATGCATTGGCAACACCGTTGGCGGAGAGGACAGACACAGAAGCCCCCTGCACTACGCTGCGCAATCGGGGTACACTACTCAGTTCTTGTGACTAGGCCTACAGGTCTGTGGACGACAAATGCACACATGGGTGATGCAGGACCATGGATAGCTGTACTTGGCACCCTACAGTGGTGGGGGACAGGGGCACAGGGCCATGCCTAACGGAGGGGACTAGCCTACAGAAAGCGCCCTGGCCTTGAGTTACCCACAGCCCTCCTCCCCAACCCAGACACCTCCACTGCGCGCAAAGATAGCAGAATGTGCTGATACTCACCCCCTTGTGTCTGCTGTGATGTCCTCACGCGCCCATCCAAATCGGGGTAGGCCACCGCCAGGATCCGGGACATCAGGGGGGTCAACTGGCGGCTGGCACCCCTCCTACGTTGGGAGGCCATCCCCAGCAGAGACTCAGCGGTCTTTCTGGTCCCGCGGCGGATGTCCTCCCACCTCTTTCGGCAGTGGGTGCCCCGTCTGTTGTGGACCCCCAGGGCCCGGACGTCCTTGGCGATGGCACGCCAAATGTCGATCTTCTGATGGGCGCTGACCTATTTGACATGTACAGGGTGGGAAAGGAAATATCATCACTTTTCTGCATGGTCGATGTGAGTGGCCCCCCCTCCCCAACCTTGCCATGTGGCACATGTTCCCATCTGTCGTGCGTTGCACTCCTCATTCGCTCCCCTCCCCACCATCTTACATACACCCCACTCAACACAGGCATAGCCCATTCAGCGTGCACCCTGTGTGCTAACCTGTTGGTCTGGAGGACCGTAGAGTAGCGCATACTGGGGGAGGACCCCATCAACAAGTTTCTCCAATTCCTCAGATGTGAAGGCAGGGGCCCTTTCCCCAGTCGCAGCAGCCATAGTATCTCCCAGACCGAGGTCACAGCAGCACTTGCAGTATAGGTCCTCTCCTGTGGATGATCAGGTCTCGAGTGATTAATCAGATAGAAAATGGCGGTCACGCCCGCGGCGGTGCGTACCGCGACCGCCAGTGCACATCGTCATTGGCTCATGAAACCCATAGGGTGCAATGTTAACCAATGCGGCTTCGCACCGCGTTCTTCGACCGCCTACCGCCACGGTGTGCCACACCAGCGCAGTGACCTCACATCCCACTGTCACACTTCACAGGTCAGGCAGCCGCCATTTCCAGGGCTCACATGGCATAATTTCAACTGCGTCACACAGGCCTAAGCCGTGCATTGCCACTCATACAAGCCTTTCAATGCATTGCGATTCTTTTAATGTGCAAGCTGTGTGAACGAACCTGTGGTTTGCTTGACTTTCTGCTCCATGTTGTCCTTCCTAGGCACCATCTGCTGGGACTTGCGAGGAGAAGGATGAATCCTCCCGTGTACCGACCGCTGGTGGACCTGTCGACAATGGAAGAACGACATATCATACTTACATACCGGCTTGACAGAGCAACTATACATGAACTATGTGCCCAGCTGGAGCCAGACCTGATGTCCCCCATCTGCCAACCCACAGGGATTCCCCCTCTGGTGCAGGTTCTGTCAGTACTCCATTTTTTGGCAAGTGGGTCGTTTCAGACAACAGTGGCCATATCATCTGGGATGTCTCAGCCTATGTTTTCTAAGGTTTTATCCAGAGTGTTGTCTGCCCTGATGAAATACATGCGGAGCTACATTATTTTCCCTGAGGTGGGCGAATTGGCTACAGTGAAGGGTGATTTCTATGCCCTTGGACATATCCCCAACATCATTGGGGCCATTGATGGGACCCATGCGGCTTTGGTTCCCCCCAAAGACAGTGAGCAGGTGTACCGAAACAGAAAAAGTTATCATTCGATGAATGTCCAGGTGGTCTGTTTGGCTGACCAGTACATCTCCCATGTAAATGCCAAGTTCCCTGGGTCAGTGCATGACGCGTATGTCATGCGAAATAGCAGCATCCCTTATGTGATGGAACAGCTACAGAGACACCGTGTGTGGCTACTTGGTGACTCTGGTTACCCCAACCTGTCATGGCTACTGACCCCAGTGAGGAATCCCCGGACCAGGGCAGAGGAACGGTACAATGAGGCCCATGGGCGATCTAGGAGGATCATAGAAAGGACCTTCGGGGTCCTGAAGGCCAGGTTTAGGTGCCTGCATATGACTGGGGGATCCCTCATGTACTCACCAAAGAAGGTGTGCCAGATCATTGTGGCCTGCTGTATGCTTCACAATCTTGCATTGCGACGCCAGGTGCCTTTTCTGCAGGAGGATGGTCCAGATGGTGGTGTTGTGACAGCTGTGGAGCCTGTGGAGAGTGAAGAGGAGGAAGACAACGGGGACGACACGGACAACAGGGATACAGTCATACAACAATACTTTCAGTAGCACACAGGTAAGAAACAGCCACCCCAATTTACATTTACTTAAGGCCTCATGCGTCTCCACTGTCTGTGTTTCCCCCAAGTTCCTGTTAACTGATTTGTGACTTTCCCTTCCCTTTTCAGAGCTGTATGACCCACTGCCTGACTTCAGCTTTGTTTGCCCATGGACTAAAGCTTATTGAAATTGGTATGTTGTCATCACAAAGTAACTGGACATTATTGAACCGATATGTGTAATACATTTGTTAAGAATACAAGCAGACTCCTGTTTATTTAAGTGGAATAAGTGATTTATTTTAAGTGCTAGATATAGGTAAATGATTGGGAAGCGGGGATGGGTGGGGGTGGAGTAATGTCCATGGCAGAGTCCAGTTCTCAGTCGCACAGGTGCATTGTCCATATGCCTGTGGAAGGATGGAGCAGGGGCAGTTCAAGGTTGGACAGGGTGACAATGTGGGACAGTGGGATGACATCAGGGGTATCTTAGGCTGGCGGGGGGCTTGCAATCCTACTCTGTCTTCTTGTGAGATCTCAGGTTCCGCTTGCGGGGTGGTTCTTCTTCTGCAGGAGTTGGGGTTCTGGTGGCCTGTCGTTGTGTCGGGGCCTCCTGTCCACTGGCGCCGGCGGAGGTGGTAGGCTGTTCCTGGCCTGGGCTAGTGACAGGGGCCCTTTGGGGTGCCACATGGTCCCGCAATGTGGTGACGATCTGGGTAAGGGCCAGGACGATGGTCCCCATTGCGGAACCAATGTTCCTCAGTTCCTCCCTGAACCCCATGTACCGTTCCTCCTGCAGTTCCTGGATCTCCTGGAACCTGGCCAGTACCGTCGCCATCGTCTCCTGGGAGCGGTGGTATGCTCCCATGATGGAGGAGAGGGCCTCTTGGAGAGTCGGTTCCCCGGGCCTGTCCCTCCCCTGTCGCACAGCAGCCCTCCCGGTTCCCCTGTGTTCCTGGGCCTCTGTCCCCTGGCCGGTGTGCCCACTACCACTGCCCCCAGGTCCCTGTTGTTGTTGGGGTGGTGGGTCAACCTGGGTGCCCTGTAGTGGTGGACACACCGCTAATTTACGTGCCCTGGAGACAGAGGCATGGGCCCGCTGGGTGGGAGCTGTGCTGGTGTTCCCAGTGGGGGTTGGGTCTGGTGTAGCCTGTGGCTGTCTGTGGGGAACCGACTGTCCAGAGGTCCCCGATGGGCCGGGCTAGTCGTCTGGCTCCAGGGAGACAGAGCTGCTGTCATCGCTGGGGGCCTCTTCTGGGGGTGGGATGGACATCTCTGGACCCTCCGTGGCGTTCAGGTGGGGTGGGGGTGGGAAGCAGTAGTGAAGATTTGCCTTACCAGAGTCTACTCCAGCGAGGCCCTCAGGATGCAGGATGTGCAAGACTTCCTCCTCCCACGCGGTAAATTCTGGGGGAGTAGGTGGGGGTCCGCCGCCAGTCTTCTGCACCGCTATGTTGTGCATTGATACCATGGAACGCACCTTCCCCCGTAGGTCGTTCCATCTCTTCCTGATGTCCTCCCGATTGCGTGGATGCTGTCCCACCGCGTTAACCTTGTCCACTATCCTTTGCCATAGCTCCATCTTCCTGGCAATTGTGGTGTGCTGCACCTGTGCCCCGAAGTGCTGGGGCTCTACACGGACTATTTCCTCCACCATGACCCTGAGTTCGGCGTCACTGAACCTGGGGTGTCTTTGGGGTGCCATGGGGTGGTGTGGTTGAGGTGTGGGGTGGCGTTTGTGGTGATGAGTGTGGTGCGTGTGGTGGTGTGTGGTGTTTGGTGCGTGGATTCTGTGTGGGTGATGGTGTTGTGTGCCTCTGTGTTGTGGGATTCTCGATTCTGTGCTCTGTCTCTAGCCTTCGTCAATGATTTCGGGTCGTAGGGGCTTGTGGGTGATGTGGGTGTGTGTTTTTTATTGTGTTGGGTGTGTGGGAGTGGTGTTAGTATGTGTATCAGGTGTGTGTATTTCGAACTGACCAATGTGGCTGAGTTTTCTATGGGTGTGTGTATTTTGACCGCGGCGGTGTGTACCGCCAATGGAATACCACGTTTGAAAGACCGCCGCGTGGATTTGTGGGTCGGAATGGTATGGGCGTATTTCTGTTGGCGTGACGGTGGAGGTTTGGTCAGCGCCATTTTTTCACTGACCTTTGGTGTGGCGGATTTTTGAGGATGTCGGGTTTTCGGCGGTTTGGCAGTTGCGGGTCAGAATGACCGTGGCGGTTTACCGCGGCCGCGGCGGTGTTATGGCGGCCTTCTGGCCGGCAGTAAGCGCCATTTACCGCCGAGGTCAGAATGACCCCCTTAGTAAGAAAATTAGAGCTTAACTTAATAAATAACATAAGACCAAATCAACAAAAATACAGTCAGTAGAACTTGAGATGTGAATTTTTAAACAATAAACTGTGAAATAGAACTTCGAATCAAGAAGCACGAACCACAGACATCTGATCGCGCCGGCCAGAAAAAAAAAGTCAAACGTTCAGGCTGACTGTGATGGAGTGCAGGCCAGCTACAGGGACCCAGTGAGGCCAACTGAATACTTTAATCATGGTTGTTTCATTGTTGAAGATGCTGAGAGCAGGCCAAAGGGATGCCTTGGTGTGATCCCTGCAGAGAAGGCGATGCGTCAATCCTTCCCATGCAGTGGGGAAGTTGTATCGATTTTCTCCACACAGCAGTGGGGGGAGTTTCGGAGCAGAGAAGTGGTGGTTCTGAAATCAAGGTGCTTAGGTTGATCCGTGCTGGGGAGGTGATGTGTCAACTCCAAACCACACAATGGAGCCGATGCCCCAGTTCTGACCCACGTGACAGGGGCAATGTGCAAGTTCCGATTTGTGCAGCAATGGAGATGCATCAGTTCTGACTGGGGCAGCACTTTATACCCACTTCAAAGAGACCAGGACTTGATTGACATCACTTGGCAGGGCAATACTTACAGTTGGTAGAGTCCAGGTGCTGTATCAGGTGAGCTAGAAGGGTTTTGTGTCTTTAGAACAATCTTTGTTCCTAGCTGAGAATCCACAGGTCCAGAAGTGTACTGAGGTGATGGTGTCTGAGGTCCAGTTGTGCTGTTGAAGTGGGGGAGACTTAAAGGAGCACCTTTGAAGTGCACAGAGTCCCTGCATGTCATGCCTTGGCTCCACACTCACTACAGGGGGTATACAGCCCTTTGTGTGGTGACAGGGCACAGCCTATTCAGGTGTAAGTGTCAGCTCCTCCATTCAAATCTGGCCCATGTTGGCTGTCTTGCTGTGAGTGGCCCATCAGTCCCACCTAAAATCCCTTTATGTGTGGCTGTTTAGAGGGAATGCACAAGCCCAACTGTCACCTACTCCATACCTGTATGCAAAGAAAGGCAAAATGCACTAGGTGGTTAAAGTATGAACATGCCAAAAGTGGCATTTTCAGAATTACAATCCAATAATTATCCTACTTAACCATAAGTTGTGATTTTTCCAATTGGAAATGACACTCATAAAATGTAATAAAGTAAAGCCAATGTTATCCGAAGGGAGAGCTAGGCCTTACAGTAGTGAAACACGAATTTAAGAGTTTTTGCACTACAAGGACATGTAAAACTTGTAAGTGTATGTCCTACATTTTTTTTAAATACACACTACTCTGCCCTTGGTCTATCCAAGGCCTATCATATGGGTTACTTATATGTATTAAAAGTGAAGGTTTGGGCCTAGCGAGAGGGTTTACTTGCTAGGTCAACATGGCAGTTTAAAACTGCACACAGGCTCTGCAATGGCAGTCCTGATGCATGTTTAAACAACTACTTAATCGGGTGGCACAATCAGTGATGCAGGCCCACTACCAGTGTTTAATTTACAGGTCCTGGGCACATGTAGTGCACTTTACTGGGGATTTAAAAGTAGATTAACTATGGCAATTGTGGTTAAGTCAATGTTACGATGTTTTAAACAGTGAACACATGCACTTTAGCACTTAATAGCGGTGGTAATGTGCCCAGAGACCTGAAGCCAACAAAAACGAATTCAGCAAAAAAATGGAGGGAAAAGGCAAAAAGTCTGGGGGTGACTCTGGAGAAAGGGCCACTTCCAACTGCCACCATACACAGATATTGGTTTTAGCCTTCTAAGTTAAGCCTGACTGCTCAGTGCCAAGCTCCCAGACGGTGGGCACAGGATAATTTGGATTGTGTACGACTTACCCTGACTAGGATTGTGGTCCCTGTTTGAACAAGTTTGTGTACCTCTGCCAACTAGAGACCCCATTTCTAACTTTGGTAATCAGCGGTGAGGATAGGACTTGTGTTTGTGCAGTGACATACAATAGCCATGTGTACACTAATGTTAACGCTGATTTTATCAATGAATATTCATGTATTCTGAGTGTTGAATTCGCATAGAAAATTAAATAATATAGAGAAAATAATGCACACATTTGAAAGTGTGACTACATGAGTGGCTGCCAATGTTCTTAATAATGGCTTATTAATATGAAATGTTGAGCTTATATTTGATTAATGTAGTAATATGTCATATTAAGGATTATGTATTATGCATTACCTTTATTAATTGAATGCCTTAGCTTAGCGGAGGTCTTGGCCTAGCTGCACGGCCTCATTTCAAGCTGCATTTCTTAGGTGTTTAATAAAATGTCTGCTTAGAGAATTAAATTGTGATTTTCCACTGTGCTGACCTAATGTGCTTATGGCTAAAAGTCTTGCTCATGAGAACTGCTTGCTAGAAGATGCTGTACTTGCTAATGCAACAATGTATAATGTGATGTGTGTGAAACTAACTTTCCCAGGAGAAGACAAAGACCATACTGACTGGGATATAAGCTGCAACAATATTGTCACCTGACAAGCCAAATGATGAGAACAATACGAAAGGAGCCAATCATCGACATGTGAACCATGTACTAGTAGAAATGTAGATTTTAAGTTTTAGTTTTATTGGACAAAGTGTGAACAGGCGATCCCTTGACCAATAGGGACTTGGGAAGTAGTCTTAGGAAATCTAACTTAGTCGGACTGTACAGAGAGGAGACAGCCCATTTTGCCCGTTTTGAAAAGAAACTTGCTTAAAGTTATTGCTTAAAAGACTTTGCTGTTTCTGAACTTTGATGCTGAATCCTGATGCCTTGCTGATCAGACTAATGTCCTGAGAACGAAGACTGACACAGCTTGCTGATCCAAACTGAGGATAGGTATATTGACTATGAGATTGTTTGCTATGTCTATTTGCTTTTGTTTCTAGGTACCAACTGCAATTTTGATGGAGCCATAGTTAGAGGTTTTTCCAAATTTGTGTTGTCTAAATTGTTTTGCATGAAGCCCAAACATGCTATTTTAATCTTGTGTTAGTGAGTATCTTCACTAATGAAGCTCACTACATGGAGTAACATTTGATGTATTTTCTTTGCTGAATCTAAATGTATAAAATATCGTTTGCACAGTTATTCTTGCTATTAATTTGTACTGTCATTTTAGAATGTAAAATAGCTCAAGCTTTGATTAGATTGCAATTCTTTCGTTGTTTCGGTCAGCCAGTGTTGTTCTTGTATGTTTATCAATTGATTTTGAGATTTACCTACCTCACACCAGCATTGCTAATATAGGGAAACAAATATTCTAACTTTTACATAAAGGTGTGGTTATTCATGACTGCAAGCTCATGGCGTGTGACAATTACTGACTCATACTGATTACTAATGTTATTGATTGTTGTCAATTACTGTTGTTAATGATTAATTATCTGTTATTGATCAGTGTTGGTACGTTTATATGGGGTTTATATGGTGGGAACATCTTAAGTGTAGTCAAAAGGTTCATCGACCTATTTGCGTCCCCTTGTAAGTTTACTTATTAAGGTCAGGCGCGCTAACACTACCTACCCACAGTTAAAGGTCAATTTGATTTTTTCTTTTTTCTGCAATTCTTTCTGCTTGACATTTTAATCTAAACCTAAACAACATGTCTCTGGCTGGGTCCCAAGGAGGAGCTGGAAAGTTTGACCTAGCTAAGCTGGAGACATACATTGTCAGCCAGCAGAAAGGGTTCTGCAAGTGGATGGGAGTACCTACCTGGGGAGCCTCCTGGAAGGAGGAGTACCATAAGGCGTGGAGGGCCAGGGCAGAAGCCCGTTCTCAAGAGGATGTTGAGGTAGAGGGGTCAGAGGATGGCTTCCCAGAGGATTTACCAATAGCAGTGGGGGGTGACTTTCCTGGATTTGCACCCCCTGCAGGGAGCAGTGTCTCAAACTACGGCTTTACCGCAGAGGAAAGGAGGAAGGAGAGAGAATTCCAACTGCAAATGGCCAGATTAAAAACCTGATTGACAGTAAGCTGACTGATTCCAGGAAGCGTGCTAAGGAGGTGGGGCTCTGGGCCAGCACCAGAGTGACCAAAAAGGTGCCTGGAAGTGATCCCAAGAAGGGTAGTTTTGGTTCCCCCCAACAGAGTGAGGGGGAAGTTAAAGATGACTCAAACAAGTCCAAGAGTAAGGGGGAGGAAAGGGTTCCCATGCCCCATCTGAGAAACAGGGTAGTGGTTCTGGTGGGCGGTGGCCCGCGGCACCCCATTTCCAATTCCGCTGCTTTGAGTGCTCCCAGCTATGACACAAGCAGGGGGACTTTGTCTGTCCAAAGCAACCACCCACTGGTGGGACCTCCACGGGGGTGGCCAATATAGCCTTAGGGGAAAGTAGTCCCCAGGGAAAGGTCATAGGCCATGCCCTATTCTCCTTCAGTTTTGAGATAGCCTGAAAGGGTAAGCTGGTGATCCATGAGAGTGGGAGTCGTCACTTCCACCAGGTGGGAGTGAATGGGGTCCAAGTCACTGTTCTGAGGTACACCAGGGCTAGTTATACCATCATAGTGGAGAGACTAGTTTCCCCCAGAACAGTACAATTGGCAGGCGTGTAGGGTGACTCCAGCCCTTAGGGAGGATTTCTCCTGCGCAATGGCCCTGGTATCCCTGGAGTTGGTTGGGAAGGTGACCCAGGAAGGTTCATAGTTAGTCCTCAGATGCCCATTGACTGCATTCTGGGAAATAAGTTACCCCTGGTTGCAGGAGAACTGAGATGGGTGACCCCTAAGGGTATCCTGACAGTTCAGTTGTCTGGCAGTACCACTCCCCAGAGAAGGCTACGGGAGCCCAGATGTAGGAGCAAGATGAGGGAGGACTCACCCCTGTCCACTGTTCAGCCTCAGGGTACAGACCCTGGGTTGATTGCCCAGTGTCAGGATACCACCCCTGAACTGGTGGGAGGTAGAGTGGATAGGGGTACAAGACCCCTGGGGCTACTGCCCCCCATTCTGAGATGCCTCAGAAGTAAGCGAAACATCAGGAGCCCGTAGGGTACTCCCTACCAGCCCCCAGACTGGAGGAGAAGCTTACCCAATGGCCCCGCTCAAGGCATTCACTTTGCAGTGAATGGCCTGGGGCCTGGCTCTTGACATTGACTGCTGTCAGTAGCCTCTGTTGGTTGTTGTCCTTGTGGACAGAGTTTTCCCTGGGTTGGGGACAAAATTCGTACCCAAAGAGTATAATGGGCCACACCACTTTGTTGGCCATGGTGGTACAGTCTGCCTACTGGGTTGCGTCTGTAAGCAAATTAAGGTTAGGAGCTTCACAGATGGGGTCCCCTGATGAGGAGAAGAGTTCCCCAGTTCAGTGGCCACAGAGAGTATAGATAGAGAAGCCCAACTGAGTTCAGAAGGGCACAGAACTGAAAAGTGACCCTGTAGCAGTGGGCCATTGTCCATGTTCTATCCCCCTATGCAGGGAAGTCCATCAAAGTATTGATTAACCACCCCTGGGTTTAGGCTGGAAGGGGGATATGCTGGAAATGGGCTCTCTGCTGGGTCATCCCCAAACATTTTGCCTTCATCCTCTTCTTTTTCTGACCTTATTTTTGCTGGCTTTACGACTCTTGATACTTTACCACTGCTAACCAGTGCTAAAGTGCATATGCTCTCTCCCTTAAACATGATAACATTGGTTCATTCCCAGTTGGCATATTTGATTTACTTGTGAGTCCCTAGTAAAGTGCAATGCAAAGCGTCTAGTGGGCCTGCAGCACTGATTGTGCCACTCACATAAGTAGACACTTAACCATGTCTCAGGCCTGCCATTGTAAGGCCTGTGTGTGCAGTTTCACTGCCACTTCAACTTGGCATTTAAATGTACTTGCCAAGCCTTAATCTCCCATTTGTCTACACATAAGTCACCCCTAAGGAATGCCCTAGGTACCTCATAGGGCAGGGTGCTATGTAGACAAAAGACAGGACATGAACATGTGAGTTTCATATGCTCTAGTAGTGGAAATCTCCTAAATTTGTTTTCCCTACTGTGAGGCCTGCATCCTCCATAGGATAGCATTCAAGCTACCCTCATATCCTGTTTGAGTAGTAGATTCTGATCAGAAAGGGGTAACCTGGTCATATTTAGTACGGCCAGAATGGTCATAGAAAATTCTGCTTATTGGTGAAATTGGATTTTATATTACTATTTTAGAAATGTCACTTTTAGAAAGTGAGCATTTCTCTGTACTTAAAATCCATCTGCGCCATACAGCCTGTCTCTAATCTACGTTTCGGCTGGGCTGGTTGACAGATCCCATGTGCATTTCATCCAGACAACCACAAACACAGGATACTCTGTCACGCCTGCACTCATCTGCATACTGAATGGGCCTTCCTGGCATGGAAGGGTAAAGGGCCTGGCACTTATATTTCAAAGGCTAGTGGCCTTCCCTCACACAATGGACGGACAAACCCCTTACTAGGACCCTGGCAGACAGCATTGTACTTCAAAACCACTCTTTGAAGTCTCCCTCACTTCCAAGGCATTTTTGGGTACATAAACTGGGTCTCTGACCCCACCAACTCAGACACTTCTGGACCTGAACCTACAACCTGTCAAGAGGAACTGCCTGGCTGCCCAGTTGACTCATCTGGACTGCTTTTCTGTGAAGGACTGCTCCCATGCTCTAGCCCTTTTGTTCTGGTGCCCTCTTACTTTGCTGAGAAGAGCTCTCCAAGGGCTTGGATTGAGCTGGCCTCCTGTTTTCTGAAGTCTCAGGGCCAAAAAGACTTCATCTCTTGAAGGAACTCCATGTGCACCGAAAATCGACACACAGCCTGCCAGAAACAGCGCACAGCCTGCCTTGCGAAGAGAAAGTCACCGCACGGCTGAACCGGAACAATACAGCCCGACGTCTGAGTGAAGAATTGATGCAACACCTGCCTTGCGGATGAAAATTGAACGCACAGCCCTACTCCATCGATGCACTGCTGAACATGTGAACACACTGATGCTTTAGGCATATTCTCTGCATTGTATAACCAAAAGTTGGTCTTGACAGAAAAACAAGTTGACAATAAGTATGATTTTGAACACAAAATGCAAAGAGAACGATGCCTATGAAAGATTTTCTAAGTGCAGGTGCTGCATAATAAATATCCGTTTTAGACAAGGTCCATGCTGGAGAACTTGCAAGTGGTCACAACTCAATCTTGTGCCCTTTGTACAGTGGGTATTTACTCACCAAGCCTCATGTCATTCCTTCAACTGTGGATGCTCCATGACTTCCCCATCCTGTTATGCCTGAAGCATTGACCATCCTGAGTGTGTTGCTATCCAAGTCTTATCTAGTTTGTACCTGCAGATATCATGTGTTTAGTTAGAATAACCAAGTTTCCATTGTGAACCATTAGGTTGCACCATAATACACTTGGTTTCCCTTTTACTTGTTGTTGTCAATCACCATTTGCACATGCTGCCTGTTAAGCCATGCCCGTTTGTATGTAACACATGACTTTTCCCAGGTCCCTTTGGAAGCCTCCATGTGAGACACAAGATCTTCTGGAACACTCTTGACTTTCTGGATAAATAGCCCCGCTGAACTGGCATTGAGGCTTGGCCTCGTACTGTATCCGGGCCCACACAAGCTTCTGTGAAAGCCTGCACAAGCAGCTTCCCTGCACTCACCTCCTGAATTGCCTAGATCAGCTGTGTTCCAGTTCAGCCAAGCTTCATCCCAGCACTCATCACCCGAGTTGCTCAGACCTTCTTGGCTTCCTTCAGTGCAATCTTGTTTCTGCACCATCTGCTGAGTCTTCCAGAAGCCACCCAACGTTCCAGTTTTCCAGGTCCTTACTGGTGTCTCTGAGATCCTGATACTCAAGTACCCTCCAGAGTCTTCATCTATGAGCTATGATTCTTGTTCTTCTCTGACTTCTAGCTACGTTCTGCCTGCTACTTCTGAACTCCTGGTAAATGCTTTACAGGTTAGGTACTTGTCCCAGGCTAGTGCACACTACTCATTAGTAGCAATTGCAGGCCTCTCAGTTAGCTCCTTGCTTCTGCCTTTGGAATCTTTCCCCAAGACTTGTTTTTCTGAACTGTGTTGCTCCTGGATTAGAGACTGTCTCCTGAATAAGTCTTGAACTGAGGGTTACTGTTTTTTCTAGTATATCTTGTTAATGTGTTTATGACTCCAACTTCGAACTGAGTGTTACAGTATTTTATAGTATTTCTTGGGAGTGTTTTCGACCACAACCTTGAACTGAGTGTTACAGTGTTTTGTAGCATATCTTGGGAGTGCTTATGACTACAACCTATGTAACAAAAACAACTTTGTTACTGGATTGCCTTGGGAGTGTCTCTTAACTCCAATACACGTTTCCAGCACACCTTTGGAAGTTTCAGTGATTCCAACCTTTTGTCTAGAAGTAATCTTGTTTCATGGGTTGTCGTGTTTTGAAGTGTAAGTCAACGTACACAATGTAATGCTGGGAGTGTCCTTAACTCCAGCCTGTGACAAGAACATTTCTGTTTCATGTATAGTTACATTATCGAGTGTAGACCTATGTCCAGAGCCCAATAATGGGAGGGTTAGGATTTCAACCTTAGGTCCCGCTTAATCTTGTTTCAAGTTCATGTAAAGCTGAATGTAAGTCATTTTCAAAAGTAACTTGGTCTCAAACATACCTTGAGAGTTGATTAACTTCCAGCCTATGTGCCCAGTGAAATCTATTTTTCTATTTTCTTGTGAATGTCTCTGATTCCAAAATATGTATTGTGTTTTGGAGTGCCTTTAACTCCAATCTATGTTCTCAGTTTTCTGTGGAGTGGCTTAACTCTACCTAGTACTTCCAGTTCTTCTTCGAGAGTTCCAGAAGATTGCATTAGAGTATCTGATTTATCTGCTCCCATGTAATTTAAGAAACCTGTAAGTGTGAACTGTGTACAGAATCCATGCACTGTTGGTAATTGCCTTTTTTAGTTGTTTTCAGTCATAGTGTTTTCTGTGAAAAAGTAGCCTCTTTCTAGCATGGTTACCCCCACTTTTAGCCTGTTTGTGAGTGTGTGTCAGTGTGCTTTTACTGTGTCACTGGGATCCTGCTAGCCAGGACCCCAGTGCTCATATATAAAAACCTATATGTCAGTGTGTTTTGCCTGTCTCACTGGGATCCTGCTAGCCAGGACCACAGTGATCATAGTTTGTGGCCTGGTGTGTGTGTCTGTATAGTGCTTAACTGTGTCACTGAGGGTCTGCTAATCAGAATCTCAGGGCTTATGCTCTCTCTGCTTTTAAATGTGTCACTTTAGGCTAGTGACTTCATTTACCAATTTCAATTGGTACTCTGGACCCCCCTTACAAGTCCCTAGTATATGGTACCTAGGTACTCAGGGCATTGGGGTTCCAGGAGATCCTTATGGGCTGCAGCATTTCTTTTGCCACCCATAAGAAGCTCAGACAAACCCTTTCACAGGACTGCCACTGCAGCCTGCGTGAAATAGTGCACACATTATTTCACAGCCATTTTCACTGCACTTAAGTAACTTATAAGTCCCCTATATATCTAACCTTCATTTAATTAATGAAGGCTAGGCACAAAGTTACCAGGTGTGAGGGCACCCGTGCACTAGCAAAGGTGCCCCCACATGATTCAGGGCCAATTCCCAGAACTTTGTGAGTGTGGGAACGCCATTAAAAGCGTGCAATACATATAGGTCAATACCTATATGTAGCTTCACAATGGTAACCCCAAATACGGCCATGTAAGGGAACTAAGATCATGGAATTGTCCACCCATTCCAAATCTGGTATTGGGATCCAATTTCATGCATCCTGGGGGCTCCACCATGGACCCCCAGTACTGCCAAACCAGCTCTCTGAGGCTTGCAATGCAGCTACAGTTTCTGTCACCTCACAGACAGGGTTCTGCCCTCCTGGGATCTGAGCAGCTCAGTCCCAGGAAGGCAGAAAAAAGCATTTCCTTTGGGAGCAGGGTGTTACACCCTCTCCCTTTGGAAATAGGTGTTACAGGCTTGGGGGGTGTAGCCTCCCCCAGCCTTTGGAAATGCTTTGAAGGGCTCAGATGGTGCCCTCCTTGCATAAGCCAGTCTACACCGGTTCAGGGACCCCTTGACCCTGCTCTGGCGTGCAACTGGACAAAGGAAAGGTGTTCTGCTTTCCTGCTCTTATCTCATGAACGAGCTTACAGAACCTCTCTGGAATGCACTTCTGAGTCTAAAGAAGACATTTATTGTTATTATTACTTCACCACGAGGTTCCTGAGAGACAAAATTAGTAGGTTGGAAGCACACGTTCAAAAGTAGTCGCAGCAATGAATGCAAAATACATCAAAGTACTTCTCAGTTGCAATGTACACAGGAAATACATGTGACTATAATATAGCATAACTTCAAAGCAAAGCATAAAAGTCAAAATTGCATCACCGTAGGGCCTATAACTCAGCTTCATCTTTCTGGGACCTGCAAGTTGATGACTCCAGTTCAACTGCGAGAAAGAGATTTTCTACCCAAATGGGGACAGGCAACGGACGTCTCGTTCCTGTCTGAAGTCAAGATAGTCTCCATCTAACTCTGCTGTAGTCCAGAGCCATCCTTAAACTTGGAGAGTGGCCAATTCTCCGAGCCTCACTCGTTCTCAGACTGGATTGAGAAGTAAACACAAAATCTACGTCCTCTTCTCAGCTAGGGTCTGGTGTGAAAAACACAGCTTGGAAAAACACAGCTCATCTGCAATGTCTGAACTGCAATGTCTAACTCCAAGTTAAAGCCAATAGGCAGCTAACCTAAATACCAAATGTAATGTCTAATGCCATGTCAAAGCCAATAGGCAGCTAAACTAAATACAGAATGTAATGGCTAATGCCATGTTAAAGCCAATAGGCAGCTAACCTGAATTTGAAATGTAATGTCTAATGACATATCAAAGCCAATAGGCAGCTAAACTGAATACAGAATGTAATGGCTAACTCCATGTTGAAGCCAATAGGCAGCTAAACTGAACACAACATGTAATGTGCCACTGGTGAACATTGAGCAACTAATATGCGCTGTGGTGAAACACAAAGTCATTGGTCAAACACAATTAATAGCATCACAAAAGGGGAGTGACCACTCCCCTGTACATCACCACCCCATGGGTGGTGCCCAGAGCTCCTCCTGTGTGTCCCAGACTTTAGCCATCTTGCTTTGCAAGGTGTGGGGGCACTCTGGAGGACTCTGAGTGGCCAGTGCCAGCAGGTAACGTCAGTGACCCCTCCTGATAGGTCCATACCTGATAAGGTAGCCAAGCCCTCTCTCAGAGCTATTTAGGGTCTCTCCTGTGGGTTCTCTTCAGATTCTACTTGCAAATTACCAGCAGGAATCCTCTGCAACTACTACTTCATCCTCTTACCTCGGATCAACCGCAGCCTGCTTAAGGAACTGCTGTAACAGCAACAAAGTATCCACAAGGGATACTTTTCCTCTGCAACGTCAGCTCCAGACATGAACTCCAACAGTTTCCACGGTGTGCACACCCTGAGGACTCCCTATCTTCACCCTGCACTAGATGGACTGAAGAACTCTCCTGTGGGGTGACGGAGTCACTCCCCTGCTGAATCAGGCACCTTCTAAGTTGACAACCGGTTCTCTTGGACCCCTCTCCTGGTGACGAGAGTGCTCCGTGGAACACAGGGGGTGGACCCCATTGACACTGACTGTCCTGAGGTCCTGCTGTCGCAATTTGGAGGAGGTAAGGCCTTGCCTTCCCCCAGAACAACAGTACTCCTATGCTCTGCGTCTTATTCGCCTCCTGCAGCCTCTGTGCACTATTTGCAAAATTCCGTCATGCACAGCCTGGCAGAGATCCCCAGCACTCTATCCTGTGAAGCTCAACTCGGTGAGTTGATCGCCGGTGGCGTGGGACCTTCCTTTGTAGTGCTGCACCAACCGCATTTTGCACCTCCTTTATCCCTGTGTCCTGGGACTTCCGTGGGTGCTATTTGGTGCTCTGATGGCTCTCTGAAGTGCTGAGAGCCCCCTCTTCCTCCTCACACACGGTTGAGGCCCCCAGGTCCCTCCTCGGTCCAGATAGCGCCTACTTGACGCAAAACGTGACTTTGCCGGAACCAAGGCTTGTTGGAGGAATCCAGCTCCAAAACTCACCTGCATCCAACTTCACGATGTGAGACATCCTTTGCATCATGCAGGAACCCGCTGGCATCTTCCTACGGTGCATTTCTGCAGTCTTCGTCCAACCGGGGACTCTTCTTTTGCACCCTCTTCTGGGTTGGCAGAGGCTCCTGTCCTTCCTGGAACTTCTTTCGACATCTGGACTTGGTGTCCTCCTTTTTTCCAGGTCTTCAGGTCCAGGAATCCACCATTTGTTGTTTGCAGACTTGGTTGGTTCTTGCAATAACTCTAATCATGACTTGTAGTGTGTCCTAAGGAAACTTGCAGTCCTTTACTCCTGCTTTTCTGGGTTCTGGGGTGGGGTAATTTACTTACCTTTACTGTATTATTACTCTCCCAGCAATTCTGCACACACTACACTTGTCTAGGGGGGAATTTGTGATTTGCATTCCATTTTCCTAGTATATGGTTAGTGTTGCCCCTAGACCTATTTTCTCCCATTGCATTCTATAGCATTTCCTATTGTTTGCACTATCCTATGTCTGATTACTTGCTTTATTTTGGTGTCTAGTGTATATATTGTGTATAATACTTATCTCCAGAAGGAGTATTGCCTCGAACATATTTTTGGTACTGTGTCACCCAAATAAACTACCTTTATTTTTGGTAACTCTGATAATTGTCTTTACTTGTATATAAGTACGGTGTGACTATAAGTGGTATTGCAGGAGCTTTTCTTGTCTCCTAGTTCAGCCTAAGCTGCTCTGCTATAAGCTACCTCTATCAGCCTAAGCTGCTAGGACACTACATTTCACTAATAAGGGATAACTGGTCCTGGTGTAAGGTGTAAGTACCCAAGGTACCCACTACAAGCCAGACCAGCCTCCTACATTTTCACAGTAACTAGAGTACTGACTCACAAATATCCAGCTTTGATTAAATCAGAAGGCAAAGTGATGACCCTGTTCAGCAGAGTAGCGCTGTGGCAGAGCATGAACAGTACCACATATTTTCTCATTTGTTATTTTGTTCCTTCCCCTCTTCCCCCTTCTTGAGTTTGGTGAGTACAAAGAGTTCTAATCCTTGGGCTCGCCTTCCTCTAGATTTGGAAGTGGGGGCCTGACATCAGCTCCAGTGTCATCCCCGCGGTTGGGACCAGGTGAGTGCGTGACGTGAGTAATGTGTTAAATCATTCCTTCTTTTTCGGAAATTAGTCTCAAAGTACCATTTTGAGATTGGATGTAGTTAGTGATTCCCAGGACATACTAGTCAAAGTGGTGCATTTTTGCCACTAAGTCTGATTCTTGGGTTTTCATTGTGATGGGTGTCCCTGTGAACTTTTACTATTGAGAATTCTCACTCTGTTCCTTTTATCAACATGATTGCTTGAGCTAAAAAAAGTATCTTCTTTCGATGCTGCTCAGTTTTTAGATAAAATATATTATGCCCATCGTTCTGCTTTGTGGTCTGTATGATTTCCAAGGTATACAGTCTGTTTCTGCATTAAGAAGGTTTCTCGATGTCCCATAAAATGATTTAGACACAGTGGGATTAAAATATTGCTTCCTGAATGCCCAGTGATCTAGAAGTCAATAATGATATATTTGCTGCAACCCCAAAACAATTTGACACAGAGTCAACTAGAGTCGCCCTGGACACAAACTCACCCTTGTGGAATATATTTCCAGGAAAACAAAGGCAGACTGGTACTAGCTTTCCCTACTAACAGAAAGGAAACAGTTCCCCCCAGAAAGTGACTTCAAAACTACTGTTCAAACTTGTATTCTTGCATCTGTGTGGTGACAAGCACTGGTATATAGCTTCCAGGACTTCACACTGGCCTCCATTAAAGACATCCTTATCACTGTAGCATGACTTATGCATACCCTGACTAAATAGGACCATCCCCGCCCCCCATTCACATGTAGCTCCACTGGCTCCCCTTGCTGGCCTGCACTTACTTCTAAACTAGCTGCATCATTTACAAAACTGTCATGATTAGCACATCATCAATTTGGTTAACATGCTCCCTATGTCTGGTGGCTCTTGGCATACCTACAGCCAGTTTGCCATCGAGTATAGATGTAGGAGAAAGAAATAAATGAAATAAAAAAGCAAAGCAACAGACCTTCTCTCTCTATGCAACGCACAGCACCCCTGTATCCATCAGGACTGCCACAACCCTGCACTAATTTAGAAAAGACCTAAAGCTCCCTACATCACAGTGTAGTAGCACTCAAACTTTTTTAAAACATATGTTGACTGTATATTTGCCTTTAATCCTGATCATTGCCTTTAGGCTAGGTTTGTATTGTATAAATATCACTTGCATTCATACTTCAATACAGACACAACAGATCTGAAGGACCTGGTCATTATTTTTGCTCTATGTTGAACAGCATAATAATACATTGTCTGGACTCAAATGGTTTACTCTTCACCACTCCAGATTCCTATAATAATGACAAGAGACAAAAATCCCTTTAACTGTGTTTTGATTTATTAATCAACCCCTTAGCTGCTGGGCCTTCCCCCTCCCCAGTGCTGAGTCCTTTTTTGGCTAGTTGGGGTGGTTCGCGCTTAGGCCTTCATAACTTTTTGTCCACATAAGCTATCCATGCCAAATTTGCGTCCTTTTTTTCCAACATCTGAGGGATTCTAATAGTACCCAGAGTTTGTGGTTTCCCCTGGAGGAGACCAAGAAATTAGCCAAAATACAGCGAAAATTTCATTTTTTTTTCAAAAAAATGGGAAAAAGGGGCTGCCGAAGAAGGCTTGTGGTTTATTCCCTGAAAATTGCATCAAGAAAGAGTTTCTGGTGCTAAAATCACCAGTTTCCCACCTTTCAGGAACGGGCAGACTTGAATCAGAAAACCACATTTTTCAACACATATTTGGCATTTTACTGGGACATACCCCATTTTTACTATTTTTGGTGCTTTCAGCCTCCTTCCAGTTAGTGACAGGAATGGGTGTGAAACCAATGCTGGATCCCGGAAAGCTAAACATTTCTGAAAATAGACAAAATTCTGAATTGAGCAAGAGGTCATTTGTGTAGATCCTATAAGGTTTTCCACCAGAAAATAACAGCTGAAATAAAAGAAAAAATTGAAATTGAGCTGAAAACAACAGCCATTTTTCTTTATGTTTTACTCTGTAACTTTTTCCTGCGAAGTCAGATTTTTTAAAGCAATATACCGTTACTTCTGCTGGACTCTTCTGGTTGCGGGGATATATAGGGCTTGTAGGTTCATCAAGAACCCTAGGTACCCAGAGCCAATAAATGAGCTGCACTCTGCAGTTGGTTTTCATTCTATACTGGGTATACAGCAATTCATTTGCTGAAATATGAAGAGTGAAAAACAGGTATCAAGAAAACCTTTGCATTTCCAAAATGGGCTCAAGATAAGGTTTTGAGGAGCAGTGGTTATTTGCACATCTCTGAATTCCGGGGTGCCCATACTAGCATGTGAATTGCAGGGCATTTCTCAAATAGATGTCTTTTTTACACACTCTCTTATATTTGGAAGGAAAAAATGTAGAGAAAGATAAGGGGCAATAACACTTGGTTTGCTATTCTATGTTCCCCCAAGTCTCCCGCTAAACATGATACCTCACTTGTGTGGGTAGGCCTTGTGGGGCTCTGTCCAGGTTGTGTTACCCAGAATCCTTTGCAAACCTCAAAATGTGGCTAAAAAAACACGTTGTCCTCACATTTCGGTGACAGAAAGTTCTGGAATCTGAGAGGAGCCACAAATTTCCGTTCCCCCAAGTCTCCCGATAAAAATGATATCTCACTTGTGTGGGTAGGCCTAGCACCCGCAACAGGAAATGCCCCAAAACACAATGTGGACACATCCCATTTTTTGACAGAAAGCAGAGCTGTTTTTTGCAAGTGCCTACCTGTAGATTTTGGCCTCTAGCTCAGCCGGCACCTAGGAAAACCTACCAAACCTGTGCATTTTTTAAAACTAGAGACCTAGGGTACTCCAAGATGGGGTGACTTGTGGGGCTCTGACCAGGTTCTGTTACCCAGAATCCTTTGCAAACCTCAAAATATGGCTAAAAAACATGTTTTCTTCACATTTCGTTGACAGAAAGTTCTGGAATCTGAGAGAAGCCACAAATTTCCTTCCACCCAGCGTTCCCCCAAGTCTCCCGATACAAATGATACCTCACTTGTGTGGGTAGGCCTAGCGCCCGTGACAGGAAATGCCCCAAAACACAACGTGGACACATCCCATTTTTTGACAGAAAGCAGAGCTGTTTTTTGCAAGTGCCTACCTGTAGATTTTGGCCTCTAGCTCAGCCGGCACCTAGGAAAACCTACCAAACCTGTGCATTTTTTAAAACTAGAGACCTAGGGGAATCCAAGATGGGGTGACTTGTGCGGCTCTGACCAGGTTCTGTTACCCAGAATCCTTTGCAAACCTCAAAATGTGGCTATAAAAACACGTTTTCCTCACATTTCGGTGACAGAAAGTTCTGGAATCTGAGAGGAGCCACAAATTTCCTTCCACCCAGTGTTCCCACAAGTCTCCCGATAAAAATGATACCTCACTTGTGTTGGTAGGCCTTGCCCCCGCGACAGGAAATGCCCCAAAACACAACGTGGACACATCACATCTTTTCATAGAAAACAGTGCCTACCTGTGGATTTTGGCCTCTAGCTCAGCCGGCATCTAGGGAAACCTAGCAAACCAGTGCATTTTTGAAAACTAGAAACCCAGGGGAATCCAAGGTGGAGTGACTTGTGGGGCTCTGACCAGGTTGTGTTACCCAGAATCCTTTGCAAACATCAAAATGTGGCCAAAAAAACACTTTTTCCTCTCATTTTGGTGACAGAAAGTTCTGGAATCTGAGAGGAGCCACAAATTTCCTTCCACCCAGCGTTCCCCCAAGTCTCCCGATAAAAATGGTACCTCACTTGTGTGGGTAGGCCTGGTGCCCACAACAGGAATAGATCACACAACGGTCAATGTTGGTCCTTACATGAGGCAGCTGTTGACCCTGGGGTGATCCATTCCTGACACAGGCACTAGATGTAGGCACTCAAGTGGGGTAGTGTTTTTTTAGTTGTTGTAGGTTTTCCCTGGGGGCCATTTTGGCTATTTTGGTCTATCTGTAGATATATCTATGTAGATAGATTATATATAGAGATAGATCTATATATATCACTTTTGTCAATACGTGTGTGGTTTCCCTGGGGGCTGCGATCGGCCCCCAGGAAAACCAGACCCACATATAAAAGTGATATATATATATATATGTATATATATATATATAGAGAGAGAGATTTGCCACCAGTTGTCTTGCAGTTGCAGCTTGCATCTTCAAAGCAATGCACATACTTCAACTGACGCTTTTCAACTGTAGCTTTTAGGCAGCAATAAAAAAGTCAAGTAAGTATTGTGATTATGTTTCTGCTACAAAAGGGTCAGACTTGTCTAGTGGTAGTTTTAGTGTCATAAAGAAGCGCAGAAGGTTTATATGCCTACTGCAAAGAGCAAACCTTTATTTTTTGTAAATAGCTGAGTACATTAGTAAGGTCAGCCATTACCTGCGCTATAATACAAATTTAATGTATGTGCGGGGTGGAGGGCGGCTATGGAGAGATGAAGGGCTCTTTTGCTGGGTGGTAATGAGGGAATCCGAGGAGGAGGGAGTGGGAGCACCAATAATGATTGCTGGACTGGGCACAGGAGGTGCTAAAAGACTGTGACAAATGGTATGTGACAAGGTGTTTTTTGAGTGTCTTGAAAGAACGTGCTGATTGAGGGAAGAAGTGCAGGTAAGGTGGCCTTTACTGTTGCACATATCTCACACACACCATCAATTTTGTGACTGTCTACGCAGGCTAGTGTTTTAGAGCAACAGTTTAGCAAATAGCAGAGATGGCATCTTGATGGATGACTGCTGCTGTCACTCAGGTTATAGAGGACAGCTCTGACATAGGATCAGAGACTGAGACATCAGATCCTGAGACAGCATCTGAGGGATAGGACAATGGAGCAGACTCTGGGAGTGATTTTTCAGTCGAAGGAGTCCCATTCGATAACTCCTCTTCCAGTACATTATGAGGGAGGTGATGAGGACAGTCCTGCTGTCCCTTCGCAAGCAGTCTGTGCAACTGGGTAATAGTGGGTTAGCCCAACCCAGAGAGCAGGTGAATGTGGCGGCAAGCAGAGAGAGAGAGAGAGTGCTCTCTTGGGAGCTCCCCAATTTAGTTCAGCTCCAAATTCCACCGCCCAAATCGTATTGTGGAGACATCAGAACTATCTATTGCAAAACTAACTGGTTTTGTAAGGCAGGCACCTGTGTTTTTGGTCCTGGGTTCAGCGGCCATATAGAGAAACACACTAAACCCAAACATTTCTGGAAACTAGACATTCGGGGGAGTCCACAAAGGTGTGACTTGTGTGGATTCCCCAACGTTTTCTTACCCAGAATACCCTGCAAAGCTGAAATGTTGACTAAAAACTCTATTTTTCTCGCATTTCTGTCACACAAACTACAGGAATATGCTGGGATCCACAAAATTCCTACCACCCAGTGATTCCTCACCTGTCCTGATAAAAACACTACCCCACTTGAGTGCCTACATCTAGTGCCTGTGTCAGGAATGGATCACCCCAGGGTCAACAGCTGCCTCATGTAAGGACCAACATTGACCGTTGTGTGATCTAATCCTGTTGTGGGCACCAGGCCTACCCACACAAGTGAGGTACCATTTTTATCGGGAGACTTGGGGGAACGCTGGGTGGAAGGAAATTTGTGGCTCCTCTCAGATTCCAGAACTTTCTGTCACCAAAATGTGAGGAAAAAGTGTTTTTTTGGCCACATTTTGATGTTTGCAAAGGATTCTGGGTAACACAACCTGGTCAGAGCCCCACAAGTCACCCCACCTTGGATTCCCCTGGGTTTCTAGTTTTCAAAAATGCACTGGTTTGCTAGGTTTCCCTAGATGCCGGCTGAGCTAGAGGCCAAAATCCACAGGTAGGCACTGTTTTCTATGAAAAGATGTGATGTGTCCACGTTGTGTTTTGGGGCATTTCCTGTCGCGGGGGCAAGGCCTACCAACACAAGTGAGGTATCATTTTTATCGGGAGACTTGTGGGAACACTGGGTGGAAGGAAATTTGTGGCTCCTCTCAGATTCCAGAACTTTCTGTCACCGAAATGTGAGGAAAACGTGTTTTTATAGCCACATTTTGAGGTTTGCAAAGGATTCTGGGTAACAGAGCCTGGTCAGAGCCCCACAAGTCACCCCATCTTGGATTCCCCTAGGTCTCTAGTTTTAAAAAATGCACAGGTTTGGTAGGTTTTCCTAGGTGCCGGCTGAGCTAGAGGCCAAAATCTACAGGTAGGCACTTGCAAAAAACAGCTCTGCTTTCTGTCAAAAAATGTGATGTGTCCACGTTGTGTTTTGGGGCATTTCCTGTCACGGGCGCTAGGCCTACCCACACAAGTGAGTTATCATTTGTATCGGGAGACTTGGGGGAACGCTGGGTGGAAGGAAATTTGTGGCTTCTCTCAGATTCCAGAACTTTCTGTCAACGAAATGTGAAGAAAACATGTTTTTTAGCCATATTTTGAGGTTTGCAAAGGATTCTGGGTAACAGAACCTGGTCAGAGCCCCACAAGTCACCCCATCTTGGAGTCCCCTAGGTCTCTAGTTTTAAAAAATGCACAGGTTTGGTAGGTTTTCCTAGGTGCCGGCTGAGCTAGAGGCCAAAATCCACAGGTAGGCACTTGCAAAAAACAGCTCTGCTTTCTTTCAAAAAATGGGATGTGTCCACATTGTGTTTTGGGGCATTTCCTGTTGCGGGTGAAAGGCCTACCCACACAAGTGAGATATCATTTTTATCGGGAGACTTGGGGGAACGGAAATTTGTGGCTCCTCTCAGATTCCAGAACTTTCTGTCACCGAAATGTGAGGAAAACGTGTTTTTTTAGCCACATTTTGAGGTTTGCAAAGGATTCTGGATAACACAACCTGGACAGAGCCCCACAAGGCCTACCCACACAAGTGAGGTATCATTTTTAGCGGGAGACTTGGGGGAACATAGAATAGCAAACCAAGTGTTATTGCCCCTTATCTTTCTCTACATTTTTTCCTTCCAAATATAAGAGAGTGTGTAAAAAAGACATCTATTTGAGAAATGCCCTGCAATTCACATGCTAGTATGGGCACCCCGGAATTCAGAGATGTGCAAATAACCACTGCTCCTCAAAACCTTATCTTGAGCCCATTTTGGAAATGCAAAGGTTTTCTTGATACCTATTTTTCACTCTTCATATTTCAGCAAATGAATTGCTGTATACCCAGTATAGAATGAAAACCAACTGCAGAGTGCAGCTCATTTATTGGCTCTGGGTACCTAGGGTTCTTGATGAACCTACAAGCCCTATATATCCCCGCAACCAGAAGAGTCCAGCAGAAGTAACGGTATATTGCTTTCAAAAATCTGACATTGCAGGAAAAAGTTACAGAGTAAAACATAAAGAAAAATGGCTGTTGTTTTCAGCTCAATTTCAATTTTTTCTTTTATTTCAGCTGTTATTTTCTGGTGGAAAACCTTATAGGATCTACACAAATTACCTCTTGCTGAATTCAGAATTTTGTCTATTTTCAGAAATGTTTAGCTTTCCGGGATCCAGCATTGGTTTCACACCCATTCCTGTCACTAACTGGAAGAGGCTGAAAGCACCAAAAATAGTAAAAATGGGGTATGTCCCAGTAAAATGCCAAATATGTGTTGAAAAATGTGGTTTTCTGATTCAAGTCTGCCCGTTCCTGAAAGGTGGGAAACTGGTGATTTTAGCACCAGAAACTCTTTGTTGATGCAATTTTCAGGGAATAAACCACAAGCCTTCTTCGGCAGCCCCTTTTTCCCATTTTTTTGAAAAAAATGAAATTTTCACTGTATTTTGGCTAATTTCTTGGTCTCCTCCAGGGGAAACCACAAACTCTGGGTACTATTAGAATCCCTCAGATGTTGGAAAAAAAGGACGCAAATTTGGCATGGATAGCTTATGTGGACAAAAAGTTATGAAGGCCTAAGCGCGAACCACCCCAACTAGCCAAAAAAGGACTCAGCACTGGGGAGGGGGAAGGCCCAGCAGCTAAGGGGTTGATTAATAAATCAAAACACAGTTAAAGGGATTTTTGTCTCTTGTCATTATTATAGGAATCTGGAGTGGTGAAGAGTAAACCATTTGAGTCCAGACAATGTATTATTATGCTGTTCAACATAGAGCAAAAATAATGACCAGGTCCTTCAGATCTGTTGTGTCTGTATTGAAGTATGAATGCAAGTGATATTTATACAATACAAACCTAGCCTAAAGGCAATGATCAGGATTAAAGGCAAATATACAGTCAACATATGTTTTAAAAAAGTTTGAGTGCTACTACACTGTGATGTAGGGAGCTTTAGGTCTTTTCTAAATTAGTGCAGGGTTGTGGCAGTCCTGATGGATACACGGGTGCTGTGCGTTGCATAGAGAGAGAAGGTCTGTTGCTTTGCTTTTTTATTTCATTTATTTCTTTCTCCTACATCTATACTCGATGGCAAACTGGCTGTAGGTATGCCAAGAGCAACCAGACATAGGGAGCATGTTAACCAAATTGATGATGTGCTAATCATGACAGTTTTGTAAATGATGCAGCTAGTTTAGAAGTAAGTGCAGGCCAGCAAGGGGAGCCAGTGGAGCTACATGTGAATGGGGGGCGGGGATGGTCCTATTTAGTCAGGGTATGCATAAGTCATGCTACAGTGATAAGGATGTCTTTAATGGAGGCCAGTGTGAAGTCCTGGAAGCTATATACCAGTGCTTGTCACCACACAGATGCAAGAATACAAGTTTGAACAGTAGTTTTGAAGTCACTTTCTGGGGGGAACTGTTTCCTTTCTGTTAGTAGGGAAAGCTAGTACCAGTCTGCCTTTGTTTTCCTGGAAATATATTCCACGAGGGTGAGTTTGTGTCCAGGGTGACTCTAGTTGACTCTGTGTCAAATTGTTTTGGGGTTGCAGCAAATATATCATTATTGACTTCTAGATCACTGGGCATTCAGGAAGCAATATTTTAATCCCACTGTGTCTAAATCATTTTATGGGACATCGAGAAACCTTCTTAATGCAGAAACAGACTGTATACCTTGGAAATCATACAGACCACAAAGCAGAACGATGGGCATAATATATTTTATCTAAAAACTGAGCAGCATCGAAAGAAGATGCTTTTTTTAGCTCAAGCAATCATGTTGATAAAAGGAACAGAGTGAGAATTCTCAATAGTAAAAGTTCACAGGGACACCCATCACAATGAAAACCCAAGAATCAGACTTAGTGGCAAAAATGCACCACTTTGACTAGTATGTCCTGGGAATCACTAACTACATCCAATCTCAAAATGGTACTTTGAGACTAATTTCCGAAAAAGAAGGAATGATTTAACACATTACTCACGTCACGCACTAACCTGGTCCCAACCGCGGGGGTGACACTGGAGCTGATGTCAGGCCCCCACTTCCAAATCTAGAGGAAGGCGAGCCCAAGGATTAGAACTCTTTGTACTCACCAAACTCAAGAAGGGGGAAGAGGGGAAGGAACAAAATAACAAATGAGAAAATATGTGGTACTGTTCATGCTCTGCCACGGCGCTACTCTGCTGAACAGGGTCATCACTTTGCCTTCTGATTTAATCGAAGCTGGATATTTGTGAGTCAGTACTCTAGTTACTGTGAAAATGTAGGAGGCTGGTCTGGCTTGTAGTGGGTACCTTGGGTACTTACACCTTACACCAGGACCAGTTATCCCTTATTAGTGAAATGTAGTGTTCTAACAGCTTAGGCTGATAGAGGTAGCTTATAGCAGAGCAGCTTAGGCTGAACTAGGAGACAAGAAAAGCTCCTGCAATACCACTTATAGTCACACCGTACTTATACACAAGTAAAGACAATTATCAGAGTTACCAAAAATAAAGGTAGTTTATTTGGGTGACACAGTACCAAAAATATGTTTGAGGCAATACTCCTTCTGGAGATAAGTATTATACACAATATATACACTAGACACCAAAATAAAGCAAGTAATCAGACATAGGATAGTGCAAACAATAGGAAATGCTATAGAATGCAATGGGAGAAAATAGGTCTAGGGGCAACACTAACCATATACTAGGAAAATGGAATGCAAATCACAAATTCCCCCCTAGACAAGTGTAGTGTGTGCAGAATTGCTGGGAGAGTAATAATACAGTAAAGGTAAGTAAATTACCCCACCCCAGAACCCAGAAAAGCAGGAGTAAAGCACTGCAAGTTTCCTTAGGACACACTACAAGTCATGATTAGAGTTATTGCAAGAACCAACCAAGTCTGCAAACAACAAATGGTGGATTCCTGGACCTGAAGACCTGGAAAAAAGGAGGACACCAAGTCCAGATGTTGAAAGAAGTTCCAGGAAGGACAGGAGCCTCTGCCAACCCAGAAGAGGGTGCAAAAGAAGAGTCCCCGGTTGGACGAAGACTGCAGAAATGCACCGTAGGAAGATGCCAGCGGGTTCCTGCATGATGCAAAGGATGTCCCACATCGTGAAGTTGGATGCAGGTGAGTTTTGGAGCTGGATTCCTCCAACAAGCCTTGGTTCCGGCAAAGTCACGTTTTGCGTCAAGTAGGCGCTATCTGGACCGAGGAGGGACCTGGGGGCCTCAACCGTGTGTGAGGAGGAAGAGGGGGCTCTCAGCACTTCAGAGAGCCATCAGAGCACCAAATAGCACCCACGGAAGTCCCAGGACACAGGGATAAAGGAGGTGCAAAATGCGGTTGGTGCAGCACTACAAAGGAAGGTCCCACGCCACCGGCGATCAACTCACCGAGTTGAGCTTCACAGGATAGAGTGCTGGGGATCTCTGCCAGGCTGTGCATGACGGAATTTTGCAAATAGTGCACAGAGGCTGCAGGAGGCGAATAAGACGCAGAGCATAGGAGTACTGTTGTTCTGGGGGAAGGCAAGGCCTTACCTCCTCCAAATTGCGACAGCAGGACCTCAGGACAGTCAGTGTCAATGGGGTCCACCCCCTGTGTTCCACGGAGCACTCTCGTCACCAGGAGAGGAGTCCAAGAGAACCGGTTGTCAACTTAGAAGGTGCCTGCTTCAGCAGGGGAGTGACTCCGTCACCCCACAGGAGAGTTCTTCAGTCCATCTAGTGCAGGGTGAAGATAGGGAGTCCTCAGGGTGTGCACACCGTGGAAACTGTTGGAGTTCATGTCTGGAGCTGACGTTGCAGAGGAAAAGTATCCCTTGTGGATACTTTGTTGCTGTTACAGCAGTTCCTTAAGCAGGCTGCGGTTGATCCGAGGTAAGAGGATGAAGTAGTAGTTGCAGAGGATTCCTGCTGGTAATTTGCAAGTAGAATCTGAAGAGAACCCACAGGAGAGACCCTAAATAGCTCTGAGAGAGGGCTTGGCTACCTTATCAGGTATGGACCTATCAGGAGGGGTCACTGACGTTACCTGCTGGCACTGGCCACTTAGAGTCCTCCAGAGTGGCCCCACACCTTGCAAAGCAAGATGGCTAAAGTCTGGGACACACAGGAGGAGCTCTGGGCACCACCCATGGGGTGGTGATGTACAGGGG